>NC_090933.1:1136034725-1136658318 GCF_040938575.1 Ambystoma mexicanum | reverse complement strand
GTAATTCCCCCGGGTAAAGATCCCACCAAAGACTTGGAACTGTGATATGTTGTCCAGAAGAAGGGAGCCATTCTTCTGGACCAATGAAGATCCTCTACGTCATTAGTTTATTTATAGGTATAAGGGACAGAGTTAGGTTTTTGAAACAGGATGGTGGACTTTTGATTTACATGGACATCCTCACTGAATCCTTAGTATTTTTGTTGAGGTAGGGAAACCCCTCCTAGAGTCAGGGAGAGGTAGGTTTTCTCTTTATTTCTGTTATAATAAAGGTGTATGACAACAACTATGCGACATGTGTGTCAGTCTCCTCCTACAGTGTGTCTGGACTAAACCATCCAGCCTACCCATGGGGCTGGATGGAATGTTTAAAGTGAAAGAAAAAGAAAAGAACAATGGAATGCCCAAAATCAATAGAGGATTTAAAATAAAAAGCCAGTTGAAGGAGGGAAAGAGAGAAGACGAAGAAGGCTTACCTGGGGGGTCACTGCCTCGAGCAGCCCCCCAGGCTGAGTTCCTGAAAATGGCACCAGGTGGTGTGGGGGGAGCCCCCCACAAAGTTTGAACTAGGGGACTGAGCTGCTGATGCAAGGGGCAGCTCGTCCGTCCCTGTGTTAGGGCGAATGTCGGCCTGCCCAGGGGCCAGATCGGATGGGCCCAGTGGGCCTGGGACGTATGTATGTATGTATGTATCATTGGTTATTTATAGCACGCTTAATACCGAAGAGGTTTCTAAGCATGGACTTGAGATTCAAACCTGTATTGCTCTGCGTCTTCTTACTTCCAAGACGAGTGTGTTGCTGCTGAGCTATATTACCCGTGCAAGGTGGGTGTTAGGACAGTTTTTCTGAAGTTCTCTTAGTATAAGACTGTAACACCTGAGTGCAGGGTAGCATAGACAGAGCAGCCAGACGTATCTTAGGAAGGAGAGAGGGCTGTAGAATCAATACAAAGAAACTGTAATACAAATAGTCCAACGAAACACTGAAACACTATGTATTGTAAAAATAAATGGTTTATTTAATTACAAGTAGGCCCAGATAAATCTTGGGGGGAATAAGTACTATCATATTATATATAACCACAATTATAAAAAACACAACACTATGCTTGAAGGTGCACAGACCAAAGCATATAACCTTATTTGGAAAACCTAACAGTAGTTCTAGGGAAGTCGAAACCAGTAGCTACTTTTGGATTACTTTCAGTAATACAAGCGTAGTAGACCCTAACAGTTGTACTGTGATGCTCAGCAAGAAATCACATAGTAAGTCAACTGGACAATATACTTTTCAGAAGCGTGGAACACTTATTCCAGGAACAGTATTAACCTATCACTCTGATTCAAAATAACACTGTTCTTCTAGGGGAGTCTACAATTAAACTTAATTTTTAGCTCAGTGAAACAGTCTAAGATCAGTAAGAACGCATTACACTACTTTGGATGGCTTAAGGCAGACCAAGACTAGCTACACCTAAGAACACTTTTCAGGAATGGCACACAGCTATTCTAGGCAGGTAAAACCTAATGTTGTAATATACTATTACAGTTTGATTTTGAGATCAGTTCAACACAGATTTAAGGGAAGCAATAACTCTTTAACTTGTTTTAGGGTGGCACACAGCTAGGACTAGGTAAGTAAACCCTATACACTTTTCAAAAGGAGCTATCAGCAAATTAGAGGCAAGTATAACCTAAGAAGCCTTATTCTGGACATGCTAACAGCAAGTCCGGGGAAGTCAGACCCAATTGGGGACACTCATACATGTATATCCTAACAGTAATAGTACATTGGAACCACCAACAGACTTACTTTTAAGAAGAGGGGGACCCAATTCACAGGCGAGTAAATTAATCTACTATCTACTTTCTTTTAGAATGGCGAGACAGTTTCTAAGGAAAGTAAGACTTTGAGTACACTTATTCGGAATTGCACACAGGTATTCCAGATAGGTAAAACGTATATATACTTTTCAGAATGGCAGAACATATGTAAGGTAAGTAATAACTTTACCTATACTTTTACTAGTGACGGAACACTTTCAAGGTAAGTAAAAACTTGTGTAACTGTTCACTGTCAGGGTTACAGTTAACAACTAACTCTTTTACAATTAAGTAAACTTTTCAATACTTGTTATACTTTTCAAGGCAGACTCCAATTCAATTACACGAGTACTCTCAGAGGCAGAAGAGGGACCCTAGTGGACTATGAGCCAGCTGTAGGCAGGGTTGGATAAGGCTCAGTTGCAGGCAAAGACAGAGTTCCAGAGGAAGACTGTTCATACAAGTAAGTATTCTACTTTCAAAGTTAGTTGAATGTCCCGGGACCTCAGTGAAGACACCCTTGAAGGATCTCAGGAGGGTACTGGGTGAACTGGACAAAAGGACTCCCAATCACAGAAAACACCCCAAAGCTACACAGGAATCACAAGAGAATTAATGTAAGTAAATAACCAAGTTAGCACAGTACCTAGCATAAGAGCTCCAGAAAGAAGACTTCAGGATCTGTAGCCAGGCGCTGAATTCCTTATCATGAAGACAGAAGACAGGACCCTGGGTGGGCTTTCTCAGCAAGGATTGATGCAGAAGGCTCCAGGCAAGAGTTTCTTTGTGGCGGGATGCAGCTGTGTGGTTTTGGCACACTTTTCAGGAGCCAGAAGAAGACTGAATATCGCTGGTTATATTCTGGTCATTTGCAAGGTCCAGCACTCTTGTGTGGGGAGTTTTCAGACTCGATTCATGTTTCTGGAATGCCCACAAAGTTTCAGCAAGATTCAGAATTTGGAAGACAGTGCACCGCACAATGGCTCGAGTTCCCAGGGTATTGGGGTATTGCGGCCCCGGAAGCCCGCAGAATGAGTGGGATGGCTCAAAATGCAAGTCTTCCTGAGTCTAGTGGGTTTTAGCAGGTTCTGGATGGTGGTCGTCATTTTCAGAGTCCCTAGGTTGATTGGAAGGAAGGGTAACAGCTTGCTCTGGTTACACAGCAGGCTCTCCAGTTGCTGGACATCGTCTCAGCTGTGTTTTCTTCATCATCCTCTTCGGTTTCGGTTCCAGTGGTCGACTACCTCTTCAGCTTCCAGGATCTGACTTTTATGCAGAAACCCAGACAATCAAACAGCTATGCAACATTCAAACTTGGGGAGTTGGCAGTGCTTTCAGGCTGGAAGACAAAGGGCTATGAAGTTTTGGACTCCTCCCTCACTTCCTGCCTTCACAGGCACTCTGGAGCCTGGGCGGGTAATCCACAGGATTCCCACCGAAGATACATTTAACACAAAGGATTTTCCCACCCTGGAGGTCAGGGGAAAGAACAAGAACGGACAAGGAACACTGAAATGGTGAAAAAAGAAGACAGGGGCCATTTTGGTAAAATGAGCACACATGGGGGCCTTTACTGTGGCTGTGGTTCACTCACACTAGCCATTAAAGGTAAGCTTGTCCATGTAACATAAATGTTACATTTAGAATGAGAAGGGGGAGACCCACTACCTCCCCAGCACTGCGCATAAGGTGGGGGTTCTGGTCTCACCTAATGAAATTTAAAAAGGATCCAAAGATCCTTTCTACCCTTGGGAACTCTAGTTCTCACAAGGTTAGTCAGAGAAAGTTAAAAGGGGAGCCCGAAGGGCAACCCAGCAACAATAGACAGTATGTGCCAAACATTGTCAAAGGGGATCAAATTAAAGACACTATGGAGAGTCTTAACAATGACACCCATAACAAGAGTAAAAGATTGTGAGTGTGGAAAAAGGTTCCCACTCAGTGAGGTATAGGGAAAAATAATCCACCAGTAAAGCAAAAAAGTTCTGGGGTTGAAAGGTCAGGAAGATTTATCATTGCTATGAAAACAGTGGGGGTGGTGGTTTCCATGGAGGGGACTGTCCCTGGTTCGGGGTGAGAGGTGCACCCCCTTGCTTGAAACAGGGTCGGGAAGCAGTGGCTACATTGGGCCTTCTGAAGTCTCTGCCATCTATGGTACAGTGGCATCCTACACAAATTCATTGGTATCTCAGCCAAAATACATAAAGATGTAAACTCCTGTTTGTTTCCTTTATACCACAATGCTTCCCTTTCAGATGTGTCTTGACTCCCTCTGCCCTAGGAGTAGGGGTATAACACAAAATGAGGAGGCTCCCAAGTTGAACCCTGCTGCAATCCCTCACCCCTTAAGCTCTTTGAAGGAGCGTAGTCTGCATCGCAGACTCTCAGGACGGCGTGGGCCACCTCTCATGCCTAATGATTATGATTACCATGCTGCTGCAGCAGCATGATGCGGACTGCACTAGGTGTAATATGTAATAAAATGTTTCACCCAACATAGAAACAAGGGAGTGGCACCCAAATGTTCCAGCCGCCAATGTGCATGGCAAATACATTTTTTTTGCACTTGGCAATAGCAGAGGAACCTTTGGTCCCCAGGGGTTGGGCGGCTCCTAAGGTGGCAATGGCCTTGTAAACAATACAAGGTCACTGGTGGCAGGGGAATATCCTATGTGCAAGGGCCTTGACATCTTCCACAAATTAGCATAAGCATGCAAGCATAGCAACATTGCCCGAAGTAATGTAAGAAAAATTGAATGTTTCTCATAAACTCTTTTTTGAAATAATCTGTTGAAATGGTGCCTTTTACAGCATATGTTTTACGAAAAAGATAAAGCTGCTGCCACAATCTATTCAAAAATTCTCAATATAGCAAATTGGATGATATTGCACAAAGGCAATAAACCAGCATTTTCACAATCAATTACTTGCATGATGCAGCCCCCTCCCAAACACATGGATGCATTGTGCACACTCGCACATCACCCACCCACACATCGCCCAAACCCCCCCCCCCACACAAGCATCACTCACACAATAAATCAAAAACAAGGACATGTGCAGACATGAACTCTGCTGGTGCAGGAAGGAAAGAACCAGAACACAAGCCTTCTCTGCCTAAGCCCCCATACTCAGGAACGTCCTTCCTCCCCATCAACACCAGACGCTCCCCCTCACTTTTACATTTCACAGTGCGGCTCAAGACCGTCCTCCGCAAGGAATAGCTTCCTCCTAATGCCTAGGTCCATGCACCCTCCACTCTCCACCTAACCTGATAGGGGCGATTGCTCCCTCCGATCCCTTCCCAGGGTATTGTGGGTATTGTGGGGCCCCTGATACACCAGTGCCTACAAGTGAAGTTATCGGCGATTTTATGCACCACATGTCACGTAATTGTATCAAGTCCAAAGGATGTGTAATGTAAAATTTTAAAAAGTCCTTAAGTCAAAGGTCATGTGAGTGAAATCTTCAGAGGCTTTTAATATCCCGCTCACTACCCATATGTAGAGTATGGTGAAATAACTGCAGTGCATTTAGCAATGTGAAGCCCACTAATGAACTGCACATTTCAGTTCATATAAACGGATTCTTGGTTCATATGATAGGTCATTTATAACGCGCTTAATACCCAGAGGTTTCTAAGCGTGGACCCGGGGATCGAACCTGTGTTGCTCGACGTCGTCTTGCTTCCAAGGCGAGCACGTTGCCTCGGAGCTATCTTCCTGGGACTGTATGCTTCGCTGTTTAATGGTGCAGGTGAATGCAATTATGTATGATACTGATATGCCAGCCATTGGTGCATTTGGATTGTCATGATTGTCCTTTTGCTGAAGAAAGGGGGATATGTTTCACCATTTATTTGCTATCTATTTTTATAGGGAAGAAAAGAAGCCGCATAAAACTAGAACGTTGGTCACTGCTGAAGGGCGCGTACTGAATGTCAATGAGGCCAAGTAAGTGATTTAAAAACATTCTCACCTAAAGTGCAGAGATTGGAACTCTGTTTATAGTTTACAAGGCAAAGTAAACCAGGTTTGCATTACATACACTGTATATTGGTAATAAAGATACCAGAGTATCCAGCATCATAGATTTAGCACATGTGTACTACTTTTTTAAAGGTTCAGAACTGAGAAACTACAGTATCTGGCTAACCAACAAGCACATTATTAATCATTCAAAAAGCTTTTCTTCTGGAGCAAATATTGAAATAATTTAGAACAGTCGCGCAGAAAAGTTTTCATTCCTGGGGACATGGTCTCTTGAGGGGGCACCTCCAGTCGAAATTGATTTATGGACAGTAATGGCTTATGTTTTTTTTGGCCACGGGAGGTGTGTTGATATTTCAATCAAATTATTGCAAGCGACCAAGCATATAGGGGGAGCTGGGACCACCTTAGTAGGGCTTGGTGAGGTTATCCCTCAAGAATTGTTTTTTTAATTAGGTTGAAATAGTGCATTTTGCAGCACAATATGTGAGAAAGATTTAGTAAGCAGCTGTAAAACAAACGGACAACTGAATAGAACATTACCTCCAATTACCTCCCAAGAGACAAGGGCAACGAGAGCAGTCAAAACAAACACAGAAATCACAATCAAACCATCAGACAAGGAGTTTCTGTTGTAGTTATGGATGCACAGAGTTACAAAATGAAGGCACATAACTTCTTGACGTAGATTAATACCAGGAACTGAGGGCTGGGTTCACCATGAAGTACATAAATATGCTGGAAAAATCATCAAGTCCATGCCAAGCAACACCTCCAAACATCTAATACCAAACACTGAAAGTCCTGGGATATTCTATATGCTCTGAAAGCTCCACATTAACCAATGCCATATCTGGATATATGGAATCCTTTCTAAAATCTCCGGTTGATGGACACAAAAAGCTTTTAGGGGCACAATCTATTTCCTCATGAAGATTCGAGAGATAGAATGTATGCCACTCTATGCATTCCTGGCCATGCTTGATCTTACCTCACTTCATTCCCTCATTCCCCATAAATATGGAATAGCTGCATGCCAGTGATTCCTGCATAAGGCGGCCAGCAAGACGGACTCTACAATCAGGGCCATCACAGGTCTTATGAGCTTCATATACGAACACCACACTGTTGGCTTCAGTGGATGATTCTTCCTCCAAAAGACCGGAATGGCTATGGGCACAAAAACAGCACCTCTGTATGTATGCATAGCTTTTCACAGCACACCTTGAGTAGAGGATCTTAGAACAAAAAGTATAGAAACTACTTTTATACCTGCAATACATCAATAACATGTTCTTGGTTTAGAAAGGCAAAGATTCTCTTAATTCAATTAATCAATAAATGGCTTCCATCACTAATACGTTCACCATGGAAGAGTCAGAGAAGAGCATACACAGGACCAAATTCCTGCACAGAGCAAGTTTGCATCCATGCTACACAGAATAATCTGTTATGGGATCCAGTGAAAATGTTGCCAACAAATATGTAGTCAGTAGAAAAGATGTGGTGAAAATACCTATACAGTGAAAAAGTTAGCAAGCAAAAAGTAGCCGAAAATGCAGCTGAAAAGTAGCCCAAAAGGCAGTGCTTCTAGGACAATTATTACAATTAAGGAGAGCTTAATGGGTTTGTTAATGCCTGGTTTAGGCTTAGAAGAGAGTTTTTGTTAGAATTAGGGAAAGCCTTAGGGTCAGGGTGGTTGCTGCAGGGCTGGTGATGTTTGGGGCTAGAGTAGATTAAGTGTCTGGCTAAGTATTAGGTTAGGGGTTATGGAAAGGCTAGGGCTAATAGAGTAATGGTTTGGGTAAGTGTTAAAGAAACAGGGGAGGTTGGAGAGGGATGGTGATCTTGGTGTAGGGTAGGGGATAGGATAAGCCTAGTGGTTGGGGTAAAGTAAGGATTAGATTAGCAGTTAGGGTCAGGAGGAGGTTAGGATTAGAGCAAGTGTCTGGGTTAGGGCAAATTGTAATTTGTTGCTAGCTGCTGTTGAGGTTGGAGTTATGTTCACTATTCATTTTCTATTTATTTTGCATTGAGTAACATGCAAATGAAATGATTTAGCATGCTGAAGAGTTTGGGCCTCATCACGACGGGCAGTATCCCAGCGGATACCTTCCAACGCTGTTAGCATTACCGCTATTAGTGCCAGATCCCAAGGTGCGGTGGGGCAGTATGTCCCCATTTATATTGGGTCCATTAGGCAGAAAGTCCGCAGATTTACCCCCAGCTCAGAGCTGCAAGTGAAGTCTCAACTTTCCGCCCAACTCATAATTGGGCGGAGTGGTAATGCAGCGGTAAAAGCGTTACTGCTGCATTTTTACTGCTTCACCCAAAACCAGCTATGAGGCCCCTATTTTCCTGTAAGAGTTCAGGGTAGAATATGGGGAGGGGAGAGAAGGGATTAGAAATGAAGTTAGGGTGATTGTGTAGGTTTTATTAGAGGTGTGGGTCATAGTTAGGGTTACAGCTTTGTACCTTTCTGTATTTAAAAATAACTTTTTGGCGACCTTATTACTGGCAACATTTTCACACTTCTCATTGCTTGTATTGATTGACTACATTTTTTTAAGACAACTTTTTTCTAAGAACATTTTCACATGACTACATTTTTCTGTTATCTATAGCCAGGACATCTTATACCAACCGACTTGTTCAAACAGGAAGAAAAGGGACAATCAACTTGCCACACTCAGTACATCCGCCAGAAACATTGACAGGGAATTTGCTTCTGTTTTGAGAATGTCCAGAGGTTACGTGTTAGAGTAGAGAATAAAAGTGCTGACCAAATTCCATTGGTTGTCACTTATCATCCAAAACTCACACAACTGAATAGAATTGTTAAGGATCACCTACCAATTTTCACCTGGGCTGATGAGCCGAGGGACATTATCAAGAAAATGTCATCAATTACACACACACAGCTGAAACATCTAGCATGGTCCCCGAAGGGCACTTCTACCAGATAATAGACAAATGAGCCAAGGAACGGACCTTTACAATTTTCGTAGATGCAAGAACATCAACGCATATGCACCAAATCTGCCACAACAAGCCTACAGACACAAACAGTACAGACACAATGGTTGTACAACTGCAGATTCATCAAATTCAAGAAATGCCAGTAAATAAATTATGTTAGTGGGATTTGCCAGGAAGTATGTGAAAGAATGAACCTACATAGATACACTATCTGAAACCACAGAACAGAAATGCTAGTGGGTCACCACTTTACACAGCAAGGGCACATACTGCCACACCTGTCGGTGATAATTTTGAAATGTGGCCTTTCTAATACCACACAAAGAAGAAATAGGGATGTCAAATATTTGAAGATGAGCAACTTAAAATGCATAGATTTTATTTTATTGCTCGTTTTGCCATCTGATGAAGAACTCTACTAGAATTCTAATCTAATGATTTTGTGTTATTTTAAAACTGGACTAATGCAGTATCAAACCTTTCTATGTACTGCTATTGCTTTAATGTCTAAACCAACCAAACTGGCTCCAATGGACAGTTCAAGGGTGTTTATTTTGTTACAAGAACAAACAGGTTGGCTGACGGAATCTTCGGGTTTCACAGCTAACTGAGGTTTTGGGGAAATTTTGCCCTAACTTAACAGGTTTAAGCCAGGTGACATCTACTGTCTGTTGAGTTACTTTGGCAAATGATGATCTCCTTGAGTCGTGGCCTATCTGAATCCTTAAGTGCCTTCTAGCTTTATCTCTCCTATGCCCGCTTAGTGTTCTATGGGAGTTTCAGGATGGGGCCTTCTTCCACACAGTTTGAATCGCTCAGAAGGCATACATGGTCTCACCTAGCCCTCTTCTACACTGGTGTCCCAAGATGTTCTCCTCCCCACCACTCTACTATCCCTCTGATGTTCCTTTCTGCCTTCCTACTTCCACCGTTTGATGTTACCTTATATTCTCCTCTCACTTCTTCCCTCCTCTGTGCCTCCACTCCCTACAACTACTACCACCAATTACCCCCTTGCTCCTCCCTCCGTTACCTCTCTTCCCTCCCTCATTCCTACTTCTTCACCTCCTTGTCACTACTACCTCTCCACTATTGCTACTGCCTCTGTGCACTTACCACTACTTTTACTCTACTGCCACTTCTACTTTCCCTGCTCACTTCTACCAACTCTCCTTTGTTTTGTAAGGAAAGCATGGTATCAAAGTAAGACAGACACAAGTGATCACAGTTCAAGGGTGTTTATTGAACTTTATCAAGGGTGTGATAAACGCCTACTTAAATCTAAAGATGGGAGCAAGCTACGACCATCAAATAATAACGGAGTCCTTGTGGAGTCGTCAAAATGAAAGGGCTTGTGCTAAAAAACCTATTGCCAATCCTTATCGCTAGTTTACCAATAGTGTGGGTAAATGTTCATGAAAAAAGAGACATTTGATAATTAAGGATGTTCAGGCCATTGGCCTCCCTTCCCCACGTTTTCAGCAAGGGACAAGGCGGTTCACCCGAGCATAGCACACTCTTGGGCTTCTTCTGCATGAGGACACAGTTCCATTACAAGCATCAGGGCCTTCTATGCCCAAGTCTATTAAGTTATCAAAAAGTATCTTGATCCAGAGGGCCTGATGTATCAAACAAACAAAAAAGTTCCTTTACAAGTATTCAAGTAGGACAATTCACTGTTCACCATGGATCCCCCTCAGCTGGGCTCAGATCCCCTTTTCACAATTAGTCTCCCTCAGCAGCGCTCGGACCAATTACAGTTCATATATCTTTTCTCGGCTCACCCCGGATCCCCCTCAGTCGGGCTGGGATGCCCTTTTCACAGTTAGACTTCCTCAGCCGGGCTCGAACCAATTACAGTTTGTATTAACTATGGAAGACTTTCGAATGTGCACAGGGTTTGGCTTGACCCGTTGCAGGACCACTTCAATTTCACAGTTCACAATTTTAGGCTCTGAGTTGGATACCTAACAGAGACCTTCAAATGAGAATCCAGTAGATGCCTGAGGTTTTATTTTCACTGCAAACAGTGCCCAGGGTATCATACAATCCCAGTCCTTCCCATCCTTATCTACCAACTTTTTTAGGATCATTTTATGCATTTTTTTGAATCTTTCTTCCAAACCATCTGTTTGGGGATGTTACACTGAAGTTTGTGAGGTGGTAATATGGAGTAGTTCCTTGACTTCCTCCATGAGCTT
Source organism: Ambystoma mexicanum (assembly GCF_040938575.1). NCBI lineage: Eukaryota > Metazoa > Chordata > Amphibia > Caudata > Ambystomatidae > Ambystoma > Ambystoma mexicanum. The sequence continues at coordinate 1,136,647,324 of NC_090933.1, read as the reverse complement.
GCTCATAAAATTTCAGCCTTGATCAGTTAGGCTTTCCTTAGGAAAGCCAAACCTGGAAAATACAGTAGGAGGTGCTTTAGAATTTGCTGAGTGGTTTTCTGCATAGGGAATGTTTTGGGTTATCTGGTCATGTAGTCGACAATCACGAGGACATATTTGTTGCCCAGTCTAGATGTTTACAAAGGTCCAATGATGTCCATCCCAATTCTTGAAAAAAGGGACTTCTATGATTGGCAAAGGATTTAAAGGGGCAGGAAATGGGATGTGAATACTGGTTTTCTGACATTTTTCACACGTCTGAATAAAGGTTTTTATATCAGCATGGATACATGGCCAGTAAAACATTTCTGCTAATGAGTGCCTGGGTTTTGGATGGTCCCAGGTTCCCCCGTTCAGATGGGAATGGCCAATCTCAGTGGGTTTTGGGGATTACCAACTGGGTTTTACAAACCTTCTGTGGATGTTTCTTTTCTATATAGAAATCCTTGCTCTAAGAAGAAGAAAGGACTTCCATTCTCTACATTTGCTCCTTCGGGAATTGCTTGAAAAAAAGCCTCAGTGAGGCCTGGATAATTTTGCTGGGCGAAAGCTAGGTCGGGATAGATGATAGGCTCTTCGCCCTTCTTTTCTTCAGTGCTTGATGGTTCATCAGCTTCCCCAAAGCCTAAGGTACCTCTCTCCCTTGTTTCCTCTGGTTCACTGTCTCTAAAGCTTTTTCAAGACGCCCTTGGGCAATTTTGTCTCCACAATGTACTTCAAATGGGATCTCACCATGGTTCGGTAAGAGAACCTTTATGTATCTCCGGAAGCCGGGATCGATGACGCTTGCTAGAACGTCTACACCAAACTTCCAGGCCAGGCTAGATTTTGGGGCCAATCGTATATAACACGCAGGAGGGGGTATCAACACTAAGTCTGTGGGAATCATTCATCTTTTGACAGGCGGGAAATTAGCATCTCTACTGGTACAGATATCAAAGCCTATTGATTCTTTCATGGCAACAGAGGGGTTGAAGGCTTTATGACTAAGCTTTTGGAATTGTAGGGTTCTCCAATTTGTTTCAATTGAGTCACATCCCATTGCTGACACCATAAGTAAGGAAGGCATGGTATCAAAGTAAGATGGACACAAGTGATCACAGTTCAAGGGTGTTTATTGAACTTTATCAAGGGTGTGATAAACACCTAACTAAACCTAAATCTAAAGATTGGAGCAAGCTAAGACCATCAAATAATAATAACGCAGTCCAAGTGTAGTCTCGTCAAAATAAAAGGGCATATACTAAAAAACCTATTGCCAATCCTTATCGGTAGTTTACCAATAGTGTGGGGAAATGTTCATGGAAAAAGAAAGAAGTGTTCATAAAATGATAAGTTAGGATGTTCAGGCCATTGGCCTCCCTTCCCCACGTTTTCAGGATGGGACAAGGTGGTTCACTCGAGTATAGCACACTCTTGGGCTTCTTCGACACAAAGATACAATTCCATTTCAAGCATCAGGTCCTTCTGTGCCCAAGTCTCTTAAGGTATCAATTCTCTTGATCCAGAGGGCCTGATGTATCAAACAAACGAAAATGTTCCTTTCCAGGTATTAAAGTAGGGCGATTCACTCTTCACCCTGGATCCCCCTCAGCCAGGCTCAGATCCCATTTTCACAATTAGTCTCCTTCAGCCAGGCTCATACCAATTACGTTTGTATATATTTTCTCGGGCGACTCACAGTTCACCCTGGATCCCACTCAGTCTGGCTCAGAGCCCCTTTTCAAAATTAGTCTCCCAGTTCGTGTTAGCTATCAAAGACTTTCGAATGTGCACAGGGTTTGGCTTGGCCCGTTGCAGGACCACTTCGATTTCACAGTTCACAATTTTAGGCTCTCAGTTGGATACCAAACAGAGACCTTTGAATGAGGACCCACATGGCGTCGGACCACTATGTATATGGCATCCACCATGGTTTTAAAAGTTCAGTCACTGCTTGGTTATTCAATTATATTTGCATCGCTCATCACATATGTCTTACGCTCTGTTCTTTGCAGATTTGTTCATACAATGTTGCAACTTGCACCCTTGGTTCTAACACAGAGCAGTCTGCGATCAGTCTCCCCGGCTGTGCTGACTTGTGGCTTTGTTGTAGGAGCCAAAGACAGCACTGCGGCAATCGCTCCTCACCACCTTGGCTATTGATGAGGGAGAGACCCGGGTACCTTCGACACACAATGCACCTTTCTTCATCTTTAATTCCCGGTTTTAGCTCATGAAAGTAGCAGTTTCCTTCCTCTGTAAAGGCCAAGGGCCTCCTTGCAACACTTTCTGGTCTTGTCGTCTTTCTCCTCATATTAAACGGCCATCTTAGAACTGCTGCTTCCTCATGTGTTTTGCCTTGCTCAGGGTGTGTTTTTGTGCTCCTCCTTTTATCCATGTGGGGAAGTTTGATGGAAGTCAGGTGTACATACAGGTGTATGTCATTATCAGTAATTGCCTGACTCCGCCTGATCCTTGTGTTGGGACATATCAGGTATACGGCTCTGGTGTTAGTCCGTTGTCACTCACAGTGAACTGTCCATGAGACCGTGTTTGTATAGAGAAAGGGGTGTTGAGTTCCTAGTTATCCTACCTGGTAGGATGGGGAAACAGTGTTGCAAAGAAGGGGATAATGCGTCCCACCTTCTGGTGCCCCATTGCCACTTCCCGAGGACCCCTCATTCAAGTGTTCCTCCTGCATTGGTCCACCCCGAGGAACTGGATCCAAAGGATATGGCTGTGTCCTGGCCACCTGCATGGCTGATCCCTGGGAACTAGCAGGTGAGACACCTTCAGATTTCTCACAGCTTCCACCACTTCTCTTTTGCTACTACCACTTCCTTTCTCATACTATTACTTTTCCTCTCCTCGCACTACCACTCACTACTACTGCCACTACAACTACCTCTCCTCTCAAACTCTTCTTACTCTCACTATCACTCTACTACTCCCTCTACCACTACTAGTACCTTCACTTACAACCCTTACTGTCGCTCCTCTACCACTACTAGTCACTCCTCACACCCACGCACAACCACTCCACAGATCCATCTCTCATGCAACCTTCACACTTCTTCCACGCTCTCCTCCTCTGGCCTCTCGGACATCATCCTTCCTCCTGTAACCCTCACCCAACTAAACCCATCCTAAACTATACCCAAGCTTTTCCCTAAATAGCCCTCCTCTCCCAGTATTGTTCCACTAGCCCTACCCAATCACTTAACTTACTCAGAAGGGGTGTGACAGGTGAAGGGCTTGGGGATGCTCAAAAGGGCTTTCTAAGGCCGCCCCTTTTACATGGGATCCTGCCACATTTCTAACATGGGCCACAGGGAGTCTCATAGGTAACTGCTGTTCCCTCTTGTTCGAGCCTGCTGCAGGCCTATTTTTATTTGATTGCTCCCTGTTGGTTTAGTGTTTAATACAGAGAATCCCTAGTGGTGTAGTTGATTCCTCTTGAGGTGCAGGCTCCAGCAGAAGTCTGCTAGAGCCGTGCCCCTTTCTACAGCACTGTGTGGGCTCGTCACTACGCAGCAGCATCCCACCTGAGGCCAGCTCCACCCCCTCTTTGCCTTCCACTCTTGGAGGCTGCCGGGCTAGGCTTCTGCAGGGTCTTATGCCATTTTGCTGCATACAATCCCTCAACAGGGGCCTGTCGCTGGGAAAAGTGTATCCAGGAAGTGGGACTGGTGGCGGCGTGAGCTGGGATAGAAGGTGGAGATCTGGGAAGAACTACGGTATGTGGATGCACGTGTGCATTGTGAGGAGTCAGTAATGCGAGGCGGGCAACTGCTTGTGGGTTTACTAAAATATGCCATTTTATTAAAGAAAATATATGAAAACAAATCCTTGCTTGCCCTACTCTACTGCGGAATTCCCTGCGTAGCCTATAAGCTAAAGGGATCATTCTCTAGCATGGGATAACTGGCCCTCGCACTAATCAACAAGAACTTATATGGCAACACAATACAACAAACAACATGAATACCAAATCTGGATTACCTTCTCTTGTAAGGTCCCCTCACCAGGAATTAAAATGTTCAACAAAAGAAAAGAAAGGTGTTAATCTCTCTCTCTGGATCTTTCCAAGTCAAAGACACAATTCATCAATCAAAAATCCACTGGTAACGAATCTTTTTCTCCTAGATGAAAAAATCTCCTTCCAACTTCCAGAAAAGAAATAGCACCAATGGTAATCTTGGTTGTGATAAATTGTCTCTTCTTCCTAGTAGTAGTAGTAGTTTGCCACAGTTCAAAAAAGGTGTAATATTTCCCCAAATCATGAATACATAGTTAATACATAGTTCTTTAGGACTTATTTTAGTTAAAACTATACATTGGTATATTTATCAGGATGTTTTCTTCATATTGCTTCTTCCACCTCTACAACCATACTTCTGCTGTTGGTACTATGAGAACGGTCAACTTTGTCCCACAGTACATTACTGTAACGCTCACCTGACTCCCACGGAGGCGCTCGCCTGGTTCGCGCTGCTGTGATCTCTTCTAAGGTGATGCGCAGGGTTCGGAAGACGGACTGGACCGGGCCCCCAAATCTGGCTTGTCTGGCTCGCAGAAGTATCCTTCTGTAGGCGAAAATAGGGGATTAACTGTCTGTGGGGTAATGCAATCAGCCTCCCACTTTCCCCTCTCATCCTCCTCGAAACCCTTCTGTGATTCCTCGTAGCGTCTCACCTTAGGGTCTGGAAGGACGAGCTCTCCATCCTGCTTCTGATGCAGGGGCGCGTTGGTATCCAGTTACTTCACTGGATTTTCGGATTGGTGAGAACCAAACTTGCTTGGCTTCCAGGTAAGTTTTTTGATAAGAGGTTCCCCTTGTGTCCATGCATTAATGTACTAATGCTAGTGTCTTTTTCCCCAAAGGGGCCGGGGTACGGAATGCCGGGGAACAGGCACCGACCCGAGATGAGAAGTGAAATCCTTGTAGAAATCAGCTAAGTCTTTAATGAGCGTTTTTTGGTAATGTCTTTTCATTCGCTCATTAACGCTGATGTCTCTTTTTCCCCTTAGGGGTCGGGGTCCGGAAATGCCAGAATGCGGCGCGGACCCGAAATGAAGAGGGAATGAATCAACAGGTAAGTCTTAACATGGAGATTTAGCTTTCCTTATTCCCTTCTCTCTCACCTTTTGTTCTGGTCTTTTTCTCCCTAGGCGCTGGGGCGTGACTGCGAATCCGGATGATCGCTGCTGAACATGGAGGCGCCCTGTAAAGGTGAGCGGAATGCGGCGCTGCAGCGATCGACGCGATGAGCTTTTAAATAAAAGTCTTCCTTTTCAGGATTGTCGGCGAGATGTCTCCGGGATGCGGATTTAGCAGGTAAGGACTTTTCCTTCTTCTGTTCTCTTCTTCTCTTCCTTTGCAGGTGATCCAGGATGCTGGCAGGCGTGGCAGAAGTCAGGATGCAGGAGCAGACACGGTGAGCGTCCAGCTGCTAGATGCAGAACAACGCGAAGCACGTGTGGCTGTTTGGGTGGGGTTTAAATAGCATTGGAAGAAGTTCCAGGTATTTATCCTTCCTCCAATCAGGTATGTATCCTTCCCCGGCCACGCCCGGATGGTAAATTAGTCCCAAAGGTAAAGTAGTTCCTTTCAGGCCTCAAGGAGGCCGGGATCCTGCAGCATGGTCTGCATCAGGTAAGTGCACCCAAGCACTTCCATAATGAGCCTGGCGCCTATGGCGCCAGGACTGATGTCTTTTATGAGCCTGGCGCCATAGGCGCCAGGACACTGTCCAAAGGGCCCCTATATGGGGTTGCTGGGTCCTTCCTTGGGGACTGGATGTCCACTTTCAGGGACGCAGGGCTTGAACCGGCTCCCCGGGAGCGAGCATCATGACAATTACTTGTTCATACCACTTCAAGGTTACATCTGCTGACAACTGAATATTTTCCTGCAGTTTAAGTACTACTACAGCTCCGTACTCTGAATTGTTAGACAGGCTTCTACAAGATACACTTCAATCTCTTCAGGTAGACAAGACACTCTTCCTTTTTAATTACTTTCTCAAAAAGGGGCAGCCTCTCCTGTCGTCTGCCACCATAACAACCTGCTTCTGCTAATAAGACTCACTTCCCTCTAACTTCAACAGTCTTTGGCACCACAGGTGGTACTTTAGTTCAGAATATTCTTCACAAGCATTTGATTCCGCTTCCGCAGCTTTGCTCATACCTTTCTGCCCCCAAATGATCAACCGGAAGCTTAGGTGCCACTCTCTCAGCTTTGTGTGATAAGGGTATACTTGTGTCTTAGGCCACTTGACTGTTAACAACTTCACAGTGTTCTTTGTATGGTTCTTTAACTCTCTGCAAGGCTAGTTTCACTATCAAAAGGGGTTGCCTCTTCACTTGGGTATTCCTTGTTTCTTCCCTTCAAAGGCTTAGATTCTTTACTTTGTGGAAATGTAAAGAATGACAACTCTGGCTACAGTATAGGGTTCAGTCTTTCAAGTGAAAACAAAATTAGGCACATGCAACCTTTATTTAAAGCAGATTTTAAGGGTTAATGTTGAATAAAGAAAAGTATTCCCATAGAACGGCAAAGGATGATAATCTGAATTCTTTTGGGAATTAGAATTATGCACATGCGACCTCCTTTAGATGTAGTATTCACTCTTTGTAACTTGTATATTGTCAACGTTAGATTTTCGGCAATGGTTTAGAAAGAATTCCCTCTTCCTAATTAGGGACAAGCGACCACTCTGTCACGCAGTAACAGTCATTAAATGGTTTAAAAATGGTTTTCAATGACTTTAGTTTCTCAGGCGAGCATTGATCTTTCCTAGTAAACGCGAGTGCTACAATTCCACTGTTAATAAGACTTTGAATGTATCGAACAGCTTTCACTCGCATTAAACAATACACAAGTCAATTAGGAGTTGGCTACAGTTACCGGCAAGGCTTGCGCACTGTTCTAGAACGCTGTGTTTCACTCGCTGGCTTCATAAACACTGGTTTTGCAGGTTGCACTGCTTTCCCAGCTTCCTCTACCACTTCTGCTAATTCTGGCTTGCTGGGACCCCACACCCTTCTTCTGCATGGGTGTCTCTGGTTTGGCCACTTGAATTGGCAGTTCCTCTTCCTCCCGAGACCCTCGGCTTGCCTTCTACTTCTGGCCTTAGTGTCTTGCATGTTTACGGCTCTGCAATCATGGCAATAAAGCTCACTTTATGATAGGTTATTCGTAACACACCTAATACTCAGAGGTTTCTAAGCGTGGACCTGGGGATCGAACCTGCAGTGCTCCGTGTATTCTTGCTTCCAAGGCGAGCATGTTGCCGCTGAGCTATCCTCGCAAGAGGATAGCTCAGCGAGGAGAGGATTCCTCCTTTGGGAAAACTCGGCTTCCTGCACGTTTTCTCGGCACAGCCTCTGCATTTAAGATTTTGGGAGTCCAGGGCTCTCGCAGAACTTGCAGGTTAAATCTTCTGTCTCCGCGTCCTGGTGTGCCTTCCGTGCTCCCACTTCTTCGTGATTTGCCAACTTTGTGCTTCTCCTCTACTTCTACTGCTACAGCCAGCCTTCCAGCTCCTGTTCCAACTCCTTCTACTCTTCCTTCATGAGGGGGCCTTTCATGCCTCCCAGATTCAGTAATGGGCTTCAGGTGTAGGCCATTAGCCTTAATTGCTTGACTACTGCAATGGCTACTAGGCTTAACTGCCTGACTAGTACATCTGCATGCCTCTTCAGCCCTCTTCTTCGTCTCCATACCTTTAATATTCTGGGACTTGTAGTTACTTTCAATAAAGTTAAGTTTGTCCACTTCTGCATTGCTTGTAAAGGTAAATTAAATTCCTTTAAAGGGTATAACAGAGGGTCTTTGAGAATTAGCTATTACAGACGAAGATGGTATAGTGAAGACAACATTTCCATATTCCTTTACATTGTACTCTTGGGATTGAGGAAAGGGTTTAGTATGGGATACTGAAAAGGATATTTCTTTCGATATAGATTGTTGTGGTTTTATATAACCTTAGGGTTCACAACCCTAGATCTAATATGAGGTTTAGAGACATTACATTGGCAATAAGCCATTACCTCTTTAGGCACATTGGGAAGAATCCTCCCACTAGAGGACAAATCCAGCATCTCATCCCATGGAAAATCCTCACCACCCTGGTACCTGTTTCCTCCCAGGTGATCCTCCCACAGTGCACCACCCCCAGTGTTGGGATCAGGAAGCGTCTGGCTTCCCCGGCCACCTGGGAGGAGACTGTAGGCAGGGTTTCAGTGAGGGATACGTAGGATTCTTCACAGTATGTATATGTGTATGGGAGTGCGTGTGTGTGTGTATTAATGTGTAACATGTTGGGAACAGGAGGGTAGGTGGGGAGTCTGGGGATGGCGGGGTGTCCCCATGGAACAGATGGCATGGTGTGGGGGGAGGAGGGGGAGGAGAGGAGGTTGGGGGGGAAAAGGGGGATTGCAGGAGTGTCCCCCTCATTGGAAGATAACAGATGAGGGGCACTGAGAGGGAACAATGTTTCCCCACCGCGCCAAAACCGAACTGGGCGAAAAGAGTTTTGGATGGAATCGCCCTGCAGGGAAACTGCATGCTGCTGTGCTGGCTCTCTGCAGGCTTCCTCGTGTGGCTTCTCCTTCTCGGTGCTCCGCCGCCATCTGTCCAGGCAAGGAGGGAATGGGAGTGGGCTTGCCGCACTCCTGAATCTGACAGGTTGTTCGGGGTCAGGCTCCCTTCCTACCCTGACAGGGCTTGGAGAAAGGTCATGTCACAAATGTTGCACTTTGGGGCAGGAAATTAGATGTGCAAAATGTGGTATCCATTACAATGAATATTGTTTTATCACTGTGAAAAGCAAAGATCACTTTAGACAAAGTTCACTGGGTTCACATTTCTTCTATCTGAACAACTGTTAATACATTGAGTTACATAAAATATGTCATAACTACTGACACCTTCCATAGTGTTTCTGAATTCCCATTGGTTACTCTGACAATGCATTTACTCTTTTTTTTCAGGATCGACTTCTCTTTGATAGAAGATGACGATAATAACCAACTCATCCTGGATCTTTCCATCTATAGGTTAAACTTCCTTTATTTATTTTCTGACAAAACCAATCGACTGGGTGCCTTTTGCAAATGCTGTTAATAATGAGTATATCATATTCTATTGGTTGCATAAGGATTACTTTGTGTTTGCTTTGCATACTTCATGAGTACAATGAAGTTTCTCGCCAGTAGTATTAGAAGTAATTTTTTTTTTTTTTAATTTTTTTTTTATTTGATTTATATTTCAGGCCAAAACCTGTAATTTTATCAAAAAGGTCTACACATTTAACCCTCCGAGATTCTCCGAAAAATTGGCTTTCTACAGATCAAAATACATCTTTTGCGAACAGTAGATGCGTTGCAAATACAATTGTCCAGGAGCTCCTTAGGCTGGTAATGATGAAGCGGCTTCAATGGGGAGAATTTTGTTTATCTGTTTGAAAGCCAATCCAATTAGGTTTGCCATGGCCATGGTCCACCGCGTAGCTTCACCTGAGATTAGTCTGTTCCATATGTTATCCTCTTCGAACATCCAGGGATTTGTAATCAGCGGCGATAGATAAGTAATTCTGTTCTGTTTAGTGTGTGGACAGATTAAAACTAGGTGCCTGATTGTTTCCACAGTGTCCACGTTTTTGCATAACCTACATACTTGATTTTCCACCATACCTCGGATGGCGAGTATTTGTTTTGTATGAAGTATATTTAGTCTCGCTTTCATAAACAAGTGTCTTTTTTCCTTTTCTGGGAATTTACTGACATATTTTATAGGTACCTTTAGTTTATTGAACGTAGGCGGAAGATGGTGTAACAATTTGTTGTCTGCTGCTACCTCTATGGTTCTGATCCAGTCCATTTCCTGCAGTTTCCGCTTGATTTTGTCGGGATTTTCTTTTAAGTCTGTTTCCGTGCACATTATTTGCGACAATCTTTCTTTTCTGGTTTCAGCCCACTTTTTGAATACCATGCAATTTCCGTTTACCATTTCTTCTTTGACTACAGCATAGATTGGGAGGGAGTCTGCCAGAATGATTTTTCTAAATAACCTCATTGCGCTGACGTCGACTATCGAGGCCAGAGAAGTTAGCCCAAGTTCCCTTCTAATGGCCGCAATTGCAGTTGATTTGGGCAGTCCCAAAACCGATCTCCAAACCATACCTTCTATTTTATTCCATATGTTCTCCGGAATACAAAGAGAGGCTTCCATTCCGCTTGTCAGCGAGGGCACTACTTTCATTTTATAAAAGTTAATTGCCGGAGTTAGAGTGAATTTGCCAAATTTCTTGTCTATTGTTCTCATTTGCGCTATCAGGCTCTTCACTTTGTCCCAGAGTACTATTTGCATAGCTTTGTCTGTTGTAGTATTGTCTAATTCAAACCCTAAATATCTGATGTTTTTTACTTTTTCAATTTTTATGTCATCCAGATACCATGACTCCGTTGTTGTTGGATTCTTTCGATGTTTCTCCAGGGTCATGATTTTTGTTTTGTTTTTGTTTATCTCCAGGAGGTTTTCATCTATATATTTTTTCAGGTTTGTTAATTTCCGTTGTAAACCCACTTTGGTCTGGTCGATGAGAATCACGTCGTCCGCGTATAGGAGACGGGGAATAGTTGTTTTCCCTAATTTCGGAGGGAACGTTCTGATCTCATTTTCCGAATATTGCAAATCTCCCAGGAAGGCGATGAAGAGTGCGGGCGCAAGCGGACAACCCTGTTTTACGCCTCTTTTTACTTGAATTTCCTCTGAGAGAATTCCCTGTTGGTTTAATTTCACTCTTACCGTTGTATTTGAGTGCAGGGCAATTAGTGGATCCAGCAATGATCTTGGGCATCCCCACCCATTCAATTTTTCCCATAGCATATTTCTGTCCACTTTGTCGAACGCTTTTGACATGTCCACAAAGGCCAGATATATTTTTGGTGCTCCTTCTTTGATTTTTGCTTTGAAAATGTTTATTATCAAGATGTTGATTGCTATCATTCCGTTTTTCTGGAAGCCTGTTTGTAATATGTCTTTGGATTTTGATGACCTTTCCCATATCCTCAGATGGTCCAGGATGAGGGAGGAAAAGATCTTTCCTAAAATGTCTAATAAAGCAATCGGTCTATAATTAGCGGGGTCCTCCCGACTACCTTTTTTATAGATCGGGACGATAACCGCTTTTAACCAGGTCTCTGGAATTTGATGGGATTGTTCACAGGTCTCGAAAATCTTTCCAATCACTTTTGCCCAGTCTTTTGGGAATTCTTTTAGGATGGTGTTTGTCAATCCGTCCGGGCCGGGTGCTCTGGATGTTTTCAGACTTCTTATTTTTTTTTCAATGTCTGCCACATTGGCTATCGACACCCAGGACGTGTTTATTGCCGGTTTCAGGGCTTTTTTCAAGTTCTGGGGTTCCTCAAATTCCTTTGAAATGTACTCCATCCATTTTGCTTCTGATACGGCATTGGTTGGTATTAGATTATATGATACGTTGCTTTTTTTAATTAAGGACCAGAAGTCGCTAGATTTGTTGGTAATCAGTTTTTTCATCATTTCTTCTGCGTCCAACTGGTATTGTGTCGCTTTTGCTTGTTTTCTCCAGGAAGTATATCTTTTTACTTCCAATTTCCAGTTTGACCAGTCTTGTGCCCGATTTGTTTTTTTTGCCTTTCTTTTTAATTGCCGCCCAAGTTTCCTTTGTTCTACCAATTCTTTATTGTATGCATGGGCGGGCTGTGGTACGGCCTTCTTTCTGGCGACTATTGGTTTCTGGTATGGTACAAGGAGTGGTAGATAGTCCGGTTTCTCAGGTATTTTTGCTTGTTGATTTGCTGTTACTTTTTCATCCCAGGCTAATTTTATTTGTTGGATGTTTGCCTCCGTTATGCGTAGACGGGTTTGTTGCACATTTGTTTCGAGTGTGGCTTTGTATACCAATTTCGTTGGTCTCCGACCATTCCACTTACAAGTGAGTAAGTTATGGTCACTGTTGTTTGTTTTCAGCACTTTAAAGCTCACTGTGTTTGCTGCCAATCCGGATGATACGAAGATGTAGTCTAGGGTAGCTTTTGACACTCCCCTTTCCCAGGTCGGGATATTCAGTTGGTTTGGGAAGAGTGTCGCTATATTTTGTAAATTTCTGGAGCTTGTTACTTTCATCCATGCTTTTCCCCATTCTTGTGTTGCAGTTGTCCCTGTTTTCTCTGTTTCTTCATTGCAATTGGCGTTTAAATCGCCACATACCATGATCTCGATATCGTCGAAATCTTCATACAACTGATCAATAGTTGCGCTCATTATTGCACAGAAAGCCTTTGTTGTCGTCCGCTGAGGGTTCCAATAGCAATTTATAATTGCTAGGGTATTTCTTATGGCGCCATTACCCTTTCCCATGGGGGGAGACCATGTGGAAAGGGTCACCAGCATTTCGTATGCTTCTCTCCATTTCTTTGGAGGTTCCAGTCTTAGGCCGTTTTTAATGGCTGTGAGCAAACCGGACGATGGTCTTCCTAAAGGACCTCTAATTGCTGCCGAGGTTTCTAAGCAGAATCCATCCAACGTGGGTTTCTCAAGTAGCCACGTCTCTTGAAGGCATACTATATCAAATATGCCCAAATTTACATCCCCCGGTACTGTTAAATGGTTATGCCCTCTGATGTTCCATGAGCCTACCTTGTAATGGTTTTTATCGGGCCGTTCCTCTACGGATGAAGCCGATGTCGATGTCTCAAGGCTCCGCCCTATTTGTTGCTATTTTTGGGATTTCTTTGACCAGGTAGATGTAAACCAGTCCCACGGTCCTCTCGGCGATCTTGATTCCTGTATTTTAGCTGAAGTCTTTTGAAGCATAACTTCTCCTCTGGAATGCCTGGTTTGTTGTGGTGATTTCTCGTTTTCTCTGCTTCTATTGATAGGTCTCCGTTCCTGTGGGTCACTACTGCTTTCTTGATGGCTACTCAGACGTGATTTGGTGTTTCCCCACTTTGAGGCCCCCTCCCGATTCAGCGGCACATTTCTTCGACTATATTTTGGATCTTCACGAACGTACTTGTTGTCCCTCTTTTCGTTCCATTGATTATGAGAATACAACATTTCAGTTTTTGAATGGTAATGTGTGCTATGTTCGTTGATTTTTATTGGGTTTCTGCTTCGCTCCTCCTGCTGCGGGTATGTTAGCTCTCTCAAATGGAAGCCCATATCTTTCAACTCTTCAAACACTGATTTATCCAGATGCGTTATACTCTCAGCTTTTACATGTAAAAATGCTTTTGCTGTCTTGCCCCTGTGGTACGGTTCGACCAAGTCTAGGTCCTTTGTTCTGAGGCCCCTAAGAGTTTTAGATTTTTTCAGGATCTGCAGAACCGTTGGCCGGTTTAGAATTAAATTGTCTTCTTTGATGACCTGTTGCTCAAGTTTAAACAATCGGGTTTTGCCTCTTTCTACTAATTTCATTTTCCCATTTCCCCTCACGGGTACTTGCTTTCTCGGGCTACTTCTGCTTCTTAGCCTCGCTCTTTGTGGTGTTACTTTGTTGTCTTTCTGGATTTTACTATTATAATTGTTGACGTCTCTTTTTTCGGGCGATTTTTCCCTTCGCTTCACTAGCACCCACTTTTCTTCATCGTTACTCAGAGGTCTTTTTTCTTCTGTGATGTTTTTTTTCTCCTTCCTTATATTGTCTATCGGGGCGGCGGTTAACACCTGTGTAATCGTGCTGGTTTGAATATATTTATCATGTTGTGATATGTTCATCAATGATGAATCTAAAATGAACTCATCCGCCGTCCTAGGTGATCTCCGATCTGAAGATTTCGGGGAGGACTGGACGTCGAGAGTTTGGATCTCGTCTTTCTTCATCTCTGTTTTATTTGCACTTTGAACCAAATGTGGTGATTTTGCTCTAGCCTCCCAGGAGAGTGTATGTGAAGCTCTCGGTGTTGCTGATTTATTTTGGGTCGATGGTGGATTTACTGAGCTCTTCTCTATGATGACCTCCAGGCCGTTCAGCTCATAGTCTGATTTTTTGAATTTGTCTGCCACGTGCTTGCCCCATTTTAAGTGTTGTGTTGTTTCCGGATTATTTTTTTGTTTCTCCAGAAGTTCGATTTTCCTTTCTAGAGTCTCTATTTTATTTTCCCACAGGATCTCTTGAATACTTTTTTGTGCTTCTACTGCTGTTATATAGCTTTCTACATGAGCCATTTTTGCTATCATATTGGAGAGAATTGCTGTATTATCCTGGATTTCTTCTTTTAGTGCTTCATATAACTTGCAAAATGGTGTTAAAACAATGGACATTGCCGACATGATTGTAGTCATGTCCGGTTTTTTGGTTGAAGAATCTTTATGAATAGCCATGGCAATGTCGCTTAACCGTCGATTTTTTTGTGATGACTGTGTTTTTTCTGTTTTTTTTGGCGTCTCCAGAATTTGAGGACCCAGGCAGTCCATTTGGGAGATATTAGCCTGATCTGTTACTTGTTGGCCCTGCCCGGTTGCTCTCCGGTCTCGTTTTGTGTCCTCGTTGCTTGTTTCAATCTCTGGGGAGATTTGGAGTCCTGCAGTCAGATGGGGTTGCGTCCACGTCAGCCGTATATCTTTTTCTTTGCTTATTTGGGATAGATTTTGATTTTCCTTCACGGGCTGGCTTTGGATACGACGTTCTCTGATCGCCTCTGACTCCCCTCCGTTGTTACCTTCTGCAGCTATTTTTTTCGTGTTATTTGCATCCAGGGAATTGTTTTCTGGGTCCAACTGGATCTCTGTACCTGGAGACTCTGGTTTTCTGATCTGAGTTTGGGTGTCACCCTTAATAGTGGCGCCAATTTCACTTTTGTTCCTATTACTATTTGTTACACTTTCTATGTTGTTTGAATGTTTTTCCAACCCTCCGACCTTTGTGGAGGTTTCCACTGTTTTTCTTACTTTCGACCCTGGCATAGCTTCTTGCAACACTTCTAACATCTCTGCGTCTGATACCTCCGAGTCCACTGTTAATTTTCGTTTGTACTGTTGCGTAAAGAAGGTTTTTAAAGGACAGGATAGTAGCGGTGCCGGCAGCTTTGTGGTTGAGAGTCTTTTTATTTTTATCGCATTTCCTTCCACTCTACTTCTCTGATTTTGGTTTTTCAAAGTCTTCTTATTTACTTGAGATATAGTCTTCTTTCGCGGGGTCTGATTTTTCTTCGATTTCACTTTTTTCTTTTTTTGTTGGTTACGGCTTGTTTTTACTTGTTCATAATCTGTTTCTTTAGTTGAGTCTTCCTGGTCGGTTTGTCTATTATTTGCGCCTGTTGTTTCACTCTCTGTAAAAACTTCGTCACTTTCTGAGAGTGATTCAGCGAAGCTTATCTCTACCGATCTCTTATTGACTTTTGGAGTTTTTCTATCCAGTTGTCTCCTCTTTGACCTGCTGGATTTGCTTTGATCAAAAATCTGCTCTTTATATGTAGAGTGGATCATCGCTTTAACGTTTAGTGTTTTCTGCACAAAGTCTGATTTGTTTATTATGGTTTCACCAGTCTTTTGGCAGGGGGGCCTCTGTTCTTCGGGTCCCTTTGGATCTTCCCACGTTGGCTCCAGATGGAGGTCTTGTTCCTTTGTTGTAGTTTTTCCAGGAAATTTCCCCTCCGGAGTTATTGAAGCTCCGTCCACCCCTCTGCTCCGACCTCCCCCCCCCCCCCGCTCCACCGCTAAGGCCCCGCAAAGGTGCCGATGCTGGCCATCCTCCGATAGCCACTGCATCCTCACCCCTCGTCGTCAAGACGGTATGCGGGCCCCTAGCTGCGGCGCAGGCGGGCGGGACGGGCGTGTTGTCTATCTCGTCTGTTGATTCATTCTGGGTCCTCACGTCCGTCACCAGATCCATCTCTTCGGCCTCGTTGGCGAGCCGCTCGTCTGTGAGTGCTTTTTCCGAGCGGACTTCTCGGTGCACTCGATTGACCCCCCCGGATTGCCACACGAGGTCTGAGAGGTCCACCGGATCCGAAGGCTGTTGGTTGGCATCCGGTGGGTACTCCTTTGCCGTTTGCCTCATCGATGGCAACGGCGACGGCGCCCATAATGCAGGTAAACCCGTCTGTGAGAGTTTCTGGGGTTTCAACTGAGTCCTCATTGACGGCTTACCTCTAGGCTGTTTCAGAGTCATTGCTGGAACATCTCTCGCGGGCTCTGCTGATGCTGCTGGTTCCCTTTCCGAGATGATGATGTTGGAGGGCAGCAAAAGCTCGTCCTCTCCTGTCGGCTCCAGCTCCAGCTCCAACTCCGATACTGGAATCACCAGCAGCGGTCGTGCTTCGGCCGCACCTCAGGTTCCATTTTACGCTTACTGCGCGTCTGCAGCGGACTGCAGCAGACTGGCTCACACCTCGGCTCGCAGCTCCGCTCACCGCTCCGCGGTGTTCTGGGGTTTAAAAAAAAAACAAAAACGAACTTCCTCACACAATGATGTGGTCTGGTTGCAGGACTGCAGCAGACTGGCTCACACCTCGGCTCGCAGCTCCGCTCACCGCTCTGCGGTGTTCTGGGGTTTAAAAAAAAAACAAAAACGAACTTCCTCACACAATGATGTGGTCTGGTTGCAGGACTGCAGCAGACTGGCTCACACCTCGGCTTCTATTAGAAGTAATAGTATTTGTGGAGTACAACATATACCTCAAGTTAATTATGTTGAAGCCAGCTCTTCAATAATCAACAGAATTCCAGTTTGGAATGATTATGATCCAGAGGGTGAGTCACTTACAAAGTGTTGAGACGAGTGTCACGTCTGACAACTTGTGAGCTGCTGGAGATGCAGAGAGTAGTTTCTCTTGATCGAGAATGTGTTTAGGGGCAGGCAGTTAGTGAAGAGATACAGAGTTGGGAAGATGTGGTCATCTATTTTATGAAGAAGGATATGGCAGTGTGAATAGATGAAAAGTGAGGGCGTCCAACAGCATACCAGCCAAACCAAACATCCTGGAGCGTACTTTCCCAGAAGGAGCGACTAGTATGACCATTTCAGGAGGGGGGGCGTTAGACGAGAGGGTTGCCAGAGATGCAGCAGACATGCTCTCCTGATCCCAGACGTCAAAGTGGATGGCAGCAGCGGGCCCAGCAGCAATGCCAGGATGCCCACGCCCATCTGGGATCGGACCACCACAGGGCATGTGGCAGAAGGGAGCCCATGTGCGGCTTGGACCAGAGTAATGGCAGACATTGACAGGGAAGAATGGAGGGACTTCCACACAGGGACTCGCTGTCAACTCGGGCCCTGATTGGATGGCAGCCCAGAACCTCAAGAAAGTGGGCAAGGTTCATTTGGGCTTTACAGATTTCATTGCCTTAAGGAAAATACATGGGGATTGGTGGGTTTCAAGGGACTACACTATAAAACGAGGGCTTATCCAGGGTAAAGCTAAATCTCATTTCGTATATTCCAGTAGGAAGGAAGTTAGAGCAAAGCATCCTCTTTGGACTGGTCATACGGATTCCCTGAGGATGAAGAGAAGAGAAGCCATAGAGGAGAGAAGACCCTATCCATTAAGGACCTATATCCAGAAGGAGGAAGAAAGGGTGAAGCAACATGACCTCAGGAAACCTTTGTTATTATTCATAACAATAAATCTTGTTCCAATACGCCCTGGTGTCCTGTCGTCTCTATCTCACTAAGTGGTGTCGGAAGTGGGAGAGAGAACGCCATAGAGGGACTATTAAAGCTCCTATCCGATGGACACCAACAGTGCCAACAAGCCCAAGCAGACCGACAAAAGTTCCAGCAAGCCATCCAAGTACAAGGGAACTAGCATATCACTCCCCAAGAAGAACATCAGGAAGCCCTTTTTACAGTTGTCCAACCTGGTAGTGACAGCTCAAGCACACTCAGTGGCACCCTCATCAGTATAGCAAAAATATCATGAATGAGACGACACTGCTTTTTTCTTTACACGTTTTTAGCCTATTGTCCGAACCACTTAATAGCCCCAAGAAAAATAGGGTCAGTTAATAGCCCTTTTACTCAGCAGCCCGCAAGAGGCTTACCAAGCTGCAAACCTGACAGGTGATGCCCCCTATGTGGACCCCTCATGATAAGACCTGATTAGAGCGTGGCACCATCCACAGCCATCCGTCTGGCACTGGCCTATTTTCAACTCGGCCATCCATGTTTGTTTCCCTCTTTCCTTCTCCCTGTGTCTTGGGTTCCTCCCCTGTCCTCTTCTCCTCCCTCCTCCTGCCCACCTCCTCCCTGATTGGTCCGTTGAGGCAGGAAGCCCTGCTCCTTAAGCCGCCGTACTGAGAGCCTTCTCCCCTTTTGCACCGTTGACCTTGCTGGGAACAGAGCTCCCATGCTCATGGTAAGACCTGATTAGATTGCAGCACCATCCACAGCCATCCGCCTGGCCTATTTTCAACTCGACCATCAGCAGTCCGTGTTTTTTTGCCTCTGATTGGTCCATTGAGATAGGAAGCGCTCTTGGCCAAGAGTTCCAGGCAGCCGGCTAAGGGCCCGAGGAAAAGGGCAGCTCCTTTGGGCAGCTCCCACCATCTGTTTGCGATGTTCGCCTATGAGAGCCAATGCCAGTACTCACAAGTTACTTGCAACAACATCAAGGTGAGTGACACTCATCCACTTGCAGAGCCAATTGCTTAGTCCATAACTCATGCATGTAGTCTCTCCACTGAATTGTTGTAATCAGATATCTTGTGAACATAGGCTTTTTGCTGTTTTCTTCTCCATTGCTGCATTTCACAGTCACTATATCTGCCCCCCACTATATGTTACTCTATTACAAGCCTCTGCTGAACCAGACTCTAACTTAAACTGTACCTGTGAGGTGGCTCCAACTGCAACTGAGTAAACCATGCATTGTTCTAGCAACTCATTGGCTTTCTAACTATTTAATCTGGTTCCTCCCACTGCATAGCCTCTCATTATAAAGTTCTCTTTTATTGAATATAACCGTGCACTACATTTACCTTAATATTTGAATATAGCCCTGTATTGCATTTTCCTGAATATTTGAATGTAGCCCTGTATTGCATTTAGTTGAATATTTGAGTGTAGCCCGGTAATGCCTCTATATGAACATTTGGATATAGCTTGTATTGCTGCTAGCTGAATATTTGATGCCGACTAACTCACAGACCAGAGGGGCTCTCTGGCGCACCATAAGACTGGCCGAGCTTCCCCATTCCCTTCACTCATCCTACCTTCTGGAGGAATGCACCCCACCACACCACTCACTTCCAATTACCCACCCCTCAATACGCCGAAACTGCCCTCTGGGGGAACACTCCCCACCACACCTCTCCCTCCTACCGCCCCACCCCCCCATAACTCATTCTCACTGCACTCCCTCACCTCCATGCCTTCCAGACCCACCTCCACCTGTGCCTTCGCATCCCTAAGTGTAGACCAAGCATCCCTTGCCAACACTCCTTCCTTGGCAGACCCGCCAACCCTCTCACACACACCGTAGGCACCCAAACACAGAATCAACAACACCTATACCATCTCATCTCTGCACGCCTCTCCTTACCTGCACCCTTCATCCCTACCCACACCCCTTACCCAAACAACTCCTTCGTCCCCCCCCACAGCCCACAATCCAGTAAAGTCCCTCTTTAACAAGTCCTTTAATACATACTCTCCCTGCATGCTAATGTTAATGCCCGAATCTTCTACATATAAGGTAAGATCATGTCCAAAACTGTGTGTAAAATATCAAACCACCCTGATGTAATAGGTAGAAGGATGAAGAAGAGCTTGAGAACGCTACAATCGAGCGGGAGGAATACTCGACCAGGTGCTACCAAGTTGACTGATGTTACACTGGGGCTGCCCCCGCTACTTAAACTGAACAGCAAAAAAGGACCGGGTTCTTGGTTTTCTGACGTGTTCGGCAGTGGCTTGTGTGGTTCTGGTATGCTGCAAGCTGTTGCCCGTCCAGAAGGAGAACCCACAGAGCCAGGTGGCCGCATTGAAGCCCGTAAGGCAGACCTTAGGCTTCGGGAGAATGCATCAAGGCACATTTCCAAAGCTAAAGGGATGAACAGCAGGACGGCCGGGAAGAGTCTTGCGAGTCGGTTGTGCACCGCCGTAGTTAACTTGAAGAGACGGAAAGGTGGTAGTGCCACATGTAGTGGGTGGACAATTCAGTCTGACAAGGGTGTCGAGACCGTCTACCGACGCCCACAGAAAATCTGAGTAGGCGAGTGTTCAGAGAGGACAAAAGACTGTGGTGGTGACATGAACTGTTGTGGGTGGACTGAGTGGTCCAAAAACAGCGCAGAGACCTCCAGCAGTAATTGACCACGGAGAAAAGCAGGCCGCAGAAGTAGCGTGAAAGAAAGAAGAAGCTGAAATAGAGACAATCCGGTGAAGAATTCCCCTGAGGAAGGAAACGGGAACAAGTACAAGTCTGGGAGGTGGCCGGGAAAGCTCGAGACTGTAATCCATGAAAAAGTGTATGAAGTAGTAAATCACTTTGTAGCAGAATTTACTTGGCAGTTCCACAAGAGCGGGGTGCTGGAGAGTCGAGAGAAGCTCAGGGAGTATCTTCATCATCCCAGTGGGGACAGTATAAATAGCAGAGAGAAACCAAAGTGTATTGAAACTTCTTTGATGTAATTACACATTTTGCTGAAGCCCATAAAGGACATTGTGCCAAGGGAAAAGAGCCCACCAACCAGCGGCTTCACTGGTTCAGACAAAGAAATGGCCTGTATTACTGTGTATACCTGAATGAGACTGGGACTGAAAAGGAGCAGATGCAAGTACCCAAACAACATTGAGTGTCCTTGCTTCATTTAGAGGCCTTGCTTCATTTATCTCATGACCATTTAGGGAGCGGACATATGGCCACACAAAGAACTCTACAAAACCTGATGACAAGATTTTATTGATCCAGTATTTATGGAGATGTATCACCATACTGTGCTGCCTGTCCCACCTGTCAACTTACGAGTGTGAACCTGCCCACCAAGGCCCCCTTACAGCAAATGCCTCTGGTCACGGTGCCTTTGCAGAGAATCAGAATAGACATTGTGGGGCACCTTGAACCTGTTAATCAGGGATATAAAAACATCCAGACTATTCTAGATTACGCTAGCAGGTATCCAAAGTGCTCCCCATGTGAGAAAAGTCAGCTAAACAAATATGCAATCTACTCATTCATTTCTTTGCTACAGTTGGAATTCCAGAAGAAATAATAACTGATCAAGGATCTAACTTCATGTCCACCGTAATGAAGCAGGTGCAAATAAAGAAGATAAGATCTTCTGTATACCGCCAACAAATTGATAGGCTGGAAGAACTTTACAACAGAACCACATAACCACCAAACAAATGTTAACTGAACACCAAGGGAACCACTGGAAACTAGCCCTTCCATTTGTCTTGATTGTTCTCCTGGATAATGTTACGTTTGTGGCAGGTTTCTCACCATTCAAGCTTCTTTTCGGTACTGAAAGGGAGGCATGGTATCACAAGTATGACACAAGAGTTCTAAGTTTGAAAACCTTTATTAAATTCTTGGGGTTTGGAAAAACTCCTACTTTGCCCTATAGCTATGATGGGAATAGTCTCTACTATCAAATAATAAAGAAAACACAGTCCTAGTCCATCTTTGTAAAATCAAAATGGCTTATACTATCAAAATCTAATGCCTGTCCTATCTCTTATACAAAAGGTGCTTAAAGGGGAATGTATATGCAAAGGAAAGTCAGTGTTATGACATAAAGGATCAAGGTGGGTGAGCCAGCTCTCCTCCTCACGTTGGTAAGGCAGCCCCTGTAGACATGATGACACACTCTGGTTCAGCTTATCAAAAAATAGGCAGTTAAAAACGTGGGTCAAGGCCCGTTTGGCCTGCCACAAGTCACTTATTCCAGTTTTCTGAAAGTTCTTTCACAGTTCAACAAAAGTTCACGTAGCTCTCCCTCTGTTGAGCTTGGACCTATCGAGGAATCCACAGTTAATGTAGGTCTCCCTCAGCCGGGCTCGGACCTCACAATCACAGCACTTGCAGGGGTTCCCTTCCCCTAACTCATTTCATGTTTCTGGTCTCCCGAAGTCAGGCTCCGACCTTTCACTGATGTCGAAAGACTTTCGAATGTGGGAGGCTTTTACCATAGACCTACGCAGGGCCACTTTGACTTCCACTTCAGCTCTGCCTTATGTTATTTGCCCCAGTTTCTCTTGGTCTTGGCCACAATCAGTGGTATGGTAATCAGAAAAAGGTCAAAGAAATCTTCCTCTTAAAGCAATCACCTTTTAACTTCCTCTTTCGTCAAGTTTAATTTTGATAATTGGGCATTTCAGAGTTTGTTCACTTTGCCTCTTTATAACAAGACATAAAACTTTTTGCATAGACTTTTGAGTGGGCTATTTCCTTTTGCCAGACCACTCTGCTATGCTACTCTGTATCACTGGCTTCACCGTTATCGGTAACTTTAAAGTTCACTACTGGTTTGCTTTCTTTCGCGTCTCATCAGCATGCACGCAACCTTCACTTGTCGGATACACTGTTTCAGCTTCAATCTTTCCTTGACAGAAACCAGCCTTTTGTGTCTTTTGCTAACTCACCAATGTGTATTCCTTTCTTGTCTCTGCAGCTTTGATTCACAAGTCCAGGTTGATATCACAGGCTTGGCCTTGCCTCCCCAACTCTGTCGTTCACCCGGGAGGGTCGCTGGTGTCCTTGAAACAGTTACACTCACCTGGTCTCTGCAGAGGTGTTGGGGCACGATTGCAGCCCTCCATGACCTTGAATCACCCCCCTCAGGCCTCTCTCTCAGTAGAAAAGCTGTGAGCGGTGGTACGTGGTGATACTGCTCCCACATGGAGATAAGAGTGTATGAGTGCGCCAATCTGTGATTGTTGTACCTCTCGAACCCTTCACCTCAAAGTACGGTTTCTGTGAGCATACACAGGCCCATAAAGCTTACCTGTGAATTATGGAAGATAAGCTCTCCGTCCTGTTGATCCCTGATAAGGATTAGTCCAGTCCAGCTGTGACTATGCTTCTCCTTATGATTGGTAAGACTTTCTTGAGCTCTTGTGATGCTGTTCGTTCTGTTTAATATCTTATGTATATATGTTGCTCCTATTTATGCCTGCAATAATGTCTCTCTTCTGTTTTCTTCCCTTAGATGGAAATGCGACCCAATGCAGCTGTGAGACGCGCCCGGATGGAAGATGGATGCTAACGCAATGTTCAACAGCAGTTAAGTGATGGTTTAAGGAAAGCGAAAAGTATGGCGAAGCGCAACCTTAAACTGACTGTTTTTTCGATGTCTAACCTTGTCTTCTCTTTTTCCTTGCAGGCGCTGCTGTCGAAAGATGGAGCGTGTCGTGCTGCGGTGCCAAGATGAAGATTTCGGTGTTCCGGAAAGTGTAAAGCTGACTACTTGGTTCGCCGATGAGATGTACAGGTAAGAACAGCTTCCCCCAGTTGGTAAGTATGCTGGCAGGAAGCAGGATGTCCAGGAAGCAGGATCTTCAAAGGTAAGTCTGACCTCAGGCGACGGTGAGTGTTATGCTGCTTGCAAGTGCAGAATAACGCAAAGCGTCTGTCTTGAGGATCAGGGCAGCTTATATAGCTGAGATCGTGGGCACGCCAGCCACACCCTGTCACTCCTAGAGAGTGAGCACGTGCAAAGGCAAACCATTAGCAGCCACACCCAAGAATACACTTGGGGCTGCTTAATGGATGGAATGTTCAAGGTTAATGCATCCTGCTTAATGGATGGAAGGTTCAAGGTAAATGCATCTGAAGTGCTATGTCCATAATAAAAGCTTTTTGGTGTTAAATGGATGTTCTTGTTTACTTTTGTTCATGAGCCTGGTTCCAAAGGCGCCAGGACAGTGTCCACCCAGTTCTCCCGTGCATGCGACCCCTGCATGCCTGTGTCCCTGACTACATGACCATGACAGCACTCTCCCTCAATGCCCCTCTGAAGGGTGGTTCTCCTCCCGGTCCTGGTTTGGTGGGATTATTGCGATGGAACTGTCTGATTAAACGCGGAGCATGGACGTGTTCACTGGGTTCCCAAGTTCGGTCTCGAGGTCCGTAACCTTGCCAGTCAATTAGATAATACAATTTTGATCGAACCACCTTGGAGTCCAGGATGAATTCTGGTTCTCCATCTATCACTATGGGCTCTGGCGGAGAACTAAGCTATGTATTGGACTTCAAAGGCACCAGGACAGTGTCCAACCAGGTCTCCTGTGCATGGGACCCCTGCATCCCTGTGCCTCTGACTTCAAGGCCATGACAGAAACACAATGCAGGTTTCTTCTTGTCTGGGCTTTGGCTCTCTCTGTGTATCCTTCACAGAATTCCCACAGGCGGCAACCTCCTGCAGGGTTTTCCTACCCTTCGCTCTGTTCCCTCGAATGGTGGGCCTGCTCCTGTGGGTTTGCCTTCGCCCCAGAAGATCTGCTCCATCTCGTGTCTCACCTTGCTCAGAGTGTCTCTATGTTCCACCTTTTTATCTGTGTGGGGGGAGTTCATGGGTTTCAGATGTATGTGATTAAGGTCAAGTGCCTGACTTTGCCTGACCTGATTAACTGGACATGTCCAGTGAGATTTTTATTTTATTTGATTTATTTTAATATTTATTATGCGCTACATGCCCATGGGCCTCAGAGCACGCATGAAGGCCAAACAGGAACGGGACAATAGGAGGGTCAAAGGTCAGGCAGAATAGTAAGGCGGGAGATACAGGGCGTTACGGAATTTAACCTGGGTTGAGGTTGAACAGATGGGTTTTAATTTGCTTCTTGAATAGTACCAGATAACTAGTCAGGCGTATAAGCTCGGGAAGTGAGTTCCAATGAAGAGGAGCCTGAACATCAAATGATGTCCCCCCAAAGGGCACCAGCTTGTTTCTAGGTTGGGCAAAGGTGGGGAAGGCAGAGGAGTGTAGCGGTATTCCTGGTGTGTGTGTCTAAACTCGATCCTTTACATATGTGGGGCAGGCATTAATAT
This sequence comes from Ambystoma mexicanum, assembly GCF_040938575.1. NCBI lineage: Eukaryota > Metazoa > Chordata > Amphibia > Caudata > Ambystomatidae > Ambystoma > Ambystoma mexicanum. The sequence continues at coordinate 1,136,622,316 of NC_090933.1, read as the reverse complement.
GGCAATTAAATGACAATGTCAGGATCTTGTATGTGATCCTATGTTGTACAGGCAGCCAATGTAATGTCCTTCGAGCATTGGCTACATAGGCGCATTTAGGTATGCCGTGAACAGCCCGAACTGCACTATTCTGTGCAACCTGTAGAATTTGAATGTTCGAGATGTGTAAGTGTTAGCCTCTTTACTCTGAGTCGTCCTCTTCCTTGGACCAATGTTTGTGTAGAAAGGTGGGGGGGGTATTGGAATGTGGGAGAATCCTAAAAAATAGGATGGGGTATTGGCATGGGAAAGGGGGGAATACCACGTCTCACCATCGGTTGCCTCACCCCCACTCCCCGAAGATCCTCCACCCAGGTGATCCTCCAGCACTGGTCCACCCCCAGGGTCTTGATCCAAAGGCGATGGCCGTGTCCTCACCACCTGAGAGATCGATCCCCGGGGACTAATAAGTGAGACACCCTTTGGTTTCTCACAGTAGACAACCCTGGGCTGTTTTGGATATGGTCCGAGAGGAGTGGGAACAACCCCAAAGGATACTATTAACTGAGTATGTGGCAGAGTTAAAGGGATGACTTAAATCCCTTACTGAAATGGTACAGAATAGCATAGGGCAAGCACGTCAAACCCGGGAAAAAAGAATATAACCAAAAGGCGATTGTTTGGTCCTGGTGATAAAGTGCTGGCCCTCCTTCCTTCCAATGACAATAAGATGTTGGCTCACTGGAGAGGGTCGTATGAAGTCATAAAAAGTATGAGACCTGTCAACTACCTTATTGCACAACCAGACTACAAGCAACCAGATGAAAACGATCATGTGAACCTACTCAAGGAGTGGAAGGAAGCCGAACCCACAGTAGCCCTAATCACAACCGAACAGACATAAATACCAGATTGTTTCCCCACAACGCCGACAGCCAACTTTCATGACGTACAATGGAGAACCCAAGTTTAACAGTACAGAAACAAGAAGCGATAAGCCATCTAGCCCCCTATCAACATGCCTTTTCAACAAAGCCGACAAAGCCAGGTTTACTTATCTTACAGAACACACCATTCAAACCTTACCGGACCGATTGTGAACCTTTGGGAACCATGAATCCAAATGCAACCGTTTGAAGGATGAGAGAAAGGAAATGTTAAGATTGGATGTCATTGAACCCTCAAGCAGCCCCTAGTGCTTGCCCATCATACGGGTACCCAAACCAGAAGGATCCACCAGATTCTGAATGCACTTCAGACCAATAAACAAAATATCCTTATGTGAAGCCTACCCAATGCCCTGGCTGGATGAACTGATTGATAAACTGGGGCAAGCCAGATATCTGAGTACTATTGATGTAACAAAAGGCTATTGGTAAATACCCCAACTATCCCAAGATAAGAAGACCACATTCACCAGCCCACAGAGGCTATTCCAATTCAAACTACGCCCCTTCAGTCTACATGGAGCTCTGGCCACCTTCCAGAGATTGATGGATTCCCTACAACAGCCTTATGAGGCATACGGTGCAGCCTACCAGGATGAAATCGTATTGAGCCAGTCCTGGAAGGAACACATAGCACACGTGACCCTCATTGTCAAGACGCTATATTATGTAGGTCTCAAGATCAACCTCTAGTAAACGGTATTGTGTCTCAAATGCGTTACTTGGGCTCTACCATAGAACATGGAGAGATACAGCCCTGAGTGGACAAGGTGGAAGTCATAGCCCGATTGTCGTAGCCTACAACCCAATGGTCATAAAGGCTTTCCTTGGATTCGTGGGTTACTATAGAAGGTTCATTCCATTGTTTTCTTCTATACTGCAGAGTTGTCCAACTCCAGGCCTCAATGGCCGGATCAAAGGTGGTTTTTCAGGATACCTCGCATTAATATTCATGAGATACATTTGCATACAATGATTCTAAATGCATGCATATTTTTCCTCATGAATATTAATGAGGGATAGCCTGAAAACGTGTCAGGAGTCCCGCCCTCGAGGCCCAGAGTTGGAAAACCCTGTTCTGTAGTGACGCCCCTCACAGGTGCCCTGAGGAACACCTATAAAGTAGATCTACATAAGGATCGACCTGGTAGGGATGCTTTCCAACAGTTGAAGGACATTATCATCAAGCAACCAGTCCTGCAATGTTTGGACTTTGGTTGACCATTCTTTCTGCAAATGGACACCTCTAGTTATGGACTTGGAGCAGTGTTGTCACAAGGCAACCCGGAGGACCTTAGGCCAGTTTGTTTCATCAGTTGGAATCTTGTTCCACGTGAAGTTTCCTACTCCACGTTCAAGAAGGAGTATTTTGCTATCAAATGGGCAGTGGAACCTCTATGATACTACCTATTGGGGAGACGCTTACAGTGGTTGGCGGTCCATAAAGGCTACAAACATAGGTTGCTTCAGAGGTTCTTGTTGCTGCAGCCATACTCCTTACTTACCCTGCATCGGCCTGCCTCCTTCCAGCTCATTGCGGATTACCTTTCCAGGGTCGGGTCCCTGCCCGAATGGCAAGGGGTTATTGTGGGTGTGTGTGAACACATAACAAGTAAGGGAGCCTGACAACATACCAGCCTAACCAAACAGCCCATAGCTGTCAGCTGGAGAGGCATCCAGAGATGCAGTGGAGTCGGAAGACTCTGCGGTTGTGCCACGCGGCCGGGCCATGTGACAGGAGAGCACTGCAGCAGACGTGCTCTTCGGATCCCAGACATCGAGGTAGATGGCAGCTGCGGGCCCAGCAACAATGCTTGGAGGCCGGCGGTCATCCGGGATCAGAATCAGACCAGCGCCATGCCCGCGGGAGGTGGCAGGACGGAGCCCAGATGCGGCCCGGACCAGGTTAATGGCAGAAGCCGGTGGGAAATACCATAATTGAAAGAGAAGGAGCGGACCTCCAGACAGGGACTAGTTGTCAACTCAGTGCCTGACTGTATGGATGGCAGCCCGTACCTCAAGAAAGGGGACAAGGTTTAGTTGAGCTTTACTGATTTCTTTGGTTTAAGGAAAATACACAGGGATTGGTGGTTTCAAGGGGCTACTCTATAACACCAGGGCTTATCCAGAGTATAGCTGAATCTTATTTTTTCTATTCCAGGAGGAAGGACGGTCGAGAGAAGCATCCTCTGTAGAGTAGGCATACGGATTCCCTGAGGACTAAGAGGAGAAGCCCGAGAGGAGAGAGGCCCCTACCGATTAAGGACCTATAATCAGACGGAGGAAAAAGGGGTGACGCTACCAGACTTCTTCCTACCAGGCAAAACCTAGTGATTATTCAGAGCTATACATCTTGTTCCAATACCTGCAATACCTGGTGTCCTGTCATCTCTATCTCACAAGCAGGCAGCAACCTCCTGGACTCTTTGGCCTTTGTAGGAGAGGAGATATGGGACAATGTCGTTCATGCTTTCAGAAGCGCTGTTAGTCTTTCAGACTCATTAGTTGAAACCACTTTACATCCAAAGCCTTCATCTCTCTTCAACAATTCTTCAGTCTTGAACTCAAACTTATCTTTAAACTGTCGTTTTAGAGCATAGAGTTCAACATCTCTTGACTGGTTATTCTTAGCTCCCGCTAAACTTGTGATGATATCATTTAAAATGTAAAGGAGTAGTATAGACAGCTAATGTTAGCAAAAGGAACCTGAGTGGCGGTTTGACTGTATGGTTTAAAAAGAAGTTTGATGGTAACTATGAAATATGTTGCTTAAACTGTGATATGGAAAATGATGCTTTTAAGTTACTGCTTTTTTTTTAGTATAATGTGTTTCATCGACATATTAGTATAGTTTATATTTCTATATCTTTCTATATGTATTTTCTTATGTTATGTGTAAAGTTTATTATGTAAACTAAATCACATTAAAGAAATTACATTAAAATAGTTAATATTTGTACATGTTTATGTTGACTGTTTTTCATCTACTAAGATACTGCAGCACCATATAATTGTATTTGTCAGCAAGCAGATTGAAAACAATGGTCTAAGCACTGTATTAAGTCTCTGAACATTCACTGTGTTCGTCTCGACCGTGCCCCATTTTCTATTATTGCAAGGCAAATCCACCTGTCCTCTTCTGCGAAAAGAAAGGAGGAAATGGAACATGTCTGTTGCTGTGGAACAATGCTATTGTCACATCTACATTTCGATATTTTTTTCTAAAAGGAAACCTACATTGACTTCTGGTTTTGAATGTATTTTTCTTGCTATTGAAAATGTCGCCGTCCAACATCAATGCAGTGTTCCACCGGGATTTAAAGGGGCACCCAATCCACCATTTTTTGACCAGAACTTCTCCACTGGCCGTTTTTGTAGGGAATTTTGAAAGTGGCATTTGGCAGATTTAGCAAGCTCCAAAATGCCAATTTTTATAGAACTTTATTTAGTCCAAGCAAGCAAGTACCACGAGAGCAACATAGCATCATAGGATAACAGGCATTACAATCTTTACAGGTCATTATTACACAGATCTGGAGAACCTCAGTTCAGGACAATTCAGAACAGGTGGGCAATTAGGGAGCTTCTTAGAAAGAGGTTGTCAGGAGCCCACAGCAGAACTGTACATCAGTTCGGGGGTTGCTTAGTCCAAATATATTCTGAACTCCATCCAAATGTATTTGGGCCTGGAATTTCAGAGCAACACACCCACATATGTCTCTTCACAGTTCTGAGCCTAGGTGAGGTCACTCAGCCACTCTCCGGTCGTAGGTAGGCTCTTGTCTTTTCATTTCAGGAGTATTTCCCTTCAAGGAATATATCAGCCAGTGCCCTAAAACCAAGTCCTCCCAGTGTGCATCAAGTGATCCACACAATGTAGGCCCAAGACCCGGGAACGTCCACAGCGGTAACCATTTATGGTATGGGTAGGTGATGCCCATTTTGACAATGATCATACGCCAGGTGCTACCCGTAGCCAACGACGGATCATATGGGTAGTCGTTGCGATATTTAGGATCTATAATCAAGGTTCTAAGATCTGTCTCCCCTGCTGCCAACTCCTGAAGTCTAACATGTGGTGGTTGAAAATCACCCCCGTACCAGTAGGTGGCAAACTTGGCCTGGGCTGCCAGCCAATAGACCTCGAAATGAGGGGCCATAAAAGCACCCTAATCATATGGAAGCACCATTTCTATCATTTTTTTCCGGACAGCACCAGAGGGCCAAAGAAACTGCATCAGCGAGGTGTGCAGTTTAACAAAGAAACGCTTGCCAGGCCATATGGGTACGATAAAAAATGTGTATAATAGCTTGAGCAAGAGGATCATCTTGGCCAGTGCCAGTCTGCCAGCCGGCGTAATAGGGAGCGACCGCCACCTTGCTAGTTTAATATCTACCTGTTGTGCTTGTGTCAGATAGTTTCCTGTAGCAGGCCGGCTTTATCCCTGGGCACCCTTCACTCCATACCTTTCGGTTCTCTTGTGCATTCAGTTAAGTGAAAGTTCTCTGACTTTGTGTAGCTAATTACAAAGCCTGAGAATTCACCCTCTAATGTATAATAGGGCATTGTTTTGTCAATGTATACAGAGATTATTTTCGGTGGGCCCCTTAGTCGTATACCGCATTTTATATGGTGGTTCCGGATAACCTCTGCCATAGGCTAAATGGCCAAAGCAAAACACCATGGGAGACAAAAGGCAACCCTGATGGATGCCCCTTCCCAACTAAATTAGTTCAGAGAGGTCTGAGTTCACACGCACCCTGTCCAGTGGGAGAGTGTTTAGGAATTTGATATCTTGTATCATCACAGTACCCAGACCCATTTTCTCGAGTACTAAAAACAAGTATTCCCAAGAAATCCTATCAAATGTCTTCTGGGTGTCGATTGTTACTGCCACCTGTTGGGGAGAATTCTCTGTTTAGGCTGAATTTTCTAACCTAGTGAGTCCCCCAGCAGCTTTGCTGGATTTCTGGAGTTTTTTTTTTTCCTGCCAAGAGTGAGTCTCTTTTTCTCACACTCTTGGACATGATTTGAGGGGTTACTTTGACTGTTAATGTGTTTATGGGCTATGGGGTCTTTTACTCCATAGGGTCTCATGTGTTTTTACTATGTGTGTTACACAGCACCCTCAGTGCAGTGACACCCCACCATAGACTCCATACCCTGGGACTGACTACTGTCTCCCAGGGCATGTAAAGTCACCATTGGCTTTACTAGTCCCAAATTATGAACAGAAACCAGCACAAACCATCATATTGTGGACGTACTGGTCGGGGCAATTCGATTGCCCCGGGGTCTGTTATTCGAGGGGGCACGTCTCCGTCCCCCTTGATCGAGTTTTGGCTGGTGGCAGTGGATACTACTTTTTATATTCGACCGCAAATATATCTCTATGGGATTTTCCCATTGTTCGAGGCTACCAACTTTAATTATTTAATTCCTATAGCCCCGAACTTACCGCCGGGTTCTTTATTTAATATTAATTCACCGGTTGGTATTTTTTGCCAGAACTCGATGCTAAAATGGCGTTTGTGTTCTCATCTGTGACTCCAACCCAAGTCGAGCCCTTTGTTCCACTTTTTGGCGGACTTCTCCACAGAAGCCTCCAAAAGTGGTTCCACTCTGTCTGGGTACCACAGGAGGTCTGGGAGGGGGTCTTGGCACCCTGGACTGAGTTGCCTTCGCAACTCAAGTCGCACTCTTGTGTGATTGGCCCAAGTGGTGAGCCGGCCGGTTCACCACTTAGCATGTTTGATAGACAGCTAGGCTGAATGTATGGGGGTTTCTTGCATGAAAGCAGGGCTTTTGGGACTGGAACTTCAGATGTCGCCACAGGACCTAAGAATCCGAAGAGGGAGAAGCTGAGCTGACCTGCAACGACGACACCACCGGTGGAGCCCTGCTGAACCGTCTTACCACTTCCCGACGACAGAGGAGATCTTCTTGCCGGAGAGTCTCTTCCCCTTGAGCTGGTGGGGACAACCAGTTTGCTTTCCTTTTTCACCTACCAGGACGTCTAGTGGTCGAATTGCCCGTGCCAAGCACCACGGCAACCGGATAGCCACTTACCACTGAACCGCAAAAGAAAGGACCACTCATTTTAATCAAGAAACTCCACGGCTGGTTTCTTCCCTGGCAGCACAACAACCTCCTGCTTTCCTCCCCGCCGAGATCTTCTCTTTTGCCGGACGAAGCACCGACTCGCAACCGCTGCCAGGAACAACTGCCCCCGCTGGAGTGTTCTCACCATTTCAAGGTACTGTGTCCGCCTGGCCTCCCTTTCTATAGATTGCTACAAGGTGACAGTAAATCCTTAACCTTCTAGACTGGGCTGGCCTCTTGACCATCTAACTGGTCCCTTTGTTTTGGTCCAACTTCTTTCTGAACCTTTTCAAGACTTTTGTGCACTTTTCAACTGTGTGACCTTGGACACATTTCGTTCTGATCCCCTTAAAGTGGATCCGGCTTTCTGAACTCTAACTTCGGGCCCAATTTGAAAAGATGCTGGCAAATGCTAGTACCACCTTGCGACCCTCCCCAGCCCACATTTCGACTTGCTCGCAAGGTTCCCAAACTGATTTTGGAATTCATCTTGCCTTCATGCCTCAAAGATCTTATTCACAAGTAGTGCAGGGCGACAAGAGAGTCACATTGGACTATGGGGACTCTGAGGCCATTGACCTTTTTGAACTAGCCAAATTACAGCATGACCAGCTACTGCAGGTGGAACAACTCCTGTACAAGATGGCTAGGACCCCGCCTCTCCAGGACTGTCTCGCCTTTCCAAGCGAGAGTCCCGAAGTTGTGGAGGAGAGTGTTGTTCCTCCGGATAGTCCTTCAGTGTTCACAGCGCTCATTGATGCCCATTGCGGTACCTGTTGTGACGCTGGAAGTTGAAGAGGGGCCTGTGGAACACGAGGGAAGGCATTTCATCTCTCGCAAAGCAAGGAAGTCTTTTCTACGAGCCCAAAAACGCCTAAATCAGACGAAGGCCATGCAGAGAAAAGTAGCCCCCAATGCACCCTCAGGTAGGAAGGTGCAGGTGCCCCATGAGCCCAGCTTACCTACCATTGCTAACAATCTGAGCAATCACGACGATTTGGGTTTAGACCTGGGCGACCTTGATGAGGAAAGCAGGAAACACCTGCAGATTGCAGCCCTAAAAAGTGGAAATGTGCAGATCGCCTCTGGTGCTGCTCCTAAGACACCAACGGCAAAAACGCAACCGCTGCTGCACTGTTTTTTTCCAAATATCGAATCGAGAAAAGTCCTTACTCGACAGCCACCTGGCACCATGGTGCCTCCGGTTGCAAGCCCCGTAACTGCCCTAGGGCCCACAGAACCTCCACCTGGTGCTCAGGTGAGTGATTCTGTTGTCTTGCCAGCATCAGCTGCTGCAAGCCCAGCATGCACCTACTTGCCCCCGAAAATGACAGCCGGAGGTCAGGAGGTTGACGTTGCAATTTCGGCAGGGGTTGCTAGTGATAGTGAAGCGCAAGAAGACTCGGCCCAGCATCCCAAGTCTGCCCAGTTGCCGTCGGATTCGATCCGGCCTGGCGTAGTTGGGAATCTGCAGCAGTGTCCAGCCCCTGCAGCAGAGACCGTTAACGAGGCTTTGTCCTTTGTACAAACGCCCAAGGACATGAAATTAATCATTGGGTGGTCTAGTAACCCTGAGATTAATGGACCTGCTCAGATTAATAGGTCCTTCCTGATGAATTCTTTCTTTCAGATTCCAGCTTTAAGAAATTTATCATCCAAGGACCTGGATTGGGTTAAGCTGGCGACCCATAACAACCACAGAGTGCTCTGCAGAGTGCAAACCCAGATCATATCCAAAATGCTCTTGGAGTTCTCAGATGACTTTCATTCAATTGGGCTTGTGCCGCATCTGTTTTTGGATATGGAGAGTGCCTGGGACTTTCTTGATTGGGTACCTGCGCCGCCAAAAGAATGCCCTGCAGAACCCGCCGTGGTCCCTTTTGAAGCTCACGCTAACCAACTAGCTGTCCAACTGGCCTCGCTCACCCAAGCACTTAGTGGTCTAGCGTGGTTGGAGCCCTTGTTAAAAGTGGCGGCAGCCATAAAAGGTCCTACTTCTGAATCATAACTGTCCAGTCTTTCTGTCGCCTTGTGGAATTGCTGTGGTTTAAGCAATCTGGGGGCATGGCATAGACGGGTTGGGCCCGATCAAAAACCTGATATTTTATTTCTGCAGGAAACAATGGCCATGTGCGAACTTTGCCTGGATGGCTATACTTGCTTTTCGGTCCCTGCCTGTCGACAACAATTAGGCCGCCCAGCAGGGGGAATTGCTGTTTTAATCAATAATGGCTTGAAGGCAGTGTTAGCCCTTATGGATACTTCTGACTCGTGTCTATTGGTTAAGGCCTCGTTTGAGCACTGTTCTATGTTGACTCTTCTTCTCCTGTCAATCTATTGGAATCCAAAGGTGGTGGCATTGAATTTGCTTCTAGAAGACTTGGATCGTATGTTGGGTCATGCTGCTGTCACGTGTCCCAACCTCAAAATTGTCATTGGCGGTGACTTGAACTCTTACCTGCTCCTTGACAATCTTGCATGGCCCACTTCCACCTCTTCCGCTTATGCCCAACAAGCCTGCTGTAGAGGAGACCACTTGGCACTTTTTTTTAAGGAAAGGGGGATCTATCCTATTCAACTTGCGAATCATTCAAGTAGATCTTCTTGGAGGCGTTGCCAAGCTGCATCTCTCATTGACTATTTGTTGGCCTCAAGTGTGTGTACTGGGCTGCTCAACCCTATCCTTATTCGGGACGTGGGTTTGAGCGATCACCACATGTTGACTTCGCGCCTACATATTGAGAGTATGGCCTATGAAGTTTCAGCCCCGGTTTGTATGGTCAAAGGCGATAGGCACACTATCTCTGTAAACTGGCACCCGTCGCTGTGATGGAAACTGGTGTTCCTGGTAAACAGGCACCTGTTGGTGTCCCATGATGATTTTCTCTCTGTTGGTAACATGGAAAAAATAAATGAGATAAATCTCTCTGATTCATGAGCACCTAGCCAATCTTGTGAAAGACTCGCGAGAAAAAGGCAACTTGCAGGATTTCCACGTTAATGTGGACGCAGTTGCATTATTAAAAAAGCAAAAAAACAGCGAGCTGCACAAGTTAAAACGGATGCTGTTCCGTTTCTCCATCTACAACAGAGAAAAGAATTTCGTTGTTGCCCGATTTAAAACGCAATTAAAATCTCTTCGACAGGCTGCTTTCACCCTAGCCAACCAAAACATGATTGAGATGCTATGCAAAAAAAAACTTGCGATGTATGGGCTATCTTAAGAAATCCGGCGGGAAATGTGGACACGAGAATGGATGCTTCCATTACAGGTATTGAAAGGGAGCAATTCTTTCGCCAAAAATATGCAGTGCCCGAAATACACCTATTCTCGGAATCTCTGACAATGCAGCTGCCGTTCCCACGTGTCTGTCCGTGGGATCTCAAAGATATCATGTGGGCAATTGCCCAACTGAAATTTTCGAAAGCGGCTAGGCCTGACGGGCTACCCCCTTGCGTGTTCAAGGACGATCCAAACTTTTGGGCCAGGTATTTGCTGCCACGCTTCCAGCTGGTTTATGAATCCGGCAGAATTCCCAAATCATGGTTAATGGCTACATTGATCCCCATTCACAAAAAGGGTGCCTTAAGCAACCCAACAAATTTTAGACCTATCGCCTTAATCGATACATCAGCAAAACATTTTGCAAAGCTGGTTCTGTGCGAGTTGGAAGCTTGTTTACGTCCCTCTCCCATTCTTGCAAAAGCTCAAGTCGGCTTTCAGAGAGAAATGGGCACCCAGTTAAATGCCTTGACTCTTGCCCATCTTCTCCACGCTGCTCACTCCAAGACTAATGCTACCATCTATATGGCAGCATTAGATCTCTCAGCTGCCTTCGACAACGTTTTACGAAATCTTCTCTGGCAGAAGATGCTATCATATGGCATTCTTACTGCATTGGTAGCAATAATTGCAGCACTACATCAAAACACGTCTTACAGGGTCCGCATTAACTCTGAGGGGCTTCTGTCAGATATCATTCCCACGCGTATAGGTGTGAAACAGGGGCGTAACTTGGCCGCGGTTTTATTTAATCTCTATCTTGCTGACATCGAGCAGATATGGCTAGACACCAATTCCTTTTCGGTAGTTTTGGGCAAACTTCGGCTACACTGGTTGGCATTCGCCGACGATGTAATCCTATTCGACAGGGTCCCATTTGGTCTCCAAAATAAATTAAACATCTTTTATGAGTATTGCACATTAAACAATATGACCATCAATTCAGCAAAATCTCATATAATGGTTTTTACAGCCAAAAATAAAAATACCTAAGTCTAACTTTGTGATCAATGATCTTCCTATTACGAAAAAAGAAGAAATAACTTACTTGGGTTATCACCTGTCGAATGGAATGTCTGTCGGTGCATGGCGCACAGTGTTGAATTCTAAGCTTGCTCCCTTGTTGGCCCAAATGAGAATTATTTTCCGAAGATACTGTAGGTTTTCGCTTATCCCCTTGTTACAATACTATACCCTGAAGGTAGAACCTATTCTGCTCTATGCAATTGATGTCTGTCTTTTGAACTTGGGGCTGTTACTAAATTTGCTCCAAGGTAAGTTGTGGAAAACTATCCTGGGTTTGCCAGGTTTTCTTCCCAATCCTATCATTCTACATGAATTGGGCCTTTACCCTTTAGCAGACAAACATCAGTGGCGTATGGTAAATACCTTTTGTAAAATGCTCGTACCGCCTCTAAATTCCCTTTATGAGGATTTTCAGGCAATGTTAGCTCAGAAATATCCAATTTCGATGTGTGAGTTTAACGATCGAATACAGGCCACTTTAATCTCATTGAACATGTCACAGCAAGATCTAATAGATTCTCTGCATAAGGCCAAAAAGCGTTTTTTTTTTTAATTCATGGGCCCACAATTCTGACTTGATTGGGGGATATTCCTCTTTTTCTACCTATGCCACATTTAGGCAGGCTGTTTCCCCTAGGCTATCATATTTATTATGCTGCCCTGACAAAGCAGCAAGAAGAACCTACATGCGTTTCCGCTTATACCTAATCCATACGGGCTATCGGATCAGGAATTGGTCCGTTTATAAGGCCCAGGTACAGTGGGAAGTGTGTAGATTCTATCTTAAGCATGCTGAGAGCAAAACCCTGGAACATCTTTTTATGTATTGTAACTTCTTTGAAAATCACAGGCGTCGTTGTTTGGGTGCTTTTTTGAATTCGCACTCCACCTTTGAATGTCATTTAGTTTGGCTTCGTTGCATGCAGGGTAATACCACCTCAATTATTCTAGCAACAGTTAGACTTGTTCTGCTCATTGAAGAACAGCTGCTACAACGCAACCTGGCCTTACGGAGTGGGTAGGTTTCTGAGGAGTCGCCTGGATTCTGTCTAAGTATTTGTGTAGCATTTATGAATCATCCAATTGTTTCTTTAGCATTAGGTGCTGGTGTTATTCTCAATATTTTTTTCCTTCTTAGAAGTGGTGTCGTTTTAAGAAGTTTTCTTATAAAGTTTTAAGTGTAAAATGCTCTCTCATGTCATGTAGGAACAAAGAAAGCTGTAAGATGCTTGGTGTCTGCATTCCTTTTGGTTAAAGGGACCCTACATGGTTCTCATGGGTCTGTGCATGTGACTGTCTAAATTTTAAATTTAGTATTTTCTGTTACCCTCTATAGTTGGAGGTGTTTTTTACTGCTGTTGAGTCTCCTTCATGCTCTCATGTGTTTTGTATGTGTCAATATTGTTGTTTTGTTATAATCTAGATAGCATCGATTTCTTTTTAACATCTCTACATTTGAATTTACCATGTAAAAATTTGTAAAGGTGTAAATCAATTTTTGCTACCAAATCAAATAAAAAAAAAAAGAAAACCTTCACGGTTTGATTCTGCCTTCCTCTCTTGCTGTGTTCTTTTGAATGTGTTGGGATCTGTTTCAATTTATGCTCTGCCTTTCTCTCCCTTTGAAACCGAATTATTAGAGTGCCATCTGCGTTAAGCGCTCACCGCTGTCTGAAAATAAGTGGGGCTTTACTTAAGACTTGTCTAATATTCTTTTAAGGGAGTGTATATACTTTAGTGACTGTGTTTTTGAACGTGCTTGAGATTAGTGCCAGTGTGTTTTCTTAGATGTGTTTTTAAATAAATAATTATATATCTTTTACACCAAAGCTCTGGTCAGTGTTTGCTTGTTCTACTGTGTTTACCTGCCCTATTGTGTATGCTCTGTATACTGCCTAACTCTTCTTGAGAGAAGTCTGACTGCTCAGCCACAGCTACCAGGTAAATCTGGGTGGTGCAGACTGCTACCAATTGGGTTTACTGCTAACTCCTGTAGTCCTAAACTTTTTGCAGTGGTCCCTAAGGGAACTGCACAGGTTTCTGCCTAACACCACCACCTCGGCGGTCGAATTCATTCGGGTCAATACACATTGAACAAATGCTGGATGTTAAGTGAAGTGGATCTGCCCGGGACAAATCCGCTTGTTCCCGGTGGATCATGTAGGGGAGTAGGAAGTAGGCAGTTCGCCAATGTTTTAGCATAGATTTTCAGATCCGCGTTCATCAATGAGAGGGGACGATAAGAGCTGCATTCATTGGCTGCTTTATTTGGCTTACGGAGGACAGTTATAATAGCTTCCCATAGAGATTCAGGGAGTATCTATTTTTCAGGAGATTCTTCCCACACTTCATGGAGATGTGCAACTAGTAGGGTGCTGTATTCCTGGTAAAATTCTGAGGATAGTCCATCAGGACCAGGAGCTTTCCCTTTGTGCAACTTTCTGATCACTGTCATCAATTCCTCTATCGTTAGGGGATTATTTATTGGATCCCTAGCCATCACCACTCAACCAGGATAACGGTATGTCCTCGTTATTGCTCGCTCTCCGTGTACTGTCCCCACTGTGTATAGGGCCTTATATAAACTAAGGAAGAACTCCAGGATGTCATTGTCCACGCTTTTGGCTACGCCTTGCTCGTCTAGAATGCAGTCAATACGGGCTGGTCCCCTTTCTGCCTTTACAACCCTACCTGGTCTCTCCCCTTCGCCATATTTCCAAGCTGCTACCGGATGTGTGAAATACCTAATTTCTCGGGCAGCATGGGATCTGTACTGTTCCAGTTCTGCTCGTATTGTTGCTAATATAGGAGGGTCCAGGGACCAAGCGTATCCGGTCTCCAGAGCCTTCAAGTGGGTTTCACATTCCTGTAAGTCCCTCTTGATCAATTTAAGAACTCCGGCTTCTCTGGAAATAGCCATACTCTTACGTAAACCTTGAATGCCTGCCACCAGGTGCTCTTAGATGCAGCCTCCGTTGTATTACAGGTGAAAAAAGTGTTGGATCTAATGTCTGCTTTAAAGACAATGGGCCTCCTCACGAGTTGGGCAGTAGCCCCTAAATGTGGCGGTAACACTATTACCGTCACATTTAAGGGTCCGTCCAATTGTGAGTCTGGCAGCATTTACCACCAGCTCTAAGCTGGGGGTAAATGCGCCAACTTAACGCCCATTTTTGGGCACAATTAGCGCAGCGCTATTAGAGCCCGCTAATTGCGCCGAAACGGCCCCATTGGGTCCAACGGACCCAATGGGGAATGGGGAATACCCATTCCCGTCCAACCCTTGATCCAGTGCTAATAGCACGGGACTGGTTGGTGGTAATGTTATTAGCCTGGGCGGTATCCTGGTGGTAATACTGCTGGGATACCGCCCAACTCGTGATGAGGCCCAGTATCTCCCAGAGCTTCTGGTTTAAATCTCCACGACCTGCCCCGCTTGTACTGAGTATTCAGATTCAACACCACCAGGGAATGGTCTGAGAGAATTTGTGGGAAAATAACTGCATTTGTGGCATTGCCGACCAAGGAGGAACAAATTAAGAACATATCAATGCGCAAGGACATATCGTGCACTGATGAGAAAAAAGGTATACTCCAATCATTGGGATGTAACAACCGCCAAATATCTTTCAAAGATAGGCAGGCCATATGGATTGTCAGGGCATGAGCCGCCTTGGAGCGAGGCCTGGGGGCAGTACCCATTTGGTTCAGTTTGGCAGATATGATTTTGCATTGGGAGATGGTGGTTGGGCCATGGTGTGCAGCAAAAGAGAGTCTTTGTAGATAAAAGCTACACTGCCTTCTTTTCTGTTGGATATATAGGGCACAGCCGAGGGGGATGGTGATGGAGAGAGTGGGGCCAGATGTGGAGGTGCAAGAGCCGGAGGCAGATGCAAGGTCTTACTTTTAGATAGTAGATTGTATAGGTCACAATGGTTTGCTGGATTGGGAGGATTGCTGGACTTGCAGAGACTGTCCTTAAAGGCCTTAACACTTGGCTTCTTTTTAATGGATCTTTTCCTGTAGTTAGTATGCTGGGGTTCGGTTTGAGACCGCTTTGTAGGTAATACATGCTGTTTTTAATATATTCCTGGTGGGGTGGGGGAGCCAGTTAATCTTGCCCAGTTGTGGAGAGATATGGTTGAATTTTAAGGCTCCTGTAATGAGGCGGCCTGCAGTGTGCCGAGCCAGGTGTTTGGCTGGAAGCGGAGTTTGGAGGGTTTTTCACATGTCGTTGTGTGAGATCATAAGTGCTTGGACCACCGTGCGTAAATCATATGTGGGTATGAGGGGTTTTGATTTTGCAGATATGAAGATCTGTAGACATGCAGTTTGTGCCTTTTTGGCTTGAGTTTTTGGAAGGAAAGGCTTCTATCAACAATTAAGCTAAGTGATTTGGGTTAGTTTGACAACTGGAGAAAGCTTCCAGGCACATGTCGTTGAGCCGTTGTTATACGAATTGTTGTTTGGTGGGGTGACTGATGACAAAATCAGTCTATGTGGAGTTCAGTTTTCGGTAGCCATTTGACATCCATTTTGGATGGTAGCTAGGCATTCACAGAGGGGAGTGATGTGCTGGAGGCCACTGACCTTAAAGTACAGCGGAGTGTCATCAGCGTACTGATGGATGGTTATCTTGGGCTCATTTATGAATGTGTCATGTATGGATTGAAGATGATCTGGTAGAGGAAGGTACCCCACACATGACTGGGAGTTGGTTGAAACTGAATGAGCCCATATGTACAGCGTGTTGTACAGCGTGTTGTCTGCAAACCTATATAGGACAGTTCCCGAGAATCCCACCCTGTTGGTGAAGAGGGAGACGAGTGATAGGTGGACACCTGTGTTGAAGGTACCCGAGAGGCCTAAGAGGACTAGAAGGCACAAGCCTCTTGTGTCAGTGATTTTCAGTACATCATCCACCACTTGCATGGTTGCAGTCTCAGTAGTGCATGTGGGTCGGAAACCGAACTGGTAATGGCATAGGAGGCCAAGCTGGTCGATTTTGGCAAGTAGTTGGTTCGCAACTACTTTCTCAATAAGCTCCCCGATGAACAGGAGACTTGTGATGGCGTAAACAATACCGAGGAGTGCATTGAGTGCTGGGCCAGTGAGTTGTTTAATTAGGGAGGCCAAGAGGAAGTCGAACATGTAAGCTGCAAGTTTAACTTAAGCAAATGTATCTGAGAGATTCTTAGAAGAGAAGAGGGTGAAGTAATTCCAGGAGGGAAGAATAGCGGGCCTCTGCCTGGTTTTGAAGCATCAATGAGATCTCTGATCTTATCAACTTTGTTAATGAACGAGGTGTTAAATCTGCCACATTTCTCTTGTGAAGCCAGCACCTAGGGAACAGGTGTGGGCTTGACGTAGTGTTTGTCTGCTTCACATAAGTCTTTGCTCCCGTTAGAGGCTACCTCGATGGTGGAGGTGTAGCTATCCGACTTAGCCTTCCAGATCATGTGTCTATGTTGGGTCTGGAGGGATTTGAGGGATTCTCTGATCTCTGGTCCTTGCGTCATCACTTTTCAAAGGATCTGAACAAGCATTTTCAATTGAAACTGGGTAGTTTGTGTAAATGCACTGGTACCACACCTCAGCTGTGGTGTATAAGCAGGCAAATAAATCTGCTGGTATGGCTAAGTGCAGAATGATGCCCTATAGCGCCACTGATTACGCTTGATTCTTAGAGATACCTAGTAGCTTTTCTAACTATAAGACTGCAATGAATGTTCGGAGTCATCTTCGACTCCTCTCTCTCCTTCCTCCCTCACACTCAGTACATTGCCAAGAAGTCCTACTTCAGCTCTTCCTTCTCAAAGTAATTCTACCTTTTCTCACCTTCCCCCAGAAGCTCAATGTTACACAAGTCCTGGTTCTCTCTAGGCTTGACTATTGCAATAGCCTCCTCCTGAATCTACCATTTTCAACTCTGCGACCCCTCCAGCTAATCCAAAATAGGGCAGTGAGATTTATTCTTAGCAGAAGCCCAGGGACCACATTTCTTCTGCTCTAAAATGTCTTCACTGGCTTCTGGTTGCTTCACGGATTAAATTCAAATCCTCCTGTATCATCCACAAAGCTGTCTGGGGCCAGGGACCACCCTATCGGCAACTCTCTCTTACTAAATATTCTTCCTCTAGACCTCTGCGCTCCTCTAGCACCAACTCCTTGTGTGTAAAGCGTTTCTTTGGAACAGCCTCCCTTTTCATCTTGAGCAGGACTTTCTTAAAACCCAAAGATCCTCAAGAACTTCCTCTTTACCTCCTCCTTCCTTCCTTCCCTCTGTCCTCTGCTAATCTAACAGTTACTTGTTTGGTGTTCAGGGCCCTTATGCATCCTCGGGTGCCGTGACCCCCCACACAGAGATCACCCCAGCTTCTGTCTATCCTCAGCACCTGCCTCGGCTCACCCTCTACCCTTGGAGGCTTGCACTTACCTTACATTGCACTTCACCTGTTGCTCACCCATGAGCCCCCCAGCACCTATCCCATTCCCTCTCCCTTCTGCACTTGCATGTTCTAAACACTCACAAGGCATAGTAAGTTCACCCCCTACCCGCTTGTATTTAATATTTTGTATGTATTTTAATTTTCTCATCCCTTGTCCTCTCCCTGTAGCCCTGTAAAGTGCTCTCAATTGTGACTTTGGAGACATAATCCCTGTTGTTTGAGAAGAAGCTAACGTGACACATGGAAGCTGCACATGTGGGGGACACATTTTTTCCTTAGCCTTTGCACTGGTAACTTTGGTTGCAATTATTAATACAGTATACAAACGTTTCCACAACAGGTCAAATGCCTCGTCATACCACCAGAATATCCAGTTTATATTTCAGTGTGTAAAAGAGGAATGCTTACTGTCTGAAATGCAACATTCATCAGCGTGTTCGTCCCCCTTCTTTATTTTGTCTCATTGTGGGAACCAGTATGTTGACATTTTGCACTGATTTTCTGATTTTCTTACGACTTGTTTGCAGTTATTTGTATTTGTATTTATTGAATTTTATATAGTGCTTTTAGCCAAAGCGCTTTACATAGAACAAGCAATACATTACATAGCAAGGTGAATTCTTTTCATGAGTCATGTAGCAGAGAACAATTTACCATGAAACAAACAGTAATATATTATTATAATATAAACAGTTATGGTCGGTTAGCATATCAACATTTAACCACATTTTCCAGCTAGTATGATTAAAAGTTGTCATGAAGCTGTGAGAGAGTAGGGGTTTCTTTACGAAACTGATGCTATGTGTTTCTTCTTAGATTTCTGGATACCTCACTAGTTGACATTGACATACAAGCAACCTATGTACGTGTGATGGTGAAGGGTAAGGTAGGTATCGTTTGCAATACTATTTTGGAATGTGGAGAACAATTATGCTGCCGCATGTTTTTGCCCAGTTTGCATATGCAATAATGGCACCAGTCAAGGGCCGTACAGCGTGGGAAGCGCTTGGCGTCCTGAGGTAATGGCTCAAGCGCTCAGTACAGGTTGTTACCACATGGTACAGCACATCCTCAAGGGCCTTATCGTAATTAGAAACTTTGAATTGCGAGAATGGGTGAAAAAATAGGGTTATTAAGAACAAAAACCGATCCATGCAAGTCCTGTAGTGTAAGCACATTGGCAGTGCTGGTTAAGAATGAAAGGCAGGAGGGGGCAGGCCAATAGGCAGAAAGTAGCCCAAAATTAGACCAATCATGACAAGGGATGTAATAGTGCAAGAGTCAGAAGGTGAGTGACCCTCGGCGGAAATGAACATTGGGGAAGTGTGGAAGACCGGCCCAGAAACCAGAAGAACACATATGGCTCCTAGAGGGTAAGCATGCAAATGGTAACCGGGTAATAATGTCCAGACTGTGAGCTACCTGACTGGCTCCCGCTCAGGGCAGGTTTCTAATATAGAATACGACTTTCACCCCTGCTGCTGGCGGTGGCAATGGTCGGTAATGGCCTGCCAGCCCAAGTCAAGGTAGGGCCTAGCAAAGCGAGGGCCTCAGTGGGGTCTCTGGGTTGTTACCGGCCATGGCGACCTCCCTCACACAGTGGGGTTGAAAGCCATTGGCACCCAGGGGTTTTTCCCTGGTGCGAATGTTTTTTTTCTTCTTCCTCTCCTCTCCAGAGGAAGAACAAAAAAAAACAAAAAAAAGGAACCAAGATAGCGGCACATTTCTGTGGCGGCCAGAGTGAGAGGTGCGCTCGACCAGACCTCTCTCCTCACAGGTCAGTGAGGAGAGAGGGAGTGGGGAAGAGGTTCAGGGCGTTGTGGGAGTAGTTCTAATATAGAATTACAGTTAAACAAGTGTTTCCTACTGATGTACGGTTTTGCCAAAAGTGTTACATGGGATTAATCTCAGTTCCCTCGCTCGCTTTACTATTAAGAACTACTGTAGTCATACACCATGATAGCTGTATTACAGCTGGTTTCACTTCAGATGTGTATGGTTAGTATACTGTAAGTAGAGACATGGGCCTCATTACGAGTCCGGTGGTAACCGTGCCGGAAAAACCTGCAGGTTACCGCCAGACTCGTATTACCATTCCGCCTCCGTGATTCCCGGAATCACTGGGGCATTACGAACCCGGTGACCCGTGAATTCCAGAGGCAGAATTGTGTAAGTCCCCATTCCCATGGAGCCCCATAGGACTCCATGGGGATGGGAACAATGGAAACACTGATTACGTCTATGACAGAGCCGATGTTTCCATGTCCGCCTGCAGGCGGATGGTGTTGAGTGATACCTCCCGCCTGCAGGACTCTCAATCAGCCGGTCTGGAAAGAACGGTGCCAGCAGTTTCACCACCACCGTTCTTTCTGGACCGGTGCAGCAGTTTCACCACCACCGTTCTTTCTGGACCGGCAGGGTCATAATGAGGCCCACAATGCATGTATTTTAAAAACTGCTTTGTGCTAATGTTTGGGCTCTTTGTTATGGAGGTGTGGTTTTAATTTATCACTACTAAATTCATAGTTGCAAAATAGAGGAAATAAGGATTTAGGAACCACACATTTTAAAATTATATTTGTGGCGTAGGATGTGTTCATCATATAGGGGACTGAAAGGTTATGTTGATTTCTTTTTTAAATGACATGTTAATGAGTTTTGTTCACTAAGCATTTATCTCATTAGTAAGAGGGTATCTCACCTATACATGTCTCCTCGTGCACTCAATAGCTTTGCTTGCCCAGCCTTGCATGGCCCATTGAGGATGCAGACTAGGCTATTGCAGGGCTGAATGTGAGTAGGTGGTGCTCCTAAACCTCCCAGCACATTCAAAGGTACTGGGTTAGCGAGATGGTGGTGCTCTGACTCCACCATGCATGTCAGGAACCAGGAAGCTCTTGCTGCTTCCTGGTTCCTGTGTTAATGGGCCATGTCGACTTGTCAGGAGGTAGCATCTGGAGTCTGGGGCTACAGGTAAGAAATACATGTATGTATGAGTGTATTTATGCATGCATGTAAAGGTTGGTAATGTGCGAAAATGCAATTAGTGTGTATGTTGCAGTGTATGGGTGATCTGAGCATGTGAATGGGTGAACAGTGTATGTTTGGGTGCACGTGTGAATGAGTGCATGTATGTTGCATGGGTGTGTGCGTGAATTAGAGAGAATGTATGTTGTGTGAGTTAATCAACGTGTGTGCGTGTCTGGGAGGGAGTGAGCCTCGAATGGAGGGAGGGCGCTACATTGGTGCTGCGGCAGCCACCATGGACATGGTTTTTTAAAGTCGTATATTAATTTACTTGGATTATGCGCAAATCCAACATGAGTGTTCTTACTTGTGCTCATGCGTGGCTACATTTGTGCCGCCAGAAAGGCCAATTTTTCTTACAGTAGTATGGCATACCTAACTGCCATTATTGGCAAAGCCAACATGATATGTGTTCTTAAATGTGGAGGGGCTACGTTTGCGCATGCAGCCAGCAAGAGCATGCTTTCTTCCTATGTTAGTGCATTTTTTAACAGGCATTATGGGGCAAAGCCTGCACAGTGAGTGTTCTTACATGGGGCACGGGTGGCTACTGTGGTACAGGCAGCAAGGACATGTTTTTGTTCAGTGGTATGGCATTTTTTTGTGCCACTATATGCAAAGTCAAAACGATGAGTCTTCTTACATGACCATACAGACCTACATTGATGCAACCAGTATAGTCATGTTTAATTACCGGAGCATGTCATCTTTTATTGGTATTGTGGGCAAAGCCAACATGATTGGTATTCTTACATGAATATACTTGCATATATTGGTCTTGCCATTGTGAACATGTTTTATTACAGTGGCATGCCATGTATTACTGTATCATGAGCACTGAATAATCTTATGTGCACATAGTGGCCTACATTGTTTAGCCAGTTTTGAGATGTTTTCGTATAGTGGCAGGGCATTTGTTACTGGTGTTATGGGCAAATCCGATGGTGTATGTTCTTACATAAGCATACCGGCATATACATTGGCAGGGCTTGAATGCACATTTAATCTTATAGTATGATTACTGGCATAACCAAACAGGAGTATGATCTTAGGTGGCAATATTGCCATATATTGGGGCAGCCAAAATGGACATGTATTGGCACAGTCCGCATGAAACCTTTTTCCATTGGCAGAATACTGGAATATAGAGTCCAGACCAGTCTCTCTCAGTCTCTGTTGGTGATTGCTGTGATCCCTGCTCTCCCCGCTCCCCCTGCTCCCCTAGCAGTGTATGGCGCTACTGTGACTTTAAGGAACTTGGACCGCCTATATACTGACTAGGAGGCGCGTAGCAAGGGCATGTGTGTCCGGCGAGAGTCCAGACTCCCCCAGTCACTCCTGAGGCACGACTGGGGGGTGACCACATTACATGCCTTCACGTGTTGTTGAACTACTGTGCACACAATCAACTTGGAGTTTTGAGCTGTACGGGAATGCCGGCATTATGGACCTCGCCCATTATCGTACATACGGGTCCCGAAAGCGTCAGCAACTTCATCTATAGAGCGGCCCATAGGAGGAGGCTAATGGCGTTTCATCCAGAACTGTATAGGTGAGTGATTGTCCCACCCACGCTAAAGCTCCCGGAAAAACCACTGCATCGCTTCCTTCACATACAGGTTACCACAACAACATTGATCTCACTGACGTAGAACTGCTTGAAGTGTATGACACGTTTGAAGCTGAGACTCCTATGCCCACGTTTGAAAGCGCTGACAAAGCTAAGCTTGTTCAAACCCAAACCTTACATCAGTACCAGACCTCTCCAGTAATAGCTATCAAACAAGATTCATTGTGGTGCGCAAGCATTAAACTATGGTGAGACACAAGCCCGTCGATCGGTCTCGGCTAGAACTTCAGTTGAATCACCCGACTCACTCACTGAACCTACTGACCTCCCAGACAAAACCATGTGATCCAAGAGTGACTCCACGGCTTAGCAAGTGTCGCCGAACAACTGCAGACAAAATCACAAGCACAAATAACAAGAATGGCACCGTGACTATGCACCGACCAGTCGTGCCTATATTTTCAAGGGAGCCTTTTGTCATTCCTGCTCCTATTCCCCCAATTATATGGCAAAGGCAGGTGCCCACTCCTGCGAGCTCCGCGCTCAACTGCAAAACAATGCCTTATACCACAAACGGAAAATGTCTCTTGCAGTAGCGCACATAATGATAAAAAAAAACAGGTGCGCATGGAGCTGCAACAGTGACGAACTTGGCTAAAGTCACTGCAAAATTCAATGAGCAGTTAGGTCACTGTAGCGCCCGACTTCTTTCAGTGGATGACAACATATCCACGAAAAATACTGCAACGGCGCCTAATGCTAGACCGACACAAGTTGCAAGTTCAGGATGGACCAGACCTTAATTTGCCTAGTGAGAAAGAGACCCTCGCGCTCCCTCTGTGTATGGGTTCAGTTTTTGACATAGGAGCACAATCCCCTAACTCTCAGTCAACAAAGTCACAAAACGGCTCACCACCAAGTAAATTAAGTGAAACGAGGGAACCTCACTACCATAGTGAAATCAACAGAGACAAGGCTCAGTTGTCAGTGGCCGCAGGTATACAAATGCATAATAATGTAATGGCGGCATTATCTATTTCTCTGGCACTCTTTTTAAAGCTCTACTAGACAATTAACAATAATATCAAAGATCATGCCACACTGCTTGCCAGGATGTACTCAAAAATGCTATTCTTGGAGACATTTACTTCGAAGTTTCAAGCTAGGCTTGACCGTGAGGCAGACGCATCGGCGATGGGGCAATCTCATTTATGTGACCTGTCAAGTGGTGACAATGCAGAAAAAGCCATCATGATTGAAGCCCTGATGGATTCTGCAAAATGGATAAGAAAACAACGTAAAAGGTTGCCATCACACGCCTCAACGGAACTAAATGGCAAGGGGGGGGGGCATTTGATGAAGTAGAGAGTCTGCAGCAACCAATGAGCAGACCCAATTGCGAAAAATCAAAAAACCTGATAAAAGCTCTCCCCTTACAGAAAGAACAACTTGCAAATCCAAGACGGCCCTTGGTTAACCATTCTGAAGTGCCCATCGTGATTGAGTCCTCCCAGGTCACTGAATCCTTGGCCGTGACACAAGTGACAAATGCAATTGAACCAACCTCTAGGTCCGCCTTGACACAAAACAAGGCTATGGTGCATAACGCAACAAACCAAGCACAAGAAACACCGCTTTTAATATCAGTGGACAAAATGAGCCTTGTCAACAGGACGACAAAGTATTCCCAATCTTCAAAAAACAGCACCAGCTCAGTACAGCAGATCTTTTATGCCGCTGTAAAGCTCCATCTCTCATCATCTCAAAAAATAAATCAAAGAATGTTAAAGGTCGTCCTAAATTGAAATCAAATGGTTCAGGAGGGTTCCTTAGGAACCTGACCATGCCGCCTCCACGCACTAATTGCTCTGATACCAACCAACACAACAGAAATGTGATGAGACCAAAGTCTCCCGAGCACTTCATCCAAGACAACATCACATTGCCAGTTCAGTCAGGGCCTACAAAATTACTTGAACATCAAACGAACCACTGCAATAGAGAACCGTATGAGGTGACCAATCTTGAGGACTTTGATCTCTTGGACGATTTGTCTCAATATCTAGATGACAATGAGGGTCCGTGTGAAATCAGATCAGACAAGACACATCGTTAGAGCCACAAGTAAGACCGCAGACTCCGCCACTGCCACAGTTTTATATCAACGGTTTGATGGAAACCGAACATAAAAAGGAAAATACGAGCGCAGTGCAAGTAGCCAGCTCAGTAACATTTCTAACATTAGCACAAAAACGGCAACATTTGCAATCCAATAATGAGCCCAAGGTCCAACACAAACATAATGGCAATAAAATGGACATGTCGATCGGCCTCAATCCAAGAGGGCCCACGACATACGAAAAAACAATCCCAAAATCTCCTAACAAATCTGCAAGAACATCTGCAGGCTCCTGCGCAAGCTTTGAGAAAATCCATTTGGAAAACATACTAACTGTATTCAGCACTTCTACCATTTGGCTTTGAGTTGAGAGATCATATAGGATCAAAAAACATACAACGACGCAATGAAAAAATAATCCCAAATCACTTGCGCGAGACAACTGTATCAGTGCGCACAGAGGCAAGTCCTGCCAAAAAACTGGACTCCCATTTGGGGCCTCTGAGAGTCACCTTCAGTAACAAATCTGAGCAGACCAGTCATGTGGTTGAAGTCCACTGAACCTCTGACAAATTTGAAGGAAAATCTAATTGGGCCTGGCTAACTAAAGCCCTGTCAGCACCAAATCATCATTAGCCAAGAAACATCCCAATTAAGAAGGGTGGGAGGCTAGATCACACAAGGCTTCAAACATTTGTTAAGTAATACAAAATTGAACTACCGGTAGACTTCTTGGCAGCCACACTATCATTTGTTTGCAGGAGACTTGGCTTCATACTCCACCTGCACGGGATGAATGCACAATACTTATAAACCCTGCAGCAAAAGGCAGACGAGGAGAACATATGACGGACTAATTACGATGATAAAACATAATCAAAATATTCAGGTTGTAAAAAGTGTCAACTCTAATCCTTTTGCTCAGTGAACTGTTCTCCAGCACAAGTATCTTGATCGAAGCCATCCTATTCACAAGGTGCTGATAAACCTGTATTGGAATCCGGCTATGATCTCCTCACAAAAGTTTTTACAAACTATGACTAACATCATAGATGAGTGCTATATAGCTTTAAGCAAACCTCATTTCCTTATCTGTGGAGACCAGAACGTGAAATGTCTTGACAAAGACGGCAAACCTTTAAGCGTAGCACCTACTGGCTCTATTCCTTTGGACACTAGGAGTTAAATGTGGATGCAAGATATGAACCACCAAAATTGTTACAGGCTGAATGGCCAGACAGTTGGAGACATACTAGGAAAGAAAACCTGGAGAAGGGACACCTATGCTTCAACAATAGACTACATATGGTGCTCTCCAAACTTTCTGCACAACATCAAACGGCTCGACATATTGCCATAAGAAATCAGTGATCACGATTCCTGATACTTACCTGGTCGCTCCAAGATACACAGCCAGCAATATATCAGCTGGGGAAAACAACAATAAATGAAGGGGGATATTGTTAAAAAATCACTCAAAACAACATTCTGTTGATTACCGCTCAGTACCTAGATATTCGTGATGTGCAAAAGCTATGTCTGTGCTATGCCCCCCTCTTTTCAGGCTATGAAGTAATAAAAACAGGCTTCAAACAGCTGCACATGGAACCTAAGTATCATTACAGTGCAGCTTTTGTTGAACGGCGAAAAATTCTTCGATCTGTCCACAAACAACTAAAAACAACAACAACAAAAGATTCCAAGGCCACCACGACAGATGCAATTAAAAAAAAACGAAAACTACGATATAGGAACTGGCAAATTTTCTTCAAAATGTTGCGTGATCAAGAACAGGCCGAGATAATGCTCAAAGCTCAAGAGATACCTAGTCTCTCACTAATCAGATAACCATCAATCAACAGGCTTGTCTGAGTAGTGGGGTATCAGAACAGCTTTGGGTTAATGACTATTCCAAGGTCTTTGCTCAGTCTGCCGGAAATACAATTAGACCATTAAAAACACCTTTCAAATCCTGGAACTTGAGCATCGTCGAAGATGACATCAAAGCCGCAATCATGAAACTGATGCACTCACACGTGGCAGGTCCCGACGGGCTAACAAATTATATGCTAAAAGCAGCACCTGAAAACTGGTCTGTATTTATTTTGGCTTTATTCAATCATATCACAGTGGTTGGTGATCTTCCTCTCTCGAGGACTACAGCCATAATTGTCCCTATATTCAAAAAAGGAGATAGAGCAGACCTGTCAAACTACAAGCGAATACCACTGCTAGATGTAATTGGTAAACATTTTGCGTTAAATCTCCAAAGAATGTTGACCAGATGGGCTAACAAGGCAGACATTATGGACCCGAGACTAACGGGGTTCTCAAAAGGAGTGGGCACCAAACTTAATATTTTTCTCCTTCATGTACTAAAAATACAATCTATTAAAACTAAATCCAAACTGCACTTGGTGTTTATGGACCTACAGCAAGCCTTTGACAGAGTGAGCAGACCAAAGCTATGGGCCAAACTTCGTGCCTGGGGTTGTCCAACTGACCTGCTGCAAGCTATGGAGGCTTTTCACACAAACCCGACCATACAGATTCGACTTAACAACCAAGGAGAACTTTCAAGAGAGATTAGGACCGAGAGACGTGGCAAAAAGGCTGTCCAGTGTCAAACAAGGCTGTCCGCTAGCATCAATACTCTTCAACTTATATTTGGCAGATTTGCCTATAGCTCTAAAAGCGACAAAAAACAAAGATCAATGACCAGCACATATCTTCGATCATTTTCAATGATAGTCTAGTTCTTCTAAACCAGACGCAAATTGGGCTGCAATGTCTACTGAATACCCTGCAACAATACATGCACAATAATGAGCTGGTGATTAATATCAAGAAATCCAGAATTATAACATTAGGCCATGTCACCAGGAAAAAAGAGATGGCCTTGAAGTGGAAAGTAGGTTGCAAACAAATGCAACAGGCAGAGTCGCTCCGCTATCTTGGCATCAGATACAACAACACAATTGGAGAAAAGACCTGGCTGGCAGAATTTCAATCCAAAACCAAAATGCTAGCAACACAGGGGGCATTTCTACACGCCAGATATGGAAAATTCACCATGGTCCCGTTAATCACATTTTACAACCAGAAAGTGGTTCCCATCTTAACCTATGGAGGAGAAGCAGGCTTAAATCTTTCATGGAAAATGTGGAATGTTCTAGAAAACATCTGGAAAACAATCCGGAAGTGGCCAAGAAGTCTACCGGTAGTCGCCATTCGAGCAGAATTGGGACTTCAATCCTTACAATCTATCATTGTTTGGAAAACGGTTCCCTTCTAAGGAAAATAACTATAGCTAATTCTGCAACCCCTTATAGAATATTTAAACCTTTGCCAAATGGTACCTATCCAGGGCTCCTAAAGAAGTGGTATGATAAATGTGTGTTTCATCTGATGCACTTGGATACGTCTCTAGATGCCTTGATAACTAACCCATGTGCGGTAAATCATAAACTTGGAACACAAGATTGGATTGAAAACCGGCAGCAGACAGAACAGTACTAATCACTTTTAAATCTGTCATTTGAAACTCGTGCACTAAATTCAACATTGAAATATCTGCCGATGTTCCCCAGTCGATATCATCAAAATCAGTTCTTGCGTCTAAGGTTAAACCTATATGCAACAAAAGAGCGACTAAATGCTCAGAAACAACAGAACTGCTTCGAGAACATATGTTGCTTCTGTAATCAACTGGATAGTATTGAAACAATCAAACATCTTATGACCACTTGTCTGGCATTCATTTCAGAAAGAACAACATACCGGTAAGCACGTCAGCAATGTCAAGACACTATAAGACGAATGGTGGAACCTGTTTTTGTTAGGAGAAATTCCAGCATGAGTATGTGCAGGTGTTAACTTTTTAGATAAGATATTAGACAAACATTACATGGACATAACTACTGAACAAGGGATTCTGTAGTTCTTTAGTGGACTCTAAAAGGAACGAAGAAATATAATGCATTCATGAAGTCTAAAAACAATGTGATGGCAAACCGTTAGTTTATTTATGTGTGAAAGGTGTGTTATAAACTAATTCACAATACAAAAATAAAAAAAATAGAAGGTTAATGCACCATGAAAACGCATTCAAAAAAGCTCCTGTGCACTGTTGGTGACTTTGCATATACTGGATTTTTTCATGTATTCCCCAACATTTCGTGTGTGCAATTATTTATATATAGCACTTTTGCTCATTTGTCGTGCCTCTCTTTAAAAATCATAGGCTCATTAAAATGTACTGAAAGGGCCTCATTACAAGTTAGGCAGTGTGGCCAAAAATGGTGGTAATGCTGTGGTAGCTGTGAGGGGTCAGTTTTGTGAGACTCACGACTATGTTTAGTTTTCTCAAGGTTTGATATTTTATTTCACACAAAAATAGAAAATAAACCCTAACTAAACCTACTCTACAAGTGTTATGGCTGGATGACATCGTTGGTCCTTCTGGCGAAGATGGAACGGGTCAATGGGATTATCTGTACACCTCCCAACATGGTGCCACGGTTTGGGAGTAGCATTGCAATCTCTGCCTCTGTATCACGCTGGGCTCCTCCCTCTATTCCAAGCAGGAACAGTGAAGAGACAGTGTTTCCAGCTGGGCTACGCCTCACTTCTTCCCAGAAACAAAGCATCGTAAATTCGTTTACTAGGATATCTTCTACACATTTGATTCACCTAACCTTTGTCTAATCTGTCTTTCCTTGCCTCAATCTAGTGCTTACAATTGAATCCGCATAGCCTTCACGTCCAAGCTGCGGTTACGGATTTACTTCCTGGAACGCTAGAGCATTGTCAAGTAACGGTACGGACGCCATTCTTATAGTGGCCATTCACAGACTGATTGCGCAGTTGTGCTCCTTCACTCTCTCACTTCTTAATGCTATTGTTTATGCTTGCACTCTATAGACAGAACAGCACAAAGAAAACAACAGCACCAATGGTATTCCTGGATAACCTCGTTGCAGTAGAGAATGGGTAAAGTTTAAGACAAAAGTACCACATCTGCCTAGCAACAACTCTTCTTCTGGTAACTTCTGCAGCGTCTTTGAATACAGTTTGTCAGGATGCTTCTTAGAGCTTGCTTTCTCTCTAGCAACTCCCTTCTGCCAATGATACAGTGAGAGCAGCTTCCTTGCCCCACAGTTTACATCTGGTAAGGTAAATATTCTAACAAAAGTATCGACAACCACATTTCTACTACTGCTACTTTGTATTTTAGGCAACTTGAAAAGAAGGTGGCAAGGCACTCTTCTCTCTTGTATGGCAAGAAAGGGAAACCTCTTTGCCTTTCCTTTCTGTTTTGCAGATACCAGAAAATCTGTCTTTAGCTCCCAGACTGCTATTTCTTAACTTGAACATTCTCAGCTCTACGGATTTGAATGAGTTCTTTTTAACAAGTATCCAGCTCCCTTCGCCAGCTTCACATACACCGTATTGTCTCCAGTAGTTACCCAATGGCTGTATTGCCACTCTGCCAGTCTTGGATAGCCTTGTCACCTTTGTATCAGAGGAATCTGGGGTTACACCAACTTCAGTATCTTTAAAACAATGGTGCTCAGTTCTTAATTGAGCTAGTTTCACTTTAACAGGATTTACTCTACTGGCTTGGGTTTGTTCTTCGTTTGACTTCAGCAACTTCTGCGACTGCAGTATTCAGTATGTTACAAGGTGTCAATTTCTCTGTAGAAACGAAATTAGGCACACTTGATTTTGTTTTGAGAATGAACTACCACTTTGAAGATGTGCGCTCCCTCTTTTCGGTCAGCATTCTGCTTCAAAAGAATTTGGGAAGCACCGTTTCATGTATGCAACCTCTTTTGCTTCTACTTCATAAGAGTTACTGGCAACGTTCTCCTCTTTAACAGGAGAACCGTGACCGTTTGGCAACAGTTTAAGCTAACAATGGGAAAAAGAGAAGCTTTCTCTCCATGTGGTACTTTAGCTTTGATGATATAAGCGTGTGATACAATTCCCTTATAAAAATGCTTCCCACTCTGCGAAGAACGTTTACTCGCTCTCACTTGCATCTGAGTGTACTTTAAGCTGGTTACCGTTACCACCAAAGTATTCCAAATTATTGGGAATACAGGATACCTTCACCGACTCCACAATCACCGCGGCTGTCGGCTGCCTCTACTTCTTGACATAATTTCTTCTGATGCTACTACTACAGGCCCTTTTGGGACCCACGCCCCTTTGCAACACGGTTGTCTCTGATACAGCCTCATTAATGGAGAGTCTTCCTTTCTCCAGCTTCCCTCGGCTTGCTTATGCACACGACCCTTGGGTGATGCACAGCTTCTGCTCTGCAATTAGGCACACCTGGAAAGACTGCTTGTTTCTCCCAGTCTCTTCCAATGCTGCCACAGCCAAACAAGGTTTGTCAGCACAGGACCAACTCAGAGCCTGCAGGTGAAATCTGCTCTTCCTGTGCTTCAGCATCCCTTCTGTGGTCACACTTCCTAGTGAACTCCCAGCCTCTTGCTCTGCTTCTTCTACTACTACCTCTGCCGACCTTGCAGATCCTGCTCCAGCTTCTTTCTACTGCTCCTTCCTGCTGCAGCCTTTTATGCCCCTCAGGTTGCCTGACCTTGCCAAAAGGTATTAGGCCTGCCTGCCTGATCTTGGCTCCTTTAAAAAAATGTATTTGTAATGCGCCAAAGCTCACAGACATAAACACAGAAGACTGGGGGTCATGGGGAAACACGACTAACAGACTTAACTAGGGAGTAAGGAAAGTTTATCCGAACAGCCAACTGCTTTCTGAACGTCTGATGACATTTCTCCAGACGTAGCTTCAGAGGTAAAGTATTCCAGCAGAGACCCATAAGGACGTCAAATGAGCGTTCACATCCTTTGGCCTTTTTAGACCTTTGGACCACAAATTTTCCTTGGGTACCCATACGCAGATGTCTGGAGGGAGCATAAGGCGTTAAGCATTTCTGAAGATACAGTGGGGCCTTCTGGTGTATGCTCCGAATGGCAACAGATAAGGCCCTGCATCTTGGCCTCACAGCTACATGCCTCCTACATGCCTCTTCAGCCCTCTTTGTCACAGTCCCTGGGGGATTCTGGGACATGTAGTCTACCTCAAATAAATCTAGTTTTCTTCTTTAAAAGGTTTAAGGATGATTTTTCCTCCCTTGATATTGAAAGAGGAGTTATAGGGTTTAACCTGTTGAGAGACACATGGGACAGGAAAAGTCACATGTTTGCCATTCCCTTTGGTATACTTTTGGCATTGTGGAGGATATGGTGATTTAGGGGTATAAAAGATTGGTTCTTTTGGGTTCAACACTATATTGAATCACTTCTTTAGAATTTACCTTTCCATCCTTAGTAGGAGGTCGAGATATATCAAAATGGCAATACACCAATTCCTCCTCTAAATCTAATAAGTAGCACATTGTGGAGGATATGGTGATTTAGGGGTATAAAAGATTGGTTCTTTGGGTTCAACACTATATTGAATCACTTCTTTAGAATGTACCTTTCCATCCTTAGTAGGAGGTCGAGATATATCAAAATGGCAATACGCCAATTCCTCCTCTAAATCTTAAGAGTAGTCCTCTCCAAGGAGAAATACAGTGTCTCACTCTGCAAACTCCCCCTCCATCCCTGCCCTGGGCCTTGCCTCCACCAAAGTGATCCTCCCGCAGTACACCACCCCCAGGATTGGGATCAGGAAGTGACTGCCCTCTCCTCGCCACCTGGGAGGAGACTTTAGGCAGGGTTTTGGTGGGGGATCTGCAGGTCTACCAGGAGAATGAAAAGGGGAGCCAGAGACTTGGAAGTAGAGGAGCTGAATAAGTTAATCATCCTTTTTCTTTAGTTGATTTAGAATGTAATGTAAGGAAATAGGGTTCTGACACAATGTTGAACCATTTAATTTTGACAAGACCTCTGTGAGAAACCACGCTTGGATCCTGATGCTGGGGGTGGACAAGCGAGGGAGGATCATCTGGGCAGGGATCCTTGAGGACAGTGGGAGGAACACCCTCGGGCGAAACATGGTATCCCCCCCTTTCTGACACACCCCTACCCGACATCCCCTCGGCTTTTATGGAATATTGCCATCAAGCACTTTCCCATAAGGAAAAGGAGAAAACAGCCGGAGGAATTAAAATCGTTCCTAAATATCAATGCAATCGTTATCTCTCCTTCCTTAAAAACATGAGGATAGAATATAAACATGAGAGGACCCTTTTCCCCGCAACATTATATCTTCCCCCATTTTTCTGCCAGTAATCTATCGAACTTTCCTTCCCTTTCTATGGGGCACTACATCTCTCACAATTCCATTTCCCTACTAGACTGCAAGGGGACTGAGACCAGGAAGAGGAGGACTGAGTCTATAACGATTACCACCCATTCAGTACAATGGCCCTGTCCCACTAATGAGGTCAGACAGGTTCAGGCACTCGGCCAGAATCACACACTTGCAACCTATTACCAATCTCCCTAGGTATAAAAGGAGTGACCAGAAACCACAGAAAAAAGGAACCGGGGGATACAGTGTGGTCCAAGAGAGTACTGGGAAGGAGGGTGACCCCGTCCCAACCCCCTACGCACTTAAGAGTGAGTCGAGCGCCACTTGAAGCACTATGATGGGCCAGGGGGAGGGGAGACAGTGGTAGGACCCCACCCCAATATGATTAGTTCACATAGTGCAGCCCAGGACACAAGCAAGACTGCCATTTTGTGTAGATGTTAGTGCATTTTGCATAGATGTTCGTAACTATAGTTAGGAGAAAAGGCCTGCATGGTGAATGCAGCATTTAATGTAATAAGCCCTAATTGCGAGACAAGGGAAACTTCAGCCGTGCCTGAGTTCTCATGAGGACAATCTACACCCTCAACCGCCATAAAGCTAATTCATTGTTCTAAACAGTGTTGCAAAGATGTTTTTCTACCCGAAAGGAATGTGCCCTACAAGGCCGCGATCAGAGTCCAGCGCCTGGTGTGCATTATCTCCCACTGACCAAAGCATGACCCGACCCATCCCCAGGCAACCACGAGTTATAGCCCATATAACTGCCTAAGCCCCAAGATCCCTGAATTCCATGGCACTAGGTGACCCTTGACCATCACCCCTAAAGTACAAAGAGAACAGACACTGCACGTCTGTGAGCTACAATCATGTGATTTGTAATTTGTATTGCGAGGTTCTGGGAGGGATACATTATAGTTCAAAACGAGGGTGGAGACCTTGGAGCCGGATGGCGCGGAGGGGAGTTTGGGAAATGTGTGTGTGGAGGTCAGAGTGTCCCAGAACCTCCTTTATGCCAGTCTTAAAGCCTACAAGGTGCACAGTAACATGATAAAGTAGCGTTCTGTTAGTGTAGTTCATTTGTTCTTTGACCTTCGTTGGTGAGATGAAGATGATCTCCGCAGCACCAATGTGATGGAAGATGGATGGACTGGGCTGGAACCAATGAACTGGCATCCCTTATGGGGTAGGGGGATCCTGTATAGGCGCACACCAACCAGCCGTGCAGGTTTTTACTGTATGTATTGATTCACAATGATGATGTGTCTCTTTGTAAGCCTCTGCTTGTACCCTTTTTCGGCAGAACGTTCTTGGCAGCAGAGTTCTTTGCTGTTGCTCTCATCTGTGTGTGAGATTAAAACTTACTATCCTTACAGGATCTACTTGGGCCTTTCTTCCCTAGCAGGTTGTATTCTCTCTGGTGTGAGCGTTCAGGGGCGTGCCTTCAAGAGCTGAAGAGCGAGATTGGGCAAGGGAAACAGTGCAGCAGGAGAGTGGTAGAAAGGAACCAGGCAGTGGAGAACGGAATTCCAGGAGTCTATACAGGGGCTACGGAGAGCGAACGATAGCGAGATTAAGGAGCTGTGTCTCCCCAACGCCAGCAGGGTTCAGAAGGCGATGCCTTGAGGCTTGGGAAGATTTCCCTTTGATGTGCCAGAAGGTGCTCCATTCCCAGGAAGGCAGTTGGCTTGGGAAGGTCTAGAGGCAGACATGGGGAGCCCCTGGCCTCAGACATTGAAGAATGCAGTAAGCAATCAAAGAAGCAAGTGACCGTTGACAGTCCGTGAGTTGAAAGTTAAGGAAACCGGCATGTGAACGCAAATGTAATAAACAGTAGCAAATGAACAATCGACTGCAGAAGCTTGTAAAACTGAGGAACTGTGGAATACATGTTTAGTGTTTAAAAAGAACAGAGTGGTCCTGCGCGTGCCGACGTGCTTATCGAAAGTCTGTTGTACTAGTCTCTGTTACCTTGAACTGTGTTAAGCGAACGAATTGAACTGTGTTTGAAAGTAAAAGAAGTTATAACAAAGTATGCAATTGGGTGCTGTGGAATTCAGGAACCAAGATGCACTTTGTTTATTGCACAGGAAGGCAATTGTGAAACTAGTACATTGTTGAATAGAGAAAGAAGAATTGTTTTTGAATCTGCGAGAAGAGGCTTTAGTTTGGGGAAGGGAATCCCTGAAAGCCTACATCAGAGTTGTGATCAAGAAACCTGGGAGAGGGAACCCCAAGAAAAGAACAGGGACTCGAGCCCAACTGAGGGAAGTCTGGTTATAAAGAAAAGGGGAGACCCGTATTCATGTAAGAAGAACCTAAGGGGCCTCATTGAACTGTGAACTATAAACTGTGAATCGTAGGTTTCCCCAAAGAGATCCTTATGGGTCAAGGGACAACATTTATGAGTCGGTTAATGGCCGAAGTTAAGCAGATTTTTCAGATTAAAACTCTCAGGACGTCTGTCTATCATCCTCAGATGGATGGTCTAGTAGAACGCTTTAACAAAACATTAAAAAACCTTTTTTTAGAAGTTGGTCTAAGCCAGTGGGAGGAATTGGGATACCCCGATTCCCTGGGCTTTATTTGCTAATGAAAAGCTCCCCAGGTTTTTCACCCTTTGAACCTCTTTCTGGACAAGACCTACGAGATGCTTTGGACCTGTTGAGAGAGACCTGGGGGGAAAGGGAGGAGGCCATATTATCATAGTCTCAAACTGCCCAACGTCTAAAAGAGCACATGGCAGTAGTAAGATCCATAGTCCACTCTCATCTGAGTAAATCGCAAGAACTCCAACTATGATGAAAAGGCTGCCACTCAATCGTTTTCTGTTGGCCAGAAGGTCCTTGTGATACTGCCTACAACAAGAAACTGACCCCTGTAACTACCGTATCTCACAGCCCTACAGACGAACCAAAACTCAGATTTACCACATCACTCTTTTAAAAGAGTCGAGGGAAGATCCTTTGGAATCTACATCAGTGGTAATGGCTAGCCTACTATCTGAAGAAATAGGAGAGGTCAATCTAATACCTACTGACCTTCCCCAGTCCCAAAATCAAGACATCCAGGCGTCTTCAGCTGTGTTCCTGGAAGGGTAAAAGGAGTCTTCCATCATATTTGCACTCCCCAGGTAAAGTCATCAACCTAAGACCCTACAGGATACGAGAGGTGAGCAAGGAAATCGTTTTGCAGGAGGTGGAAAAAATGCTGGCCACAGATAGAACCTTCTCAAAGTCCCTGGCCCTTGCCAATAGTCCTGGTGGCAAAACCTGATCAATCGTGAAGGTTTTGTAAAGATTTCCGTAAGTTAAATGCGGTGTCCGATTTCGCCAATTATCCCATGCTTAGGATAGATGACCTTATTGATCGACTGAGCTCTGCCGTATACCTCTCCATGATTGATCTGACCAAGGGCTATTGGCAGGTCCCATTAAATCCAGAGGACAGAGCGAAAACGGCCTTCTCCGACCCTGTAGGACTATTTCAGTTTAAAGTCCTACCATTCATGCTTGATGGCGCCCCTGCGACATTCCAAAGACTAATGGACCAGGTTCTATGTCCATATTCCGTTTTTGTAGGCTCTACGTGGATGACATAGTCATAGATAGAAAATCTTGGAGTCAACATGTCTTCCATCTTAACGAGATCACACAAGCTCTAAGAGAAGCAGGTTTTACAGCCAAACCTAAGAAGTGCCATTTAGCTTTATTAAATATCTAGGTTTCTTTGTTGGTAATGGGTTTGTCCAACCTCAAACTGAAAAGATTAAAGCTGTACAGGAAACCCCCATTCTAAATCCAAAATGGGATATAAGAGCTTTCCTGGGCCTAGTGGGTTATTACAGGAGATGTATACCCAATTATTCCACCATTACCTCCTGTCTAACCGACAAATTAAAAAACTCAGAACCTCAAAAGTTAAAATGGTGTCCAGAAGATCAGGCATGCCTTGATACCCTAAAATACATCCTTTGTAGTGAGCCTGTGTTAAAAGTGGCCAACTTTAACAAGGAGTTTATCCTCCAAACAGATGCTTCTAAAGGTTAGTCGGAGCAGTATTATCCCAGGAATACAATGGTATAGAACATCCTGTGCTTTATATCATCCGGATACTCTTTCCTAGAGAAAGAATCTAGGCAACCATCGAGTTGGAGGTATTATCCATAAGGTGGGCTATAGGATACCTGAAGTATTACCTTACAGGTAGACAATTCAGGTTTGTCACTGACCATTCACCTCTTACCTGGCTAAGCCTCCAAAAGGACGCAAACCTCAGAATAATGTGCTGGTTCCTCGATCTCCAACCCTACTGTATTAGTGTAGAACATTGCAAAGGGACGGAACAAGGAAACCTAGATTTCCCATCCGGTTTTCCAATAGGAAATGAGGAATCCAGCAGCATTAGGGGAAGGGTATGTGACGAATACCCAGACATCGTCGCTTCTCCCCTAGTAGGAGCCCCTTCCCATGAGGCCAGGGAGGAAAGGCCACCACCCAATAGTTCCCCTGGGGGTGGTACTCTGTGGGTGGATCTCAAGGAAAGGGAAGCCCCCATGGGATTAGTGACAACCTGTAGAGTACATGGCATCTCCACCTTACCCTAGCTCACCTTCCTCATCAACCCATACCAGTACCATTCCCACTGTTCCCATATGTTTCTCTTATACTTCCAATATGGGAAGTACTGGGAAGAGGAAAAGCAAGGACTATCCAGATAGTCTCCCTTCCTAATACCAAGACGAGGGTGGACTCTTTTAGTTCTTGGGAAACTGATTCCTTTAGTACTAGGACGAGGAGGAGGCATGGAGTACTAAAGAGTACCGCGCAGAACCAAAGTGAGCAGTCTAGTCAATATGGACTTGATCGGTGTATAACAACTGAGGAAGGACTCAGACTAATGTCAAGCCCTGCCTGGCGGTACCAGGAGTTCCGCGAAGGAAGCGCTGGAGAGAAGGCAGGCCGGAATGCACAAAGGAAGCACACCACCACAAGGAGGGTCCATTGTCGAGGGAGCACTCCACGAAGGAAGAAGGAACAGCTCCTGGTGCCCCGTTGGGATGGCGAACATGTAGAGCAAAAAGCACGATCACCGGAAGGACATTTGCCTCGCGGAGCCGCTGCAAGCAGAAGCTGACCTCTGACCAATAAGGAAACACAGAGGCGGGCCAGAAGCATCCCCTGAGCTTTGAGAGCATCACAGACCATAGATGCAAGTACCTGAGTGTGAGGGGAGGGGAAAGGAGCTCAAAGCAATGGTGTAGAAGCTGGGAACCAGGAGGGAAACAAGAGTCTTGGACGCCAACCTTAAGAATATAAGAAGTTTTGAAAGTATCCAAGCTCATCACAGTCTCAGTAGCTGGCCTAATAGTAAACCAGGTGGACTGAACGGTGAGAGAAGAAAGTGTGAGTCTGGGACCCACACCCACAAAAGCAATCAAACCTTCTTGACTAATTATCATAGTCACAGTACCTGGCAGGGGGGAGTGTACCAGGTGGACTGTGTCTGCGAGTCTTGGACACGCACCCATAAGAGCATCTTTGTTGATCCTCATAATATGGGTACCTGGCAGGGGAGTGTACCAGGTGGACTGTGTCTGCGAGTCTTGGACACGCACCCATAAGAGCATCTTTGTTGATCCTCATAATATGGGTACCTGGCAGGAGAGTATAGCAGGTGGATTTTGCATGCAAGTCTGGGACCCGCACCCATTGAAGTATCCTCATCAATCTTGATAGCCACAGTGCCTGACAGCGAAGAGAGCCAGGTTGACTGTGATACGAAGAGCAAAAACAAGGGAAAGGAAGCACTACCTTTGACACAGTTTCAGAAAATTGTAATGGTAATACCTAGGCAAGTGAAAAGCCAGATTGGCGGTGAAAGAAAGTCTGAGACCAGGGCAAGGGAGTCATACCCCCTGGTGTTTTGGTGAACATTCTACAAACCACCAACAGAAGAAGTCATTCTCTTGACATCGTTAGAAAGCTGTGAAAGACCTGGAGTAACGGAAACATTCCCCCAGGAGTTTTTGAACATGAAGTGAAGATAAGACTTTATGTTCTTAATAACCCTGATGAAGAGACAGTCCACTGAACCATTTGAGGCTTTATTTTTGATGTTCTGCCCTTGACGAAGGACATTTTGTTTTTCCTATAACTGAAGGTGGGGAAATCGTCCATGGAGAGAGAGCCATCCTTCTGAACTGAGAAGATCATCCTTTTTATTTAGTAGATTTAGAATGTAAGGGAAGGAATTAGGTATCCGACACGACAGTGAACCATTTACTGCTGACAAGACCTCCTGACAGAATCCTTAGTTTATTTGAGGCAGGAAAACCCCTCTTAGAAATAGGGATAGTTAGGGATTCCCTTTTCCTTTGGGTTATTGACAAAAGTCTATAACCAACAATATGTGCATCAGTCTCCTACTTCTGCACCCTTACAGTGTCCTTCTCCTAATTCTGACATACCACCGTTTCTGCATTTCTCAAATGCAAGCATTCATTTCCATGAAAATGTCTTTATACATATTGAGGTCTGAGTAACTAAAACATTCAAACTGTATCTCTGCTGCTTGCCTGCCACTGGGTTTAAATGTGCCACATAGCAATCAAAATATTTTATTTTATCTAATATGCTAACATCCTTAAACTGCATATAACGTTACGCTTTCCCCAGATATTACAAACAAATGCTATTATAGGGGAACTGTCTTATACTTCCTATGTAATTATGGCGCTGTGGGCTGCTAACATGTGTGTGAAGTTTACAATATGCTCACAGTAAATTTCATTGGAATTCTGCAGGTTTTGGGTTAGCAGTCTGTGCTATTGATTCAGAACACACAGAATTTCGGTTCACCCGCTCAACCTGTGAGAATGGGTTTAGGATTTTGATAAACAGGTATAAGTGTCCCGCCCCTTTTATTTAGCACATTAAGTGTCACTGGTGCAAGATTATTTTTCTGTTCTATGTATTCAAGAGTGAGGGGATTTCATGGGATTTATATTCATAGAAGTTTAATAAGAGCAGAAATGACACAATTAAAAGCCCTCTCATTTCCCATTTCTTATTAACTAACTACGGCCTTTACAGGACAAACAGCACGACAATTCTTCACTAGGCTCTGCTATTAATGTCTTCATCTTACAGCACAATGTCAACAATTCTGTGAAAACACTTTGGACCTTAATATAAGTTGCGTGGTATCTCAGCGGTAAATCCGATGAGATACCACCAAACGGATTTACAGTTAGCACCACTTGGTCCAGCAGAATTACCAGCAGACTACAAGTTGTGGTAGGCAGTGTTAGTCCCCATTCATTGGAGTCCATACGACTCCATGGGAATTTCGTCAGAATTATCCCTGCCGGGGGGGCGCTGTTGAGCAGCCGAGGAAAATGGCTGCTTAGCCAGTGACCTCCGTTCCTGCCCACGTGAATCCGTTAAATATCAGCACTAATCCGCAGTATTTCCTGACGTTACTGCCACGATTCGTACTCTGCCATTCTCCTACTGGCGTGGCTGAAGTCTGGAGGGAAACCGGCACCTGGAGCCGGCATACTCAACACCTGGGCCTGTGGCGTTGGGCGGCCTGCTTGCACGGCCTGTCTGTGGCCGTTCGCGCCAAGCGGCGCTGCTGTGTATGTTCCTCGGAGCCGCCAGCTACGGGCTCCCTGCGGCGCCTCCTCGCCGGAACGGTCCGCCTCCCTGCTGGTGCCGGGGTGCCGAGACCTTGGACCACCTACTGCCCCGCTCTGGTGTGTGCGCCGGTGTGGCTCGGGGCTGGGGTCCGGGGGCGGCCAGGTCTGGCCGGCGCCCTGATCGGCTCCTGCCACTGCGGGCTGGGCTGGAGCCCCCCTGCGCCCATCCATAGACGCATCCCCCTTGGTCTGAGAAGCGGGGACCGCCCGCACTACGTGCTGCTCCGGGGATGTCGTACAAGTGAAGCTGCTCCTTCCCCCAACAAACATCGGCTACCGGCAGCGGTCGCCGGACGTGGCCGCTGCTCCCCCCGTGGCCCTCTACAACCACAGACCCACTCCCCTCACTGCAGACCTACCAGCACGGCCTTCCTTACGCACCTGGGCCGGGGGGCGCTGGGCCACCGCGCGGCCGGTTGGGGATCGCAGCGCTTGCCTCCGGCTGCCCACGGCCCCCGCACCTCATTGACCCTGGATCTCGGCCCGTCGCCGTGGAGCGGGGTGCTGCCTCCTGTGGAGGTGTTCTTATGCCTGAGGACATACGGGTTCAGCCACCCGGGAGGCTGTGAGGTGGGTGTTATAGACTAAACTGCACCCCTCTGCTCCAGTCAAGCGGTGGCCCTTAACTCACCTTGCTACCTGCTTCTGAACCAGCCATAATACAACCAGGGGGGAGGAGTGTATCCAGGGGGGCTCTCCCTGCTCCCCCCCAGCTCTCCCCGCCCACGGCATGTTGGGCCCCCTGGGAGCACCCGCTGAAATTGTGCTCCCACCACCCCCTTGGCCACCCTCTACAGGTCGGAAGCGCAACATCCTGTGATTCTCCTGCTGCAGATCTGAGACGGTGATGAGGCCACTGTCGGGAGTATTACCCCACTCGAGCAACGTCCATAGCTGAACACAGCGCTATGGTGCCACCTCCTCAGCCAGTGGGCGGCCCCCTACCTGTCTCTCGTTGCCCTGCGCACTCAAGTATATCTCTGAGCGACACTAATTATACAGGGCTCGCCGGATCCAGCGTTTTGCGCCCCCCCTGACCTCTCTTTGCCTGCAGCGGACCCGCCGTCACTGCCTTGCTACAAACTGGCCTCCCCTCCCCATTCTGGACAGTATTAATTCTACCGCTCTTAAGCTGTTGACGCGCGGCACCTGCTGGCCCACCCTCCATTCTCTCTTTGAGGGCCCAACCTCCGGCCACACTTAACCGTAGCTATTCAGACGCTGTTTCCTACCACTGCAATGCCTAGCAGGGTGCGAGCTGCCGCTAAAGCAGGCGCCCTGGACAGGTTCACCAGAGTATCGCCCAGAGCGGACCAGTCGTCGTCTTCTTCTGCTGCACATGAGGATGGTGAGGTCCTGCCGGACCCCCCGCAACCAGACTTATCCGTGGTGATGGAATCCATGGCCAAAAACTTTGAAGCCTTCCATGAAAAGCTAGACAATATCAGTGCAAATGTAGCCTCTTTGAAAGCGAAAATCGACCAGCATGGGGCCAGGATCACCGAGGTGGAGCAAAGAATAAGAACTACTGAGGACAACGTTCATACCCTACAAAACACAGGCACAGAGCTCGTTTGCGACATGAAACAGGTCAAGGCTAAGTGCGATGACCTCGAATCGAGGTCCTGAAGAAATAACATTCGCATTGTAGGGGTTTCCGAGTCTGCACTAAAGGGTCGCATGGAGCTTGCGGTCGAACAACTCATCAAAGACCTTCTTGAAAACCCCGAGCTCTCACCATTCTTCACAGTCGAAAGAGCGCATCGCTCCCTGGTGCCGCGGCCTAAACCAGGAGACTTCCCCAGACCAATAATCGCAAAACTACTGAGTTATAAGGACAGAGACCACATACTCCGATTGGCCAGAGAGAAAGGGGAACTAAAGCTTGATTCAAATATCATCAGGATTTTCCCTTATTTTTCAGTGGGAGTGCAGATGGAGAGACGCCAATTCAGTGGGGTCGCGCCTTGAAACACTTGTGTATAGGCGCGTTACAAATGCCTTATCATATCATATCTTATCATAAGATGTTAAGAGACAGGAAAATCGAATATGCGATGCTTTTCCCTGCTCGGCTAAAGTTTACCCATTGCAACAATCTCTATTTCTTCATGGTCCCGGACGAGGCTGTTAAGTTCATCAAGGCGCAGATCCCACTGGTGGATCCCCCAGGGGACCCGGTGGGCATTGACTAATTCCAGGACTTCCAGGCCTCTACTGTAAGAACCCAGTGGCCGTGGCGGACAGGCGGTTGGCTCCCCCACTGGGCTGTAGGTTCCTCCCTCATCGTCCCACTGCGAGCCCATTGTAGCCTAACATCATCATATTAAGAGCACAATTCCTTGAGGGGTATACGCCCTCGGCTTGCCTGGCTCACAGGGCCCGAACATTGAAAGCCAAGCCTCACTGTCACGCACTGGCCTATGGCAGTACCAGCTATGACCTTGCTACCCTAGAACTTGTGTATCCTTGCTCTGTAACTTAAGTTTTACTAGCCGTTCAATAGATCTATGATGTGTCATCAAAATTCGATCAACTAATGTGGGTCGGACAGCAGCGGCAGCCCCCACTGCAGCTGCAATACCCTATAAGGCGAATTGTTTGTGTTAAAGCCCCGGTTGGGCGATTTTTCTAGCGTGGCCGAGTTGGGGATGGCACGTAGTTGTTGGCTCTAAGGGTGGGTATCTACACACTGCTAGTTTGAACAGGGCGGTGAGGGTGGGGGTGGAAAAGTTGGGCAATGTTATACACAAAATGGCAAGATGGTTGGGACTGGTTTTAAAGAGAGG
Organism: Ambystoma mexicanum; assembly: GCF_040938575.1. Taxonomy (NCBI): domain Eukaryota; kingdom Metazoa; phylum Chordata; class Amphibia; order Caudata; family Ambystomatidae; genus Ambystoma; species Ambystoma mexicanum. The sequence continues at coordinate 1,136,579,035 of NC_090933.1, read as the reverse complement.
CGTTCTTGCGCCGCTGCAGCACGTATGGCGGTTGTCAGAGAAAGATTCTACACTAGGGATGTCCCATAAGTTATTTGTATGGCTATCAAAATGATGACATGGAATGTTCGGGGACTAACGAACTTTACGAAGTCTCGCAGGATCACGGTTTACGCACAAAGACATGGGGTTAAGGTCCTCCTATTGCAGGAGACACACGCAACACTTGTCATCAAACCTAGTGCAATCCTGGGGCCCCAACAGATACTACACCCAATATTCCACACAGGCTATGGGAGTTCTTACTTTCATCCATAAGTCGATGAACTTCATACTCCACACATCCCACATTGACGCAGAAGGTAGATACTTCATTCTACATTGCACTTTGGCTAACGAAGAATGCCTGCTTGTCAACTCATATGCGCCCAACACTGATTGCCCTGAATTCTTTGATGAGGTGACCGCCATCTTTATGAGATATCTAGACGTCCCCATCATATGGGGGGGGGACATGAATCTGATACTTCATAATGTCCTAGATAGAACAGCGACTACTCGTAGGTCCATGACTCGAGCGGCCAAACGACTCTATACACACATGAAATCCCTGAATTTACATGATGTGTGGAGAACGCTCTATCCCCAGGAAAGAGACTACACGTGCAGTTCCTCATGAATAGATTTGTTTCTCCTGTCTGGTAACCGAGTGGGTAGGGTTTCAGAAGTTAGGATCCTTGCACGTACGCTTTCTGACCACTCCCCCGTGCTGCTGCAGATCCAACTCGGTAATACAATAGGGCCCCGACCTGCGGGCGCTTCAAATCTGACGCCCTATCCGACATTGTCTTCAAAGCTGAGATCCTAGCAAATATAAACACATTCTTTGAAAATAATAATACATCCGACACTTCTGAAGGGACCCGCTTGGAGGCATTTAAAGTTTACATCAGAGGGATGTGCATCTCCAGGGAAGCCGGGGTACTTAAAACCATAAGGCAAGCCCTAAACAATTCTGAAACCAAGCTCAAATCCCTAGAACAGGAATATGCCTCCACTCCAGCCCCAGCAACCCTTGCAAATATCAGAACAGAACTGTAACAATTTGAGTCGCATGCCTTAGGTGAGATGCAATATTATGCTCGCCCCGTAGCTGCCTGAAAATATGGGGAGGGAGACAGACCTGGTAGAACCCTGGCCAAGCTGGTGCGGGCGGAGGGTGGCAGGACCCGAATTGACAGCATCATTGACGAAAAGGGTCTAAGGCACTGGTCGGACCAATCCATTCTTGACACCTTCTCCAGCTTTTATGCCAACCTATATGGCCCCCAGCCTGAACACACAGCCCATGATTTGGATGACCTGCTGGAAGGCATTCCTATGACCCTTATCTCCCAGGACACCAGGGACCGTTTCGACACTCCGTTCACCTTAGATGAAATAGTCCAGGTAATTTCAGACCTTCCTAAGAAAAAGGCTCCAGGCCCAGACAGGCTCACATCTGAGTTCTATCAGGAACATGTTGCCATATTAGCACCTGTTTTATACGGGGTCTGGACCGAATCACTCTGATTAAACACCCTCCCCCCCTCCTTAAGAGAAGCCCTAATAATAGTCCTCCCCAAACCTGGGAAACCCCCAGACGAATGCGGGTCATACAGGCCCCTATCCCTCATCAACACGGACATGAAAATCTTTGCCAAGATAATCGCCAACAGGTTCCTCCCATTCATGCCCCATCTGGTCCATGCCGACCAAAGCAGATTTGTTCCTGGTCGCTCTCTACGTCACTTAACATCCGTCGCCTATTCAATGTGCTGTACAGAATTGATCAGAATGCTGACACAGTGGCGGTGACACTAGACGCCCAAAAGGCATTTGATATGGTCTCATGGCAATACTTGTGGGCCGTGCTGGAGAAAATGGGAGTAGGGCCAAATATGATTTCCTATATAAAACTACTTTACAAAGGTCCAATGGCCAGAGTACTGGTCAACTCTATCCCCTCCTCTCCTTTCGCGCTATACAGAGGCACTCGGCAGGGATGCCCTTTCTCCGCCATTCTTTTTGCGCTCGCTATTGAACCTATGGCAGATCACGGACGGGAACGACATACCTGGAAAGGTATTCGCTTACAGGACACTCTGGAAATTATCTCACTGTATGCAGATGACGTACTTTTGTACGTCAGGAACCCCTCCACATACCTTGACCCGATCATCCGAGATATAACCAAAATAGGTACGTACTCCAGTTTCACCATTAACTATTCTAAATCAGAAATTTTCCCTCTGACTATAACAACTCAACAACTGGCATGTGAATACCCCATACGCTGGTCCCCGGGTGGCATCAGGTAACTTGGGGTGCAAGTTTCACTAACCAAAGCTTCCTTACTTGTGGACAACTATGAGACTGTGGCACAGCTCATCGAATCTAAGATGCTTAAATGGCGCAATCTCCCACTCTCCCTCGCGGGCAGACTCTCCCTAATAAAAATTATAGTGGTCCCCAAGCTCCTTTACATCTTTGCCAACGTACCAGTATGGCCCGGGAAGCAATACTTCAAGAGGCTCCATTCGGAGTGCGCCCAATTCCTCTGGCACTCTGGATCGGTCCGCAAGAAGTGGCAACATATGACCTTACCCTATGGAAAAGGGGGGCTGGCAGCCCCAGATCTATCACTGTACTGGAACGCGGCACAGGCACAACACGCTACCCACTGGTACACCCACTTGAATCCGCCCCCACATGTAAAATTTGAGAAATTGGCGGGGGATGGTACCAACATTATGACCTGCACCGCACATTTCAGACAGACGCCCCGTCAGACCCGGTGGCCACCACGATCAGAGCTTGGAATAATATCCTGCGCTCTAAACAAGAGCAATATCCATACTATAAGTGGCATCCCATATGGCAGTTTCCCGGACTCCCCCGAAAACACACGACCAGCACCTCATGCGACACTGGGAAAACTTGGGCTACCAAGCCCTAACCGACCTATTCCCCGATGGTACATTTGTTGCCCCTCAGACATGGTGGCCTGAGCACTCTAACTCCACGCTCGAGATGTTACAATAATACAGGCTCAGAGCAGCGATACGAGCTATGTGGCCTTCGTACCCGGATGAACCCCCAGACTCACCCGAAATCCAATATATAGCAAATTCCGTAACAGGTTGGGGCATAATATCTTCTCTGTACAAAATGCAGCTGGGGAAAATAGAGGCTAGATCCCTCAAACCGCGGGAGGCATGGGCTAGGGAGCTGGAAACGGAAATTACTGAAGAAATGTGGAGTAAAATGTGTTCACACACGCGCAAAGTCTCCCTAAGCGCCAGATTCCGTTGCATACAATTCAAGCTCCTCAACAGGCTCTACTACACACAGAGTAGCGATATTCACACGCACCCAGACTCACACATGTCCGAAATGCAAATCAGTAGAGGAAGATCACGTACACATGTTTTGGTCCTGTGCTGTGCTAAATTCGTTTTGGGTGGACGTGACGGGGGCGCTATCAGAGATAATTGGTTCCCCAGTAGACCTCGACCCATTGGCCCTGTTATGCAGTGTTTGAGCTGGAGAAAATGAAAGGAAAATGTCAAAATTCTTAAATGTAAGTGCTATTGTCGCCAAAAGATGCATATTGCAATGCTGGAAGCGCCATAACCCCCCCCCCCACCCTTACGATGTGGTTGAAAGCACTCACTTGGGAACAAATGTGTGAAGAAGAATATATCAGATCCCTCCCCATGCCATCCTGCCCCAAAAATGTGTTGTCAGACTTCTGCAGCTACCGGAATAATAGAGATGAGGTTGAATGGAGCTCTACCCCCCCCATCAGCCCAACCCAACATTCCATAAGAAATATGACTTTTGCGCCTCTCCAGGAGGTCAACCCTCCCCCGCTTGCAATGTCCGAACTATTCATTAGATAATGCTTCTATGTGCTATTATGTTGTTTGCTTGCGTTGGCCTCCCCACCCTGAACTGTTTGAATTAATCATGATATACTGCGTGTATGTGCTAATAAGGTGTTTGCTTGTCTCTGTGCAATCTGTGCTGTACCTGTCTTAACTTTCTGCCAATAAACAAAAGTTTTTAAAAAAAGAATTACCCCTGGCAGTAATTCTGCTGATTTAGACATTTTTTGGCTGTAAAGCAGAGGAATTACCTCCAACATTCTGCTGGAGGGGTTTCCATAGTTCAGCAGTGTGGTAATGCAGAGATTACCACTGCATTACCACCATTTTTGGCCTAAGTGCCAAATTTGTATAGAGGCCCTCTGTGTACATTGTAATGAGCTTATGATTTTTAAAGAGCTGCGCGACAAATAAGCAGACGTGTTATATGTATATAATTGTGCACACAACTAAATCGATATCTCACTTAATTTTACATGCAGTGAGATTACACAGTTTACTTCTCATTTAAATACATGTATTTTGATAACATCTTCACAAACCACCCCCTTTCTGGGACTTAGCAAGAAAACATATATCATTTCTTTTTGGAGAAATCTCATACTCTATTTTGAGAAGAAGCTTTCAGTTTTAGGAGTGATCTGGATAATCTCTGTCAGCTGGGCCCCCTCCAGATCTGCTTTCATTAAGTTACGACAGCCTCAGATCCCCTCTTATAAGGTCCCATTGTGTACAGAACTCTGCCCCGGAAACAGTATTTTTTTTTCTTCTTTGTGCAGCCCTTAACTTGGCCTCTCTCCAATTCTTCCATTCATAATGCCAGGGGGTATTCTTTCCTGCAGTTTTTCCAATGTCAGAACTCTTTGCCCTCTGTGCTCACAGTATTTAAAGTGTCCAACATTGCCATGCTTACATAATAATTATGTGACACTATGTGATTCGCGCAATCTTTCCATTGGCCTGCCTCATAGTTGTTGTAGAGAGGAATGTAAAAGTGACGAGACCCTTAGTGTGGAGGAAGAGACAGCTGCTTGGAGGGAACCAGCCGCTGTACACCTGCAATCATCATTGGATGATTATAATTTCTTTACTTGCGACCAGAAAATGGTGGGGACCCAATCTACTCTTAATATTCTTTACTGCAGAATGTTTTATATTCTAATATTTCTGGTAGCAACCTTCTGCATTAGTAATATACGGATTCATGTACTTCTATCTCCGGAACACACATGTGCATATGTGGCATGAAGTTGTGCTGTATATTTGCATAATCTATGACTATTAGTTATTGTATTAATTATTAAAAATCATAGAGAATGCACATTTGTTGGCAAAGGGAGGATCCCCTTAGCTTCTAAATGCACCCAGTCCCATGTTTGTACCTAGAATGGTTCCAACGGTATAAGCCTAAATTGTTTCCATATGCAAATGTTATGCCACTTTATAATGGTGCATAATTTATTAATGATTCCCAGCCTTGGTTTTGCCTCTGGGGTAATGAAACTCATGATGCTAAGAGGTCTCTCAGCCAATTATTAATTTGGGCCATAGGACAGGTCCCTTTGTTGTGATTCCATTTGAACACCAATGTGGCCTATTTAATGAAAGAAGCACAATAATGTATTCTTTGAAATCCGGCTAGAGCCATGACTCTCTGGTCACTTCAGACCTTAATCTATGTAAACACCATGAATTACATTTTTGTTGGTAATTTAGGGTGTATTTATAAGAAGATCTTGTTCTTAAATGGACTTCCAAAGGTGAGGGCTCTTCATTACTCACAGGGTCTCTTCTCAAGGCCTTTTGTCCTAGGAAGTAAATGGGTTCTCCATGAATAAAGTACACAATACATATTTCCACATTGAAAGGCCCAGGCTAGCGCCATGGAAATCTTAACCCCCTCCCCCTCACATGAGAACCTGCATGCAAGGCTGAAGTGAAGTGAGTTCCTCAGAGATTTCATTGGAACATTGCCCCAAACCAACTAATTGCAACCTATGTTCCTGTATGCCAGAAAGGCCTATTCAATTCTATTTGTAATGACAAAATGTTAACCCCTACAAAATACCATACTTTCCCATGTACGAAACAAGGTATTTGTAACTCTGAATACATACACAATACGCAATTTACATTACAGAATGTGCAGACTCTGCATTTTAGTGAAATTTTTGATGTACTTTAAAAACTAGCCTCTTTGAAAAACATGGCAGCATTCTATAAAGTTACAGGATGATCTAATTGACTTTTCTCACTTTAAAGCTCCTTTCTGTACCACAGTCGGACACAATTGGGCCTTCGTATTTGAGGATTTACAGGTACATTATGGAAGACACAGTCATAGGGCCTCATCACAAGTCTGGCGGTAAACTTAAAAGCGACGGTAACGGAATTAGTGCCACCAATACAGCTCTGGCAGATGATAAGCCAGCTCAAATACCACTGACTGCAAAAGCAGCCGGCACTATTACATCCAACGCTATTACAGCCGGCCACACAAGGCGCAAACACAGCAACCTCATAAATCCATGTCAGGGGCAATTAGCGCCGAAAACCTAATACCACCAGAAAGACAGGGTAGTAACCTCCAGCTTACAGCTGGAGGTAAATTAACACAGGTGCCTGAAATGAAGCAACAGGTGATCCCAATTCACCCCAGATGAGTACTTAAGGCACACCCATACCCGAAACAACACCATGCTGCCAATAGACACTGATCTGGGACAGGCAGCTGCTCATGCTGCACCTGGAAGTAGAGAGGCAGGACAACCAGGCCAGGGCACAGGGAGCACAGGTGTAGATGGGGGATGGGGGAGGAGGAGGAGGGCCCAATCAAGGCGTGCACCGATCCCCAGGGTTAGGCCCTCACCCTGGACCCTCACCGACAGCCAGTTGGTCACCCTGTACCGCCTCAACAGGGAGAGCATAACAATAAAGGACGACATAGGGAGCAGGATCAACATCCAGACAGCTGTGCCCCCACTGCTGAAGCTAGTTTATGTCCTACAAATTCTTGGAACTGGCTCCTTCCAACACTCTGTGGCCATGATGCACGGCTTCGCACAGCCTACATTCAAGTGCAACGCCACATCTCACTGCCCACCACCTCAGCCCAGGTCAGTGCCATGAAGATACAGTCCTGTGCCATTGCCCAAATGCCAAATGTGATCACTGCCTGGACTGTATCCATGTTGCGCTGGTGGTCCCTCATGCCCACGAAGCAGTACACCGAAGCCCTAAGCACTACCACTCCCTGAAAGTGCAGGTGACTTGCGACCCCAACCTGTACATCACCCACTGCTATACCCGCTACCCTGGTTCCACCCATGATGCCATGTTCCAACAGAAAAGCACTCTGCCTGGATACATGGAGTGGTAAAGAGGGCAATGGACCTAGATAGTGGGTGAGTGGAAAAGCCAGTACACATGCGCTGCAAAGCACATGCCCAAATGGAGGCCGGGGGTTGCAAATGACTACACAAAGGATGACATGACAAGCAAATGTGAAATCTGTACTCCACCTCCTCCCACACCATTGTCACAGTACAGGCCAGGGAGCATGCACATATCAGATTTACCGGCATGGAGAAGCAGTTGTACACATACAGTAGCAACCATATACACCAACATGACTACAGCTATCACAATGCAACATGCACTTACCAAATCAATTTTGACAAATGGCTGCATTGTCTCACACAACAACCCTGCCAGTACCACAGCCATGCAACCATGTGCGGCCCACCCACAATGCCCACCCGTTGGCACCAGATGCCCAGGGAGGGCCCATGGGGAACCCAGCATGCCACATGCATGGTGTGAATGCACTGCCACATGAAAGCCACCATGTCCGCTGCACATGTCACCGACAGACACCTTACATAACATGCTGCAAGGGAACAGGGTGCATGTGAAGCACAAACAATGCATGTCACGAGTAACACTGCCTGCACAGACACATAGAATAGACAAATGCTGTGAAATTATGGTTCATGTGCATGCACAAGTAGTCCATTGACCTGATTCTGTAAGGCCAACCCCACACCTTACATAATGTCTAATGCCTGAGCCTCCCCCGTGCAGGTGACTCCGGATACCCACAGCTGCCCTGGATAATGACCCCTGTGTGTGATCCACAAACACTGCCAGAGACTGCCTATAACAACTCTCACAGCATAACCCAAGTGTGCATCGAGAGTACATTCGGCCTTCGGATGGCACATTTCCGCTGCCTCTACCATAGCGGCGGAGTCCTGATGTGCGCTCCAGAGAAAGTGGGTACAGTTGTGCTTTTGTATACCATGCTGTACAATATCTGCCTGAGAAGAAATGTTCCACTACGCCCTGACGTGGGCATGCCACCCCCAGAAGATGAGGATGAAGTACCTGTGGCTGAGGCAAATGGACTCATTGCCAGAGATGACGTGATAGATGGGAGATTGGCATGCCTGGGACTGATAGACAATTTCCTTTGACTTTTCATGTGGCACAAGCCATGCACGACTACACAACACCACCTCAATCAATAAAAACAACAATGACACAATCGGGAATGTCCTCGCATTGATTTAGTTCAGCGGTTTTTATGTTATTAAGTGCCCAAACTATCCCACATCCCACAAACAACTCCCCATCACACTATATCCCCTCCCACCACCTACATCCCATCACACCATTCCCCCAAGCCCCTCCCATCACCAACCAGCAGGGCCACTCATGGCAATCAGTGTCCCAGAGTCCTTCACAACCATAGCCTCTCCCTCCCACTGCCGGCCTGGGTGATTTTGGGCACGGAATGTGCAGTGACTGTTGTCGCAGCATGCCCTGCTGTGACCCCTCTGTGGGTGTGGGTGTGGTGGAGGTGGATGGGATGGAGCCTGTCCCCAGGTTCTGCTACCGTGGCACCACTGTGCTCTGATAGATGGATTCTGCCAGTGCGTACAGTGTCAGGGCAGACATGTTGCCTGTCATCTCGGCCCTGTTCCGTGCCATGGCACGCACAACCCTGCGGGTCGCCCCCTTGATACTGTCCCGAATGGCCTGCAGGTGTGTGGCCAATCTGCTCCATCTCCCGCTGTTTGGGCTCAATGTCCTTGAGACTCTGCAACAGCATGATGTGTGTTGAACTGCGCTGTTTGGGTGAGGGGCTTGGTAATGGCACAGGCCTGAATGCAGGGGAGCCATATGACAGAGTGTCAGCATCCGGCTCTGACGTCCGTGTGCGCTGGCGGCATGGAGGGCTCTATGGGGGGTCTGGCCTGACGGCAGGTGGTGACACCCGGCTAGTGTCTCCTTGTGGTTCCTCAGTCGCCCTGCCAGCAGGTGTGGCCTCAGTGTCCATGTCTCAGTGTCCATGTGTACAGCTGTGAGTGTGGGTGCAGTGTGCCCAGAACGACTCCTGGTGGCATGTGGCATGGGCGTTGCCTTGGCCCTGCTCTGCTGCAGCGGTATGCTCTGGGACATCCACCTTGGTGTGGCCTGCGTCGGCCTTTGCGGGGTGGTGGTGGCGGTGGTGGCAGACCTTGAGGGGGTGGATGCGACACTCCCTGATGGACCTGCATCATCATCATCATCCTCCTCCTCTGAAGATTCTGGCGATGCGTGAGTGCCTGTAGGGGACATAGGAAATGTTGTCAGGTATGGTTCCCCCAGCTGTGTTGGCATGCAAGACACAATTGCTATGACCCCACACATATGGGCAAATGGGCATGGTTGGTCATGGGAGGATGCATGTGGGCCCAGCGTCATGGGGTTGCTTGTAACGATGGGTGTGTGGCCCATGGCCTATGGCCTGTGTCTGGGTAGGGCAGGGTGTCCATGCTGGGGCAGCTTATGTTTGACATGCATGTTTGTGGTCCATCCCCTCTTTCCATGGGCTACTGCTGTTCAGCCAGCAGGGCTGTAGTGAGGTGCACAGTGATTGGCAGGCTGGGCACATGTTGGTGTGTAGTACGTGCACTTACCTGTGGCTTGTCTGCCATGCCGTTATGGGGCAGGCCACCTGGGCCCACAACATGCTGGTGTAACTGCTGTACAGTGCTGAGGTGACTCACGCACCTCAATCCCACTTGCATAGGGTGCGCCAGTAGGGGTGTGATATTTATGGCATTTGGTTCACTTTATTGCCCTTGCCGCTGCTGTGACACTCAGGGGTGCCCTGCCACATGGCTGCTGTGGAGGGTGGCTGAAGTGCCACCCTGTCACTCTGCCCTGTTGGCAGGCCCAGCTTCTGGGTCTGCTGACTTGTGTCCCTGTCCACTGGGGCATCTTATGCTGAGCTATCATTTGTGCATGCTTTTATTGTGGGGGAGGGGTTCACTTTTCCTGGCTGCTGGCACCCGCCTCCACACTGCCGACTCCCTCTATCCCCTTGAGGTCCAGTACTGTGCTACATTTCTCCTCCCAGGCGGTGAGGACCAGTGGCTCAGTGGTGCCTCCTCCTGTTGCCAGGGACTCCCGGCGTTGTTGGGACAGCAGTTCCTGCACCCTGACCCTGAGGTCATTCCACCGCTTGGTGGCAGTCCTCTCCATCATGGGGGGTACACTTGAAACAGCTTTCATCATCTGGGAGATGGAGTTCCAGGTGGGGGTCCGGCACTGCCCACTGGTCTTCCATTGGCGGCTTACATAGAGTTCCTCACAGTGTGCAATTACTTCATCTGAGGACCACCAGCTCCCCCTCGCTAAATTTATGTTTTTGCAGGTGATGTTCGGCCCCCTTGCCTCTTGTCCTCTCCTGGGACATTTTTGCTGCTTTCCAGGACCGGATGGCTGCAGAAAGTGGAGATATTGAATGGATTGTGTTTTTCAAAATGGCCACTGCGATGCTTCCTGTTCCGGCGGTGACACAATTTCCACCAGCTCTAATAGCACCGGGTTTGCCGGCGGTAGTGCTATTGGTGCCGCATTCTCAACGGTAGCCCTTATTCCGGTGCAATTACCACCAGGAGCTAATAGCATTTCTGCCGCAGACAGGGGTGCGTTCACGCCAGGTTGTGATACAGTGCTGATTCCGCCGCACAACCCGGTAGTAACTCTATTAGCGCCCAGCAGTAATTGCGCCAGTTTACCGCCAGACTTGTGATGAGGTCCCAGTGTTTTTACCTTGTGGGGTGGGAGGTTTAGCATTTACTGCTGTCCACTTGAAGTTATTCAAACTTATTCTTTGGGACGAAATGTACTCAAGGGCCCATATTGTTCTTGGCATGATTTAAATTGTGGCACTATGTGCACCATGTTTTGGGTGCTGTCTCCCAAGGAAGCAAGTGACTCAGGAAAATGTTAATGAATACAATTATGCATTGTTTTGGTACCTCCTACTCTACATTGACATAGCCGCCATGTCTTTTATCAGTTGCTGTCCGCTACAAAAGGCAGCACCTATTCACTTTATTTGTTGGCACAATATTTGTCTAAACAGTTGAATCATACATGTTACACTTAAAGAAGCAGTGCAACTTTTCACTGTCTCTCGTTTTGAATTCAGGCAGTCTACATTTGCCTTTAATTCGCCCCACAGTCCGAGTATTAATATTGTCCCCAAATTGGTGCAAGCATTGTTAGTCCAAACCTATAGGTCAAAAGCCATCAGATTTGCAATCCTTTTTGAAGAGTAATGCTTGAAAAAGTCCAGTAAATGCCACATCAACAACAAAATACAGGATCAATTTACAACACATGCTCTTGATGCATGTGCCCACATTATATCCTAGTATTGCCATTATTTTTAATATGTTTGTTATGCCTGTAACCACATTGTATGTGCCAGCATTGCCACTGTAACACATGTTCATTGAGACACCTTTTCATGCTCCATGTGAACAACATATGTCCGTGGAGTCACTATAAAACATTGTTCTGCTCTGTGTGCCCATAATGCATACTTAACGTGGCCTTGGCTGCAGCCATCTCTTTATCACACCACAGGCTCTGGACGACCTTAGCTACAGCAGGTTTAGGAGTACAGGTATCCTTCAATGCTCCTCCTTCTACTCCGGAACTACGCCAGGGTTGGGGTCACCCTTATCTCCATACCCTGCCCTGAAACAGGCATAGTGGAAGTGGTGAAGAGGCCTTCATTTTGGTAAACTGAATATTTTTCCAGCACCCTGGAGCACAAGGATGACAGTTACATCCTATTCTCAGTGCTCTGTACGGTCAGGGTCTGGGCCTCTGATGTCCTCGGCACTGGCCCATGCTCAACGCTGTGCGGTCCATTAGGGACACCTGTGTTTCCATGGGCAGTGAACCTAAATCAATTTAGATTATTTTTAAATGTAAAGTCTGCATGTGACTCGCTGTATAATTCAAATGTACTGTAACACTTACTGTGCAAGACTAGCAAGGTCTATACAAATGGATGGGCGGTGCCCAGTTTCCCCCATTGATGAGCTACTAGTGATGGATCGCTGGCCTCACATTGTACCATTTTCATCCCTTTTTTAAGCTTAAGAGAAGGCTAAAGAAAAATACTGAAGGATTCCATGAAAACCTGTTATAAAGCATTGTGTGCGTGCTGAAATTCCTGTTTGTTGAAAGATTTCCTACTTAGCAACCTGCTTCACTTCACCACAATTGTCAACAGTTCTCCTTTAATCCATATGGAAACAGTTATTTCCCAAAAATGCAAAGGAAAATACTTTTTACTCACTACAACATAGCCAGTTTAACAATGAATGCATGATACTTTTTCTGTATAGCATGTATTATATAGATTATTTATAAACTCGAGGTATACAAGCTGGTAGAATAGCTGCACTTGAGCAACATGTAAACAAGCATCTTCCTTTCTGTAGATTATTGTATTTGCACCTGTAGCCTACGTGTTATGCTCCCTGCTGTGAGACTCTTCCGGATGCATGGATAGTGACTAGCAATGTTACCTTTTCATCTCTGCCTGTAGGCATTCCAGCTGGTCCTTCCTACAGAGGTGAAGCCGGACAGCAGCTCTGCCAAGAGATCGCAAACCACTGGGCATTTACTTATCACCATGCCAAAGGTATTGACTGTCTCCTACAAACGCAGCGATTTAAATGTTCCATGCCACTTTGGCCACCCCGTGGAAGCATGTGCAGGTGCAGCATGGAATATCTTATTATGTAGTGAAGCTCAGTTCACCGTTTTACTGTCATGTGGTATTTTCATTGAACAAACACAATATGATTGTGGCAGAATAATCATTCTGTAGAAAGTGCCATTTAAAGTCTGGACTGCGACATTCTGTCCTTGCAGAGTAGGCTGTTTGGCCATCACAGCAGATATCCTACCCAAAGAGCTATAGAAATGAATGGCACGTCATGCAATGCTAGACTCACTTCCTGGGGAAGGGCTTTTAATGAAAGCCCTGTATCCTTGGAGAATGTCTCATGTGAAATTACCTTATGCTTGAGAAGCGCCTTACATGAACGGATTAGTGTTATTAATAGCAAGCAGTGGAAAAGCCCATAGGTTTTGGCTGCATATGCCAAATTCAGCCACACATACCCTAAAAATGACACCATATGCCTGGTGCTATCATCATATGGTAAGGTATAATACGACACAGCCTCTGCCATCACATATAATGTTGAGTCTCACATGGCCCAATAATGCTATCCTATTTCTGGTATGTCACTATATTAAAACTATAGCATCAAAGATGCAGCCATCATATGTCAAGTGCAGCCTCAAATGCCCCACTATTGCCATTATATGCCTGGTATAGTAACGATTTATTTTATTGAGGTTTTGTTAGGCATTACTGCAAAACAAAAGAAGGGATGGCTGGAAGTTTTAGAATGTATGTTTACCTCTGGCATCACTCTGGGCAACCCTCCAGACCATTGATCTTCGCCTGCCAAGCCATAACAGAAAAGGGAAGGACCATATGCAAATCAGGCTTGGCCCCACCTGAAAAGGGGCAGTCCAGCCCGACCTGCTAGGTCACATGCCTTCTGCACGAGACCACAAGCAACCCCAGACATGTTTCGGCCTCATTGTGCCTCAACAGCGAGGAGTAGTTGACGAGGCCCAACAAGGCCGAAGTCTGGGGTTGCTTGTGTTTCAGTGCAGAGGTGACCTGGCCTAAAATACCTTTTGCGATGGTGCAGAAGGGATAAAAAACGGTGGTGTGGAAGGTTGCCCAGAGCAGTGCTAGTGGTTCAGATGTATTCAAAACCTTTCACCCATCACTTTTTTGGTTATAGTTTGTCTCCCTGTGTGAGAGAGGGTATGCCCGAACGTGGGTCCCTCGCTCGCTGCGCTATAGTGAACCAAGTTGCACCTAACAAGGCCAAAACAGGTCAGTGGTTGCTTGTTTTCCCGTGCAGAGGGGACCTGGCCTAGCAGTTGGGGCGGGGCTTCTCTGTTGGTGGCAGTACCTGACTGACTTGCATATGGCTGTACACCACTTATGCAATGGCACAGACGGGCTAAAAAATGGTGGTTAGGAAGGTTGCCCCGAGCATCACCTTTTTGGTTATAGGCACTAACCACAGACAAGGCTGCTTTGTAGCACCCACATGTAAAAATGTACTGTATGTAAGCTATAACATCTCATGTGAAAGTGGGCTCTGCTATCTATAAGCCAAGTGCAGCCCCAAGCACACTAATAATACTATCACATGCATGCTTAATCACCATATGATAGCAATAGCCTTGCAGGTGCAACACATTCTTTTGATTTTGATGTTTTCTTTGTGGGTTTTCTAATAATGTAATCTATTTAATGTTTTCAAATGTATCTCCTGTGTCTTTACCAACGTGTACTTCACAGTATGTCTGAAGCAAAATGCGAAGCAATGAGAATACATGTAGGTGTTGATGGCTGCCCTGGTCCTGTGTGGATCAGTTCCACTCTGACCCACTGGAAGCAATGAGAATGCATGTAGGTGTTGATGGCTGCCCTGGGTCCTGTGTGGATCAATTCCACTGTGTGACCCACTGGAAGCAATGAGAATGCATGCAGGTGTTGATGGCTGCCCTGGGTCCTGTGTGGATCAGTTCCACTGTGACCCACTGGAAGCAATGAGAATGCATGTAGGTGTTGATGGCTGCCCTGGGTCCTGTGTGGATCAGTTCCAGAAGCAATGAGAATGCATGTAGGTGTTGATGGCTGCCCTGGGTCCTGTGTGGATCAGTTCCACTGTGACCCACTGGAGCAGAAAAAACACAGCCTCAGACCATGTATGACTCACCCTCTGCCGCACCAGTGCAGGCAATAACCCTCATTACACCTAGACGAATTAAAGGAACACTGCAGGAACATGATACCGTGATTAATGTGACTCTAGGAAAGCAATTGGATTAATTCACTGCACCCACCTGGATCTGTGCCCCTTTCCGGTCTCTGTCAAATGCCAGAAAGTTTATGATATCATTTGGATTTAAAAGTGTGCACCTTTTATTTTGCTCATGCATGTGGTATTTGGAATGGTTTATAGTCATAATGTCGAAAAAAAAATGTCGACAGACAAAAATTTCGAAAAAAAATGTCGAAAATAATAATGTCGACATCCTATACTTATAATGTAAAAAGTCATTTTTTCGAAAAAAAATGTCGACTTTTTTTTTTTGACATTATGACTATAAACCCTTAAAACTATCAACACCTCACCCAACACCCCCCTGCCACCCCCCCCCCACACCCCCCAACCACCCTTTCACCCCTCATACTCAACACATACCAATTATTTATTTATTTATTTATTTATTCAATAAATAAATAACCTAAAAAAGGATCATTTACTATGGGGGGGGGGTCCCCCCCAACCCCCCTCACCCAACACCCCCCTGCCACCCCGCCACACCCCCCCAACCACCCTTTCACCCCTCATACTCAACACATAACAATTATATATTTATTTATTTAGTCAATAATTAAATAAATAAAAATAGTATTTACTATGGGGGGGTCCCCCCCCAACCCCCCCTCACCCAACACCCCCCTGCCACCCCCCCCACACCCCCCCAACCACCCCTCATACTCAACACATCATATATATATATATTTATTTATTTATTCATACAATAAATTAAATTTCGAAAAAATATAGAAAAATGTCGACATTTTTGTTTGTCGACATTATTGTTTTTCGACATTAATTTGTCGACATTTTGACTGTCGACATTATTGATGTCGACATTATGACTGCACACCATTTGGAATGGCTCTCCTCTGAGAAGATAATCTTCTAGGCGTTTAGGGCATTTTTCCCTGCTCACCTGCCTAAGGACATATAAGATATCAAACGAGTGAAGCCTTTCATCTTCTCATGGTAGTGAAAGAGGCCAGTGGCTCTCTGTCTTCTTTAATAATTGGTGCAACATGTATAGTAGACACTGCCGAAAGTTGATGAGATCTGGTTAGTTACTAGGGAGGGGACCATGGCTCGCATCCAGTAGGCCGGGGCCACTGACGACGGCTGGTGGGATCTGGTTAGTTATTAGGGAGAGGTATATGGTTGGCAGCCTTCCCTCCGTTTTAATAATTGTTGCAGCATGTACAGTGGCCATTGCTAAAAGCCATGGCTAGTGGGTCCTGTAGAAGATGCAGCATAACAAAACCCTTACATTTCCATGAAAATATTTAGTTACGACTGAGTTAAGGCTGTTTGATTTATCACAACAAAACCCTTGAAATTCTGCGGGTGTGGGAAGTGACGACCATCCTTACTGGGAGTCCCCAAGTTCCTAAACCCATGAGCACTTACACCTAATGACACCAGGGATTAATAATAAAATAAGTGGCCTCATGGGGACATCTAAGGGAGGAGGGGGAGATTATACCAAGTTAAGATGGATGTCCCTTCCCACATCCGCTGAATTTCAAGAGTTTTGTTGCGATAAATCGGATCATCTTAACTCTGTCTTAACTACCAAACAATTCCTAGATTGTACATAACTGTGTGACTGCCATGATCTGAAAATGTGGTTATCAGACAACACCCCACATTGGCGGTCATCCACTTAATGGTATGGTGTTCTCACCATATTTGATTCTTTCTCACATCATGGTTTTCACGCTTCATTAGGATGATAGTTGTCTCCTCTAATCTAGGCTGATTAATTCCAGAAAGCATGTGAAGCATTGCCTGTGAAACTAGTTTACATAGCATTGAGGTCCGCAAAGCGAGTGTCACCTCCTCTTTCTCTGTAACTCGCTCTAACCCTGCAGTGACCTGACTCCTTTGTGGAGAACCTGTGCCATAAACCTCAAAAGACCTGGGATGCACTCCAAAACAAAGCTCAAGCCACCTTTTAAAATCAACCTGTCGTTTGATCCTGAATTGGCAGCATTGCAAAGAGCAAACAGAGCACCAGAGAACAGCCGGCTTAAATCTAAAGACCCTGAAGATTGTATGGGAGCAAGGGGTCCTCAGGCCCCCTCGCGTCGTACGCTCCTCAGTACAAGGCTTGGACCACGTGTCTCCGGTAGTGGGATTGCCCCTTGCCCTTATGTAAAGTTAACCACGGTTGACTGCTGCATAGATGGGACTACTGAGCAGGACACGGGGCATCCATCTTTTGTGCCCCCTTTCGACTCCATCTTGGGTAAACAGGCCTCACTGCGATAGTACAGCAATGCTCAGCTCCCCTTCCACCGCGGCAGCCAAGGACAGAGACACACAAACGAGGTGCGCAGGCAGCTGGCTGGCTCCCACCCTTGCACTCCCCCTGCGAAGGAAAGCTCTGCGCTTCCATTCTCACGCTGAAGCTGGAGAAAGTTGCAACAATCAATATGCTACAGTTTTCTTCCTCTGAGATCACTGTTCATCTGAGAACCGGCATGTGAACCAGGATGAGGTAAGCACTTTCTGCTCGATTCGTCCTCATAAACGTGCAAGCCACCACCCCATTAGAACAATTTATTGCCATCCTGACCCTGCACCCCCTGTAAGGTATTTCTTTCAAGTGCCAGACCCTCGCCTGTGCTGCGAAACCCACCCAATACACTCCTTACTAACCTTAAGCATTTTTACTACTATATATGTTTTTATTTGTACTAAATGAGTTTTGAAACCTAGGAAAAGATGCGAAACACAGCCTGATTCTTCTACATGCACAATAAGGTCAAGGCCTCCAATTAAAGCCACGAATGACCCAATTGTACTGACAATAACCATTGTGTGTGACTTATGTAGAAATGTGACAAGTAGCATAAAATGTTTTAAATAATTTGTTATTTAGTGTGTAACATATTAGCTTAGGTAGTGACCACAGTGACCGGACCCTGACCTGCGTGGAGCACAAGATGTTTGACGTCTGTCATCTCGTCAGCCACTCAGCCAACCAGGAGGAAGAGATGCTACCCACACCTACAGCACCACACCGTCTGGCCAATCGGGTCCATTTAGCATTTTTTGTTAGAGTTACTTTAATTAATATAAATATAAGTGTGATGTAATGAGGGGCTGGAGGTTTTTTTTGGGGTTATTTCCTAGCTGGAGAAATAAACCATCCTTTGAACTCTTGCAGCCGGATCTCAGTGCCTCTTTCCCCGACAAGGGGTTGTGTCTGCTATTTTATTTTCTCTCATACGTAGTAAGCCGGGGAAAGGCACCTCCAAGATACAAAAAAGGCCTGCATATTCATAAGGGCAAGCAGGCAGTTATCCTCAGGAAGAAAAGAGCCTTCTTTGCTAACCAGAAAACATGTGCACCTAATCCATCTGCAGAGTTGTTTCAGATGTAAAAGGAATGTTGTTCTCCCAAAGAATGTTCTTTCACACTATTAACCTCCTGAGCATTCACTCCCTCTGCTCCTACCTCATGGAAAGGATCAATGCCAAAGAATGACAATCTCAGGTTTACTTGAATCTGCAGCTTTGTCTGTTCCTGACATAGAGACAAGCGCCCGCTTCTCTAATTTCACTCCCATTTGTTAATTAGAGCTTGTGTTGATGGATAAGAACATAAAAGCTTCTTCTGAGCAAGTGGAGCCCTGACACCCAAAACTATCAAGGACAATATTCTTACACTTGCGCCATCCCTGACAACGCTGGTGAAATTTTCCCTAGATTTTGGTACATTCCATCAAGCTCAAAAAACCTGAGTATCACCCCTGCTCAATAAAGCCAATTCCTGTCATATTAGCCCAGGCAGTTATCGTCACATTGCCAACACCTTTTATCAGTAAAATCGTCGAAAATGTGGCCACTAGTCAACTGATGGGTTTCCCTGAAACACATGGCCAATCGATCACCAATCAGGCTTTAGACCAGCCAGAACATAGGAACCACACTGCCTTTAATGTGAGAGGAGAATCTGATGTAACTGGATGCCAACTCCCCCTATGTTCCCATTTATCTTAACCCCTCAGCAGCATTTGACGTTGGTAACCACATAATGCTCCTTCCATGCCTTGAGACCTCATTTGGCATTTCTGTTTTCCATCTAATCTCATCCTTCCTGACTAATGGAGATATTCGGGCAAGGGGCTTTTCTCTCGAAGTTTATCTCCAGCACTGTGAAACACTTGTGTATAGGTGCGTTATAAATGTCATATCATATCATATCAATTCCCCAAGGCTCCATACTGTTCCAGTGGCTCAGCAATGCCTACCAGCAATCTCTGGCTGATTCTGCATACCACCATTTCTCAAACCTACAAAAATAATAATCAGCCTTCAGTTTCAGGGGTCTACATCAGCTCACCATCATATCTCTAAAGGTCTGCTCCAGATTCAGGACTGGATGATTGAAAAACAACCTCTATCTTAATGCTCTGAAGATGGAATTAATCCACTTTGAAAAATCCATCTCCTCTGCTCTCCCCCTAGCATGGAACCGCACCCGAACCTGTCTCCTCTTCCAGAAACCTCAGAATACTCTTCGACAACCTTATTTCTGCTTTCCATATTATATTAATGGACTCATAAAGAAGTCTCACTTCCTGCTGCTTATGAGCTATGTTTGCTATATAAATCTAATATAAATATATAACACTTTCTGCATTTCCCATTTGCAGGGATATTTCTTTCGGGGCTACACTGGTTCTCTTCAGGGGCACATGCATTGAAGTACTTGAGGGTTGACTGTGAAATCTATGGGGGTCCCCCATACAATACAGACAGGCATCACTTTACTTGGCTAGTGGCTTTCCCTAGCACCTAGATATCCCCAGTCTCCTTCACAGGTGCAGCAAAAGATGACATCATAAGCAAATGTAGGAAGAAGCTGACCCCGCGGAATTCAAGACCGGTGTTTAACATTTTAATGAAGTGTTCTGCACTTGGTTATGGCAAGTATAAAGAACATAATGCAATCCAGAAAATGGGAGGATATCTGTGATAGATAAAGCAGGTCAATTTGCTCAATTAAATAAACTGGAATACATTGAAACTATTGATATTTAGAAAACAACCAAAATTGCTGAGCAGGTTTATGGTTTGGTGTAGAGTTTTGACATGTAGTAAAAACACGATTTAAAAAGATTGATGTAAACTTTCTAAGATATTCTAAAGTTGAGACCATAAGTAGTAAGGCAGGTGAAATGGGTACACATTGTTAGAAGAGGACTAATTTGTAAAAGCAACACACATGGAAGATGACAATATGGAAGAGATGGCAGGAAACTCTGAACATAGAGGTATGGCGTTTGGGCAAATGTATCTTGGCTGTCAGGATCTGAAACCTCCTTACATTTTGCCTGAAGAAATGATTAACATCTACAGGCGGCTCATTGGGTCCTACTGCAGATGCTGACTTTAGGTTTCAGAACTGCATGGCATTGGTGGTATTGTAATGGAACATGACAGACATTATTTGCATCTACATTACCTGTTTCCTTGATTTCAGTATTCTAATAGCAACACATGTGATCCTACCTTACTTAGATGATCAAAGTAATCCTTCCGGTCTTTGAATGCTAATGCTTCTAGGTCATGCTTGGTACAAACAAATCAAGGTGTATGCAGCCATTTCCTCTGCATCTGGCATCGTAGAGTTTCAGTTTGCACCCGGTTTTCCTGCATTCAGTGCCCTTTCTATCCTTTTGGTTATTGTGTTGTACCTTCCTATTTCTACCTTAGTGCTCTGGAGCTTGCCACCTTCCCATTGGCCTGCCTCCATCTCAGTGAGTTCCTCTCAGCTACGTTCCAACAGCCGCTCTACTAGCCCCAGTTGGTCATCCAAATCTGCTGCAGAACTCTTGGTTATCATGAAGCCTGTCCACCTTCTCTTCTCGAAGACTTGCTACTTCCCACCACCAGCTGGCATACAATGAGTATCTTATTAGTAGACTGTGGGGGTGAGGGTGCAGAACCTCTCTGTGAATATCCATTTGTGTTTCTTGCTGGTTGTTCTTTATATCTTCTTAGACATCCTGGCAGTACTCTTGGCTCTCACCCTGCTTTCACAAGAGTGTTTCCCCCATGTTTTCATCTTAATTGCCTGCGTAATCAACGCTCTGTGGGGATCCCGTTGTCTCCACAAAGTAAATTACTTCAAGGTGATTTACTTTGTGGAAATTACTTAGAAAATACTTCCAATTTTATATGTATTTGTGGGGTAAGGGGTAAAGGGGGGTGGGGAGGGGATTTGGGTGGGTTGGTAGTGAAGGAGAATGGGGGCATGGAGGGACTCCCCCCGCCCCCCTGAAAAAGAAAAACAAATTGAAGTATTTTTTCTATGTAATTTCAAGGAAGTAAGTTACATGGAAGTAATGTAGTTCATTGAAATGACATGGACCCCTCTGCGGTAGTCAGTAATCCGCAACTAGTGTCACTGTATTACTTCTAGTTTCCTTGTCTCTCTACTGCCTCCTCTTTGACTCTCCCACCTCTGTTTGTAAGTGACTCTTTCCCCACTTCATACTCCAAGATAATCAACTGGTGCGTTTGTGGGCACATCTGCCGTCTCACTCGT
The DNA here is from genome assembly GCF_040938575.1 of Ambystoma mexicanum. Taxonomy (NCBI): domain Eukaryota; kingdom Metazoa; phylum Chordata; class Amphibia; order Caudata; family Ambystomatidae; genus Ambystoma; species Ambystoma mexicanum. The sequence continues at coordinate 1,136,557,284 of NC_090933.1, read as the reverse complement.
GGACCACATGCTCTTGTGTCCGTTCTCTGTAATGAGTTCTGTTGGGCTTGCAGACCATTCCTGTTCCTCATGGATTTTGTGATCTCTGCCTTTATTCACAGCTCTGGCAATAGGCAATTAGGAAAAGCAGGAAGGCGGGGATGGGTGAGAGGCTCTTTGGGAATCTCCCATGTCCCACCTTCTGGATCATCATCACGGAGCAGGTGCCATGCCCAGACCCCAGAGTCTTTCTTACCTCTTTTCCCTGCTGTTTAAATGTGAGAGACAAACATGCAGAGGGACAGACAGACTCTCTCTCTCTCTCTCTCTCTCTCTCTCCCCCCCTCTCTCCCTCTCTCTCTCTCTCTCTCTCTCTCTTTGTCTCTCTCTCTCTCTCTGGATCTTTCACTCTCTTACCAATGCTCCCTGCATTTCACATCTGCACCATGCCGCAGAGAAAGCTTGCACGTGTCAGCCTGTATGTGCAGGGAAGAGTTATTTCACCATTTAAAATAAAATAGAGATTTTTCTTGTTTGGCTATTTATTTAATAAGGGTGCTTTTATAACCTGCCACATTGCTAGAAAGCAGTGTTAATGTGCCATTAAGTTTGCAGTATTGTCTGATGAGCATGAAGATGTTTGTTTTTGTCACCATTTAGTGATTTTATTCTGTTAGTCATATGTATGCACAGTGCATGGCAAGATTAACAGCATTCTACGTGCACACAACACCATTTCTTCTTCGCTGAGGGTGTATTACTACTCGTCAATAATGAGCGGCAAGCGTGCAATTTGTAGTCTGTTCTAGATCTTTTGTTTTTAACAATCAGTAGGCATTGCTTTCAGGGTAATCCTGCTAATATCTCTATACGTTCTCAAACTTAAATTCGACAACATTATTTTTCAATTAGTGCTTTACATGTATCAGGCTTAAGGTCCTTTCAATGTGAGATCAGACATTCTGGGTCTTAATGTTACATCATTTAATGTCAATGTCTTCTACTACAACCAAACATTCTGCAAAATACTTGTTCATTATTGAACAAACGCGACTGCAAAATGTGGTGTTCTGATGCCCAATTGATGGTATTTGATCATCTTAGTATGTTTTCTTGAGTTAAGCATTTTAACCGATTCAGTCACGATTTTAGTGCTGAATGCCTCCGCTTCAGCGGTCTCAAAATGATCTTACAGTCTTTCCCTCTTCTGAAGGTGTGTGTGTCCAACTGCATGCCGTTTTAACTGCATGCCCAATAAAAACTCTGTCTGGAACAGCACCATCTATCAGCAAAATGGTAACAGACTAGTTCAGTCTACTAGAGACTTCTCATAACCGTGCATACTAAGTATTATCTGTAGAATTGCAGTGACTGACTCAGAATGGGAGTACGAGTGTGAGAACTGTCCAGCTGTTAACAAGACAGGGTGGGGACATCAGACTGGTCGCCAACCAAGTTATAGCATAGCAATGAAAGCCCTCAGGTTTCTGTGACAGTTATCTTTCAAAACATTTATTTGTCTAATTTTATAATTTGATTTGTATCAAGCAATGTAAACATTGATTACAATGTCAATTTTAAACGGAACAAAAACAAGAGAAATGAAAATAAATATACAATTAATCCCAAATCGATAATTCCCAACGAGAGGGGAATGCGTGTGTGGTTCTTGAATCTTGATCTTGGGCTAATAACGCTATGTATAAAATAATGCTACCCTGTAAGACAATGGCATAATTTACATATGGTCCTAATATGTAAGCTTTTTATTTAAAGGACTTCATGCTCTGACTAAGTCCCAGGCATGTTCCTCAGGGTAGGGGGTGCGGTGTTCATAAGGGTTGGGAGCCATGCCCCATACTGTGATGGTGGGTCTGGAGAAGAGAACATTAGGTCCTGAATATGGGGCCAAAGTCTTTCTTGAATCAACATGCCGTTTGCACTTATATTTTCCATCTACATTCTTTTAGAAGCCATTTGCATATATGTAGAAATTTCCTCCACCACCACCCACTTTCAGGCAATATAACATTAGCCTGACACCTATAAATGCTTTAAATAATCAACTCTGGATAACCAGGCTCATTTTTAAATATCTCTTTACTGTATCCTTAGAGTGTTGACAGTTCTTTTCGCAAACTATTCAAAATGTATCTGATTAGTAAATATAAGTAACGCATTCTGTGAAGGTATCATGAAGATGGACACAGACAACAGACTTAAAGTTAAAACAAGAGATACTTATTAATTAAATGTCACAATGTTTGAAAAGCCTAACTATGCTATGGTAGTATTTCCCTCTCTGAACGAAACTAAGTAAAGTCTCAGTCAAAGAGTTCAACTTAATAGTCCATCTGTGTCCAAAACCTATCCTTGCCCTCACAACTAGGACCAATAAATGTGTAGGGATAGCAAAGTCAAAAAGAACGGTGTTTAACGCAAAGTTCTGAGCTTCTTCCAGCTCACACGTTTCTTTCAGCTCCCCCTTCCCCAAGCATACATAAGTTCCATTAATGAAAAAGTCTCAAAGTTTACCTTCTCCAGTTGAAGATGATATAGTTCAAAACCAATCCTTGGGGTTCCCTTCCCCCAAGCTTTAAGTTGCCAATCCAAACAAAAAGGCTCTCAGGATTTTGTTCCCAAGACAACAAGTGTAATATCTCAAGCTTCAGGATTCCCTTCCCCAAGACTTCACTTGCTGCAGTCTTTTGTGTTGCAGTGGTTTTGTTGGGCTTGCCTTGTGGTCTCCTTTAGTCTTCACCATTCAGGGCTCTCTGGTCTACACAAAGTTGTCAGACCACACAGTCCACCCATCACAGGTCACGCAACCAGAATCCCTGGACTCCTTAGCCCTCACGTCTTGACAATGGCTCCTGTGCATCAAGTCACCTTCACTTCACTCCTTTTATTGGCATCTTAGCTTTAGGGTGTACGCTTATATTCCTCTGGCTTCTCCTTGTGTTATGCTTACCTGGTCTCTGTGGAGGCGTTGGGGCACGGTTGCAGCCCCCCCCTGAACTTGAATCACCCCTTCAGGCCTCTCCCTCAGTAGAAAAGCTGTGAGCGGTGCTACGTGGTGATACTGCTCCTGCATGGAGATAAGAATGTGTGAGTGCAGCAATCTGTGATTGTTGTACCTCTCGAACCCTTCACCCCAAAGTACGGTTTCTTTGAGCATACTCCGGCCCATAAAGCACACCTGTGAATTATGGAAGATAAGCTCTCCGTCCTGCTACTTCTGGCAGGGGGGCGTCGAATGGGATCTAGTTCCTTCACTGATCCCTGATAAGGATTAGTCCAGTCCAGCTGCAACTATGCTTCTCCTTATGATTGGTAAGTCTTTCTTGAGCTCTTGTGATGCTGTTCGCTCTGTTTAATGTCTTTATATGTTGCTCCTATTTATGCCTGCAGTAATGTCTCTCTTCTGTTTTCTTCCCTTAGATGGAAATGCAGCCTCAATGCAGCTGTGAGACGCGAGATGCGGCCGGATGGAAGATGGATGCTACCACAATGTTCGACAGCAGGTAAGTGATGGTTTAAGGAAAGCGCGAAGTATGGCGAAGTGCAACCTTAAACTGACAGTTTTTTCGAAGTCTAACCTTGTCTTCTGTTTTTCCTTGCTGGCGCTTCTGTCAACGATGGAGCGTGTCGTGCTGCGTTGCCAAGATGAAGATTTTGGTGTTCCGGAAAGTGTTAAGATGAATACTTGGTTCGCCGAAGAGATGTACAGGTAAGTACAGCTTCCCCCAGTTGGTAAGTATGCTGGCAGGAAGCAGGATGTCCAGGAAGCAGGATGTTCAAAGGTAAGTCTGACCTCAGGCGATGGTGAGTCTTCCGCTACTTGCAAGTGCAGAATAACGCAAACCATCTGTCTTGAGGATCGGGGCAGCTTATATAGCTGAGATCGTTGGCACACCCATTAGGGCCGGCTTACCAGCCACACCCTGCCACTCCTAGAGAGTGAGCACATGCGAAGGCATTCCATTAGCAGCCACACCCAAGAATACACTTGGGGCTGCTTAATGGATGGAATGTTCAAGGTTAATGCATCTGAAGTGCTATGTCCATAATAAAAGCTTTTTGGTGTTAAATGGATGTTCTTGTTTACTTTTGTTCATGAGCCTGGTGCCAAAGTCGCCAGGACAGTGTCCACCCAGGTCTCCTGTGCCTGTACCCCTGACTTCATGACCATGATAGCTTGGTTGCCTTGTGGCTCTGCCCCCATGAATCCTGCACCCCTTGTCAAGATGTAACTTTGCCTCACTGCATTCAGTCATTATAGTTCATTGTTTTGGCTTCCTTTAGCCTTTAATATATTCTACTTCCTGGTTAAATGCAACTTGTTGCGCAACATAGATTCAGTATGGTTGAATTTCAGTTCAGAGTTCAAAAGTGTTTTTATGTTGCTTAATTATATTCGGTTTGAACTGTACACTTGTTTGCTTCATGGCCAAACTGTTATTGAGTTCGATATTTAATATGTTTGTTTGTCTTCATTTGTTTTATGTTTTCATGTCGTTTGCAATTCAATATATATTGTTTTTCTTTTCATGTTAAATCTATATATATATTTGTTAAAGTGTGCTTGGATTTTCGGAGTTGGCTCCAGCCCCATAACAGTTGATGGGCTGAAATGTTGCCCCACGGTCGGCATACCAGTCTAGGGTGAACTGGCGATAGTGAAATCTGACCAACCCAACCCATGCACCCTGCACAGGGGTGGAGTGGGGTCCGGCACTGTGCTATTAGTATTGGCGATTTCGGAAGATTGCTGATAATGTGATTTTAGAAAATGAATGTTAGGACACAATATAACATACATAAGGCTATAGCAGACCCCCCACGTGCATGTGAACTACAGACCCGGGCAACGCTGGGTGGGTACTATTAGTCTTCATATAGTAAGGTATTCATTATGCGCTCAATTGTTAAAGCTCACAGACTGTTACTCACTGGAGGTCCTTTAGCAGCTTCCCGGCATTGAAGCGTCCCTCTGAAACTCACCCGCCTCTTTTGTGTTCGTTCGATGGTTTCTGCGACTTCCCTTCAGCTCCAGAAGCCAGGTAACCCACCAGTGCAAGCTTCGCCACATAGGTTCTCCTTCGCGCTGGCACCTCCGATGCTTGCTTTCAGTCGCAGACGCGTCCTCTGGGTTCGCACTCTCCAGCAACTCCTGCTGCTTGTGCTGAGCTTTGGAGGCTCCCAGGCACAAAGCCCATTCACCGTGGGTCCTGCAAGTCCTCTGGGTCTTTTGCCGGTGTCCTGGTTCTTCCTCCTGGACCACCACGGCTGCCTCCTCACTTGGGTCTCCTGCTGCTCCTCCACACTAAAGTCTCCCTACTGCTTCTCCCTTAGCTGCTGGGCTAGTCTCCGTTTATATGCCTGCAGTCCCATGACAGGCTGCAGGTGTGAAAGCCTGATTGGTCCTGCCTGACAATGATTAGAGGGACATGCCTGACTCTCAGTTCCGTGCAGGCATCTTCTTTGTTCCAGTACCAACGCGGTGAAAAGAGGTAATCTTCACCACACTTAGTTGCCTCTTCTTTGTCTCAGTACTGTCAGGTGTTGTATGTGGGAAAAGCAGGGGGGGGGCTGGATTGCGATAGCCCATAAAGGTTTGGGGAGGGTTAGGTTGACTGTCACAAGAAAAAGAGGGGTATACCATGTCTCGCCCAAGGGTACCCTGATTTCTTTTACTCTCCTTCTGTGTCTTTGAGGTTTGTCTTTTCTCTTGAATTACTCTGATCAAATGGAATGGGGTGACAATACCCCACCAAGGTTTCAAGGGCTAGGGATTCATCACGGAATGAAAGGGGGAATGTCATGTCTCACCTGAGGACATTTCATTTTTTCCCCAAGAATCCTCTACCCAGGTGATCCTCCCTTGCTTCTCCGCCCCCATATTCAGGACCCAATAGCGGTGGGCCTTCCCTGGCCACCTTCGCACAGGATCCGATGGAAGTAAATGTGAGTACATCCTTATGTTTCTCACAATTCCCAAAAGGATAGCAACAGTTAACAGGAGCCCATGAATTCTAGCAACTCCTAATGACCCAATGGAATTTGTAAGCCAGGACCAAATGGTCCATCCTATCTGAATATTCTCTCTGTGTAATATAATCATTTTAGAATATGAGTAATAATATAAGTGAGCTTGGATAGACAGTTTGGAACATATGTATAGCATTCTCACCTGATCAGGGTACAAATACCCCCCTTTTGAGGCCAGCATAGTGTCTTAGGGCATTTGATTGTGCAGTACTGAAGTTTAATTTGGCACCATCACTAATGGCAGGGACAATATTAGACTCCTATCTTACGTGTGATTAATTCCCGCTCCTGGAATTAAGTAATCCATACCTTTAGTAAACATCTCTCAGCCAGAGTCTCCTTTTTCTCTTGGGAGAGATGGCATTTTAGTTAACTGCCTAATAACAGCTTCCATCCCAATCCAAAGGCATCCAGTCATATAATGAGACTCCACTTAATAGGTTAATGGTAAGTAGAGTAACCAGATTCAGAAAAATAGAAACTAAACATTGTTTATAGTAATGTCGTTTTTTGGTTAAAGAGAGTATTGGAATCTGCTCATTCCCATAAACATATAACCAGTATTAGTGTAGCACACAAGGCCTTTGGCAGGAGAAGATAAACAAATCGCAGCATGTTCCTTATGAAGCTGATCCAGAGGGGGGAAATTTGGCCTGAAAATCCCATTTGTGAGTAATGACTAGAACAATGTTTTGGATCAAACTAGCCCAGGTCACTGCATACGCCAACCCAATTAATAGTAATTGGTGCCATAGGGAAACCAGAACCAATATCATGTGGAAGTTGGGCATAGATCAAACAATCGTAAATGTTCTGGAGGCATGCGTATTGCCAAATAGCATGCAAAAGCATTGTCTTTCTTTCAATCCACTATGAACTAACTGTGAACAAGGATAACCCTTTGGTGCAGTTATAGAGAGGGAGACAAAAATCCTTTAAGCAAAACAGTTCCCTGCAGCTCGATCTGTGATTTTTCACACACTGCTACATTAACCTACTCAAAGGGTATCATCGTACATAACGGTGAGGTTATTCTGTTTGGTGCAATCCGCAATGAGTTATTTTCAAGAAATCACTTAATCACTACTCCGCCTCTGAAATGAGGATTCTGAACCGTGGAGAGCAGAAGCAGGCTGCTGCTCCTCTACTTCTGTGTCAGCACTCACTGGTGATGATAATGCTCTTTTGGTTGAAGCTGACGATAAAACGTCTGTTGAAGTTACCTCACCACTTTCAATTGGCTTCAAAATCCTGGCACTTATCACAGTAATGAACAGGAAGAAGATTTGGATCTGGATGCTCCTGATGACACAATGGGCCTCATTACGAGGTAAGGGAAAAATGATGCTGGTAAAGGATTACCGGCATTGCTTACCGCTCTGGGCCATTACGACCCACCAACTCGCTATTAGCGGCACTGTAAATAACGGTGCTTCTAATAGCGGCGCGGGCACGCGACCTTTCATGCCGGCAATACCGGCATGGCGTACACAGGAGGACGTCACAAGTCAGGCGGACATGCAAATAACGGCTTACTGAAGCCCGAAAAGAACCTTACCGGCATGGAGTAAATACCGGCATCGCGGACCACCCATAAACTGCCATGTGCAGTGTTCCCAACTACCACAGGGGCACACACAGCACAGGTGGAGGAAATATAGACTGGGCCAACACAAATGGAGCACACCCCACCCCTTCCCACACCCAGTCACACACCAAAATGATTCCAATACTACTAGCAATGCTGGGGCTGGAGGACATGATTGCAGTGGAACTTCAACAACAACAACAGGCAGCACAGAGGAGATGCAGGAGGAGAAGGAGGGTGAGGCAGGCCCAGTATGCCCCACCAGTGCAGCCAGTGGTACCACGCAGGCAGCCCCCAATCCCTTGCATCAGAGCCAGTCCATTCAACCTAAACCCTGAGCAGATCCACACCCTGTACCGTCTGGACTGGGACACCATCATCATCGTAGTGGACATGATACATGACGACATTGTCAGCCTCATTGAAATACGCACCGGCATCCCACCTCTACTGAAGGTAGTGTCTGTGCTTCACTTCCTGGCTACAGGCACCTACCATCACACAGTGGGGCACATGCATGGCATATCGCATCCATTATTCTCACGTTCGCTGAACCAAGTGCTGGATGCCCTCCTGAACCACACAGGCGACCACATTTTCCTACCACGGACTGCCCAGGAGATCTCCAACGTCAAGGTTGGTTTCCATTCACCGGTCGGCATCCCTGGTTGCATTGGCGCCATCGACTGCACCCATGTGGAATTGGTGGTCCCACATGCCGTGGAGGCAGTGTACCGCAACCGTAAGTTATACCCCTCCATCAACGTGCAAAGGGTATGTGACTCAAACAAGATCATCACACATTGTTGTGCCCGATTTCCTGGATCAACCCATGGTTCAATGGTCTTGCGGAACTCCACGATACCACGCTACATGGAGCGACATGCAGGGCAGAGATTCTGGCTTCTCAGTGAGTTGCCTGTCTGCCTCATGGCATCGCGATGTGGTTAGGTGATTGGGGGAAGAGATGCATATTTCAACTGGCTGAGATGGGGGGGGGGAGAAATGCATACTTCACATGGCTGAGAGTACCTGAGAGGATGGGGAGTGTGACATGGAGGTGGTACTCAGGGCACTGGGTGCGTCAGGGACATGGACACTGTAGACTGTTCACCAATAAAGCACACGTACACAATAAACAATGTCCGCTCATTCTAATTCTGATTTCACAACATGTGTATTGAAAAATGTAACATGTTAAGTGCAGAAGCCGACCACCCCACACACCCTCTCCCCCTCTCCCCCCCTCAACTACCGCACACACACTCTTCCCCCCCCTCAACTACCCCACACACCGTCTCCCCCCTCCCCCCTCAACTTCCCCACACATAGTGTGCACTTGCATGCACCATTGTTCTTCAGGAGTTTGGATTGCCAGGCTGCACCTACACCCCTTTACCACTGGCAGCATCGGGTGGACCCCTGTCTGACTTGCGCAGATTCCGGTCAGACCGACGCAGGGGTCTGGTCTGTATGGAGCAGCTATTTGAGGTCGTCTCTGGTTGTTGAACCACCTGTGTGGGACGCAGGGCCTCCAATGCTGATACCATTTGGGTGAGGACCTGCCTCACAGCTGCCATTCACTACATATGTCTTTGCCTGTAGACTCTATGGCAGATTTGAGGGATGCTGTGCATGCCCTCATTTCCTCCCTTGCCTGGCCACATTCCGTTATGTGCTGGTTCAGCAGCCCTGTCAGCTCCTCCTGGCGCTGTTGTATTGCCCTGATGCTCTCAAGCCTGTCCCAGACACTGGCGGATGTTGTTGGTGCATGCAGAATTGTTTCACCCTCATGAATGCTCCCCATGGGGCTGAAGCTCCCTGGCCAGGACTCCACTGCGGACAGCTCATGGCTGCTGGCATCCTGATTGCTGGGGGGGAAGTATTGGGGTGACTGCTGGGGGCCTGTACCAGTAGGTGTTCCGGGTGTCGGTGTGTGTAGTTCGTCATCAGACACAGTTGCCGTGGCAGCTGTCTCACCAACGGTACTGCTTGCTGTTGAAACTGTGCCTTCAGCCACTGTCTCCATTGTGGATGTGGCTGGTGGGGGTGCTGTGGTGGTGTCAGTGATGGAGAGCTGTGCTTTCGAATCTCGCGTTGTGTTGGGCTTGCCCAGTAGTGCAGGTTGCCCTCTTCCCCTGGATGTTGAGGGACGGTTTGCTAGCGCCATACCCCTAGACCTCTTGGCTGGTGTCAGAGCGTCCTCCCTGGGGTCCTGGTCTTCACTCTCAGAATTTGTGTCTGTGTGGGACCAAGAGAGGGAGTCCATTAGTGATGGGTCTACATGCATCAGGCATGCACTGTGGTAGGTGCATTTCTATGGAATGGCAGGTGATTGGCATTGGGGTAGTGACATACGGGTTGCTTGCCTTTTGGGTGGGTTATGCATGGATGCGTCTGGGATGAGACATATATGGGGTGTATCATGTATGGGGACAAGATGGTGCTGTGCACTGCCTCTAGGCGGTCTTGAAAAAATGTGTCTGGTGCTCCCTGCTTCCCATCATTGCACTGTGACTTCAGGGGGGCATCATCGTGTAGTTCTTTACAGTGTTTCATTTGGGACATCTACCTGCGTTCGCCGATGACGGGGCTCCACGCTCCATATTCCCCACTCCTTCGATTGCCTCCATCCCAATGGTGCTTGCACAGATCCCCTCCCATCTTTATGGGGAGACCGCACCACCACCTGTTGCCGTCCCCAGGTTACGGTTGGCAGAGATGATGTTCCGCACGCGTAAGCGCAGGTCATCCCAGCGCTTCCAGACATCTTTAGCTGTGCGCCGGGTGGTGCCAACGGCACTCGCTTTCTGCGCCACCTCTGCCCATATCTCCTTCTTCCGCTGCACTGCAGGTCGAGACATGTTGGTGGAGAAGACGACATTCGCATTTTCTTGCAGCGTTTCGGCCAGCATGTTCAACTCCTCTTGTGAGAAACGCTCCTTGCGCAAGCGCTCTGCACTTCTTTTGAGTGCCTTGGGCATTGTGATATGCTGCAGGTAGAGGTAGAGGTGTGGTAGAGGTGTGGTGATATGGGTCTTGGTTACGGAGGATGGCAATGGATTGTGTTTTTAAAGATGGCCACCGTATTCTTTCCCGTTCCTGTGCGATGACGCTACATCCGGTTCCGCTCATTAGCGGCTAATAGCGGTCACCGCTAATGCTCATGGCTTGGATGGCGGTGGAGCAATCTCCGCTTTGCCCAATGCCGGTAAGGGCGATTTTTCACTACCCTTTTACGGCATGGCGGTAAGGTCGTTACCGGCATGGCACAAAGCTCTTGCCCACGTACTCGTAATCGCCCTCTAATAGCGGTCTTGTAGCAACACGGACACAGTATTTGCTCCATGCCGGTAAGGGCCGTAACGTACCTCCAAACTCGTAATGAGGCCCAATATGTCCAGAAGCGAGCGAAGCAGGGGTCTTTGGAAGATGCCGTGGTCTAGTCTGATGCTGCAGATTGAGGTTGCTCCTTCCAGCAGTTGGCGGTAGTTGGCGGTATGGGCCCACCGCAAATGACCTTCCAGTCTGGTTGGTGAACAAAATCTGGTAGGCCCCCACCAAAGTGGCTGCAGTGCTGATTTTCTGTGGTGTGCTCTCCGGTAAACCCAGTCACTGGTTTAAAGTGAGTGGAAGAGTCCAACAGCAGGTTTACGACAGTCTTTCCTTGACCTGCGTATACAGAGATTTGATAGCTTTCATAAGGGACTTGCATAAGTTTGTCACATAATCTTCAATAATTCAGATTCAAACCACTGGCTGGCAAAGAAGGGGGCCTTAGCCATGCACCCAGTCAGGAATTATTGGATAACAATCCATGCTTTCTATTAGAAAGCAAAACTTATGATGAGACCAGAGGCAACATAATTATGGTTTCCATACAGGCTCTAGACAACCTATTTTTCTATTCCTCCATTCCGATGTTCGACTGATCCTCTACATTTGGAGGTGATCAGAACAATGACAATACTGGGAAATTCCGAAAGCCATACAAATATCTCTAGTAACTTCACCAGTGAAATGTGTGCCTCTGTCACTGTTGATAACCGTAGTAAGACCACATCGAGTAATACATTCTGTGATACGTTTATTTGCAACAGTAACAGTCAGCCTTTTGACATGTGTACGCTTCTACCCACCCAGATACCATATCAAAGGGCCTCATTACAAGTCTGGCGGTCCAGAAACAAGGGTGCCGGTAGCAAAGTACCGGCACCCTTTCCGTACCGCCAAACTACGAGAATGCCTGCAGGAGCTCCTGCAGCCATGGTTAGCAACGGTGCTGGTGCTTCAGTGTCCCCTGTCCTATGGGACTCCACGGGAATGGGGACTTTGAGTTCCCGCTGCCTGGCAACAGGATATCAGTCGGCGGAAACAGTGTTACAAGGTCGGCAGCAACCCGCCGGTAGCACCGGCAGGTTACTGCCGACCTCGTAATGAGCCCCAATGATAACCAAAAAATTCAAAGCAAAGGCATTTAGGTAGTTGTATAAAGTCAATTTGGATATTCAAATATGGACCTTGTGGAGCTGGGTGTGCAGAAGGCAAAGTCTTTAGAGTGTGTCTTTACAGTGCGTCCCACATTATGGGCCAGACAGACTAAAAATGTAATGCAGTTGTTCTGTGTGCTAGTAGCAAAATACAGTGTAAACCAGTCCCTGTTCACCATGGCGATCATTGCGCCTTTACTGGAATGGACCACTGAATGGGCTATTCTGGCGAGATAATGTAGAAGTGATCTAGGCACAGCCAGGCAGCCATCTGGGCAACGGTATACTGTTGTTTCCATAAAGTAAATTACTTGGATGTAATTTACTTTGTGGAAATTACTGTTCCACAACTATACAAAAATATATATATGTATTTGGGATGAAGGGGTAAAAAGGGGTTGGGGAGGATTGTGGGTAAAGTAAATTACATCGAAGTAATTTACTTTGTTGAAATGACATGGAACCCTGGACAACACCACAATGGATCAAGATACAACTTTTTTTCGCTTGCTCCGGTGCTAAAGACTGCAATATGTTAGATAAGACCAATGTTGGGAGAAGAGTGCCTTCTTGGGCCGCAGTCTGAGCTGAGTTATCAGATAACGAGTTACCTATAATCCCCAATGTTCGGACATTTCATGTGCCTTGCACTTCATTGTAGCCAGTTGTGACGAATCCCAGGGTATTGTCACTGCTTCCATAGGGAAGCTCCTTTCCATGAAGCCAGGGAGGAGAGGCCGCTACCCGATCGTCCTCCTGGGTACGGTACTCCGTGGCAGGATCTCATTGGGAGGGAAATCCCCTATGGGAACAGTGACAACTATTGAGGGAGAACGTGGTATCCCTGCCAATTACCTGACATTAGATCCCCTTTCTACAACCCCAACAACAACCTTTTCACTAATAGGCTCATGCGTTGTCACTCTGCCGTTCCCCTACTCGGATGAAAAAGAATAGGAATTACCTAAGTGAAGATCCTTTCCCAGTACAGTAATGAAGAAGAGCCCCAGTGACTCACAAGAGAGTCATAAAATCAGTACTGTGACGAGGAAGTGCGAAAGCATAAAGATTACCTATGGGAACCACATTAAACAGTCTAGTGGTTACCAACTTCCTATTGCTCCAACAGTAGTAGAAATGGAGGAAGGAAACCAGGAAATGTTGTCAAGTCCTTCCTGGTGGAGCAACCAGCAAGAATGCTGTGCTGAAGCAGCAGAGGCTGTGGACCAGACCGCCTCCCAGAGACCAGGACATTGTCAGTGCGGCAGGAGTATTTCTACTTGGTCTGCTGGAGTGGGAGAAGCAGGCATCCGTTACAAACTGCAGAGAGGGAACCAAAGCCGCTATGCCTGTGCGGGATTCTGGACCGCGGAGCCGCTGCACAACTTAGACCCCCACGGAAACGCAATAGCCAAAGAAACACCTGAATGAACTTGGTAGAGCCAGAATTGGACAAATGGAACCAGTAAGCCCATGGCAGAGTGTTGGGACACCGGGACATTAAAAGAAAAGCATCAGAAAGCACTGCACAGTGGAAGCTAGAACTTTAAGGAACCTGGCAGGTTAGTGAACCAGGTGCATTCCTTGAGGACAAGGAGAACCTAAGAAATTCATGCATTTGTAACTGCCTCAACCATAATCCTCATAGTCCCATTACTTGGTGAGCCTGGGAGACCAAATAGACTGGAGAGACTGGGAAACTTGAGACAGTGTGCCAAGTTGAGTGAAACCAGGGCAAGGGAGTTGCTGCCCAACTTGAAAAGCGCCACTTAAGAAGAAAGCAGCCTGAACGTAGCCCTTGGCAGGACAGTAAAGCAATGCTAGGGGAAAGAAAACCCTACAGGAGAAAAGCAGATCTGTCTGGTATACGCAGCCATACGAAGAATCCATAATTCGGCAGGCTTCTAAGACACAGGACCTGGGCAAAGGGCGAACCAGGTTGGCTGTGACAAGAAGAGCAAACAAGGAGAAGAGAAAAAATGACCCTTGTCCAAGTTGGAGGAAGAAAGAATGATGTCCTCTTGGCACTGTAAACTCTGTGGAGAGTCAGGAAAGGAGAAACCTCTTGGCATTGTAAATATTGTGACCAGTGTAAGGGGATCATTCTCCCTGGTGTTGCTGTGAGATCTTTGCTTTGGAACCTTGAACTTTTACTTTGATTGAACCTGGAACTTTATTTTAGCCTTTGGAAGAGAACTGATACCTGGAGAATGGTGCCATTTTTGCAGATGGGGTTTTCATGTACTATTGGACATTGTCCAGAGGAAGGGAGTCCTTCCTCTGGGCCAGGAAGTCCCTTTACACCTTTGTTATTAGTTATAAATGTGAGGGTTGGCAATAGGCGTTTTGACACAGGAAAGTGGACTATTTTCATTTCGACAGACATCCTGACAAAGTCCTTAGTATTTGATTTGAGGCAGGGAACCCCCTCCTAGTTTTAGGGAGAGATGGGGTTATTCTCCAACTCTCTCTTCCCAAACACCTGCCTTCTCGAGCTCTCCGCCCCTCCACCTTCAACTCTTTGAGAGTCAGTCGCTTTTCCAAGCATAGAGTTGGGGGCAGATCTCTTTCTTCAGCTATGGCCTCCCTCTGGAAAGACCTCCTTGCCTCTCTGAAACTTGAGCAGAACCATCTTCAGTTCCAGAAGCAACTCAAGACCTTTCTCTTTGCTTCTAACTTTTCTCTTCCTCTCCATGCCTGATCCATGCACTGGTCACCTGGTCACCATCTGAAACTGGGCCCAGGTCCCTACCTGTCCAGCTGCAATCCTGAACTGCCTCTTGGCACCCCTGCACTTGCGTCTTTATCTGCAATCCTACAGCCCCCTCTCTTGCACTTATTTGCCACCCGTTGGCTGCACTCTTGTTTTTTCCTTTATCCCGCACTTCTCCACCCCTGCTCTTGCATGATCTGAATGACACAAGGCCAAGTAAGATTTTAGTTTTGTCCTCCCTTTGTTCACCCTCCTTGTCTTGTCACGCCTTGGAACACTTGTGTACAGGTGTGCTATAAATGCCATACCATTCCTTCATCTATTCTATTGCGGTACGGCCCTGTAGTTATGGTTAAGTTGCTCAACTCATAGGAAGAGCACTTTTTGGGCGGCTTATAACTTCGCTCCCTTGGACGAATCCAAACTTTGCAAAAAAAAGTATATGGCCTGTTCTGAATTTTTTTGTCAAGTTTGGTGAGGTTTCGTTAAGGGGGGGCAAAGTTATATGGGGGTACCACAATTTTGTTTATTTCCATACAGCCGAAACTAAAGGATGGGTTTTCACCAAATTTGTGGCAGGAGCTGTGGTTTGGCCCCGAAAGCGTACTTTTGTAAATTTGGTGTAAATCCGTCCAGTAGTTTTCTTTAAAATGTGCGAAATGTAGGTAAAAAAATAAATGAGTGATATCTGGATCTGCTCTGCGGACTCACTTCACTGTTATCTCCGCAGACATGAATCCAATTGGTCCGGAGGGTGGGGTGATGTCCACGAACACCCGGCGTGCCCTCTGATTGGTTGGGTAAAAGCTTGATGTTCGTCATATTTTTCCAAAACGCCTGCCATATTCCATCCGCGGATATCCACGGCTGTCCGCGGACAGCGCGGTGGAAAACAGGGTTGTGAAACATGTTTTGACTCATTTAGTGTTGGAAAAAGGGGCTCGGAAGGGTGGAAGAGTGAAAGAAAGATGATATGGGGCTACTTGTTTAGGTGGAAGAAGAGCGTGAGGGGCACAGCAGTCCCCAGACACTGCGATAGTCCGCGGACACAGCTGTTGGGCAGACAGCTTATCTGGTGACTGGAGGCAGGCTTTATTAGGGTAGGGGAGTGGAATGTAGATGATATGAGGATGTTTGCATAGGTTAAAAAGTAGGCCATGTACCCAGGAATGTAGGCAGTGGCACAGCTACCACAGCATAGTACAGCCATGCAACCAAGAATCTGTCCACAACCATTATAATAGTAAGTGTTCGATGGGCAGTTGGATAAAAGCATTTGGGGTTATTTGGTGACTACAAGAGGGCTTGTTAAAGTAGGAGAGTGGAATCTAGATGATATGGCATTGGTGAAAAATAGGGTTGGCGGCCTATTTTGATGTCTGCAGATGGCATTTGAATTGGGAAATTAAGAGCAAGTTGTGGTGTGGTGGTTGTGGTACCCAAGATTCTAGGCACTGTCCACAACCACCACCGCATAATACGTCTATGCACCCAAGAATCTGGCCACTGGCCACAAGCATTGTAATAATATGGGTACATAAATGGAATTCAGCCATTGGAAACAACCATTATAATAATATGTGTATAGTAATTTTAAATACTTTATAGGCAGTGTATAGTTTTTGGAAAATAGTGACACAATACCATTAAAGTGGAAATGGTACTTTTCATTGATGTAGCAGTAGGGGTACAGGTTGACTTTGTTGTACATGGTAATGCAGGAGAAATCTTTGCTTCTTTCTCTGTGAAACAAACATAGCATAATATGTTAGGTAGGATAGTTCACAATGTCGCATTGAATACAATCTCACGTATGCATGTACTTTTTAGACCGTCATAATTAGTACATTTCAAGTACTATGCTTCAAGCAACATTACTGGGCGTATTGTACAGTTGCTGTGTTTGGTTGCATAATCATTGGGTGTGTGGGAAAAAAAATCCATGTAGGATTTTAAAAAAACAAGTACATTTATCTGACAGTACATGACACACTATGTTTGTTTGAAGTGTGCAGTACTTAAAGGAATGTTTAAGGTGCACAATTAAGTGTATTTGTTGTTACAAGCAGTGTTGCAGTAGGAAGAATTGTAATGGTATACATGTTTTGCTTTTCAAAAGTGCTGGTGGTATGGCTGCAGTTCGATACCAGTTGTCATATTCTAACTGTTTTTAGTTTTGCAGTTTTGAACATTCCTGTTTGTAGATTTTAACTATTTCACTATTTTGGAAAGTAATATTGCAGTATTATGGGTGCAGTTAGATACCAGTTTGTGTATTGTAACTGTTGATTATTTGTTGCATTTCTATGAAGGACGAGTATTTGCAAACACAACTAGTCTGAGCCGTTCAAGTAAATGTTTTGAACAATTGGTGGAAATTGCAACAGAAGATTGATTGCTATATTTGCATAGCAATTTACACCAGTTGTGTTGGAAAATGTAAATGGACCGGAGAGTTCTGTCTCTGTGTCATTTGCTGGAGCCCCACTTGTTTTTTTAGAAGACATATTTCTCTTTGTTTCTGCTGTTGGATGTGAACTTGAGTTTGCACTAGATAGTTTTGTGGTTGTGCTACTTGATGGAGTTGCAGTTTTTTGTTTCTTTTGTGGTACTGCTGGGAGATCTTTTAAGTTCTGTTTGCATTACTTTTCTTTTAAAAAGTTTACCTTTTTGAAGAACTGGGTACATATTGAGATGGGGTGTGTAGAGTGCACGTAGTCTGTTGTAATCTACGATGCGAGGAATGTCAGCCTTCACTTTGTTTGCATCAAAATTGACTAGAACTAGTCCTTCGAGTGTACATATAGACATGACAGTGCTACATAACTAATACCTTCTTTAAAGATGGTGCTGCCATTGTCAACCAATGCCTAATTTAGGGTTAGACCTTGCGATTTGTGAATAGTGACTGCATACGCAAGAGACAGAGAGAATTTTTCTCTGTGTACATACATGTCTTTGAAAAGAAGGAATTGTGCTGTTGAGCATCCTATACTTTTAACTTCTGAAAGTTTGTCAAAGTGGATGTTGACAAACTGAATGTTGTTGTCTTGTGGATACCTCTGGAAGCCAACAACTATACCAATTGCTCCATTAACTAAACCTTGCTCCGCGTCAAGATTACGTTTCAGAATTACTCTGCAGTTTAAATAAAACTATTTAGTCATGCTGTTGCTTGTTGACACATAGGGAGTGTCATGCCGTGCACTTCCAGTTTGTCTTTGGAGCTAATATGCACTATTGGTTGGCATTAAGGACATACATTTTAAATGTTTTGTGCTAATTTGTCCATGACATCAGGAGCAGATGTGTCATGCCCATATAGCTCATGGATGAGTCTACTATTTAAGATAGATTGTGCATCTTTAGAAAGTAGACTAGTCCTAATGCTTTTTAAAATGTTAGCATAGGTGAGGTCTGCAGACTGACACATATTTTGAGTTAGCTCTCTGTATTGGAAATGTTGCCAGAGATTTACATGTCCTATGCTGCCAAGTGTGTTGCAGCATTGTTTGTGTCGTAAGGTTTTAAAAATGGGTTCACCTTTCACTGGTGTTAATTGTAGGAGATCTCCAAAAACAATAATGTGTTTTCCTCCAAAGAGTTTTAAGGACTTTTTGTAATCTGAGGTGAATTAAACACAACATTATGTTGGAGACCATGCTCACCTCATCTATTATTTTTCATTTGTTTCTGAATTCTTCATAGTTCAGTAGCAGCTTCTGTTGATAGTTTGTAGCACTCTAATTTTTTTTGGTGTTCTATTGGAAGGAGCAGTAGTCGGTATAAAGTAATACCTCCTATGTTCTAGGCAGCTATACCTGTGGGGGCTGTTGCAACCACTGACAGCTTGTTGTTTGTCCACTTTTGGGGGAATTTGCTGATGATTTTTATTAAGAATGTTTTGCCTGAACCAGCTTCACCACTTATATAGAGGTTTATAATTTTGACAGCTACAAGTTTTACTTTCATGCTGCAAACCATGTTCAATTTCTTTTGTCACTTCTAGGAAAATGCTAAGTTGCTCATCATTGAGTTGTGATTTCAGCAGTGCCAAGTACATGGGGTTTTCTACTTCAGTCATGGCTAATTCTGCTTCATTTACTATGAGTGGATCTCCATGTGGTTCTTGGCTTCCTGTAAAAGAAGGTTGACTGCCCTCAGGAGTGTCTTCATTTAGTTGTGTGTGAACATCTTCGTCTTGTTGGCGTTCATTGTCCAACACGTTTTTGTATTGCATGAAATTGACATGTGTTATACTGTTTTCATTTGCATTGAATGTGGCTTAAAATGAGTCGTGAGTGCCCAATACATCTTCTTTTCTCCATGGTTTAAAAAGTTGGAGTAGGGACATGTAGTGAAGTTCTCTATGTTGAGGAGTTTTAAATGTTAACTTTATATGATTAATTAGGCTGGGTTTGGTAAGTTTGATGAGGCTGCCATCACGTTTGACTATGTATTTTCCACTTTTTTCATCTGGTTTAACATTATTCTTGTAAGAGAAATGTTGGGCTGTGTGGTACAGGCACATGTTTTCCAAAGCACTACTTCTGTTTGGTAGTATGTGTCTAATAAATTGTTTTTCAAAATGTCCTGGCTGGTGGGATCATTTTTGGCTATTGTTTCTATGCCTTGGTTCGATTTCAGCACTCTTTTTCTGAATGCAGCAGGATCAAGGCTTAGCCAGACTGTGTTCAGATTTGCCATATAATGCTGTGCCTGTTAAACGGTCTGTCGCTTCATAGCATCCACATTCTCTATGGGAGTGCATTGTTATACCGAAGCGGAACAATTTCTGTTGCAGTGTTTTGTGAGATGATATGTCACCCCAGAGGTCTTTTAGTTCTGTTATCTCAGCTTTGGTTAGATAGGCTGTGACATATCTTGCAACAGCAGTGGTATTGTCTGCAATATATTGTATATCTATGTTTGCATTCCACAAAAGGGCAATGATTGCATTGTAATCATTGATGTACTTTGAAGCTTAATTTCTTTTAATGTAGTATGTGTTTTTAAGCAATTTGCCTTTCACACTGTGCCTAACAAAATACCTGAAGCTGTTTACCTTTTGCTGAAACTGGTCTAGGGAAACCATTTGGTATAGTATTTACCTTTGTTTTTATATCTGCATCTGCAATATTTGCCACACTTATATTTTTGGAAGCATAACATTTGTGTATGTAGCTCACTATGTGTGCTTTCGGAAGGAATGTCATAGCTTACATATTTGTGAATAAACTGCAAAACAGTGACACTACTGTCATGACCAAATTTCGGAGCATCTTTTATCCACAAAAGCATCTGGATGTATGGTGCTCCTCTGGGTTGATATTCTTTTCTCCAAAAGAAGTGTTCCACCCCTCCGAGAGGTGGAATGGTTTTATTACAGATGAAGTGCAGCACAGCAATAAGGCAGTGGTGAAAGTATCTTGATACATTTACAGGGTCAAGAGAGCAGAGTTCTCCTGGTGTTTTTATGTCTATTCCTTCTATGTTTTGGTTTGCTATGCGTAGGAAGTCCTGCAAGTCCTCCCATGCATGTGCTGCCCAACTCAAAGTGACAAACCATGTGGGTGGGCTGAAGTTCCTTAGCGTACACTGTACATCAGCGTGACCTCGGAACCAGTATTCTTTTGTATCGCGCATGTTTACCAAGAGATTTGTGATACTTGACTGGAAAACTTAATCTTTGTCTTTTATCCTTTGACGTAGTTGGGTAGCAGACCTGTTTAAAACATTGGAACCTGTTTTCGATGTGTGTGCAACTCCGTGACATAGAGTTGCTAGTTCACTTTCAAACAGGAGGTGGAATATGCATTCAACGTTTGGTCTGAATCTGGGATCTTCAGAGTTCGTAAAGAGTGGTATTCTGATGCTGTCATTTGTGTACATTTTCATCATATCTACCCCCTTTTCCTGTAGGAAAGAGTAGAGGAAAGGTTCGTTCATCTACACTTTTTTCCCATATGCTGATTGGAGATCCATTGACTTGATGCATTTCATATGTTTCTAGTGCATAGTCTATTGGGTCTTTGGAGTGTAGTGGGTGAATTGTATGCTGGTCTAAAATATTGGATCAACCCACAAAAAGATCCCACAAACAGCTACCCTTCTTTTACACTCTTCGTAAGGGCCCACCACTTATTTACTGTAAATCTGCAACATATTAATTATGCAGTAATGCAACAGCTCAAAATGAATATACACGTTTTATTTCATAAATACATGTGACACTTGTATAAAATATAAAAACAAACACAGAAAAATTGTTGTATCCAAAACAAACCTGTTGAATTAAAATTAAACAACACACACAACAAAATATCCTCAATCTTCTATTGCTTAAAGATACTTTTGTGAGGTTAGTAACAGATGTGAGAGACTCATTTTGCATCTATATCTAAGTATTGGTCTTCTCTATTATAAATAGAAGATTGATATTTTGTTTCTTGTGTTTAATTTCAATTTAACACATTTGTTTTTATATTTTTAGACACGTATCACATGTGTGCATGAAATAAAATGTGTATATTCATTTTGACCTATTGCAGTGGTGGGCACTTATGACCTAAGTGTGTAAAAGCAGGGTAGCTGTTTGTGTAATCTTTTTGTCAGTTCACTTTACCTTGTCCTCACCCACAGAGCCCCCTATAAGAGGACTTTCTTGCTCATTCAAATTTAACTCCTAAAATATTGGATGCAGTAATAGGATCTACATGTTCAAATTGGCCAGTTGGTGAGGAATCCAGGATTATTTTGGTGGTATCCCTTAGGTTTTGTTCAATGTTTATTTCTTTGTCATACTGATTGTTCTCTTTAAGATTTGGCTGCGCTCCAGTTCATTTGGCCTGCAAATGAAGAAAGTGAGGTGCAATGTCAACAAGGCTGTTTGTGCATTTTTGAGAGATGTTGGCATGACGTCTTTCAATAATGAAAATATAAAATTTCATAGTACCAATATTTTTTGCAGGGATGGAGTGCATTTTACTGATGCTGGCAATCAGCTTTTTCTGCACAATACTCATAAAACACTTTTTGTAAGCATAGAAAACATAGGTGTACTGTTTGGATTATAATTCTCTCATACAAATTAAGCTGTTGGAGAGGTTTTGGAAGTGGGAATATTTCCAAGTTATTCGTGATGGCCCGTGAAGGCATTTGGTTATTATCAAGCTTTCTATTGCAGTATGTGCAAAGTATTGAGGGTTTAGTCATTTTGTATTTGTTTTCTGTTATAAGATAAATTGGAACCATTGCGATTGTCATTGTCTTCTATTTTGTAAAATATATCTACAGTTTTGGTGCTCTTTTTATAAAATGTTCTGCAACAACACACACATACTTGGTTTGGTACTGCAGCAGATGTGCTTTTAAACTTTGCTATTTCTTTTTTGTACTTGCTTATTCGAAGATTGCCATTTGTAAGGGTTTCGCTACTCTTCTCTAAAATTAGTGGATTTTCTAAGTGATCTCCACTTCCAAAATATTTACTTTGGATGTGGTCTATTTGTTGAAGGAGTTTTTTGGCTGTGCCATGTAGGAGAATGTTATTAAAATGTTGCAGTTCTAAAGCATGACTTTTTGCATAGTACAGTCTCTGGACAAGATTCAGTATAGTGGAATCGTTTGTTGCTAACATTTTGATGTGGTGGAAGGTGCTTTTGAAAGCAGGTCCCTAATTTGCAGGCTAGCGAATGTCCTCACAGTCCAGTGTAATAGCGCACTGGACAGGAGTCCATGGTTTGCAAAGTTCTTATTCTAATTTTCTCTTTTACTTTCACATAGTAATTGAGGAATTTGCATAAAGATTTGAAGGATTGTTTCTGTATGTTACACATTGAGGTGCCAGGGCCTTTGTTGACTGGACGGATTGGTTTCGGTGCAATAAAGAGTTGATTGTAAGTTTGTTGGGAAACATTTTTCAATGAGGGTTTCTTGTGCCATAATGGTGTTGTCCACTATTTCATACCCTTGGCCACTACTATGTATGGCAATTGGGTTTTTCTGCGCTTATTTATATGCCTATTCATTGAAATATGGTTCTGTGCTGCTTGTGTGAATCCATTCACCTGCACAGAAGTTTGCAAAGGTATCTATGTTGACATTGCGCATGTTTAAAAGTACTTTTTGTAGTTTAATGATTTATTCTGTTTGTGGTTTTGAGGAGCATTGCTCTGTCAATGAGAGCTTCCAGGATTAGTCTTCTGCCATAATTACAAGGGTTGAGTGTGACTTTTCTGCTGTTTTATAAGATTTTGAAGTACTCTATAGTGGACCATTATTTGTAAAATTTATTTTTTGGAAACTCTGGCTACGTTAACTTTGGTAGATGTAGTGCTAGCAATATTAATAGTTTTATTCTTATAATACATTTATTTTTACTTTTTGGAAGAGGGGCCCTAGTTTTCTTTTACTGCTAGCTGGTTCAGTTTAGTTGACTTGACTTTATTAGCAGTTTTGTTTGAACATTTGCTATAAATTCTGCTAGAGGTGGATGAGTTTTTTGCATGCTTTTAGTTTTATCTGCTCTATTTCTTTGTTGTTTTCTATGGAGTTGCTTTTTAGTAGGCATTCTGTTCTGTCAGTTGGAGAAAAAAGGAAAGTGTGAGTTTCAAAGTTGTGCAATGTATTTGTGTGCATTGTGAATGAGTGTGTGAATATGAGGGCAGACATAAATAGGGGGCTGTGAGATTGTGCAATGAACTGTTAGTTCTGGTTGGGAAGGTTGTAAGAGTAGCCGTGTGTGTAGATGCGTGAAGGGCTTGGATTAGTTTGTAAGATAGTGTACTGTGCATTAATAAGTAAGGACATTACGATGTTTTCACGATAATAGTGGGTGTTACAATACTGCTGTTCAGGTGAGAATACAAAGAGTGTACCTGCTGAGGTGCAATGAGTAAGAGTGAAGTAAATGCTGTTGGTATGGAAAGGCTTTTGTAGGCTAGTATATGGCTACACTGCACTGCCGGTCAAGTGGCACAGCGAGTAGAGCGCTCGCTTTGACATCAGTGCAGAGCCTACGAATGCAGGTTCGAATCCCGGCAGCGCCAAACTCAGCGTTTCATCATTCCGAGGTCGATAAATGAGCACCACACACCGTGGGTAATAATAAGCAGCGCTCAGATACCTGAGGGTTCGCAGCGCTATATAAATGCCAAATTATTATTATTATTATTATTATTATTATTATTATTATTATTATTACTGTATGAGTAACAGAAAGAATACTACTACACTAGTGCACTTACTTTGAAGGATGTGAAGAATAGTTTTCTTCCGATTGTTGTCTTCTAGGAGAGAAGTTGTTGTCTTTATGGAGGCTGTTCTTCACTGCAATTGGGAAAGAAGAAAATTAGTGCGTATTTGTGGTAATGGCAAAGTAATTGTAGAACAAGGAGACATTATTTTGCGCTGTAGGAGGAGTTGTTGGGAAGAAGTTAGTAACATTGCACGTGGTTACGAGTATGGTTGTAACAATGCTGTTGCTGCAGGTGGGTTGCCACCAGATTCCTAATAATTGTTTGGCAGCTATCTTCCCATTGTCACTAGGACATTACAGGTCATGTTGGCCTGGATAGTCAGGTGGTGCAAAATGTTAGTCTCTATTTGTGTGGAGTTGCATAGCACTGTATGGGAATGGGGACATGGAGCACCGGCAGCGTTGGTAATGGGGCTGGTGGTCCCATGATAAGTAACCCCTATGGGACTGGAGTTTTGAAAGTGGGGGAGTTGTTGTTGCACTATTTGCATTAGAAATGGTGCACTGCAAGTCCCAGTATGGAGAGAAAAATCTAGAAGCCAAGAAGCATATACAGATTACAAAGGAGAATGTTAGGTAGCAAGTATGCATGTGTGGGAACGTTTATGAAGTTGCACACACTGACTGTTAGTTGAAGAAATTGTTTCCATTTTGTTTAATTTATTTATTAAAAATGACACACTGCACTGTTGTAAATGTACACATGCATTTATTTGTTTTCCTTGAAATGGTGCTGAAATGAATAGTTTTAGATGCATTGGATTTTGTCATTTTCCATTCCGCATACATGCCATGCTTTAGTAACATACATGCAGTTTCCGTTGTGCATGTGCATTGTAGGAGTTTCAGTGCATCTTTGTTAGTGTGAGAAGGGGTTTTAGAAGTGACAGAATGAAAGAAGAAAATAACATTTTTTACATTCGAATGGGTGATATGGGCAAGCATGCCTGTCTTGGTAATATTTTGAAGTTTCACACAGGATCTGGCATTTAAACATGCCGTGAAAATGTTTCAAATGTGGTTTTCTTTTGTTTCACAAAAAAGTCTATGACAGTGCTGCTGAAATTGCAAATATCTGTTTTGAAAGTGTTATGAAAATCTTCATTAAAAGTAATGTATGCAACTACACAGCATTGTGAGTGCCATTTGATGTCAGGAGGTGGCACACACGAGAGTATGATTATTGAATAGGTTAATGCAGGGTAAGTGGTAGGAACCCTGTTGATATGCATTTGTAAAAGAGTTGGAAATGTAATTTAAAAAATATATGCATACCTGAACTTTTTGTTGATAGATGCAGATATGGATGAATCTGGAAGTAGAAATCTTGGAGAGTTTTACAGTAGTTTTTGATGCAGGTGCTTGGGAATGACAGGAGACCTGTCGTCTGAGTGTTCAACAGTGCATCTTCAGTGTTGAACTGAGATGGCAGAGTTAGATCTAGAGTTCTTGGCTGTGATTGGTGGCCGGGTGTGTGACTGCTTAACAGAAGCCAATGAGGAACTACTGAAAAGAATGAAGTGGAAAGGGAAGGAGGGCTGCCCCGGGTTACGGGGGTCTGTGGACACTGCGGTAGTCTGCGGACAGGGCGTGCCACATCTGGGTCTTTTCAGGATGCCTGCCATGGAAAGGGGACTGTACGGATTAGCCAACCAGGTGTTTTGGTTATGCTTTATAAGAACAGAGGGTAATAGTTTATTTCATTGCTGTGTGTAGTGAAGGGGCTGTGGTTGGAGAGATGAGACTCAGTTTGTGGCTGGTGGGAGATTGTTTCAGGACTAATCTGCAGAGGTATGCAGAGATACGTGGCATTTCTGCCAACCTTGTATTGGAGGGAGTGGAGGCTTTGTGGTGTGGTGTGCCTGGCTGAAATCCGCAAGGTTTTTAACACTCCAGATGTCCTTGTGGTGCACTGTGGATGACTGTATGTGGGGTACATTAGTGCAATAACTTTGCAGAGTTCAGTGAAGGAATTGCTGAAGGCACTAATGCAGGTCTTTCCATGTGCAAAGGTGATGTTTTCACATATACTATCTAGAGCAGTATGGAACTGCCCCAATGTCTTCTGTCCTCAACAAGACGCAGGAAGGTGTCTTGTCAACAAAGGCTTAGCTTCTTTTTGTGTGCAGTGTTGGGATTTCATCTTTTGAGAATAACATCAATTTTCAGGGTGTGAATTGTATTGCTGCGAATGGAATTTATTTGTCAAATATTGGAAATGCTATTTTCCTTCAGAACGTAAGGAATGCTTTGAAGAGGTTCCTGTAAGCCTGTAAGGAAAAAAAACAAGATAAAAGCAAAAACAAATGATTAAGAAGGGTGTTTGTCTGCAAGACCCTTAAAAAAAAGTTCAGAGCCACCAATAAAGAGTAAATACCTTACCTTGGGTTTATTTTGTCGCCCCACCCCATTGAATTGGATGATCTGTCTGCGGACAGCATGTGCCACATCCGGAGCTTTTGAGGATGGCAGGCATGGAAATGGGACTGTGGAGCCCAGGGGATTGGCCAATACGGTTTCCTGTATGTGGTATGCAAGGAGAGAGTGTGGCAGAAGGTTGGTTTGCTGAGTGGAGTGCAGATGGCTATGGCTATGGCTCTGTCTTTCAGGAGGCACAGTGTGTGGATTTTTGAGGGTTTGTGGATCCATTGGTTGCAGGTGTATGCAGAGCAGTGTGGAGTGGGTGAACATCTTGGATTTCATCATGTTGATGTGAAGTGGTATGGAGTATGCAGCATGAAGTGTGTGGACTTGCTCCCATTTTATGTCAATTTGGTCACGCTCCAACATCCAGACATTCCAATGTGGAGGGAACAGTTTAGGCCATGTAACTGGAATTTCACTGCAGTTTGCAATGAAGGAAACATTTGGGAAAATGATGGACATGTTCCCAAACTCCGGACTAATTTTTTCTCGCATTGCCCAGAGACAGATTTGGCTGCGCCCCAATCCATTTGGTCCGCAAATGGAGAAAGTGAGGCGCAATGTCAACAAGGCTGTTTGTGCATTTTAGAGAGATGTTGGCATGACGTCTTTCGATAATGAAAGTATAAAATTTCAAAGTAGCAATATTTTTCGCAGGGTTGGAGTGCATCTTACTGATGCTGACACTCAGCTTTTTCTGCACAATACTCAAAATGCTTTAAACACTTTTTGTAAGCATAGAAAATATTTTCCAGTAAGTGTAACAGAAAATGCATGGAAGGATGGTGAAAACAAAATGCCTATTGTTGTGCAAGTTGTACGGACAAGTTTAGTTCAGTACAATGTTGTTGTTTTTTTTTTTGAACTTGAAGAAAACTTTCCAAAAAACAAAAAATACAAATGAAGGCTCTTTTCAGAACCACCACTTTCTCACGTAAAAGAGTGCAATGGTTTAGATGCTGCCGCCACCTACATTTTTTAGATGTCCACGGACTACTGCGTTGTCCACGGACTTTGCAGGCTGCATAGAGGCCTGCACCTTTTTGGGGTATTTCTATTTTTGAACTGCAAAAGGTGATTCGGAAAAGAACCTTTTCTTTTATTTTTTGTGTTTTATAATTATTTGGGCTTTTTTTGGCTTTTTCACTGCAGACAAGGGAGGGAAAGGAAAGGAAATGAAAGGAGGGTAGGGAAGGGGCACCAATCACAGCGATGAAGGGGCAGTTGGAGAGAGGAAGACCCGGTTTTCTGCGACTGAGTACAACTTTGCACTCCGTGCATCGAACCTTGTCCGCACGCGCCTTAGGTACCCCTCAACGGTAGTAAAAAGTCTCCATACCTAAGATTCACACTGGGAGCTGGTGAGAGGTATTTCCACTACCTCATCCTCTTCCTCCTCTTGATCCACCTCTGTATCTCCATGTCTGTTTCCCTCTTCAGGCTCTCCAAATGGTGGTGGTGGTGGTGGGGCAGCTGCAGCAGCCATGGAAGCCATTTTGAAGAATGCAAAGAAAGCAGAGATGGGCACTCTCCTAATCAGCAGCAGGGGCTCACTCCTGGACAGCCAGAAACACAATGAGGAGTAGCAGTGGGTGTGTCCTTTTTAGGGGTGCTGTTCGCGGACCGCGCGACTGTCCAGGGACAGTTTGGTCCACAGGTAGGGCTCAAAAAGTCGCTAGTTCAACCAGGACATGATCTATGACTTCTGCATGGGTGAAGTTTCGGCTTAAAACACCCTGGATTGGCCAAAAATGCACTTTTTAACTGTCCAAGGGTACGGACAGTGTCCATGGACATGACACCCCCGGACGACTGCAGATAGGACAGCCATCCTGTGGACACCTATTGCCCGGGATACGGTGTGCGCATGCGTGCCAGTGTCCGAAGGACAGGGATGGGCCCCTGAACTAATTAAAAGTGCGATACGGGTGATCGGCCGGACAGGCGCAGTGTTTGGGGGCACAATGGGATTAGGTGCGCATGGGTCCAGGTGTCCGGAGGACAGAAGTGGGGGTTCCTGAATAAATTAAAAGTGCATCATGACCTTGCAGACACCCCCGGGGCACCTCCATTTTGGTTACGGGCAGCCCGGACAGTCGCGCTCCAAAACGGCCTTTAAAAAAAAACACACGCACCAACAGTACATACATATATATTTATTAAGACAAACGAATACAATCAATTCAGAAAGGGATGGAGTAGCAGAATGGGAAACATGTATGGGGGAATTTAGGTTTTCTACAGACTATTCATGAGGGGAGGAAGGGATTGAGGTTTCATTGTAGCGTCTTTGATTGAGGGTATTTGATGGGGATGATTGTTTTGGACAGGGTGAATGGGCATAGTACAAGTGGAGCAGTGGTATAAAATATTTTCGAAGGGATTGTGTCCTCCGACGTATTCCTTATCTTAGATAATTCGTCTTCAGCTTGCTGGCCTCGGAAATTTTTTCTCTGTAGAGGGTGCTGCGTGTCGACGTCCGCCGAGTTGGTGTCCCTCGACAGCCACCGTATCGGTGCCGACGTCACCATGCCCATAAATAGCCACGGCGTCCGTTGCTCAGTTCCGTTTTTCTGCGCTTCGTGGGGCCTCGGAATATCGTTGCTCAGTTCAGTCAGATAAACCTCTTATATTTCCTCGATAAAACCAACTCGTACTCGATGGCTTCCTCATCCGAACCGACGACTCCGCGGTCCGGCTTCAAAAAATGTCGAGACTGCGGAAAGAAAATGTCGCTAACGGATCCTCACAGGATCTGTTTGTGGTGCTTGGGAGTCGAGCACCATTGTTCAGAGTGTGAGGACTGCATGTTCATGACTGCGAAAGCCTTGAAGGAGCGCAGGGGAAGCTCGAGAGAGGTAAGTCAGTTAAAACCTCCTTGAAAGTTTCTTCGGCCGTGTCGAGGCATTCGTCTCCTCGCCGTCGAAAGCATTCCCATTCTAGGTTTCGAAGTAGCTCCCACCATTCGTCGAGATCTAGACACTCAAAAAAGAGACGTCGAAGATCCCCTTCCTCGTCATCTTCTGTTTCCCCACAAAGGGTCTCCTGCCCCACAAAACACAGCTCTCAGGCTGAGTGGGAGGAATTCAGGAAAAAGATGCTAAGCGTCTTCGAGAAAGCGGCCTCGACCACCTCGAAGACAGCTGAGGGTGATACCTGGGTGAAAAACCCAAAAAATCGAAACGCTGCGAGTCGTTGCACCCGGCGAAAGAGTCCACCTGAAAGCGCCATGGGCCATCGGGTAGCAAGGCACCATCTTCGACGCCGTCGTGGAAAGTCCCTTCGACTCATGGATCGGCGCCATCAATGCTGTTATCGAAGGGTTCTTCGATGCATCGGTCGATCGAATCGACGCCGTAGTCGACGCCGCCATCGACGCCGATAAAAGAAAAAACCACGGCTACTGCACAGCCAATGGTTATACCCAGAGTCTCCAGCACGACCCTGAGAATGTCGTCGACATCCTCGAGCAGGATCCCGATCCTCTCGAGTTCCTCGAGGCCTCTACCAGTTTTCTCGACGCCTTTCTCGGCACCTTCAAAGCCTTTCACATCGGCGTCAACGACATCGACTTTTTCTCGACCAATAATGACAAGTTTGGCTCCTTCTGCTTTAGAAATGGGTTTTACACCATTTCCGAGGTCAGAGTACCCCAGATTATCTTCAATCTACGAAGAAGGGGAGGATTCTGATCAAGAAAGATCTTTCGGGCTGCAGAGGACCACACCACCTGTTTCAGAGGATTTTACCTCTGAGGAAAGAAGGTTGAAAGACCTACTAGAGTCCTTACATGAGGCAAGTGGGTTGGACACTTCCCCAGATGTGGAATTTGCCAAACCAGACCCAGGAGAACATGCCGAAAGCCCCTATAGAACCCTGATGGCATGAATTATTGAATTCATGGTTTGGTCTGCACCTTCACCTGTTTTTCAATAGGATGACCTTACAGACATACTAGATAAAGGTCCACAGGAGGATCCTGTAGTCCCTTTCCATACAGCTTTACAAAGGAAAATTTCATCAAATTGGGAAACTCCTGAGGTTATCCCTGCAGTCAATAAAAAATTGTCAGCCAAGTATAGGGTAGCTTTCGGCTGACCCTGAATATTTATCAAAACACCCGACTCCAGAGAGCCTGGTGGTTCAAGCGGCAACTTCATCAAGCAGCAGATCCAATTATCCTACTGTTCCACAGGACAGGGATGACAAAAGGTACGATTCTATGGCAAAAAAAGTTTTTTCTGCTTGTAGTATGGCGTTGAAATCCATCAACGCCACTTGTACGCTCGCCAGGTTCAGTCACAGACTGTGGGAGTGTGCTTCATCAGCGGCTGACTGCATACCGGAAGGAGATGAAAGGGAAGCCTTCCTTAAGATCATTAAAGATGGCAAAGATGCCATGTGCGAATCTCTTCAAACTGGCATCGATTCCGCTGACAGTATCAGCAGGGCCATGGCGGCAAGTACTACAATCCGCAGGCATGCGTGGTTACGAAGGTCTGGCTTTGCTCCAGATGTACAGGCCAGACTTTTGAATATGCCCTTTGACGGCTCTTCTTTATTCGATAAAAAGGCTGATGACAGTCTGGAAAAGTTGCAAACATCTAAAGTAGCAGCAAAATCTTTAGGAGCTGCAATCCGCCAAACTCCTTTTCGCCCCTCAGGAACATCTGGGAGAGGAAAATCCTTTCGCTATTATTCCGCATTCGGGAGAGGCAGAGGACAGCCGGCTCAAAGAGGCCAAAGGAGATCCACCCGAGGTGGACAGGTCAAAAGTACTAAGGCCCCAGCAGCAGCAGGTGCCTCTTTACCCTCAGCATCTGCATCAGCCGCCCCCAAACCACTCTGAGGTCTTTCCACACAAAACACCTGTAGGGGGCAGGCTAACTCACCATCTGACGGGATGGCAGGCTATTACGTCAGATGCTTGGGCATTGGAGACAGTTGCCCAAGATTACTGCCTACCCTTTCTACGCATCCCTCAGAGTCATCCACCGGGGCACAGCTCTCTAAAAGTTCCAGATCCGCTCCTCTTGCAGGAAATTGTAGACCTGCTAGAGAAAGGTGCCATAGAACCGGTACCTGTAGCGGAGAGGAACAAGGGCTGGTACTCCCCCCTACTTTCTCATACCGAAGAAGAACGGAGGACTGAGACCTATCTTGGACTTACGAGAATTGAACAAGTTCCTCAGGAAGGACAAGTTCAAGATGGTAACTCTCTCTCAGATCCTTCAGGCCCTCCAGATCCAGAACTGGCTGGTATCTCTGGACCTCCAGGATGCTTATTTCCATGTGCCAATCCATCTCAAACACAGGAAATACCTGAGGTTTGCAATTGGCGGCTCTCATTATCAATTTCGAGTTCTGCCATTTGGGCTGACCTCCGCCCGAGGGTCTTCACCAAGATAATGTCGGTAGTGGCTGCAAGTCTAAGGAGGGAAGGGATCCATGTCTACCCCTACCTGGACAATTGGCTGATCAGAGCTGTATCTTCGGAACAAGCTCAGATCCAGCTAGATTATTTCTGCCACTTCCTTCACAAACTGGGCTTCTCCCTCAATTTAAAGAAGTCACAGATGATACCATCACAGAGACTCCAGTTCATCGGAGCGGTCATGGGCACTTCCCTGGGAAAAGCCTTGCCACTAGACGTGAGGGCTCAAGATATTCTGCAGATGGTCAACAAGTTTCAAAATGCTCAACTCTCCCAGCCTTTGACTTTTTGAGATTGCTAGGCCTCATGGCATCCTGCATCTTCCTTGTGCCAGAGGCTCGCCTGAGAATGAGATCTCTCCAGTGGGCACTAAGAACCCAGTGGTCACAATACTCAGGAAGAATGACAGATCTCCTCCGGATTCCGGACAAGGTAGCCCACGACCTTCAATGGTGGGCCTATCCAGAGAACATCTTGAAAGGAGAACTGTTTTGGCAACCATGGCCGGAGATAACAGTAGCCACAGATGCCTCACTGACGGGGTGGGGAGCCCATGCCAACGACTTGACCATCAGCGGTCGTTGGTCTCCATCGGAGTCCAGGCTACACATCAACCTATTAGAGCTGAGAGCGATCATACTAGCGCTGAAAGCTTTCCTGCCATCAGTACAGGGGAGAAATGTCCTGATAATGACGGACAACACGGTGGCCATGCACTACATCAACAAAAGAGGAGGCGTAGGGTCACTGCCACTGTGCAGAGAGGCAATGCAGCTCTGGTTTTGGGCAATTCAGGAAAGAATCTCTCTATCGGCAGTTCACCTAGCCGGAGAGAAGAACTTGACAGCGGATGCTCTGAGCAGGCAGAGCACAGTCTCCCACGAGTGGGAGCTAGCTCAGGAAGTCCTTCAAGAGATCTTCGCCCTTTGGGGAACCCCTCAGGTGGATCTGTTCGCCACCAGTACCAACAGGAAGTGCGATCTGTTCTGTTCAACGGAATTTCCCCCGAGAGGAGCTCTAGGGGACGTGTTTGTAGTGGACTGGGAGTTTCCACTCCTTTACGCGTGTCCACCAGTCCCTGTTATTCCTCAAATGATCAGGAGGTTGAGAAGATTCCGGAAAACCATGAACCTAATTGCCTCAAACTGGGCCAGGAGAACGTGGTACCCGGACCTTCTGGATATGTCCATCTGCCCTCCAATCCGTCTTCCACTCAAAGAGAATCTTCTCTCGCAGAAGGGAGGTCAGGTTCTCCATCCAGACATAAGAACCCTCAACCTTCACGCTTGGCTTCTGAAAGGTTGCGGTACAAGGATTGGGACCTCCCTGATGACGTCATGGAGGTGTTGCTTTCGGCAGAAGGCCAGCAACAAAGTCTTTATACCGCTGGCGTTGGAACAAATTTTGCAGCTGGTGTAGAGAGGACAATATCGACCCTTTTTCATGTGGTACACCAACGCTGTTATCGTTTCTACTCTACTTGGCAAACTCAGGCCTTCAAGTTGGCACTGTAAAAGGCTATCTCGCGGCGCTATCAATCTTAAAGCGCACTGCGGAGGAACCATCTTATTTCAAACTACCCTTAGGAATAAAATTTCTCAAGGGATTAACTTATGTCTATCCTCCAAGACCATTCCAAGTTCCCTTATGGGACTTAAATTTAGTCTTACCTATCCTAATGGGTACTCCCTTCGAACCACTCCACTCTTGTTCGCTGAGATTTCTCACTCTTAAAACTGTCCTATTAGTAGCACTAACATCTGCTAGGAGGGTGAGCGAATTACAAGCTCTATCTTGTAAACCCCCATACAATTTTCCATAAGGACAAAGTTGTCCTACAGGTGAAGCCTAATTTCCTCCCAAAGGTGGTTTCTGAATTTCACATCACTCAGAAAATTACCTTACCTTTGTTCTACCCTCCTCCCCATCTGGGCAAAGAGGAAGAAAGGCTACATAGGCTGGACCCAAGGCGAGCTCTAAGCTTTTACATCAGCAGACTGGCTAGGATTAGGCAAGCAGACCAACTGTTTGTAGGCTACTCAGGTCACAAGTTGGGACTACCCATAACAAAACAGACCATTTCTAGGCGAAATATTTTGGCCATTCTGGAATGTTACAAACTGGCAGGGGAAGAGCCCCCTCAGAATCTTAGGGCTCATTCAACCAGGGGTATCGCAGCCTCTTCGGCCCTCCAAAGAGGGGTACCGGTCCGAGACATAGGTGCGGCTGCCACATGGTCATCCGCACATACATTCACAAGATTTTACAACCTGGATTCCTCCGCTAGTCAAGAGACCAGATTTGACAAAGCTGTATTACATTCCGTTCATTCCTAAAAGGGATACATGACATTCTTACTCCCACCTCCAATTACACGCCACTGCTATGGGAGTCTATCTAAGATGAGGAATACGTCGGAGGACACAATCCCTTCGAAGAACAAGTTACTTCTTACCTGGTAACGTTCTTTCGATGGGATGTTCCTCCGACGTATTCCTTATTTCCCCTCCCATCCATCCCTGCAGTAATACTTCCCTTGTGGTTGCAGCTCACGCTCCTTCAAGGTCAATAGCCAATTCATGCAAGACTTATCTTATGCTACAAAATGGAACTGAGCAACGGACGCAGCGCGTGGCTATTTATGGGCATGGTGACGTCGGCGCCGATATGGTGGCTGTCGAGGGACACCAACTCGGCGGACGTCGACGCGCAGCGCCCTCTACAGAGAAAAAATTTCCGAGGCCAGCAAGCTGGAGACGAATTATCTAAGATAAGGAATACGTCGGAGGAACATCCCATCGAAGGAACGTTACCAGGTAAAAAGTAACTTGTTCTTCTTTAACATGATTTTTAACAAATGTCATTAACTGTACAAAATTGTTATTAAATTCATCCATTTTTGCAGACAGGTTTTGTAGTTGAATTTGTGCATTTCCACTTAAGGGTTGTGTGTGGCCATCTTCTGGTTCATTGAATTGTAATTCTGGTCCACTTTCTTCATTTACACTATGTACTGTTAAAAAGAAAACCGTGTTTTAGTGACATGTCAAACAATGTACATCATTTTCTCTGGTTTAAAAATGGTATCCTGTAGCATTAGAGTTGTTTCCTTCACTCATGTCATCATGGGGGAAATGTTGTTCCAAGCCCTCCACGGTGCTTGCCGTTTCTGTTCAAAGAAAACAATACTTCTATTTTTTACAAGTCACTTACACATAATAAATTGTAATGTTACAGAAAGAAAAATAGTGTACTTACTACTTTCTGTAGGGGTTTCTTCTGAGTAGCTTGAAGTTGCTTCTGAGTGTGTACGCAAAGTTGCAGTGAGGTAATACTGTTAGATGTACAGTTCACCTTTGTGCTTTGTGCATTCCATTATTTTGCGCACAAAAACAGACAAAGAAAGAGCAAATAAATGGTTCCGGATGAATCTGAAAATGTCTCCATCTCCAACCTTCCTTAGCATGAGGTAGGTCATTGAGTAGTCGTACATTTGAGGGGCAAAATACTGCAACAGAGTCTATTACCAATATTACCAATCTGAGATCAGACCCACAGGTAACACTGAAACAACAACTAAATAAGTTATTGATGACGCCCTCCATGTCATTGTCAAATAGGTTTCATGACCCCTGGTAATACCCAGCCTTTCCGCAGCCTTTGAAATTGTCAGTCACCAAACACTACCACAGTGCTAGCACCACAGAGCGGGTTAATGGGCTCTGTGCCAAACTGGTTCACCTCCTTGTCATGGAACAGACTCAAGCTGTTCCAACATTGTAAAATTCACATTGCTGCACTGCTCAGTCATGAGCAGTATGCCCCACAATATCAACATGTCACAGTCTACTGTAATATATACATGGAGCCTATAGGAATTCTCCCTCCTCCCCCACTGGCCCTGACACCTCAGTCCATCAGTATGTGAATAAAACATAATACCTACAGGTCAGTTGCTCTAGTCTTAAGACATCGTAAAGCTGAAATCCTGTCTCGTGTTTCTCCATTCCTTAATGTAAAGCACCTACTGAAAATCCAACCATACCGAAATAACTGAGTTTGTCTTCCTCTGCAACTTAGCCAAGCCCAAACTCATCCAGCCTTGACTATCCAAAATGGATATCTAAGAGTTAAAGCCATGAGTAGAGACAAGTGCCAAATTGCTGGGATTTATCATTAACAACAACATACTCATCAAACCTTGCATTGCCAACAATTGCTGCATGACCTTGTTTCAGCTAACACTCCTGTGCAAATTAAAAAAATATCTTGTACCCTTTGATTTCAGGATCCACGTCCAATCATTAGTAATATCACACCTCGATGGAGGCAACATGCTCCTTTAGGAATCACCCTCTCTGTTTGGGTGCCACTTAAAGCAGTGAAACATGTCATTGCCAGGCTA
Organism: Ambystoma mexicanum; assembly: GCF_040938575.1. NCBI lineage: Eukaryota > Metazoa > Chordata > Amphibia > Caudata > Ambystomatidae > Ambystoma > Ambystoma mexicanum. The sequence goes on along the minus strand of NC_090933.1, from coordinate 1,136,520,941 downwards.
ATCATCAGGATCAGGAAAAGTAATTCTTTTTTTTTTTTATTCTTTTTTTAAAGTATTTTTTTAACCAAAAAGAAATGTAGAATTCAATCGCGAGCATGGTACATACAGTAGACATTTCCAGTATTCACAATATACATTGCATACTCTCTATATCCCCTCCCCCCGCCGCCGCCCTTCTTCCTAACCCTCCCCAGCCACCAACGGGGTGCCCACATGCTCACCTTGTGGTACCCCATGCCTGCGTATGTACGTGTGTATAGTCGTAGTTTTGTAAGTGTTTACATAGATCAATAGGTGTCTATTTGTATATGATAGAGTATAGAGCATCGAATAAGGTATATAGTATATAGAGGTCCACTTAGATCCTTTTGAGAAGAGGTATGCCATTTGTATGTTAAGCTTTCCTTAGGTCCGAGAAAGAGAGAGCTTAAAGTCTCCGTCGGGTTTAAGTTTAAGAGAGGCCACCAGTCCCTTTTCGTTGTCTGGCAGTGCAGTCAGTTCTGGTAGTCTCAGAGGTGGGCCTCTGCCCTAAAGTGGTCTGCTTGTGCGAGTTTGGTTCGGCGCTTCAGAGCCTAGCATTCTAATGTGCATATTTTGTTTAATAGGATCTCAGCCAGGCCTGTCTGGAGGAGCTGAATCTGCCTTCCAGTGGAGGATCAGGATTTTGCGGGCTGAGAGAAGCACTGTATGTACAAGTTTCCTAGTCATCAAGTCAGTATGCCAGTCCTCATTCCACAGCACCAAACAGCATTGGGCATGGGGCTAGATCTATAGTGACGCTGTGGGCCCTAGTGGCATGCTTGTGGACCATTACCCAGAATGTCCTGATCTTTGGTCAGGTCCAGAGGGCATGTCCCATTTTACCCAGTCCTCCACAATGTTGCCAGCATGGGGGTGTCTCTGTGAGCCCCATCCTATAGAATTTGCTAGGCATATAGTAAAGCCTTTGGGCCAGTTTGTATTGAATCTCTCTATTGCAGATGTTGCGGGTAAGGCGTCAAAAAAGCTATAAATATCCCCTAAGTACACTGGGGATTCCAAGTCATTGGTACGTTGTGCCGCAAGTGTTTAGTTCTGCCTGGTATTATTTGGGGTGCAGATAGTGTAAAATGTGCATAGGCATGGAAAGATAGTCACGTTCTGCGCCATCTCGAGTTCCCCAGAGTATTGGCTTGTAGCGTTTGTTCGGTCGTGTTCGATCATATCACAGCTTGGAGAGTGTGGTATCGTAGCCAGTGTGACTTCTGCAGTTGTAGGATCTGGCTGGCTTCCTGAAAGTCGATGGGGGTTTCTTCATCATAAAGCTTCATTACTTTAATCTGTAGCTGGTTTGGGGTCTAGGGAATGGTCGAGACCAATCGATAGGATCACCCTTCCACTAATCCATGCAGGGGCAACCCGAAAATCTGCTCCCAGAGTGATCTCATTTTGTGCCACTGTGTCAGTGTTGGACCCAATACAGGCTGTGAGCCAATATTTCCGGGCAGCTTCTTTGGCGGGATGGCTAAGATTTCCAATGGAGAGTACGTGCCATCAAGGACAGCTGCATGTTCTTCCAGCTTGGTGTGTCCGTCGTATCTAACCAGCATTTGGCCCAGCATATTTGGGCTGATGTAGGTGCGCCAGGCCGGCACAGCTAACCAGTCATCACCATTGGTAGCCTTGCTAACTTCCAGTCGAAGCCATGCCCTCTTGCCCCTCCACATAAATCTGGTTAAGCATGCGTCTATATCTTTGAACATTTGGCGTGTTGGTGTACAGGGCAGTATCATAGCCAAGTAGATAGGTTTTGGTAGGGAGTTCATCGTGAACGCATTAATGGGGCCCATGAGGGATAGCGTTAGTATATTCAATCTTATCAGGTCAGATTTAATCTTTAGGAGGGTCTGGGAGGGGGTAGTTTAATTCCAGGATTTCACCCAGAGAAGGGCGGATGCATATCCCAAGATATTTTAATACTGAACAGCTGGAGGCGAAAGGGAGCGACCCCACCTGGGTCCCATGGTATATCTGTTCTGAGCGGGAGAATTTCTGACTTCGGCCAATTGACCTTATAGCCTGCCATGGGGCCAAAGTTATGTAGTAGTTGTTGCAGCAGTGGGAGTGATGTCCGCCACCTGCTGACATATACCAGGAGGTTGTCCGCATATAGCGGTACACAGTGCTCTTCTCGCCCTGCAGTATTCCCGTCAATGCAGGATCGGTGCAAAGTTTTTCTGTTAGCAGTTCAATTGAGAGTGCATACAAAGGGGTGAGAGGTGGCAAACTTGCCTGGTACAGGAATATAGTTCAAAGGAATCTGAGGTGATACCGTTAGTGGTCACTGAGGCTGTGGGATTTGTGTAATGACAGGCCTAAAAACGTTGGTGGGAAGCCATACATTGTCAGTACCCGGAACATGAAGTCCCACCTGACTTTATCGAATGCTTTTTCGGCATTGATCATTAAGATTACTTCGTCCGAGTCTTTTTGTCCGGCTATGACGTGTAGCAGCCGTCTTACATTATCTGAGTGTCGGCCATGAATAAACCCGCTTTGGTCTTTGTGAATGAGCTGTGGGAGGATTTTTTTCTATTCTGTGCGCTAGGCATTTGGCCATAATCTTGGCATCAGCGTTAATCAGAGAGACTGGTCCACAGTCTTCTCGGTCGTGTCCCTTCATATGAAAGACTATGATGTTGGCCGCAAGCATGGATCGTCGCAGATGGCCTTTACTATGGACTTCCGTGAATACCGCCTCGAGCATTGGAGTCATTCGGTCGGACATTGCCTTGTAAAGATTTATGGGGAGGCCATCCGGACCGGATGCCCTACCTGCCGATAGAGAGCAAATGGCCCAGGTTATGTCTGCGGCCGTGATCAGGCTTCCCAGTTCAGCTGACTGGGTAGGATCAATTTTCTGTAGTCAGGGTCCCGCTAGGAAGGTATCGATCCAACTAGGAGATATCGGTTAGCATGTAGCTCGCTGTAATATTCAGCGAATCGTCTGTTTATGTCAATCTCCATTTTAAGGAGGGTCCTGTGGCGCTCCTGGATGCCGTGTATGCTTTGGGAGGCCTATCTGGTGCGGAGGGCGAGGACCATCAGGTGGGGGTGGGGGATGGTCCCCATCTCGGTTGTAGGCCTGTGACCAGCTAGAAAACGATTTCTGAACCCGTTGAGTGGAGATGTGTTTGAGTTCCGCCCGGAGTCGGACAAGCTGTGAGGGGTTATACTTGCATTTATGTATTGTCTCATTTTGCACAATGTCAGTGCTGATCTGTGTTTCCCGCTCCCGCAATGTCTTTAGTTTGTGGGCCCACCTGGAAATACATTTCCCCCTAAAATAGGCCTTAAAAGCATCCCAACAGGTACTAGCAAGATCAAATTGCCAAAATGTGTTGGTGTCAGTCTCCAGGTGCTCAAGGAAATCAGGGTAAGCCAGTGCGCTTAAATTTAGTCCCCACGTTAGACTTTTTCGTTACAGTCCGGGTAGCTCGATGTGGAGACGTACCGGTGCATGGTCGGACACTGTCGTTGGTAGTATTGTGCATTTTCATACCAATGAGAGGGGGTTATGGGGACCAACCAAAAGTCTGGAGTAGGATCCATGGTAATTTGGGTAGAAGAAATAGTCCAGTTGCTGCGGGTCTAAAGCACGCCATATGTCCGTGAGTCTGAGGTCGGACATAAGGGTTTGTAAGGAGGCTTGTTTGCGTGGGGTCGATTGTTGCATTAAAGGTGCGCCATGTCAGTCCATCCCTGGGTCAAGCACTATGTTACAGTCACCCCCTATGATAGTAAAGGTCCCCAGAAGGTGTGTACACTTTGCAAATGTATGCGTGAAGAAGGAGGGTGCATTTGTTGTGGACGCATATATGTTTAGGAGGGTCACTGTTCGATGTATAAAACCATGCAGAAGGATATATCTTCTCTCATTATCGCATGAAGAGTATGGGATGGGATGCGCTTATGTATCAGGATAGACACCCCTCATTTTCCCTGGTGTGTAGAATGTGCAGCTACCCAGATCCACCCACGGTGGAGCTGCCCTGATTCAAGTGTATCAAGGTGCATTTTCTGGAGGAATGCCATATCACTCTGTATGTCCCGCAGATGGTTAAGTAGCCGTTGTTTTTTAATAGGACGTCCAATCCCTTGAGCATTAAGTGTCATCAGGTGTAGTTCAATCGCCATACCACTGTCTAGGGGTGGAAGATAAGTAGGTTTTGGTGGTAAATAGAATGGTGGTAAGGCCTGATCTATTGAGCGGCATACCTATGTGTGTAGCGAATTCCCAAAAGAACAAACAAACCAAATAACCTTGGAACAATAAGATAAACATTGGAAAGCGAACAGTGTCCCAATACCGTGTCGAGTAGGGCTATGCAGCTGGGAGGGTGGAAGGGAAGATAGGCAGTGCCCCCATGAGGCCTTTCAATGCCTCGAATAAGCGGTTGAACCTATTTCTTCATCGAGACACATCCGCCAAGTAGTCGTTAAACATGGGAATGTCAGCGCCCTCCGCGTGAATTATGCTAGCATCACGGTAGGCCCGTAGAATGGCCACTTTATGATGGAAATTGAGGAGGCGCATAGTAATGGGATGTGGGCGTTCTCCTGGGGTTGGCCTTCGGATGGGGGCTCTGTGAACTCTCTCTATCATGTAAGACTTTGGATCCTGGATGTGCAGCTGCTCATTAAGAAAGCGATATGTGTATTGTAAGTACCACAGTTCATTTCAACAATATCAGGACCTTCTGTGGCCAAGTCTCTTTCATACAAAGTCTCTTGCCATGAGGGCCTGATGTGTCGAACAAAATAACAAAACAAAAGTTCCTTTCGTAATCTTTTACATTTGGTGATGACTCTTCACCCCTGGATCCCCCTAAAACGGGCTCCGATCCTCCTTCAATGTTAGCCTCCCTCCGTCAGGTTCACTACAGCCAGATACACAGTTCACATTGCTTTCTCACAATGCAGGATTTACTTCCCTCAGCTTTCCTTTTAACAACGTATCAAAGACTTTCGATTGTACAAGGGGTTTCACTCGACCCTTGTATGACCACTTTGACATTCTGCATCAGACTCTCCTACGGTCTCCTGGTAGCTGTAGTTTCTGCAAAAGGGGACCACCAGAGTCTTTCGAATGAGCGCCCATGTGGTACCAGACCACTCTGCAGCTTGTCTTTCCGTGGGCTTTCGTAAGCGTTCAGTAACACACAAGTTCTTTGTTCATAAGTTCTTCAAATTCATATCATGTTGCCTTTTGTAACCTTTGCTCAACACAGTTCGGTTTACTATCGGTTCTTTCTCCAACTCACCGGCTGTGCTGAACTCTTTGGTGCTTCTTGTCTCTGAAGTGAAGGACGGTACCACGGTAGCAATCACGTCCCTCCACTTTGGTTATCAGTGTGAGAGGGCTCTGTGCACTGTTGACATCTGTTGCACCACACACCAACTGTAGTTCCCGGTTTTATGATTCCTTTTATGGACACCTCGCGAGTCTGCGTCGAAAAGGGTAAGGGCACTTCCCTCCTTGTCATCTCTCAGGTCTCACCACCTTTCTCCTCTGTTTGAACTGCCGTCCTGGAATAGCTGCTTCCTTGTGTGGTCAGCCTTGCTCAAAGTGTGATCTCGTGCTCCGCCTTTTATCCCAGTGGGGAAATGAAAGGGCTGTCAGGTGTGTGTAGTTATTGTCAATTGCCTGACTCTGCCTGATCCTTGTGTGGGGACATGTCAGGTAAACGGCTCTGTTAGTCTGTTGTCTTTCGCAGTGTGCAAAAGTGTGCAAGTTGGAAAAGGGGCAAAGAGCTTCTAAATATCATACGGGGTAGGATGGGGGAAAGGTGTTATAAGGAAAGGGGTACCACGTCTCACCAGGCGGTGTCCCACTTCTACTCCTCAAAGACGCCCCATCCAGGTGATCCTCCCCCACTGGTCTACCACCAGGAACTAGATCCAATAGTGATGGCCGTGTCCTGGCCACTTGGATGACAGATCACCGGAGAGTAGCGGGTGAGACACCTTCAGGTTTCTCACAGTATGCCTCGAGGTCTGGCCCTTCCACCTGTTCTGGTAGACCAATGAGACGCAGGCTGTTGCAGCAAGATCGATTTTTCTGGTCCTCGATTTTGGAGCCAAGGCGTTGCACCTCTCTTATAAGTACATCCAGTTCTGTGGAGCCTGTCTCATTATTGTCCTTTAGCGCACTGATACGTTGTTCATTGTCAGTAGTGCAGTCTGCTTGGGCATTAAGACGTGTCCGTACATCCTGAAGAACCCCTTTAATCTCTTGGACTGTATTATTTGTCTCTTGTGTTCTCTGGGCTATAATTCTCATTTCCGTCAGAATCTCTTGAAGTTGGTTCTGGACCTCCATCTTGAGTTGTTGACGTGATGAACGGCGTAGGGTTGGTTCTGTCGTGTATACATCTGTGTCCACTTCAGTGTTGCAAACCAGTGCTGGCTTTGCCATTGCCAGCAGATGGCTGCAAAGTCCATGTGGTGTACAAGGCTGGTACTGCTGCACTCTGTGGTGTCTGCGTCATCAGGCGAGGGCTCTTGCACTGCAGTTTAGACTGGCTGCATGTTATCTGAGTACCTATGTATCCGGGTGCCGGTAGGCCCCTCTCTGGGTCTTGTCAGTTCTTTTACTACCCCCGGGACCTAGCCCGGGCACTCATGCCACGCAAGTGATGAAGCGCAGATTTGGAGTGTTGGCCATGGGGGCGGAGGTGGGTATGCCATCAGTAGGACAGGGTCAATCGGCTCTGATTGATGTTCCCTGCGGGGTCCGGTCCGGGAGTTGCATCGGGTTGTGCAATTCACATAGAGATGGCGGCCCGTCGTGGTGCACCTAGCGCTCTCCTTACCTCTGTGCTGGAGGGTTGTGGACTCCAATGTCAGCTGGCATGTGTTATCCTCTATTCCCCCTGCCGCGATGAAAGATTGATCGCATTAGTTAGCATTAGGTATGGATGGTCCGTGGTTGGGGATGGTGCAGAGGTGCCGCCGCCTCGGTTGGGCTTCTCTTACATGCCAGATTCCAGGATGTGCGGTGCACTCCCGATCGATGCGTCCCAATGGGGATCTTCACTGCGGGTCTTGTGGGCGGACGCCTGTCTTCTTTCCCACAGAGTGTGTCGAGAGCCCGCTTTGGAGCGGAGAAGAGCAGTCATGAGCCGCAGGCGCTGGGTGAGTTTAACATTCTCATACGGCATTAATTTTTCTGGCGTAAATTACGTCTGCCGCCATAGTGTGTTCGGGTGCCCAGTTGGCCTTTTTTAGTGCACAGCTTCTCCTCTTTGTAGTCGGACCATCCGGCCTTTCAGCATTTGATGATGGAAGTGGACGTGCCAGTTTCAGGAACACCACATTGTTGCAATGTCATATATCACTGCAGACTTCCAATCCATGCAGGCAGTTCGGTTTATTTTGCTAAAATTTGCTTGTCTTCGCCGGACCTCGATCTCCATTCAACCATCTTTCTCGAGCTCTCAAGCGACCGCCAGGAAATGTAATTCTGAAAAAGCTTCACTTTCTGCTGATACCAGACCTGATCATTTTTAAAACAGCCATTGTTATTGTCAAAGCTAACTCAGTTCAAGAGTTCCCTTACCTAGGCAAAAAGCTTGCCATATTTAGAGGCCAACACAATTCCAAAAGCCAGAACAACGTAAGACTTGATAATAACCAATGAAGAAAAAGGACGACCTGGAAATAGGCCTTCTCTCTATACTGTGGCGCAACATCCCACAGGACATTAGTACAAGTGCAAAATTATTGATGTTCAGAAAAGAACTGAAGGACCTGCTGTTCTGGGGGATCCTGTCAGAATGACCGAGCCATAACAAGGCCTGTCAACCTTAGAAACGAATCTGACATGACGGTTCACTTGTTAATCTCATATTTACCTTTGTAGTGCACTAACGTGCTACATAGCCTGGCAAGCTCTCCAGTTTAAAGAACATGCTTTGAAAAGTCATGTTATGTATCTGTTGTTTTACAGTAAGATCTTTACACATATCTTAACCTGTTTGTGTTATACCAATTCATGAACTCCTTACTTTTGACAAATTAAAAGGCCATGCATCATCAGTCCTGTAGCTCCAACTCTCTGGAGATCCGATGTTTCTTCAAGCAGAGAGTGGAGGTAGATCCCTATCTTCGGCAGGAGCCTCCCTCTGGAATGGCCTCCCTCTGTCTCTTGAGTCGGATCTCATTAAGTTCCAGAAGCTGCTCAAGACCCTGATTTTCTCTACCTCTTTCTCTCTCGCCCTCCCTTGCTAATGCCTCCATCTGTCTGCTGTGACTGGCGGCCTGGTCCCTTATGAGTCTTACCGGGCACCAGGCCCCCCTCCTCCTCTCTACCTCAGCACCCTCCCAACATATCACTGTCCTTCCGGGGCCCCTCCCTGACTAGCCTGGATGGTTGGCACCCCTCCCGAGTCCGGTCCACCCCCTTCCCTGCACTTTGACAGTGATTCCCGTCATCCCTTGGCACTTGCCTTCCAGGGCTCCCTTTAGCACTTGCATAGCCCTTGTCCCTCATCCCCCTGCACTTTTGCTGCCGCACTTGCACGATCTAGTAGGACCATTATTGTTGTTTATCTCCTTGCACTGATGTCAACCGACAAGACATCTAGACGCAATTAAACTAAACAGCCAGTTGCTGCAGCAGGCAAATGGAGTGGGTGGGGGAATAGCGTTCTGGAACGTGTTGGACATTAGACTCTAATTTCTTTCATGGTGTCTGGCCATTGTTTTGTTGTATTATTATTTTAATGATTTATGAATAACACAAAATATGTCATGGATGAAAAATGTTTAAATGCAGTTTTTAGAAAAAGATCATTGATGCCTGTAACATTTATATGTTATGTATGTATCACCTATTTAATAGGCGCCTGTACACTGTACAGCAATGTGTTCCCATGTGCCACACGACAAAAAAGTGGTAAGGATCAAATTCTGGATGATCCTCTTCTCCGGATACATTAACAGGGACACCCAACATCCTCTGATTATCTGCCTTAGCTACGTTCTCTAGAAATTCAATCCTGCTTTTCTAGTTCTTTATGGTCAATGGATTGCATGGATGACAGTCAAAGTAGATATTCTATTTGTCAAATGTAATCTGTATTTAGGATTCTAAGGCTCCCAACTTCAGCGCTAAGCCTGAAATACTTTTCTCAGTGTACGTTATCCACGAGGATCATTCTATGAATTCTATCCAAAGACCCCATAATTGTTCTCTCTTTCTCAGAAAGCCCCCCTAGCAGGAATCTCTGCACTCGTCGGGGGCCATCCTACTTTCCCAATGTCTGTTGACACTGAACAAAGACTTCTGCCTGTCTCTTCTCTTTTCTTTTTACCATGGTGCACCGGTCCAGGTACTGTAGCAAACACACCTTTGCCTCTCAATGTAAATCAGTTAGGGAGCGGATCAGCCAGTTGCTTCTGCTGGTGAGGGTTTCTATCATCTGTTAAAACGCTGAACGTCTCTCACTCCTGCGCTTACTCTTAAGGCACAGGATACGCTGTCTTTTGTTACGTCTTCTGATGTTGGAGAAAATAGCAGTTGGGGTTTCTGACCATTGAGGCAGGTCCTCGTGTCATTACTGCAGGCTGTGCTGCTGAAATTAATAATGTCCTCTCATAACTGCAGTGTCGGCTGCAGTCCTGCCCAAACGCAAGCTCTCTTTTTATTAGCACTGCTGCGTCGCCACACATCAACGCATGCTTGGATGCATGTATTTGTGCATAGATGCGTACCGGTCGCTCATGCATCCATTTGATTCTTCCATCTCATAATTAAATACCAAAAAGTGTCAGTTTAAATGTCTGAGTCACTCCAACACCAGTCTTTGAACTTGCATGGTGGTTGCCTCTGACTCCCAGTGGGGCACCTGTGTTTCGGAGATGTAGCAGTGTCTCCTGGATCACCATGTGTTTCTGCTTCATAGTGTTTCTTATCGTCTTTCAGTTCTTCACTTTCTGGTGCTGCCACCCATGTCTTTTCTTCTTAACTGTCTCTGGCCTCCATTCCTTCTTTGGGGTCTTCCAGGTGGTGTGGTCCACATTCTGCATGTTCGGCTAGCCCCTTAAAGTGCAATTAGTTTCTGGTTATTTATGATAATCCTCAATGTCCTCCTTGGTGTTGATTGAAGGGGTGTGTATCAAATGGTAACTGAAACTTGCCTTGAGTTGATTTGAAACATTACTTCCCTCACTGATGGCTACAAGATCCTCTCCGAACCCAGACCTAACCATCCCGGCAGGGGTGTAGCCTTGATTTTCCGAGAGTGGATCCCTGCTTCTGTCATTCCTATGCAGGGCTACTCCTCCTTTGAATGCCTGGTCTGCAGGCTCTCTATCTCTCCTGTCCTCTCTCTCATAGTGGCCACTATCTACAGGCCTCTTGGCCAGGTTGACCTCTTCCTCTCTGAGTGGGCGGACCTTTCCCCCTCTCTCCTTGCCTCTACTTCTCAACTTCTCCTCAGAAACGTGAACAACCATCTGGATGTCACTAAACCCTCTTCTGGGCTCTTTTGTAACCTCAGTGACTCTCTCTCTCTCTATTTTTCTCTCTATTCTTCCCTCTGGCCGAACACACTCAGCAGGGCACATCCTGGATGTTCTGATCTCCTCAGACCTCCACCTCTCTAACCCTCTCACCACACCTCTATCTTGGAGTGACCACTTCCTCCTCTCCTCCCCCCTCTCTCTCTCTACCCCTCAGGTCAAGCCATCCCCAGAACTGCCACTTAACTTCTCATTCATCTGACCCATGAAGCATTTGTCAGTGGAGGCTTTTGCTGCTACTTTCTCTCCTCCTCCCACACATTTGGCTGACTCACACACTGACACAGCCCTCTATAACCTTCATCTCTCTATCTCTAACACACTTGACATCCTTGCCCCTGCCACGAGGATCCTCTTGAAGCCCACTTCCAAGTGCAACTCTTGGTATGATTATGACCTTACCACCCTTAAACACGAGTGTAGGGTGGCTGAGAGGAAGTGGAGGGCATCAGGCGCACCCTCTGACATACTGGCCTGCTGACTTCTCCAAAGGCAGTACAGACTCTCTGTCCTCTTTATGAAGAGAGCCTCCATCCAATCCTGCGTGTCTGCAGCATCTAACAACTCTGCCAAACTTCAAAATCTGCAAGGAGCTACCCAATCCTGCTGCAGTCTCTACTTCTCCTGTTCCCTCCCAGGCCATCTGTATGGCCCTAGCTTCTCATTTCACCACTAAAACTCAGGAAATCCTGTCCACTCTCTCTTCCTCTACCTCCTCTTCCTCCTCCTCTGCAATCCCCTTGCCTGTTTTCAGCTGCTTCCCCTCCTCCTTTCACCTGTTCACCCCATACAATGTTTTTAGAAAAGTCTGTTCTATGAAAGTCTCATCAAAGCAGGTTCTCCCCCAGAACCATCAAGGACCACATCGACACACTGGCTCCAGCCTTGGCCAATTTCTGCAATCGCTCCTTTGCCACTAGAACCTTCCTCATCCCCCTTAAGCACTCTCTCTGCACCTCCTTCTTAAGAAGCCCTCTGCCGATCTTTCCTTTCCGGCTATCGCCCGATTTCCATTACTCCTTTCCTGGCCAAACTCCTGGAAACGCTGACCATCTTCCAGCTTCATCTGCATACTGAATCTGTTGGTTGTCTCCACGACCACCAGTCTGCCTTCAGAGCTGCCAGAAGCACAGAAACTGCTCTCCTGAACACCCGTGAAGACTTGCTCTCTAATCTTGACTCTAATCTTCCTTCTGTCCTCATTCTCCTCAATCTATCCTCTGCTTTGACACGGTCAACCTTGCCATCCTGTTCAATCACCTCTGTGACAACCTGGGTATCACTGGTCAGGCCCTTTCCTGGTTGACGTCCTTTCTCACTAACTGACCCTCCCAGGTCCAACTGGGGTCTTTACTCTCTTTGTTCTCTCTCTCTACTTGTGGTGTTCCCCAGGGGTCTAATCTTTCTCCCTGGCTATTCAACCACTAACTGAAACCTCTGGCCCACTGCATTGCTACATTCTCTTCTAACTTTCAGTGTTATGCGGATGACACCCAGCTCTCCTTCATGCTCCCGACAGCCACTTCTGCTCCTTCTCTCATATCAGACTGTCTGGCGGCAATTCATGGTGTGCTGGCAATGATATCTACCTTAATGCCAGTAAGACTGAGATCCTCCTCATCAGGACACGTGCTTCCTCCTTTGCTCTCTCTCTCTCTCTGGCCGCCCACCCTGGGGCCTCTTCCCTCCTCCTTCCTGTGAGGCCAAGAAACTTGGTGTCATCTTCGACTCCACCCTCTCCTTCTCTCCTCACATCTCTGACGTCTTTAAGAAGCCACACTTTCAGCTGCACCTCCTCAGAGGTATTCTCCCTTTTCTCACATTCCCCCAGAAGCTCACTGTCTCTAGCGCCCTGGTCCTCTCCAGCTGGACTTTTGCAACAGCCTCTTTCTAGGTTTGTCTGTCTCTACACTTCGACCTTTACAACTCATCCAGAACAGGGCTGCGAAACTTGTCCTTGGCCTCAAGCCCAGGGATTGTATCTCGCCAGTTCTGAAATCTCTGCACTGGCTCCCTGTGGCTGCAAGGATCACATTCAAGACCCTTTACATCGTCCACAATGCTTTCTGAGGCCTGGTATTGCACTACATCCAACTTTCCCTTCCTAAAGATCTTCCTTCTCGAGCTCTCTGCTCATCCACCTCCAATTCTCTGAGGGTCAGATGCTTTTCCAAGCAGAGCATGGGGGGCAGATCTCTTTCCTCGCCTGGGGCCTCCCTCTGAAGAACAGCCTCCCTGCCTTTCTCAAAATTGAGCAGAACCATCTCCTGTTCCGGAAGCAAATCAAGACCTTCCTTTTCGCTTCCGCTTTCTCTCTTCCTCTCCCCTGTCCATGATAGCTTCGCACACTGGTCACTTGGCCACCCCTGAACTCAGGCCCATGCTCCTGCATGTCCAGTTGCCTGTGCACTGTCTACGGGCTCCCTCAGCACTTAAGGGTCTGTATCTGCAACCCTACAGTCCCTTCTCTTTGCACTTAAGAGCCACCCTCTGGCAGCACTTATTGAGTCACCTGCACTTCTCAACCCCGCCCCCTTTTGATGCTTCTCCACTCCCCTCTTTGCCGCACTTGCACGATCTAAATGACACAAGGCCTAGTAAGATTGTTGTTTGTCCGCCTTCTATTTCCCCCTCATTGTCTTGTCATGCCTAGAAACACTTTTGTACAGGCGCGTCATAAATGACGTATCATATCACTCTCTGACCTGGTTTGGTGGCCTTTGTTCATTGGCTCTCTGCATTGTTGTATTCTTCGCAGTGCCTTTCATTCTCCCTGGTGTCTTATTCACCCTGTTCTCATCCTGGCGGTTTGGAGATGGTGGCTTGAGGTGTCCTTCCCATGAGCAGGTTTCTGACGATGCTCCTGTGGATGAACATGGCATTGTGTGCTACTCTCTCAAGAATTGGAAGATGGCCCTCTCGAAGTCCATCCTTTGTTCCACTGATATGATATGATAGTTTATTTATATAGCGCCTATACCCAATGTGTTTCAAAGCGCTTCAAGGCAAGGGAGGGAACAAGGGAAAATACAATGACATTCTTACAGGCCATGAACAGAAAGGATGTGAAATTAACTATCGTACTCGGCCTGCCGACATTTCAGATAGTGAAAGTGCTAAACTTAGATAAGGAAGGGAGGGAGAGAGTAGCAAGGAAATGGAAACAAACAGGCGACTGCCGTACTAGGCATGACAACATTTCTGTCAGAGCCAGAGGAAAACAAAAGGTGAGGGAGAGGGGTGCAGAAAGGGAGGGGAGGAACACAACAAGCGACTCTCGTACTAGGCCTGACAACGTTTCAGAAAGTGTGGCAGGGGGGGGACAGTAAGGGGATGGAGGAGCAACAGACAAGTTTGCTATCATACTAGGTCCAGGGACAATTCTGATAGAGTAAGTGCATGGACGAAAGTAAGGGGAGGAGAGAACAGAGAGTAAGCAGTCAAAAAGAGTAGAGACACAAGAGGGGAGAGCGAATACAAATGCAGAAGTCAGTAGTAACACATAATGTTGCAAGCCAGGATACAAGATGAAGATGGGAATAGCATGGTTCAGGGCCACCATGAGTACAAGATGCAAAGGAAGTCCAAAGGAGAGTTGAGAAAGGGTGACACATAGTCACATAAAAGTAAAATCCAGCATTGGCCACAAGACGGTGATGGTGAAACCAGAATGTATCAGGACAGACTCCTGTGTGCAGGAAGGGGGGGGCACAAGGGAACAACACGGTGAGACCAGAGAGGGTGGGGATGGCCGGTGGGGACATAGTGTGTAAACACATATTGGTGCATGCTTACCTGCTGCCTTAGCAGGGGGTCGGACCCTGGATCCTCCTGGTCCGAACAGGTCCAAACAGGAATTGCCCTTCTCTTTGGACGACCGGGCGAGAGACACCCTTGATCTAAGAGTTAAGAGCAGGAAGGAAGAGGCAGGGCTAAGAAGGTGGATGGTGCTTAGGCCAGGTGACCTAGATCTACTTACACCTGCTCTCCAGCTGCAAAGGAAAAGAGGCTGAAGGGCTCCTTAAGTAGGGAAAAGAGCGGCAGGCAGGAAGACACCAGGTGGGCGGGGCTTGCTAAGTAGTGAAAAAGAGCGGCAACCAGGAAGACACCAGGTGGGTGGGGCTTAGGCCAGGTGACCTAGATCCACTAACACCTGCTCTCCAGCTGCAAAGGAAAAGAGGCTGGAGGGCTCCTTAAATAGGGAAAAGAGCGGCAAGCAGGAAGGCACCAGGTGGGCGGGGATTGCAAAGTGGTGAAAAAGAGCAGCAACCAGGAAGGCACCAGGTGGGCGGGGCTTAGGCCAGGTTACCTAGATCCACTTACACCTGCTCCCCAGCTGCAAAGGAAAAGAGGCTGGAGGGCTCATTAAGTAGGGAAAAGAGCGGCAAGCAGGAAGGCACCAGGTGAGCGGTGCTTGCTAAGTGGTGAAAAAGAGGGGCAAGCAACCTGGAAGGCACCAGGTAGGTGGGGCTTAGGTCAGGTGACCTAGATCCACTTACACCTGCTCCCCAGCTGCAGAGGAAAATCGGCTGCAGGGCTCCTTAAGTAGGGAAAAGAGCGGCAAGCAGGAAGGCTCCATGTGGGCGGGGCTTGCTAAGTGGTGAAAAAGAGCAGCAACCAGGAAGGCAGCAGGAGAGCGGGGCTTAGGCCAGGTGACCTAGATCCACTTACACCTGCTCCCCAGCTGCAAAGGCAAAGCGGCTGGAGGGCTCCTTAAGTAGGGAAAAGAGCAGCAAGTAGGAAGGCATCAGGTGTGTAGGGCTTGCTAAGTGGTCAAAAAGAGTGGCAACCAGGAAGACACCAGGTGGGCGAGGCTTAGGCCAGGTGACCTAGATCCACTTACACCTGCTCCCCAGCTCCAAAGGAAAAGAGGCTGGAGGGCTCCTTAAGTAGGGTAAAGAGCAGCAAGCAGGAAGGCACCAGGTGGGCGGTGCTTGCTAAGTGTTGAAAAAGAGCGGCAATCAGGAAGGCACCAAGTGGGCAGGGCTTAGGCCAGGTGACTTAGATCCACTTACACCTGCTCCCCAGCTGCAAAGGAAAAGCAGCTGGAGGGCTCCTTATGTAGGGAAAAGGGCGGCAAGCAGGAAGGCACCAGGTGGGCGGGGCTTGCTAAGTGGTGAAAAAGAGCGGCAACCACAAGGCTCCAGGTGGGCGGGGCTTAGGCCAGGTGACCTAGATCCACTTACACCTGTTCCCCAGCTGCAAAGGGAAAGTGGCTGGAGGGCTTCTTAAGTAGGGAAAAGAGCGGCAAACAGGAAGGCACCAGGTGGGCGGGGGTTGCTAAGTGGTGAAGAAGAGTGGCAACCAGGAAGGCACCAGGTGGGCGGGCTTAGGATCCACTTACACCTGCTCCCCAGCTGCAATGGAAAAGCGGCTGGAGGGATCCTTAAGTAGGGAAAAGAGCAGCAAGTAGGAAGGCATCAGGTTGGGTGGGGCTTGCTAAGTGGTGAAAAAGAGAGGCAACGAGAAAGGCAACAGGTGGGCGAGGCTTAGGCCTGGTGACCTAGATCCACTTACACCTGCTCCCGAGTTCCAAAGGAAAAGCAGGTGGAGGGCTCCTTAAGTAGGGAAAAGAGCGGCAAGCAGAAAGGCACCAGGTGGGCGGTGCTTGCTAAGTGGTGAAAAAGAGCGGCAAGCAGGAAGGCACCAGGTGGGAGGTGCTTGCTAAGTGGTGCAAAAGAGGGGCAAGCAACCTGGAAGGCACGGGGTGGGCGGGGCTTAGGCCAGGTGACCTAGATCTACTTATGCCTGCTCCTCAGCTGCAAAGGAAAATCGGCTGCAGGGCTCCTTAAGTAGGGAAAAGAGCGGCAAGTAGGAAGGCACCAGGTGGGTGGGGCTTGCTAAGTGGTGAAAAAGAGCACCAACCAGGATGGCACCAGGTGTGCAGGGTTTAGGCCAGGTGACCTAGATCCACTTACACCTGCTCCCCAGCTGCAAAGGAAAAGCGGCTGGAGGGCTCTTTAAGTAGGGAAAAGAGCAGCAAGCAGGAAGGCACCAGGTGGGCGGGGCTTGCTAAGTGGTGAAAAAGAGCAGCAACCATGAAGGCACCAACTGGGTGGGGCTTAGGCCAGGTGACCTAGATCCACTTACACCTGCTCCCCAACTGCAAAGGAAAAGCAGCTGGAGGGCTCCTTAAGTAGGGAAAAGCGCGGCAAGCAGGAAGGCACCAGGTGGGTGGGGCTTGCTAAGTGGTGAATAAGAGCGGCAACCAGAAGGCACCAGGTGGGCGGGGCTTAGGCCAGGTGAGCTAGATCCACTTACATCTGCTCCCCAGCTGCAAAGGAAAAGAGGCTAGGGGAAAGAGCGGCAAGCAGAAAGGCACCAGGTGGGTGGGGCTTGCTAAGTGGTGCAAAAGAGGGGCAACCAACCTGGAATCACTAGGTGGGCGGCACTTAGGCTTAGATCCACTTACACCCGCTCCCCAGCTGCAAAGGAAAAGAGGCTGTAGGGCTCCATAAGTAGGGGAAAGAGCGGCAAGCAGAAAGGCACCGGGTGTGCGGGGCTTGCTAAGTGGTGAAAAAGAGCGGCAAACAGGAAGGCACCAGGTGGGTGGTGCTTGCTAAGTGGTGAAACAAAGCAGCAAGCAGGAAGGCACCAGGTGGGTGGTGCTTGCTAAGTGGGGAAAAAGAGCGGCAAGCAGGAAGGCACCAGGTGAGCGGGGCTTGCTAAGTGGTGCAAAAGAGGGGCAACCAACCTGGAAGGCACCAGGTGGGCGGCGCTTAGGCCAGGTGACCAAGATTCACTTACACCTGCTCCCCAGCTGCAAAAGAAAAGCAGCTGGAGGGCTCCTTAAGTAGGGAAAAGAGCGGCAAGCAGGAAGGCACCAGGTGGGTGGGGCTTTGGCCAGGTGACCTAGATCCACTTACACCTGCTCCCCAGCTGCAAACAAAAAGCAGCTGGAGGGCCCCTTAAGTAGGGAAAAGAGCGGCAAGCAGGAAGGCACCAGGTGGGTGGGGCTGGCTAAGTGGTGAAAAAGAGCGGCAACCAGAAGGCACCAGGTGGGCGGAGCTTAGGCCAGGTAACCTAGATCCACTTACACCTGCTCCCCACCTGCAAAGGAAAAGAGGCTGGAGGGCTCCATAAGTAGGGGAAAGAGCGGCAAACAGGAAGCCACCACATTGGTGGGGCTTGCTAAGTGGTGAAAAAGAGCGGCAACCAGGAAAGCACCAGGTGGGCGGGGCTTAGGCCAGGTGACCTAGATCCACTCACACCTGCTCCCCAGCTGCAAAGGAAAAGATGCTCGAGGGCTCCTTAAGTAGGGAACCGAGCGGCAGGCAGGAAGGCACCAAGTGGGTGGGGTTTGCTAAGTGGTGAAAAAGAGCGGCAACCAGGAAAGCACCAGGTGGGCGGGGCTTAGTCCAGGTGACCTAGATCCACTTACACTTGCTCCCCAGCTGCAAAGGAAAAACGGCTGGAGGGCTCCTTAAGTAGGGAAAAGGGCGGCATGCAGGAAGGCACCATGTGGGCGGGGCTTGCTAAGTGGTGAAAAAGAGCCGCAACCAGGAAGGCACCAGGTGGGTGGTGCTTAGGCCAGGTGACCTAGATCCGCTTACACCTGCTCCCCAGCTGCAAAGGAAAAGCAGCTGGAGGGCTCCTTAAGTAGGGAAAAGAGCGGCAAGCAGGAATGCACCAGGTGGGCGGGGCTTGCTAAGTGGTGAAAAAGAGCGGCAACCAGAAGGCACCAGGTGGGCGGGGCTTAGGCCAGGTGACCTATAGCCTCTGACACATGCTCCCCAGCTGCAAAGGAAAAGAGGCTGGAGGGCTTCTTAAGTAGGGAAAAGAGCGGCAAACAGGAAGGCACCAGGTGGGCGGTGCTTGCTAAGTGGTGAAAAAGAGTGGCAACCAGGAAGGCACCAAGTGGGTGGGCTTAGGCCAGGTGACCTAGATCCACTTACACCTGCTCCTCAGCTGCAAAGGAAAAGAGGCTGGAGGGCTCCTTAAGTAGGGAAAAGAGCGGCAAATACGAAGCAACCAGGTGGGTGGTGCTTGCTAAGTGGTGAAAAAGAGCGGCAAGCAGGAAGGCACCAGGTGGGCGGGGATTGCTAAGTGGTGCAAAAGAGGGGAAACCAACCTGGAAGGCACCAGGTGGGCGGCGCTTAGGCCAGGTGACCTAGATCCACTTACACCTGCTCCCCAGCTGCAAAGGAAAAGCAGCTGGAGTGCTCCTTAAGTAGGGATAAGAGCAGCAAGCATGAAGGCACCAGGTGGGCGGGGCTTAGGCCAGGTAACCTAGATCCACTTACACCTGCTCCCCAGCTGCAAAGGAAAAGCAGCTGGAGTGCCCCTTAAGTATGGAAAAGAGCGGCAAGCAGGAAGGCACCAGGTGGGCGGGGCTTGCCAGGTGGTGAAAAAGAGCAGCAACCAGGAAGGCACCAAGTGGGTGGGGCTTTGGCCAGGTGACCTAGATCCACTTACACCTGCACCCCACCTGCAAAGGAAAAGAGTCTGGAGGGCTCCATAAGTAGGGGAAAGAGCGGCAAGCAGAAAGGCACCAGGTGGGTGGGGCTTACTAAGTGGTGAAAAAGAGCGGCAACCAGGAAGGCACCAGGTGGGTGGGTCTTAGCCCAGGTGACCTAGATCCACTTACACCTGCTCCCCAGCTGCAAAGGAAAAGAGGCTGGAGGGCTCCTTAAGTAGGGAAAAGAGGGGCAAGCAGGAAGGCACTGCGTTGGTGGGGCTTGCTGAGTGGTGAAAAAGAACGGCAACCAGGAAAGCATCTGGTGGGTGGTGCTTAGGCCAGATGACCTAGATCCACTTACACCTTCTCCCCAGCTGCAAAGGAAAAACACCTAGAGGGCTCCATAAGAAGGGAAAAGAGCGGCAAACAGGAAGGCACCAGGTGGGTGGTGCTTGCTAAGTGGTGAATAAGAGCGGCAAGCAGGAAGGCACCAGGTGGGCGGGG
This sequence comes from Ambystoma mexicanum, assembly GCF_040938575.1. Taxonomy (NCBI): domain Eukaryota; kingdom Metazoa; phylum Chordata; class Amphibia; order Caudata; family Ambystomatidae; genus Ambystoma; species Ambystoma mexicanum. Next base: position 1,136,501,473 of record NC_090933.1, on the reverse strand, counting down.
CTTGCTAAGTGGTGCAAAAGAGGGGCAACCAACCTGGAAGGCACCAGGTGGGCGGCGCTTAGGCCAGGTGACCTAGATCCACTTACAACTGCTCCCCAGCTGCAAAGGAAAATCGGCTGCAGGGCTCCTTAAGTATGGAAAAGAGCGGCAAGCAGGAAGGCACCAGGTGGGCGGGGCTTGCCAGGTGGTGAAAAAGAGCAGCAACCAGGAAGGCACCAAGTGGGTGGGGCTTTGGCCAGGTGACCTAGATCCACTTACACCTGCTCCCCAGCTGCAAAGGAAAAGCAGCTGGAGGGCTCCTTAAGTAGGGAAAAGAGCGGCAAGCAGGAAGGCAACAGGTGGGTGGTGCTGGCTAAGTGGTGAAAAAGAGCGGCAACCAGAAGGCACCAGGTGGGCAGAGCTTAGGCAAGGTAACCTAGATCCACTTACACCTGCTCCCCACCTGCCAAGGAAAAGAGGCTGGAGGGCTCCATAAGTAGGGGAAAGAGCGGCAAGCAGAAAGGCACCAGATGGACGGGGCTTGCTAAGTGGTGAAAAAGAGCGGCAACCAGGAAGGCACCAGGTGGGTGGGGCTTAGGTCAGCTGACCTAGATCTACTTACACATTCTCCCCAGCTGCAAAGGAAAAGAGGCTGGAGGGCGCCTTAAGTAGGGAAAAGAGTGGCAAGCAGGAAGCCACCACATTGGTGGGGCTTGCTAAGTTTTGAAAAAGAGCGGCAACCAGGAAAGCACCAGGTGGGTGCGGCTTAGGCCAGGTGACCTAGATCCACTCACACCTGCTCCCCAGCTGTAAAGGAAAAGAGGCTCGAGGGCTCCTTAAGTAGGGAACAGAGCGGCAAGCAGGAAGGCACCAAGTGGGTGGGGTTTGCTAAGTGGTGAAAAAGAGCGGCAACCAGGAAAGCACCAGGTGGGCAGGGCTTAGGCTAGGTGACCTAGATCCACTTACACCTGCTCCCCAGCTGCAAAGGAAAAATCGGCTGGAGGGCTCCTTAAGTAGGGAACAGAGCGGCAAGCAGGAAGGCACTAGGTGGGTGGTGCTTAGGCCAGGTAACCTAGATCCGCTTACACCTTCTCCCCAGCTGCAAAGGAAAAACAGCTGGAGGGCTCCTTAAGTAGGGAACAGAGCGGCAAGCAGGAAGGCACCAAGTGGGTGGGGTTTGCTAAGTGGTGAAAAAGAGCGTCAACCAGGAAGGCACCAAGTGGGCGGGGCTTGCTAAGTGGTGCAAAAGAGGGGCAACCAACCTGGAAGGCACCAGGTGGGCGGCACTTAGGCCAGGTGACCTAGATCCACTTACACCTGCTTCCCAGCTGCAAAGAAAAATCGGCTGCAGGGCTCCTTAAGTATTGAAATGAGCAGCAAGCAGAAAGGCACTAAGTGGGCGGGGCTTGCTAAGTGGTGAAAAAGAGCAGCAACCAGGACGGCACCAGGTAGGCGGGGCTTAGGCCAGGTGACCTAGATCCACTTACACCTGCTCCCCAGCTGCAAAGGAAACGAGGCTGGAGGGCCCTTTAAGTAGGGAAAAGAGCAGCAAGCAGGAAGGCACCAGGTGGGCGGGGCCTGCTAAGTGGTGAAAAAGAGCAGCAACCCGGAAGGCACCAAGTGGGCGGGGCTTAGGCCAGGTGACCTAGATCCACTTACACCTGCTCCCCAGCTGCAAAGGAAAAGCAGCTGGAGGGCTCCTTAAGTAGGGAAAAGAGCGGCAAGCAGGAAGGCACCAGGTGGGTGGGGCTGGCTAAGTGGTGAAAAAGAGCGGCAACCAGAAGGCACCAGGTGGGCGGAGCTTAGGCCAGGTAACCTAGATCCACTTACACCTGCTCCCCACCTGCAAAGGAAAAGAGGCTGGAGGGCTCCATAAGTAGGGGAAAGAGCGGCAAGCAGAAAGTCACCAGATGGGCGTGGGTTGCTAAATGGTGCAAAAGAGGGACAACCAACCTGGAAGGCACCAGGTGGGCGGCGCTTAGGCCAGGTGACCTAGATCCCCTTACAACTGCTCCCCAGCTGCAAAGGAAAATCGGCTGCAGGGCTCCTTAAGTATGGAAAAGAGCGGCAAGCAGGAAGGCATCAGATGGGCGGGGCTTGCCAGGTGGTGAAAAAGAGCAGCAACCAGGAAGGCACCAAGTGGGTGGGGCTTTGGCCAGGTGACCTAGATCCACTTACACCTGCTCCCCAGCTGCAAACGAAAAGCAGCTGGAGGGCTCCTTAAGTATGGAAAAGAGCGGCAAGAAGGAAGGCACCAGGTGGGCGGGGCTTTCTAAGTGGTGAAAAAGTGCGGCAACCAGGACGGCACCAGGTAGGCGGGGCTTAGGCCAGGTGACCTAGATCCACTTACACCTGCTCCCCAGTTGCAAAGGAAAAGCAGCTGGAGTGCTCCTTAAGTAGGGAAAAGAGCAGCAAGCAGGAAGGCACCAGGTGGGTGGGGCTTTCTTAGTGGTCAAAAAGAGCGGCAACCAGAAGGCACCATGTGGGTGGGGTTTAGGCCAGGTGACATAGATCCACTTACACCTGCTCCCCAGCTGCAAAGGAAAAGAAGCTGGAGGGCTCCTTAAGTAGGGAACAGAGCGGCAAGCAGGAAGGCACCAAGTGGGTGGGGTTTGCTAAGTGGTGAAAAAGAGCGTCAACCAGGAAAGCACCAGGTGGGCGGGGCTTAGGCCAGGTGACCTAGATCCACTTACACCTGCTCCCCAGCTGCAAAGGAAAATCGGCTGCAGTTCTCCTTAAGTATGGAAAAGAGCGGCAACCAAGAGTTCACCAAGTGGGTGGCGCTTAGGCCAGCTGACCTAGATCCACTTACACATGCTCCCCAGCTGCAAAGGAAAAGAGGCTGGAGGGCTCCTTAAGTAGGGAAAAGAGCGGCAAGCAGGAAGCCACCACATTGGTGGGGCTTGCTAAGTGGTGAAAAAGAGCGGCAAACAGGAAAGCACCAGGTGGGCGGGGCTTAGGCCAGGTGACCTAGATCCACTCACACCTGCTCCCCAGCTGCAAAGGAAAAGAGGCTTGAGGGCTCCTTAAGTAGGGAACAGAGCGGCAAGCAGGATGGCACCAAGTGGGTGGGGTTTGCTAAGTGGTGAAAAAGAGACGCAACAAGGAAGGCACCAGGTGGGTGGTGCTTAGGCCAGGTGACCTAGGTCTGCTTACACCTGCTCCCCAGCTGCAAAGGAAAAGCAGCTGGAGGGCTCCTTAAGTAGGGAAAAGAGCGGCAAGCAGGAATGCACCAGGTGGGCGGGGCTTGCTAAGTGGTGAAAAAGAGCGGCAACCAGAAGACACCAGGTGGGCGGGGCTTAGGCCAGGTGACCTATATCCTCTTACACATGCTCCCCAGCTGCAAAGGAAAAGAGGCTGGAGGGCTTCTTAGATAGGGAAAAGAGCAGTAAACAGGAAGGCACCAGGTGGGCGGTGCTTGCTAAGTGGTGAAAAAGAGTGGCAACCAGGAAGGCACCAGGTGGGTGGGCTTAGGCCAGGTGACCTAGATCCACTTACACCTGCTCCCCAGCTGCAAAGGAAAAGAGGCTGGAGGGCTCCTTAAGTAGGGAAAAGAGCGGCAAGCAGGATGGCACCAGGTGGGCGGGGCTTGCTATGTGGTGAAAAAGAGTGGCAACCAGGAAGACACCAGGTGGGTGGGCTTAGGCCAGGTGACTTAGATCCACTTACACCTGCTCCCTAGCTGCAAAGGAAAATCGACTGCAGGGCTCCTTAAGTATGGAAAAGAGCGGCAATCAAGAGGGCACCAGGTGGGTGGCGCTGAGGCCAGCTGACCTAGATCCACTTACACATGCTCCCCAGCTGCAAAGGAAAAGAGGCTGGAGGGCTCCTTAAGTAGGGAAAAGAGCGGCAAGCAGGAAGCCACCACATTGGTGGGGCTTGCTAAGTGGTGAAAAAGAGCGGCAACCAGGAAAGCACCAGGTGGGCGGGACTTAGGCCAGGTGACCTAGATCCACTCACACCTGCTCCCCAGCTGCAAAGGAAAAGAGGCTTGAGGGCTCCTTAAGTAGGGAACAGAGCGGCAAGCAGGATGGCACCAAGTGGGTGGGGTTTGCTAAGTGGTGAAAAAGAGCAGCAACCAGTAAAGCACCTGGTGGGCGGGGCTTAGGCCAGGTGACCTAGATCCACTTACACCTGCTCCCCAGCTGCAAAGGAAAAGCGGCTGGAGGGCTCCTTAAGTAGGGAAAAGAGTAGCAAGCAGGAATGCACCAGGTGGGCGGGGCTTGCTAAGTGGTGAAAAAGAGCGGCAACCAGAAGGCACCAGGTGGGCGGGGCTTAGGCCAGGTGACCTACATCCTCTTACACATGCTCCCCAGCTGCAAAGGAAAAGAGGCTGGAGGGCTTCTTAGATAGGGAAAAGAGCGGTAAACAGGAAGGCACCAGGTGGGCGGTGCTTGCTAAGTGGTGAAAAAGAGTGGCAACCAGGAAGGCACCAAGTGGGTGGGCTTAGGCCAGGTGACCTAGATCCACTTACACCTGCTCCCCAGCTGCAAAGGAAAAGAGGCTGGAGGGCTCCATAAGTAGGGGAAAGAGCGGCAAGCAGAAAGGCACCAGGTGGGTGGGGCTTACTAAGTGGTGAAAAAGAGCGCCAACCAGGAAGGCACCAGGTGGGTGGGTCTTAGCCCAGGTGACCTAGATCCACTTACACCTGCTCCCCAGCTGCAAAGGAAAAGAGGCTGGAGGGCTCCTTAAGTAGGGAAAAGAGGGGCAAGCAGGAAGGCACTGCGTTGGTGGGGCTTGCTGAGTGGTGAAAAAGAACGGCAACCAGGAAAGCATCTGGTGGGTGGTGCTTAGGCCAGATGACCTAGATCCACTTACACCTTCTCCCCAGCTGCAAAGGAAAAACACCTAGAGGGCTCCATAAGAAGGGAAAAGAGCGGCAAACAGGAAGGCACCAGGTGGGTGGTGCTTGCTAAGTGGTGAATAAGAGCGGCAAGCAGGAAGGCACCAGGTGGGCGGGGCTTGCTAAGTGGTGCAAAAGAGGGGCAACCAACCTGGAAGGCACCAGGTGGGCGGCGCTTAGGCCAGGTGACCTAGATCCACTTACAACTGCTCCCCAGCTGCAAAGGAAAATCGGCTGCAGGGCTCCTTAAGTATGGAAAAGAGCGGCAAGCAGGAAGGCACCAGGTGGGCGGGGCTTGCCAGGTGGTGAAAAAGAGCAGCAACCAGGAAGGCACCAAGTGGGTGGGGCTTTGGCCAGGTGACCTAGATCCACTTACACCTGCTCCCCAGCTGCAAAGGAAAAGCAGCTGGAGGGCTCCTTAAGTAGGGAAAAGAGCGGCAAGCAGGAAGGCAACAGGTGGGTGGTGCTGGCTAAGTGGTGAAAAAGAGCGGCAACCAGAAGGCACCAGGTGGGCAGAGCTTAGGCAAGGTAACCTAGATCCACTTACACCTGCTCCCCACCTGCCAAGGAAAAGAGGCTGGAGGGCTCCATAAGTAGGGGAAAGAGCGGCAAGCAGAAAGGCACCAGATGGACGGGGCTTGCTAAGTGGTGAAAAAGAGCGGCAACCAGGAAGGCACCAGGTGGGTGGGGCTTAGGTCAGCTGACCTAGATCTACTTACACATGCTCCCCAGCTGCAAAGGAAAAGAGGCTGGAGGGCGCCTTAAGTAGGGAAAAGAGTGGCAAGCAGGAAGCCACCACATTGGTGGGGCTTGCTAAGTTTTGAAAAAGAGCGGCAACCAGGAAAGCACCAGGTGGGTGCGGCTTAGGCCAGGTGACCTAGATCCACTCACACCTGCTCCCCAGCTGTAAAGGAAAAGAGGCTCGAGGGCTCCTTAAGTAGGGAACAGAGCGGCAAGCAGGAAGGCACCAAGTGGGTGGGGTTTGCTAAGTGGTGAAAAAGAGCGGCAACCAGGAAAGCACCAGGTGGGCAGGGCTTAGGCTAGGTGACCTAGATCCACTTACACCTGCTCCCCAGCTGCAAAGGAAAAGCGGCTGGAGGGCTCCTTAAGTAGGGAACAGAGCGGCAAGCAGGAAGGCACTAGGTGGGTGGTGCTTAGGCCAGGTAACCTAGATCCGCTTACACCTTCTCCCCAGCTGCAAAGGAAAAACAGCTGGAGGGCTCCTTAAGTAGGGAACAGAGCGGCAAGCAGGAAGGCACCAAGTGGGTGGGGTTTGCTAAGTGGTGAAAAAGAGCGTCAACCAGGAAGGCACCAAGTGGGCGGGGCTTGCTAAGTGGTGCAAAAGAGGGGCAACCAACCTGGAAGGCACCAGGTGGGCGGCACTTAGGCCAGGTGACCTAGATCCACTTACACCTGCTTCCCAGCTGCAAAGAAAAATCGGCTGCAGGGCTCCTTAAGTATTGAAATGAGCAGCAAGCAGAAAGGCACTAAGTGGGCGGGGCTTGCTAAGTGGTGAAAAAGAGCAGCAACCAGGACGGCACCAGGTAGGCGGGGCTTAGGCCAGGTGACCTAGATCCACTTACACCTGCTCCCCAGCTGCAAAGGAAACGAGGCTGGAGGGCCCTTTAAGTAGGGAAAAGAGCAGCAAGCAGGAAGGCACCAGGTGGGCGGGGCCTGCTAAGTGGTGAAAAAGAGCAGCAACCCGGAAGGCACCAAGTGGGCGGGGCTTAGGCCAGGTGACCTAGATCCACTTACACCTGCTCCCCAGCTGCAAAGGAAAAGCAGCTGGAGGGCTCCTTAAGTAGGGAAAAGAGCGGCAAGCAGGAAGGCACCAGGTGGGTGGGGCTGGCTAAGTGGTGAAAAAGAGCGGCAACCAGAAGGCACCAGGTGGGCGGAGCTTAGGCCAGGTAACCTAGATCCACTTACACCTGCTACCCACCTGCAAAGGAAAAGAGGCTGGAGGGCTCCATAAGTAGGGGAAAGAGCGGCAAGCAGAAAGTCACCAGATGGGCGTGGGTTGCTAAATGGTGCAAAAGAGGGACAACCAACCTGGAAGGCACCAGGTGGGCGGCGCTTAGGCCAGGTGACCTAGATCCCCTTACAACTGCTCCCCAGCTGCAAAGGAAAATCGGCTGCAGGGCTCCTTAAGTATGGAAAAGAGCGGCAAGCAGGAAGGCATCAGATGGGCGGGGCTTGCCAGGTGGTGAAAAAGAGCAGCAACCAGGAAGGCACCAAGTGGGTGGGGCTTTGGCCAGGTGACCTAGATCCACTTACACCTGCTCCCCAGCTGCAAACGAAAAGCAGCTGGAGGGCTCCTTAAGTATGGAAAAGAGCGGCAAGAAGGAAGGCACCAGGTGGGCGGGGCTTTCTAAGTGGTGAAAAAGTGCGGCAACCAGGACGGCACCAGGTAGGCGGGGCTTAGGCCAGGTGACCTAGATCCACTTACACCTGCTCCCCAGTTGCAAAGGAAAAGCAGCTGGAGTGCTCCTTAAGTAGGGAAAAGAGCAGCAAGCAGGAAGGCACCAGGTGGGTGGGGCTTTCTTAGTGGTCAAAAAGAGCGGCAACCAGAAGGCACCATGTGGGTGGGGTTTAGGCCAGGTGACATAGATCCACTTACACCTGCTCCCCAGCTGCAAAGGAAAAGAAGCTGGAGGGCTCCTTAAGTAGGGAACAGAGCGGCAAGCAGGAAGGCACCAAGTGGGTGGGGTTTGCTAAGTGGTGAAAAAGAGCGTCAACCAGGAAAGCACCAGGTGGGCGGGGCTTAGGCCAGGTGACCTAGATCCACTTACACCTGCTCCCCAGCTGCAAAGGAAAATCGGCTGCAGTTCTCCTTAAGTATGGAAAAGAGCGGCAACCAAGAGTTCACCAAGTGGGTGGCGCTTAGGCCAGCTGACCTAGATCCACTTACACATGCTCCCCAGCTGCAAAGGAAAAGAGGCTGGAGGGCTCCTTAAGTAGGGAAAAGAGCGGCAAGCAGGAAGCCACCACATTGGTGGGGCTTGCTAAGTGGTGAAAAAGAGCGGCAACCAGGAAAGCACCAGGTGGGCGGGGCTTAGGCCAGGTGACCTAGATCCACTCACACCTGCTCCCCAGCTGCAAAGGAAAAGAGGCTTGAGGGCTCCTTAAGTAGGGAACAGAGCGGCAAGCAGGATGGCACCAAGTGGGTGGGGTTTGCTAAGTGGTGAAAAAGAGACGCAACAAGGAAGGCACCAGGTGGGTGGTGCTTAGGCCAGGTGACCTAGGTCTGCTTACACCTGCTCCCCAGCTGCAAAGGAAAAGCAGCTGGAGGGCTCCTTAAGTAGGGAAAAGAGCGGCAAGCAGGAATGCACCAGGTGGGCGGGGCTTGCTAAGTGGTGAAAAAGAGCGGCAACCAGAAGACACCAGGTGGGCGGGGCTTAGGCCAGGTGACCTATATCCTCTTACACATGCTCCCCAGCTGCAAAGGAAAAGAGGCTGGAGGGCTTCTTAGATAGGGAAAAGAGCAGTAAACAGGAAGGCACCAGGTGGGCGGTGCTTGCTAAGTGGTGAAAAAGAGTGGCAACCAGGAAGGCACCAGGTGGGTGGGCTTAGGCCAGGTGACCTAGATCCACTTACACCTGCTCCCCAGCTGCAAAGGAAAAGAGGCTGGAGGGCTCCTTAAGTAGGGAAAAGAGCGGCAAGCAGGATGGCACCAGGTGGGCGGGGCTTGCTATGTGGTGAAAAAGAGTGGCAACCAGGAAGGCACCAGGTGGGTGGGCTTAGGCCAGGTGACTTAGATCCACTTACACCTGCTCCCTAGCTGCAAAGGAAAATCGACTGCAGGGCTCCTTAAGTATGGAAAAGAGCGGCAACCAAGAGGGCACCAGGTGGGTGGCGCTGAGGCCAGCTGACCTAGATCCACTTACACATGCTCCCCAGCTGCAAAGGAAAAGAGGCTGGAGGGCTCCTTAAGTAGGGAAAAGAGCGGCAAGCAGGAAGCCACCACATTGGTGGGGCTTGCTAAGTGGTGAAAAAGAGCGGCAACCAGGAAAGCACCAGGTGGGCGGGGCTTAGGCCAGGTGACCTAGATCCACTCACACCTGCTCCCCAGCTGCAAAGGAAAAGAGGCTTGAGGGCTCCTTAAGTAGGGAACAGAGCGGCAAGCAGGATGGCACCAAGTGGGTGGGGTTTGCTAAGTGGTGAAAAAGAGCAGCAACCAGTAAAGCACCTGGTGGGCGGGGCTTAGGCCAGGTGACCTAGATCCACTTACACCTGCTCCCCAGCTGCAAAGGAAAAGCGGCTGGAGGGCTCCTTAAGTAGGGAAAAGGGCGGCATGCAGGAAGGCACCATGTGGGCGGGGCTTGCTAAGTGGTGAAAAAGAGCTGCAACCAGGAAGGCACCAGGTGGGTGGTGCTTAGGCCAGGTGACCTAGGTCTGCTTACACCTGCTCCCCAGCTGCAAAGGAAAAGCAGCTGGAGGGCTCCTTAAGTAGGGAAAAGAGTAGCAAGCAGGAATGCACCAGGTGGGCGGGGCTTGCTAAGTGGTGAAAAAGAGCGGCAACCAGAAGGCACCAGGTGGGCGGGGCTTAGGCCAGGTGACCTACATCCTCTTACACATGCTCCCCAGCTGCAAAGGAAAAGAGGCTGGAGGGCTTCTTAGATAGGGAAAAGAGCGGTAAACAGGAAGGCACCAGGTGGGCGGTGCTTGCTAAGTGGTGAAAAAGAGTGGCAACCAGGAAGGCACCAAGTGGGTGGGCTTAGGCCAGGTGACCTAGATCCACTTACACCTGCTCCCCAGCTGCAAAGGAAAAGAGGCTGGAGGGCTCCTTAAGTAGGGAAAAGAGCGGCAAGCAGGAAGGCACCAGGTGGGCGGGGCTTGCTAAGTGGTGAAAAAGAGTGGCAACCAGGAAGGCACCAGGTGGGTGGGCTTAGGCCAGGTGACTTAGATCCACTTACACCTGCTCCCCAGCTGCAAAGGAAAAGAGGCTGGAGGGCTCCTTAAGTAGGGAAAAGAGCGGTAAATAGGAAGCAACCAGGTGGGTGGTGCTTGCTAAGTGGTGAAAAAGAGCGGCAAGCAGGAAGGCACCAGGTGGGCGGGGCTTGCTAAGTGGTGCAAAAGAGGGGCAACCAACCTGGAAGGCACCAGGTGGGCGGCGCTTAGGCCAGGTGACCTAGATCCACTTACACCTGCTCCCCAGCTGCAAAGGAAAATCGTCTGCAGGGCTCCTTAAGTAGGGGAAAGAGCAGCAAGCAGGAAGGCACCAGGTGGGTGGGGCTTTCTAAATGGTGAAAAAGAGCGGCAACCAGAAGGCACCATGTGGGCGGGGCTTAGGCCAGGTGACATAGATCCACTTACACCTGCTCCCCACCTGCAAAGGAAAAGAGGCTGGAGGGCTCCATAAATAGGGGAAAGAGAGGCAAGCAGGAAGGCACCGCATTGGTGGGGCTTGCTAAGTGGTGAAAAAGAACGGCAACCAGGAAGGCACCAGGTGGGTGGGGCTTAGCCCAGGTGACTTAGATCCACTTAAACCTGCTCCCCAGCTGCAAAGGAAAAGCAGCTGGAGTGCTCCTTAAGTAGGGAAAAGAGCAGCAAGCAGGAAGGCACCAGGTGGGCGGGGCTTAGGCCAGGTAACCTAGAACCACTTACACCTGCTCCCCAGCTGCAAAGGAAAAGCAGCTGGAGTGCTCCATAAGTAGGGAAAAGAGCAGCAAGCAGGAAGGCACCAGATGGGCGGGGCTTGCTAAGTGGTGAAAAGAGCGGCAACCAGGAAGGCACCAGGTGGGTGGGGCTTAGCCCAGGTGACCTAGATCCACTTACACCTGCTCCCCAGCTGCAAAGGAAAAGAGGCTGGGGGGCTCCTTAAGTAGGGAAAAGAGGGGCAAGCAGGAAGGCACCGCGTTGGTGGGGCTTGCTAAGTGGTGAAAAAGAACGGCAACCAGGAAAGCATCTGGTGGGCGGGGCTTAGGCTAGCTAACCTAGATCCACTTAAACCTGCTCCCCAGCTGCAAAGGAAAAGAGGCTGGAGCGCTCCTTAAGTAGGGAAAAGAGCAGCAAGCAGGAAGGCACCAAGTGGATGGGGTTTGCTAAGTGGTGAAAAAGAGCGGCAACCAGGAAAGCACCAGGTGGGCGGGGCTTAGGCCAGGTGACCTAGATCCACTTACACCTGCTCCCCAGTTGCAAAGGAAAAGCGGCTGAAAGGCTCCTTAAGTAGGGAAAAGAGCGGCATGCAGGAAGGCACCATGTGGGCGGGGCTTGCTAAGTGGTGAAAAAGAGCCGCAACCAGGAAGGCACTAGGTGGGTGGTGCTTAGGCCAGGTGACCTAGATCCGCTTACACCTTCTCCCCAGCTGCAAAGGAAAAACAGCTGGAGGGCTCCTTAAGTAGGGAAAAGAGCAGCAAACAGGAAGGCACCAGGTGGGTGGTGCTTGCTAAGTGGTGAAAAAGTGTGGCAAGCAGGAAGGCACCAGGTGGGTGGGGGGCTTGCTAAGTGGTGCAAAAGAGGGGCAACCAACCTGGAAGGCACCAGATGGGCGGCGCTAAGGCCATGTGACCTAGATCCACTTACACCTGCTCCCCAGCTGCAAAGGAAAAGAGGCTGGAGGGCTTCTTAAGTAGGGAAAAGAGCGGCAAGTAGGAAGGCACCAGGTGGGCGGGGCTTGCTAAGTGGTGAAAAAGAGCGGCAACCTGGACGGCACCAGGTGGGCAGGGCTTAGGCCAGGTGACCTAGATCCACTTACACCTGCTCCCCAGCTGCAAAGGAAAAGCAGGGCTCTTTAAGAAGGGAAAAGAGCAGCAAGCAGGAAGGCACCAGGTGGGCGTGGCTTGCCAGGTGGTGAAAAAGAGCGGCAACCAGGAAGGCACCAGGTGGGTGGGGCTTAGGCCAGGTGACCTAGATCCACTTACACCTGCTCCCCAGCTGCAAAGGAAAAGCAGCTGGGGGGCTCCTTAAGTAGGGAAAAGAGCGGCAAGCAGGAAGGCACCAGGTGGGTGGGGCTGGCTAAGTGGTGAAAAAGAGCGGCAACCAGAAGGCACCAGGTGGGTGGGGCTTAGGCCAGCTGACCTAGATCCACTCACACATGCTCCCCAGCTGCAAAGGAAAAGATGCTGGAGGGCTCCTTAAGTAGGGAGAAGAGCGGCAAGCAGGAAGGCACCACATTGGTGGGGCTTGCTAAGTGGTGAAAAAGAGCGGCAACCAGGAAAGCACCAGGTGGGCGGGGCTTAGGCCAGGTGACCTAGATCCACTTACACCTGCTCCCCAGCTGCAAAGGAAAAGAGGCTCGAGGGCTCCTTAAGTAGGGAAAAGAGCGGCAAGCAGGAATGCACCAGGTGGGCGGGGCTTGCTAAGTGGTGAAAAAGAGCGGCAACCAGAAGACACCAGGTGGGCGGGGCTTAGGCCAGGTGACCTATATCCTCTTACACATGCTCCCCAGCTGCAAAGGAAAAGAGGCTGGAGGGCTTCTTAGATAGGGAAAAGAGCAGTAAACAGGAAGGCACCAGGTGGGCGGTGCTTGCTAAGTGGTGAAAAAGAGTGGCAACCAGGAAGGCACCAGGTGGGTGGGCTTAGGCCAGGTGACCTAGATCCACTTACACCTGCTCCCCAGCTGCAAAGGAAAAGAGGCTGGAGGGCTCCTTAAGTAGGGAAAAGAGCGGCAAGCAGGATGGCACCAGGTGGGCGGGGCTTGCTATGTGGTGAAAAAGAGTGGCAACCAGGAAGACACCAGGTGGGTGGGCTTAGGCCAGGTGACTTAGATCCACTTACACCTGCTCCCTAGCTGCAAAGGAAAATCGACTGCAGGGCTCCTTAAGTATGGAAAAGAGCGGCAATCAAGAGGGCACCAGGTGGGTGGCGCTGAGGCCAGCTGACCTAGATCCACTTACACATGCTCCCCAGCTGCAAAGGAAAAGAGGCTGGAGGGCTCCTTAAGTAGGGAAAAGAGCGGCAAGCAGGAAGCCACCACATTGGTGGGGCTTGCTAAGTGGTGAAAAAGAGCGGCAACCAGGAAAGCACCAGGTGGGCGGGACTTAGGCCAGGTGACCTAGATCCACTCACACCTGCTCCCCAGCTGCAAAGGAAAAGAGGCTTGAGGGCTCCTTAAGTAGGGAACAGAGCGGCAAGCAGGATGGCACCAAGTGGGTGGGGTTTGCTAAGTGGTGAAAAAGAGCAGCAACCAGTAAAGCACCTGGTGGGCGGGGCTTAGGCCAGGTGACCTAGATCCACTTACACCTGCTCCCCAGCTGCAAAGGAAAAGCGGCTGGAGGGCTCCTTAAGTAGGGAAAAGAGTAGCAAGCAGGAATGCACCAGGTGGGCGGGGCTTGCTAAGTGGTGAAAAAGAGCGGCAACCAGAAGGCACCAGGTGGGCGGGGCTTAGGCCAGGTGACCTACATCCTCTTACACATGCTCCCCAGCTGCAAAGGAAAAGAGGCTGGAGGGCTTCTTAGATAGGGAAAAGAGCGGTAAACAGGAAGGCACCAGGTGGGCGGTGCTTGCTAAGTGGTGAAAAAGAGTGGCAACCAGGAAGGCACCAAGTGGGTGGGCTTAGGCCAGGTGACCTAGATCCACTTACACCTGCTCCCCAGCTGCAAAGGAAAAGAGGCTGGAGGGCTCCATAAGTAGGGGAAAGAGCGGCAAGCAGAAAGGCACCAGGTGGGTGGGGCTTACTAAGTGGTGAAAAAGAGCGCCAACCAGGAAGGCACCAGGTGGGTGGGTCTTAGCCCAGGTGACCTAGATCCACTTACACCTGCTCCCCAGCTGCAAAGGAAAAGAGGCTGGAGGGCTCCTTAAGTAGGGAAAAGAGGGGCAAGCAGGAAGGCACTGCGTTGGTGGGGCTTGCTGAGTGGTGAAAAAGAACGGCAACCAGGAAAGCATCTGGTGGGTGGTGCTTAGGCCAGATGACCTAGATCCACTTACACCTTCTCCCCAGCTGCAAAGGAAAAACACCTAGAGGGCTCCATAAGAAGGGAAAAGAGCGGCAAACAGGAAGGCACCAGGTGGGTGGTGCTTGCTAAGTGGTGAATAAGAGCGGCAAGCAGGAAGGCACCAGGTGGGCGGGGCTTGCTAAGTGGTGCAAAAGAGGGGCAACCAACCTGGAAGGCACCAGGTGGGCGGCGCTTAGGCCAGGTGACCTAGATCCACTTACAACTGCTCCCCAGCTGCAAAGGAAAATCGGCTGCAGGGCTCCTTAAGTATGGAAAAGAGCGGCAAGCAGGAAGGCACCAGGTGGGCGGGGCTTGCCAGGTGGTGAAAAAGAGCAGCAACCAGGAAGGCACCAAGTGGGTGGGGCTTTGGCCAGGTGACCTAGATCCACTTACACCTGCTCCCCAGCTGCAAAGGAAAAGCAGCTGGAGGGCTCCTTAAGTAGGGAAAAGAGCGGCAAGCAGGAAGGCAACAGGTGGGTGGTGCTGGCTAAGTGGTGAAAAAGAGCGGCAACCAGAAGGCACCAGGTGGGCAGAGCTTAGGCAAGGTAACCTAGATCCACTTACACCTGCTCCCCACCTGCCAAGGAAAAGAGGCTGGAGGGCTCCATAAGTAGGGGAAAGAGCGGCAAGCAGAAAGGCACCAGATGGACGGGGCTTGCTAAGTGGTGAAAAAGAGCGGCAACCAGGAAGGCACCAGGTGGGTGGGGCTTAGGTCAGCTGACCTAGATCTACTTACACATGCTCCCCAGCTGCAAAGGAAAAGAGGCTGGAGGGCGCCTTAAGTAGGGAAAAGAGTGGCAAGCAGGAAGCCACCACATTGGTGGGGCTTGCTAAGTTTTGAAAAAGAGCGGCAACCAGGAAAGCACCAGGTGGGTGCGGCTTAGGCCAGGTGACCTAGATCCACTCACACCTGCTCCCCAGCTGTAAAGGAAAAGAGGCTCGAGGGCTCCTTAAGTAGGGAACAGAGCGGCAAGCAGGAAGGCACCAAGTGGGTGGGGTTTGCTAAGTGGTGAAAAAGAGCGGCAACCAGGAAAGCACCAGGTGGGCAGGGCTTAGGCTAGGTGACCTAGATCCACTTACACCTGCTCCCCAGCTGCAAAGGAAAAGCGGCTGGAGGGCTCCTTAAGTAGGGAACAGAGCGGCAAGCAGGAAGGCACTAGGTGGGTGGTGCTTAGGCCAGGTAACCTAGATCCGCTTACACCTTCTCCCCAGCTGCAAAGGAAAAACAGCTGGAGGGCTCCTTAAGTAGGGAACAGAGCGGCAAGCAGGAAGGCACCAAGTGGGTGGGGTTTGCTAAGTGGTGAAAAAGAGCGTCAACCAGGAAGGCACCAAGTGGGCGGGGCTTGCTAAGTGGTGCAAAAGAGGGGCAACCAACCTGGAAGGCACCAGGTGGGCGGCACTTAGGCCAGGTGACCTAGATCCACTTACACCTGCTTCCCAGCTGCAAAGAAAAATCGGCTGCAGGGCTCCTTAAGTATTGAAATGAGCAGCAAGCAGAAAGGCACTAAGTGGGCGGGGCTTGCTAAGTGGTGAAAAAGAGCAGCAACCAGGACGGCACCAGGTAGGCGGGGCTTAGGCCAGGTGACCTAGATCCACTTACACCTGCTCCCCAGCTGCAAAGGAAACGAGGCTGGAGGGCCCTTTAAGTAGGGAAAAGAGCAGCAAGCAGGAAGGCACCAGGTGGGCGGGGCCTGCTAAGTGGTGAAAAAGAGCAGCAACCCGGAAGGCACCAAGTGGGCGGGGCTTAGGCCAGGTGACCTAGATCCACTTACACCTGCTCCCCAGCTGCAAAGGAAAAGCAGCTGGAGGGCTCCTTAAGTAGGGAAAAGAGCGGCAAGCAGGAAGGCACCAGGTGGGTGGGGCTGGCTAAGTGGTGAAAAAGAGCGGCAACCAGAAGGCACCAGGTGGGCGGAGCTTAGGCCAGGTAACCTAGATCCACTTACACCTGCTCCCCACCTGCAAAGGAAAAGAGGCTGGAGGGCTCCATAAGTAGGGGAAAGAGCGGCAAGCAGAAAGTCACCAGATGGGCGTGGGTTGCTAAATGGTGCAAAAGAGGGACAACCAACCTGGAAGGCACCAGGTGGGCGGCGCTTAGGCCAGGTGACCTAGATCCCCTTACAACTGCTCCCCAGCTGCAAAGGAAAATCGGCTGCAGGGCTCCTTAAGTATGGAAAAGAGCGGCAAGCAGGAAGGCATCAGATGGGCGGGGCTTGCCAGGTGGTGAAAAAGAGCAGCAACCAGGAAGGCACCAAGTGGGTGGGGCTTTGGCCAGGTGACCTAGATCCACTTACACCTGCTCCCCAGCTGCAAACGAAAAGCAGCTGGAGGGCTCCTTAAGTATGGAAAAGAGCGGCAAGAAGGAAGGCACCAGGTGGGCGGGGCTTTCTAAGTGGTGAAAAAGTGCGGCAACCAGGACGGCACCAGGTAGGCGGGGCTTAGGCCAGGTGACCTAGATCCACTTACACCTGCTCCCCAGTTGCAAAGGAAAAGCAGCTGGAGTGCTCCTTAAGTAGGGAAAAGAGCAGCAAGCAGGAAGGCACCAGGTGGGTGGGGCTTTCTTAGTGGTCAAAAAGAGCGGCAACCAGAAGGCACCATGTGGGTGGGGTTTAGGCCAGGTGACATAGATCCACTTACACCTGCTCCCCAGCTGCAAAGGAAAAGAAGCTGGAGGGCTCCTTAAGTAGGGAACAGAGCGGCAAGCAGGAAGGCACCAAGTGGGTGGGGTTTGCTAAGTGGTGAAAAAGAGCGTCAACCAGGAAAGCACCAGGTGGGCGGGGCTTAGGCCAGGTGACCTAGATCCACTTACACCTGCTCCCCAGCTGCAAAGGAAAATCGGCTGCAGTTCTCCTTAAGTATGGAAAAGAGCGGCAACCAAGAGTTCACCAAGTGGGTGGCGCTTAGGCCAGCTGACCTAGATCCACTTACACATGCTCCCCAGCTGCAAAGGAAAAGAGGCTGGAGGGCTCCTTAAGTAGGGAAAAGAGCGGCAAGCAGGAAGCCACCACATTGGTGGGGCTTGCTAAGTGGTGAAAAAGAGCGGCAACCAGGAAAGCACCAGGTGGGCGGGGCTTAGGCCAGGTGACCTAGATCCACTCACACCTGCTCCCCAGCTGCAAAGGAAAAGAGGCTTGAGGGCTCCTTAAGTAGGGAACAGAGCGGCAAGCAGGATGGCACCAAGTGGGTGGGGTTTGCTAAGTGGTGAAAAAGAGACGCAACAAGGAAGGCACCAGGTGGGTGGTGCTTAGGCCAGGTGACCTAGGTCTGCTTACACCTGCTCCCCAGCTGCAAAGGAAAAGCAGCTGGAGGGCTCCTTAAGTAGGGAAAAGAGCGGCAAGCAGGAATGCACCAGGTGGGCGGGGCTTGCTAAGTGGTGAAAAAGAGCGGCAACCAGAAGACACCAGGTGGGCGGGGCTTAGGCCAGGTGACCTATATCCTCTTACACATGCTCCCCAGCTGCAAAGGAAAAGAGGCTGGAGGGCTTCTTAGATAGGGAAAAGAGCAGTAAACAGGAAGGCACCAGGTGGGCGGTGCTTGCTAAGTGGTGAAAAAGAGTGGCAACCAGGAAGGCACCAGGTGGGTGGGCTTAGGCCAGGTGACCTAGATCCACTTACACCTGCTCCCCAGCTGCAAAGGAAAAGAGGCTGGAGGGCTCCTTAAGTAGGGAAAAGAGCGGCAAGCAGGATGGCACCAGGTGGGCGGGGCTTGCTATGTGGTGAAAAAGAGTGGCAACCAGGAAGGCACCAGGTGGGTGGGCTTAGGCCAGGTGACTTAGATCCACTTACACCTGCTCCCTAGCTGCAAAGGAAAATCGACTGCAGGGCTCCTTAAGTATGGAAAAGAGCGGCAACCAAGAGGGCACCAGGTGGGTGGCGCTGAGGCCAGCTGACCTAGATCCACTTACACATGCTCCCCAGCTGCAAAGGAAAAGAGGCTGGAGGGCTCCTTAAGTAGGGAAAAGAGCGGCAAGCAGGAAGCCACCACATTGGTGGGGCTTGCTAAGTGGTGAAAAAGAGCGGCAACCAGGAAAGCACCAGGTGGGCGGGGCTTAGGCCAGGTGACCTAGATCCACTCACACCTGCTCCCCAGCTGCAAAGGAAAAGAGGCTTGAGGGCTCCTTAAGTAGGGAACAGAGTGGCAAGCAGGATGGCACCAAGTGGGTGGGGTTTGCTAAGTGGTGAAAAAGAGCAGCAACCAGTAAAGCACCTGGTGGGCGGGGCTTAGGCCAGGTGACCTAGATCCACTTACACCTGCTCCCCAGCTGCAAAGGAAAAGCGGCTGGAGGGCTCCTTAAGTAGGGAAAAGGGCGGCATGCAGGAAGGCACCATGTGGGCGGGGCTTGCTAAGTGGTGAAAAAGAGCTGCAACCAGGAAGGCACCAGGTGGGTGGTGCTTAGGCCAGGTGACCTAGGTCTGCTTACACCTGCTCCCCAGCTGCAAAGGAAAAGCAGCTGGAGGGCTCCTTAAGTAGGGAAAAGAGTAGCAAGCAGGAATGCACCAGGTGGGCGGGGCTTGCTAAGTGGTGAAAAAGAGCGGCAACCAGAAGGCACCAGGTGGGCGGGGCTTAGGCCAGGTGACCTACATCCTCTTACACATGCTCCCCAGCTGCAAAGGAAAAGAGGCTGGAGGGCTTCTTAGATAGGGAAAAGAGCGGTAAACAGGAAGGCACCAGGTGGGCGGTGCTTGCTAAGTGGTGAAAAAGAGTGGCAACCAGGAAGGCACCAAGTGGGTGGGCTTAGGCCAGGTGACCTAGATCCACTTACACCTGCTCCCCAGCTGCAAAGGAAAAGAGGCTGGAGGGCTCCTTAAGTAGGGAAAAGAGCGGCAAGCAGGAAGGCACCAGGTGGGCGGGGCTTGCTAAGTGGTGAAAAAGAGTGGCAACCAGGAAGGCACCAGGTGGGTGGGCTTAGGCCAGGTGACTTAGATCCACTTACACCTGCTCCCCAGCTGCAAAGGAAAAGAGGCTGGAGGGCTCCTTAAGTAGGGAAAAGAGCGGTAAATAGGAAGCAACCAGGTGGGTGGTGCTTGCTAAGTGGTGAAAAAGAGCGGCAAGCAGGAAGGCACCAGGTGGGCGGGGCTTGCTAAGTGGTGCAAAAGAGGGGCAACCAACCTGGAAGGCACCAGGTGGGCGGCGCTTAGGCCAGGTGACCTAGATCCACTTACACCTGCTCCCCAGCTGCAAAGGAAAATCGTCTGCAGGGCTCCTTAAGTAGGGGAAAGAGCAGCAAGCAGGAAGGCACCAGGTGGGTGGGGCTTTCTAAATGGTGAAAAAGAGCGGCAACCAGAAGGCACCATGTGGGCGGGGCTTAGGCCAGGTGACATAGATCCACTTACACCTGCTCCCCACCTGCAAAGGAAAAGAGGCTGGAGGGCTCCATAAATAGGGGAAAGAGAGGCAAGCAGGAAGGCACCGCATTGGTGGGGCTTGCTAAGTGGTGAAAAAGAACGGCAACCAGGAAGGCACCAGGTGGGTGGGGCTTAGCCCAGGTGACTTAGATCCACTTAAACCTGCTCCCCAGCTGCAAAGGAAAAGCAGCTGGAGTGCTCCTTAAGTAGGGAAAAGAGCAGCAAGCAGGAAGGCACCAGGTGGGCGGGGCTTAGGCCAGGTAACCTAGAACCACTTACACCTGCTCCCCAGCTGCAAAGGAAAAGCAGCTGGAGTGCTCCATAAGTAGGGAAAAGAGCAGCAAGCAGGAAGGCACCAGATGGGCGGGGCTTGCTAAGTGGTGAAAAGAGCGGCAACCAGGAAGGCACCAGGTGGGTGGGGCTTAGCCCAGGTGACCTAGATCCACTTACACCTGCTCCCCAGCTGCAAAGGAAAAGAGGCTGGGGGGCTCCTTAAGTAGGGAAAAGAGGGGCAAGCAGGAAGGCACCGCGTTGGTGGGGCTTGCTAAGTGGTGAAAAAGAACGGCAACCAGGAAAGCATCTGGTGGGCGGGGCTTAGGCTAGCTAACCTAGATCCACTTAAACCTGCTCCCCAGCTGCAAAGGAAAAGAGGCTGGAGCGCTCCTTAAGTAGGGAAAAGAGCAGCAAGCAGGAAGGCACCAAGTGGATGGGGTTTGCTAAGTGGTGAAAAAGAGCGGCAACCAGGAAAGCACCAGGTGGGCGGGGCTTAGGCCAGGTGACCTAGATCCACTTACACCTGCTCCCCAGTTGCAAAGGAAAAGCGGCTGAAAGGCTCCTTAAGTAGGGAAAAGAGCGGCATGCAGGAAGGCACCATGTGGGCGGGGCTTGCTAAGTGGTGAAAAAGAGCCGCAACCAGGAAGGCACTAGGTGGGTGGTGCTTAGGCCAGGTGACCTAGATCCGCTTACACCTTCTCCCCAGCTGCAAAGGAAAAACAGCTGGAGGGCTCCTTAAGTAGGGAAAAGAGCAGCAAACAGGAAGGCACCAGGTGGGTGGTGCTTGCTAAGTGGTGAAAAAGTGTGGCAAGCAGGAAGGCACCAGGTGGGTGGGGGGCTTGCTAAGTGGTGCAAAAGAGGGGCAACCAACCTGGAAGGCACCAGATGGGCGGCGCTAAGGCCATGTGACCTAGATCCACTTACACCTGCTCCCCAGCTGCAAAGGAAAAGAGGCTGGAGGGCTTCTTAAGTAGGGAAAAGAGCGGCAAGTAGGAAGGCACCAGGTGGGCGGGGCTTGCTAAGTGGTGAAAAAGAGCGGCAACCTGGACGGCACCAGGTGGGCAGGGCTTAGGCCAGGTGACCTAGATCCACTTACACCTGCTCCCCAGCTGCAAAGGAAAAGCAGGGCTCTTTAAGAAGGGAAAAGAGCAGCAAGCAGGAAGGCACCAGGTGGGCGTGGCTTGCCAGGTGGTGAAAAAGAGCGGCAACCAGGAAGGCACCAGGTGGGTGGGGCTTAGGCCAGGTGACCTAGATCCACTTACACCTGCTCCCCAGCTGCAAAGGAAAAGCAGCTGGGGGGCTCCTTAAGTAGGGAAAAGAGCGGCAAGCAGGAAGGCACCAGGTGGGTGGGGCTGGCTAAGTGGTGAAAAAGAGCGGCAACCAGAAGGCACCAGGTGGGTGGGGCTTAGGCCAGCTGACCTAGATCCACTCACACATGCTCCCCAGCTGCAAAGGAAAAGATGCTGGAGGGCTCCTTAAGTAGGGAGAAGAGCGGCAAGCAGGAAGGCACCACATTGGTGGGGCTTGCTAAGTGGTGAAAAAGAGCGGCAACCAGGAAAGCACCAGGTGGGCGGGGCTTAGGCCAGGTGACCTAGATCCACTTACACCTGCTCCCCAGCTGCAAAGGAAAAGAGGCTCGAGGGCTCCTTAAGTAGGGAACATAGCGGCAAACAGGAAGGCACCAAGTGGGTGGGGTTTGCTAAGTGGTGAAAAAGAGCGGGAACCAGGAAAGCACCAGGTGGGTGGGGCTTAGGCCAGGTGACCTAGATCCACTTACACCTGCTACCCAGCTGCAAAGGAAAAGCGGCTGGAGGGATCCTTAAGTAGGGAAAAGGGCGGCATGCAGGAAGGCACCATGTGGGCGGGGCTTGCTAAGTGGTGAGAAAGAGCCGCAACCAGGAAGGCACCAGGTGGGTGGTGCTTAGGCCTGGTGACCTAGATCCGCTTACACCTGCTCCACAGCTGCAAAGGATAAGCAGCTGGAGGGATCCTTAAGT
This sequence comes from Ambystoma mexicanum, assembly GCF_040938575.1. Taxonomy (NCBI): domain Eukaryota; kingdom Metazoa; phylum Chordata; class Amphibia; order Caudata; family Ambystomatidae; genus Ambystoma; species Ambystoma mexicanum. Next base: position 1,136,480,166 of record NC_090933.1, on the reverse strand, counting down.
AGGGAAAAGAGCAGCAAGCAGGAAGGCACCAGGTGGGCGGGGCTTGCTAAGTGGTGAAAAAGAGTGGCAACCAGGAAGGCACCAGGTGGGTGGGCTTAGGCCAGGTGACCTAGATCCACTTACACCTGCTCCCCAGCTGCGAAGGAAAAGAGGCTGGAGGGCTCCTTAAGTAGGGAAAAGAGCGGCAAATAGGAAACAACCAGGTGGGTGGTGCTTGCTAAGTGGTGAAAAAGAGCGGCAAGCAGGAAGGCACCAGGTGGGCGGGGCTTGCTAAGTGGTGCAAAAGAGGGGCAACCAACCTGGAAGGCACCAGGTGGGCGGCGCTTAGGCCAGGTGACCTAGATCCACTTACACCTGCTCCCCAGCTGCATAGGAAAATCGGCTGCAGGGCTCCTTAAGTATGGAAAAGAGCGGCAAGCAGCAAGGCACCAGTTGGGCGGGGCTTGCTAAGTGGTGAAAAAGAGCGGCAACCAGGACGGCACCAGGTAGGCGGGGCTTAGGCCAGGTGACCTAGATCCACCTACACCTGCTCCCCAGCTGCAAAGGAAAAGCGGCTGGAGGGCTCTTTAAGTAGGGAAAAGAGCAGCAAGCAGGAAGGCACCAGGTGGGCGGGGCCTGCTAAGTGGTGAAGAAGAGCAGCAACCAGGAAGGCACCAAGTGGGCAGGGCTTAGGCCAGGTGACCTAGATCCACTTACACCTGCTCCCCAGCTGCAAAGGAAAAGCAGCTGGAGGGCTCCTTAAGTATGGAAAAGAGCGGCAATCAGGAAGGCACCAGGTGGGTGGGGCTTGCTAAGTGGTGAAAAAGAGCGGCAACCGTAAGGCACCATGTGGGTGGGGCTTAGGGCAGGTGACATAGATCCACTTACACCTGCTCCCCACCTGCAAAGGAAAAGAGGCTGGAGGGCTCCTTCAGTAGGGAAAAGAGCGGCATGCAGGAAGGCACCATGTGGGCGGGGCTTGCTAAGTGGTGAAAAAGAGCCGCAACCAGGAAGGCACTAGGTGTGTGGTGCTTCGGCCAGGTGACCTAGATCCACTTACACCTGCTCCCCAGCTGCAAAGGAAAAGAGGCTGGAGGGCTTCTTAAGTAGGGAAAAGAGCGGCAAGTAGGAAGGCACCAGGTGGGCGGGGCTTGCTAAGTGGTGAAAAAGAGCGGTAACCAGGACGGCACCAGGTGGGCAGGGCTTAGGCCAGGTGACCTAGATCCACTTACACCTGCTCCCCAGCTGCAAAGGAAAAGCAGGGCTCTTTAAGCAGGGAAAAGTGCAGCAAGCAGGAAGGCACCAGGTGGGCGGGGCTTGCCAGGTGGTGAAAAAGAGCGGCAACCAGAAAGGCACCAGGTGGGTGGGGCTTAGGCCAGGTGACCTAGATCCACTTACACCTACTCCCCAGCTGCAAAGGAAAAGCAGCTGGAGGGCTCCTTAAGTAGGGAAAAGAGCGGCAAGCAGGAAGGCACCAGGTGGGTGGGGCTGGCTAAGTGGTGAAAAAGAGCGGCAACCAGAAGGCACCAGGTGGGTGGGGCTTAGGCCAGCTGACCTAGATCCACTCACACATGCTCCCCAGCTGCAAGGGAAAAGATGCTGGAGGGCTCCTTAAGTAGGGAGAAGAGCGGCAAGCAGGAGGGCACCACATTGGTGGGGCTTGCTAAGTGGTGAAAAAGAGCGGCAACCAGGAAAGCACCAGGTGGGCGGGGCTTAGGCCAGGTGACCTAGATCCACTTACACCTGCTCCCCAGCTGCAAAGAAAAAGAGGCTCGAGGGCTCCTTAAGTAGGGAACAGAGCGACAAACAGGAAGGCACCAAGTGGGTGGGGTTTGCTAAGTGGTGAAAAAGAGCGGCAACCAGGAAAGCACCAGGTGGGTGGGGCTTCAGGTGACCTAGATCCACTTACACCTGCTCCCCAGCTGCAAAGGAATAGCGGCTGGAGGGATCCTTAAGTAGGGAAAAGGGCGGCATGCAGGAAGGCACCATGTGGGCGGGGCTTGCTAAGTGGTGAGAAAGAGCCACAACCAGGAAGGCACCAGGTGGGTGGTGCTTAGGCCTGGTGACATAGATCCGCTTACACCTGCTCCTCAGCTGCAAAGGATAAGCAGCTGGAGGGATCCTTAAGTAGGGAAAAGAGCAGCAAGCAGGAAGGCACCAGGTGGGCGGGGCTTGCTAAGTGGTGAAAAAGAGTGGCAACCAGGAAGGCACCAGGTGGGTGGGGCTTCAGGTGACCTAGATCCACTTACACCTGCTCCCCAGCTGCAAAGGAAAAGAGGCTGGAGGGCTCCTTAAGTAGGGAAAAGAGCGGCAAATAGGAAACAACCAGGTGGGTGGTGCTTGCTAAGTGGTGAAAAAGAGCGGCAATCAGGAAGGCACCAGGTGGGCGTGGCTTGCTAAGTGGTGCAAAAGAGGGGCAACCAACCTGGAAGGCACCAGGTGGGCGGCGCTTAGGCCAGGTGACCTAGATCCACTTACACCTGCTCCCCAGCTGCAAAGGAAAATCGGCTGCAGGGCTCCTTAAGTATGGAAAAGAGCGGCAAGCAGCAAGGCACCAGGTGGGCGGGGCTTGCTAAGTGGTGAAAAAGAGCGGCAACCAGGACGGCACCAGGTAGGCGGGGCTTAGGCCAGGTGACCTAGATCCACCTACACCTGCTCCCCAGCTGCAAAGGAAAAGCGGCTGGAGGGCTCTTTAAGTAGGGAAAAGAGCAGCAAGCAGGAAGGCACCAGGTGGGCGGGGCCTGCTAAGTGGTGAAAAAGAGCAGCAACCAGGAAGGCACCAAGTGGGCAGTGCTTAGGCCAGGTGACCTAGATCCACTTACACCTGCTCCCCAGCTGCAAAGGAAAAGCAGCTGGAGGGCTCCTTAAGTAGGGAAAAGAGCGGCAAGCAGGAAGGCACCAGGTGGGTGGGGCTTGCTAAGTGGTGAAAAAGAGCGGCAACCATAAGGCACCATGTGGGTGGGGCTTAGGGCAGGTGACATAGATCCACTTACACCTGCTCCCCACCTGCAAAGGAAAAGAGGCTGGAGGGCTCCATAAGTAAGGGAAAGAGCGGCAAGCAGGAAGGCACCAGGTGGGCGGGGCTTGCTAAGTGGTGAAAAAGAGTGGCAACCAGGAAGGCACCAGGTGGGTGGGCTTAGGCCAGGTGACCTAGATCCACTTACACCTGCTCCCCAGCTGCAAAGGAAAAGCGGCTGGAGGGCTCCTTAATTAGGGAAAAGGGCGGCATGCAGGAAGGCACCATGTGGGCGGGGCTTGCTAAGTGGTGAAAAAGAGCTGCAACCAGGAAGGCACCAGGTGGGTGGTGCTTAGGCCAGGTGACCTAGATCCGCTTACACCTGCTCCACAGCTGCAAAGGAAAAGTAGCTGGAGGGCTCCTTAAGTAGGGAAAAGAGCGGCAAGCAGGAAGCCACCACATTGATGGGGCTTGCTAAGTGGTGAAAAAGAGCGGGAACCAGGAAAGCACCAGGTGGGCGGGGCTTAGGTCAGGTGACCTAGATCCACTCACACCTGCTCCCCAGCTGCAAAGGAAAAGAGGCTCGAGGGCTCCTTAAGTAGGGAACAGAGCGGCAAGAAGGAAGGCACCAAGTGGGTGGGGTTTGCTAAGTGGTGAAAAAGAGCGGCAACCAGGAAAGCACCAGGTGGGCGGGGCTTAGGCCAGGTGACCTAGATCCACTTACACCTGCTCCCCAGCTGCAAAGGAAAAGTGGCTAGAGGGCTCCTTAAGTAGGGAAAAGGGCGGCATGCAGGAATGCACCAGGTGGGCGGGGCTTGCTAAGTGGTGAAAAAGAGCGGCAACCAGAAGGCACCAGGTGGGTGGGCTTAGGCCAGGTCACCTAGATCCACTTACACCTGCTCCCCAGCTGCAAAGGAAAAGAGGCTGGAGGGCTCCTTAAGTAGGGAAAAGAGCGGCAAGCAGCAAGGCACCAGGTGGGCGGGGCTTGCTAAGTGGTGAAAAAGAGCGGCAACCAGGACGGCACCAGGTAGGCGGGGCTTAGGCCAGGTGACCTAGATCCACCTACACCTGCTCCCCAGCTGCAAAGGAAAAGCGGCTGGAGGGCTCTTTAAGTAGGGAAAAGAGCAGCAAGCAGGAAGGCACCAGGTGGACGGGGCCTGCTAAGTGGTGAAAAAGAGCAGCAACCAGGAAGGCACCAAGTGGGCAGGGCTTAGGCCAGGTGACCTAGATCCACTTACACCTGCTCCCCAGCTGCAAAGGAAAAGCAGCTGGAGGGCTCCTTAAGTAGGGAAAAGAGCGGCAAGCAGGAAGGCACCAGGTGGGTGGGGCTTGCTAAGTGGTGAAAAAGAGCGGCAACCATAAGGCACCATGTGGGTGGGGCTTAGGGCAGGTGACATAGATCCACTTACACCTGCTCCCCAACTGCAAAGGAAAAGAGGCTGGAGGGCTCCATAAGTAGGGGAAAGAGCGGCAAGCAGGAAGGCACCAGGTGGGCGGGGCTTGCTAAGTGGTGAAAAAGAGTGGCAACCAGGAAGGCACCAGGTGGGTGGGCTTAGGCCAGGTGACCTAGATCCACTTACACCTGCTCCCCAGCTGCAAAGGAAAAGCTGCTGGAGGGCTCCTTAAGTAGGGAAAAGGGCGGCATGCAGGAAGGCACCATGTGAGCGGGGCTTGCTAAGTGGTGAAGAAGAGCCGCAACCAGGAAGGCACCAGGTGGGTGGTGCTTAGGCCAGGTGACCTAGAGCCGCTTACACCTGCTCCCCAGCTGCAAAGGAAAAGCAGCTGGAGGGCTCCTTAAGTAGGGAAAAGAGCGGCAAGCAGGAAGCCACCACATTGGTGGGGCTTGCTAAGTGGTGAAAAAGAGCGGCAACCAGGAAAGCACCAGGTGGGCGGGGCTTAGGCCAGGTGACCTAGATCCACTCACACCTGCTCCCCAGCTGCAAAGGAAAAGAGGCTCGAGGGCTCCTTAAGTAGGGAACAGAGCGGCAAGAAGGAAGGCACCATGTGGGTGGGGTTTGCTAAGTGGTGAAAAAGAGCGGCAACCAGGAAAGCACCAGGTGGGCGGGGCTTAGGCCAGGTGACCTAGATCCACTTACACCTGCTCCCCAGCTGCAAAGGAAAAGCGGCTGGAGGGCTCCTTAAGTAGGGAAAAAGGCGGCATGCAGGAAGGCACCATGTGGGCGGGGCTTGCTAAGTGGTGCAAAAGAGGGGCAACCAACCTGGAAGGCACCAGGAGGGCGGCACTTAGGCCAGGTGACCTAGATCCACTTACACCTGCTCCCCAGCTGCAAAGGAAAATCGGCTGCAGGGCTCCTTAAGTATGGAAAAGAGCGGCAAGAAGGAAGGCACCAGGTGGGTGAGGCTTGCTAAGTGGTGAAAAAGAGCGGCAACCAGGACGGCACCAGGTAGGCGGGGCTTAGGCCAGGTGACCTAGATCCACTTACACCTGCTCCCCAGCTGCAAAGGAAAAGCAGCTGGAGGGCTCCTTAAGTAGGGAACAGAGCGGCAAGCAGGAAGGCACCAAGTGGGTGGGGTTTGCTAAGTGGTGAAAAAGAGCGTCAACCAGAAAAGCACCAGGTGGGCAGGGCTTAGGCCAGGTGACCTAGATCCACTCACACCTGCTCCCCAGCTGCAAAGGAAAATCGGCTGCAGGGCTCCTTAAGTATGGAAAAGAGCGGCAAGAAGGAAGGCACCAGGTGGGCGAGGCTTGCTAAGTGGTGAAAAAGAGCGGCAACCAGGACGGCACCAGGTAGGCGGGGCTAAGGCCAGGTGACCTAGATCCACTTACAACTGCTCCCCAGCTGCAAAGGAAAATCGGCTGCAGGGCTCCTTAAGTATGGAAAAGAGCGGCAACCAAGAGGGCACCAGGTGGGTGGCGCTTAGGCCAGCTGACCTAGATCCACTTACACATGCTCCCCAGCTGCAAAGGAAAAGAGGCTGGAGGGTTCCTTAAGTAGGGAAAAGAGCGGCAAGCAGAAAGCCACCACATTGGTGGGGCTTGCTAAGTGGTGAAAAAGAGCGGCAACCAGGAAAGCACCAGGTAGGCGGGGCTTAGGCCAGGTGACCTAGATCCACTCACACCTGCTCCCCAGCTGCAAAGGAAAATCGGCTGCAGGGCTCCTTAAGTATGGAAAAGAGCGGCAAGAAGGAAGGCACCAGGTGGGCGAGGCTTGCTAAGTGGTGAAAAAGAGCTGCAACCAGGACGGCACCAGGTAGGCGGGGCTAAGGCCAGGTGACCTAGATCCACTTACAGCTGCTCCCCAGCTGCAAGGAAAAGCGGCTGGAGGGCTCTTTAAGTAGGGAAAAGAGCAGCAAGCAGGAAGGCACCAGGTGGGCGGGGCCTGCTAAGTGGTGAAAAAGAGCGGCAACAAGGAAGGCACCAGGTGGGTGGTGCTTAGGCCAGGTGACCTAGATCCGCTTACACCTTCTCCCCAGCTGCAAAGGAAAAACACCTGGAGGGCTCCATAAGTAGGGAAAAGATCGGCAAACAGGAAGGCACCAGGTGGGTGGTGCTTGCTAAGTGGTGAAAAAGAGCGGCAAGCAGGAAGGCACCAGGTGGGCGGGGCTTGCTAAGTGGTGCAAAAGAGGGGCAACCAACCTGGAAGGCACCAGGTGGACGGCGCTTAGGCCAGGTGACCTAGATCCACTTACACCTGCTCCCCAGCTGCAAAGGAAAAGAGGCTGGAGGGCTTCTTAAGTAGGGAAAAGAGCGGCAAGTAGGAAGGCACCAGGTGGGCGGGGCTTGCTAAGTGGTGAAAAAGAGCGGCAACCAGGTGGGCAGGGCTTAGGCCAGGTGACCTAGATCCACTTACACCTGCTCCCCAGCTGCAAAGGAAAAGCAGGGCTCTTTAAGCAGGGAAAAGAGCAGCAAGCAGGAAGGCACCAGGTGGGCAGGGCTTGCCAGGTGGTGAAAAAGAGCGGCAACCAGGACGGCACCAGGTAGGCGGGGCTTAGGCCAGGTGACCTAGATCCACCTACACCTGCTCCCCAGCTGCAAAGGAAAAGCGGCTGGAGGGCTCTTTAAGTAGGGAAAAGAGCAGCAAGCAGGAAGGCACCAGGTGGACGGGGCCTGCTAAGTGGTGAAAAAGAGCAGCAACCAGGAAGGCACCAAGTGGGCAGGGCTTAGGCCAGCTGACCTAGATACACTTACACCTGCTCCCCAGCTGCAAAGGAAAAGCAGGGCTCTTTAAGCAGGGAAAAGAGCAGCAAGCAGGCAGGCACCAGGTGGGCGGGGCTTGCCAGGTGGTGAAAAAGAGCAGCAACCAGGAAGGCACCAAGTGGGTGGGGCTTTGACCAGGTGACCTAGATACTTACACCTGCTCCCCAGCTGCAAAGGAAAAGCAGCTGGAGGGCTCCTTAAGTAGGGAAAAGAGCGGCAAGCAGGAAGGCACCAGGTGGGTGGGGCTGGCTAAGTGGTGAAAAAGAGCGGCAACCAGGACGGCACCAGGTGGGCAGGGCTTAGGCCAGGTGACCTAGATCCACTCACACATGCTCCCCAGCTGCAAAGGAAAAGCAGCGCTCTTTAAGTAGGGAAAAGAACGACAAGCAGGAAGGCACCAAGTGGGCGGGGCTTGCTAAGTGGTGAAAAAGAGCGGCAACCAGAAGGCACCAGGTGGGCGGGGCTTAGGCCAGGTGACCTAGATCCACTTACACCTGCTCCCCAGTTGCAAAGGAAAAGCGGCTGGAAGGCTCCTTAAGTAGGGAAAAGAGCGGCATGCAGGAAGGCACCATGTGGGTGGGGCTTCATAAGTGGTGAAAAAGAGCCGCAACCAGGAAGGCACTAGGTAGGTGGTGCTTAGGCCAGGTGACCTAGATCCGCTTACACCTTCTCCCCAGCTGCAAAGGAAAAACACCTGGAGGGCTCCTTAAGTAGGGAAAAGAGCAGCAAACAGGAAGGCACCAGGTGGCTGGTGCTTGCTAAGTGGTGAAAAAGAGCGGCAAGCAGGAAGGCACCAGGTGGGCGAGGCTTGCTAAGTGGTGAAAAAGAGCGGCAACCAGGACGGCACCAGGTAGGCGGGGCTAAGGCCAGGTGACCTAGATCCACTTACAGCTGCTCCCCAGCTGCAAGGAAAAGCGGCTGGAGGGCTCTTTAAGTAGGGAAAAGAGCAGCAAGCAGGAAGGCACCAGGTGGGCGGGGCCTGCTAAGTGGTGAAAAAGAACGGCAACAAGGAAGGCACCAGGTGGGTGGTGCTTAGGCCAGGTGACCTAGATCCGCTTACACCTTCTCCCCAGCTGCAAAGGAAAAACACCTGGAGGGCTCCATAAGTAGGGAAAAGATCGGCAAACAGGAAGGCACCAGGTGGGTGGTGCTTGCTAAGTAGTGAAAAAGAGCGGCAAGCAGGAAGGCACCAGGTGGGCGGGGCTTGCTAAGTGGTGCAAAAGAGGGGCAACCAACCTGGAAGGCACCAGGTGGACGGCGCTTAGGCCAGGTGACCTAGATCCACTTACACCTGCTCCCCAGCTGCAAAGGAAAAGAAGCTGGAGGGCTTCTTAAGTAGGGAAAAGAGCGGCAAGTAGGAAGGCACCAGGTGGGCGGGGCTTGCTAAGTGGTGAAAAAGAGCGGCAACCAGGTGGGCAGGGCTTAGGCCAGGTGACCTAGATCCACTTACACCTGCTCCCCAGCTGCAAAGGAAAAGCAGGGCTCTTTAAGCAGGGAAAAGAGCAGCAAGCAGGAAGGCACCAGGTGGGCAGGGCTTGCCAGGTGGTGAAAAAGAGCGGCAACCAGGACGGCACCAGGTAGGCGGGGCTTAGGCCAGGTGACCTAGATCCACCTACACCTGCTCCCCAGCTGCAAAGGAAAAGCGGCTGGAGGGCTCTTTAAGTAGGGAAAAGAGCAGCAAGCAGGAAGGCACCAGGTGGACGGGGCCTGCTAAGTGGTGAAAAAGAGCAGCAACCAGGAAGGCACCAAGTGGGCAGGGCTTAGGCCAGCTGACCTAGATACACTTACACCTGCTCCCCAGCTGCAAAGGAAAAGCAGGGCTCTTTAAGCAGGGAAAAGAGCAGCAAGCAGGCAGGCACCAGGTGGGCGGGGCTTGCCAGGTGGTGAAAAAGAGCAGCAACCAGGAAGGCACCAAGTGGGTGGGGCTTTGACCAGGTGACCTAGATACACTTACACCTGCTCCCCAGCTGCAAAGGAAAAGCAGCTGGAGGGCTCCTTAAGTAGGGAAAAGAGCGGCAAGCAGGAAGGCACCAGGTGGGTGGGGCTGGCTAAGTGGTGAAAAAGAGCGGCAACCAGGACGGCACCAGGTGGGCAGGGCTTAGGCCAGGTGACCTAGATCCACTCACACATGCTCCCCAGCTGCAAAGGAAAAGCAGCGCTCTTTAAGTAGGGAAAAGAACGACAAGCAGGAAGGCACCAAGTGGGCGGGGCTTGCTAAGTGGTGAAAAAGAGCGGCAACCAGAAGGCACCAGGTGGGCGGGGCTTAGGCCAGGTGACCTAGATCCACTTACACCTGCTCCCCAGTTGCAAAGGAAAAGCGGCTGGAAGGCTCCTTAAGTAGGGAAAAGGGCGGCATGCAGGAAGGCACCATGTGGGTGGGGCTTCATAAGTGGTGAAAAAGAGCGGCAACCATAAGGCACCATGTGGGTGGGGCTTAGGGCAGGTGACATAGATCCACTTACACCTGCTCCCCAACTGCAAAGGAAAAGAGGCTGGAGGGCTCCATAAGTAGGGGAAAGAGCGGCAAGCAGGAAGGCACCAGGTGGGCGGGGCTTGCTAAGTGGTGAAAAAGAGTGGCAACCAGGAAGGCACCAGGTGGGTGGGCTTAGGCCAGGTGACCTAGATCCACTTACACCTGCTCCCCAGCTGCAAAGGAAAAGCTGCTGGAGGGCTCCTTAAGTAGGGAAAAGGGCGGCATGCAGGAAGGCACCATGTGAGCGGGGCTTGCTAAGTGGTGAAGAAGAGCCGCAACCAGGAAGGCACCAGGTGGGTGGTGCTTAGGCCAGGTGACCTAGATCCGCTTACACCTGCTCCCCAGCTGCAAAGGAAAAGCAGCTGGAGGGCTCCTTAAGTAGGGAAAAGAGCGGCAAGCAGGAAGCCACCACATTGGTGGGGCTTGCTAAGTGGTGAAAAAGAGCGGCAACCAGGAAAGCACCAGGTGGGCGGGGCTTAGGCCAGGTGACCTAGATCCACTCACACCTGCTCCCCAGCTGCAAAGGAAAAGAGGCTCGAGGGCTCCTTAAGTAGGGAACAGAGCGGCAAGAAGGAAGGCACCATGTGGGTGGGGTTTGCTAAGTGGTGAAAAAGAGCGGCAACCAGGAAAGCACCAGGTGGGCGGGGCTTAGGCCAGGTGACCTAGATCCACTTACACCTGCTCCCCAGCTGCAAAGGAAAAGCGGCTGGAGGGCTCCTTAAGTAGGGAAAAAGGCGGCATGCAGGAAGGCACCATGTGGGCGGGGCTTGCTAAGTGGTGCAAAAGAGGGGCAACCAACCTGGAAGGCACCAGGAGGGCGGCACTTAGGCCAGGTGACCTAGATCCACTTACACCTGCTCCCCAGCTGCAAAGGAAAATCGGCTGCAGGGCTCCTTAAGTATGGAAAAGAGCGGCAAGAAGGAAGGCACCAGGTGGGTGAGGCTTGCTAAGTGGTGAAAAAGAGCGGCAACCAGGACGGCACCAGGTAGGCGGGGCTTAGGCCAGGTGACCTAGATCCACTTACACCTGCTCCCCAGCTGCAAAGGAAAAGCAGCTGGAGGGCTCCTTAAGTAGGGAACAGAGCGGCAAGCAGGAAGGCACCAAGTGGGTGGGGTTTGCTAAGTGGTGAAAAAGAGCGTCAACCAGAAAAGCACCAGGTGGGCAGGGCTTAGGCCAGGTGACCTAGATCCACTCACACCTGCTCCCCAGCTGCAAAGGAAAATCGGCTGCAGGGCTCCTTAAGTATGGAAAAGAGCGGCAAGAAGGAAGGCACCAGGTGGGCGAGGCTTGCTAAGTGGTGAAAAAGAGCGGCAACCAGGACGGCACCAGGTAGGCGGGGCTAAGGCCAGGTGACCTAGATCCACTTACAACTGCTCCCCAGCTGCAAAGGAAAATCGGCTGCAGGGCTCCTTAAGTATGGAAAAGAGCGGCAACCAAGAGGGCACCAGGTGGGTGGCGCTTAGGCCAGCTGACCTAGATCCACTTACACATGCTCCCCAGCTGCAAAGGAAAAGAGGCTGGAGGGTTCCTTAAGTAGGGAAAAGAGCGGCAAGCAGAAAGCCACCACATTGGTGGGGCTTGCTAAGTGGTGAAAAAGAGCGGCAACCAGGAAAGCACCAGGTAGGCGGGGCTTAGGCCAGGTGACCTAGATCCACTCACACCTGCTCCCCAGCTGCAAAGGAAAATCGGCTGCAGGGCTCCTTAAGTATGGAAAAGAGCGGCAAGAAGGAAGGCACCAGGTGGGCGAGGCTTGCTAAGTGGTGAAAAAGAGCTGCAACCAGGACGGCACCAGGTAGGCGGGGCTAAGGCCAGGTGACCTAGATCCACTTACAGCTGCTCCCCAGCTGCAAGGAAAAGCGGCTGGAGGGCTCTTTAAGTAGGGAAAAGAGCAGCAAGCAGGAAGGCACCAGGTGGGCGGGGCCTGCTAAGTGGTGAAAAAGAGCGGCAACAAGGAAGGCACCAGGTGGGTGGTGCTTAGGCCAGGTGACCTAGATCCGCTTACACCTTCTCCCCAGCTGCAAAGGAAAAACACCTGGAGGGCTCCATAAGTAGGGAAAAGATCGGCAAACAGGAAGGCACCAGGTGGGTGGTGCTTGCTAAGTGGTGAAAAAGAGCGGCAAGCAGGAAGGCACCAGGTGGGCGGGGCTTGCTAAGTGGTGCAAAAGAGGGGCAACCAACCTGGAAGGCACCAGGTGGACGGCGCTTAGGCCAGGTGACCTAGATCCACTTACACCTGCTCCCCAGCTGCAAAGGAAAAGAGGCTGGAGGGCTTCTTAAGTAGGGAAAAGAGCGGCAAGTAGGAAGGCACCAGGTGGGCGGGGCTTGCTAAGTGGTGAAAAAGAGCGGCAACCAGGTGGGCAGGGCTTAGGCCAGGTGACCTAGATCCACTTACACCTGCTCCCCAGCTGCAAAGGAAAAGCAGGGCTCTTTAAGCAGGGAAAAGAGCAGCAAGCAGGAAGGCACCAGGTGGGCAGGGCTTGCCAGGTGGTGAAAAAGAGCGGCAACCAGGACGGCACCAGGTAGGCGGGGCTTAGGCCAGGTGACCTAGATCCACCTACACCTGCTCCCCAGCTGCAAAGGAAAAGCGGCTGGAGGGCTCTTTAAGTAGGAAAAAGAGCAGCAAGCAGGAAGGCACCAGGTGGACGGGGCCTGCTAAGTGGTGAAAAAGAGCAGCAACCAGGAAGGCACCAAGTGGGCAGGGCTTAGGCCAGCTGACCTAGATACACTTACACCTGCTCCCCAGCTGCAAAGGAAAAGCAGGGCTCTTTAAGCAGGGAAAAGAGCAGCAAGCAGGCAGGCACCAGGTGGGCGGGGCTTGCCAGGTGGTGAAAAAGAGCAGCAACCAGGAAGGCACCAAGTGGGTGGGGCTTTGACCAGGTGACCTAGATACACTTACACCTGCTCCCCAGCTGCAAAGGAAAAGCAGCTGGAGGGCTCCTTAAGTAGGGAAAAGAGCGGCAAGCAGGAAGGCACCAGGTGGGTGGGGCTGGCTAAGTGGTGAAAAAGAGCGGCAACCAGGACGGCACCAGGTGGGCAGGGCTTAGGCCAGGTGACCTAGATCCACTCACACATGCTCCCCAGCTGCAAAGGAAAAGCAGCGCTCTTTAAGTAGGGAAAAGAACGACAAGCAGGAAGGCACCAAGTGGGCGGGGCTTGCTAAGTGGTGAAAAAGAGCGGCAACCAGAAGGCACCAGGTGGGCGGGGCTTAGGCCAGGTGACCTAGATCCACTTACACCTGCTCCCCAGTTGCAAAGGAAAAGCGGCTGGAAGGCTCCTTAAGTAGGGAAAAGAGCGGCATGCAGGAAGGCACCATGTGGGTGGGGCTTCATAAGTGGTGAAAAAGAGCCGCAACCAGGAAGGCACTAGGTAGGTGGTGCTTAGGCCAGGTGACCTAGATCCGCTTACACCTTCTCCCCAGCTGCAAAGGAAAAACACCTGGAGGGCTCCTTAAGTAGGGAAAAGAGCAGCAAACAGGAAGGCACCAGGTGGCTGGTGCTTGCTAAGTGGTGAAAAAGAGCGGCAAGCAGGAAGGCACCAGGTGGGCGAGGCTTGCTAAGTGGTGAAAAAGAGCGGCAACCAGGACGGCACCAGGTAGGCGGGGCTAAGGCCAGGTGACCTAGATCCACTTACAGCTGCTCCCCAGCTGCAAGGAAAAGCGGCTGGAGGGCTCTTTAAGTAGGGAAAAGAGCAGCAAGCAGGAAGGCACCAGGTGGGCGGGGCCTGCTAAGTGGTGAAAAAGAACGGCAACAAGGAAGGCACCAGGTGGGTGGTGCTTAGGCCAGGTGACCTAGATCCGCTTACACCTTCTCCCCAGCTGCAAAGGAAAAACACCTGGAGGGCTCCATAAGTAGGGAAAAGATCGGCAAACAGGAAGGCACCAGGTGGGTGGTGCTTGCTAAGTAGTGAAAAAGAGCGGCAAGCAGGAAGGCACCAGGTGGGCGGGGCTTGCTAAGTGGTGCAAAAGAGGGGCAACCAACCTGGAAGGCACCAGGTGGACGGCGCTTAGGCCAGGTGACCTAGATCCACTTACACCTGCTCCCCAGCTGCAAAGGAAAAGAAGCTGGAGGGCTTCTTAAGTAGGGAAAAGAGCGGCAAGTAGGAAGGCACCAGGTGGGCGGGGCTTGCTAAGTGGTGAAAAAGAGCGGCAACCAGGTGGGCAGGGCTTAGGCCAGGTGACCTAGATCCACTTACACCTGCTCCCCAGCTGCAAAGGAAAAGCAGGGCTTTTTAAGCAGGGAAAAGAGCAGCAAGCAGGAAGGCACCAGGTGGGCAGGGCTTGCCAGGTGGTGAAAAAGAGCGGCAACCAGGACGGCACCAGGTAGGCGGGGCTTAGGCCAGGTGACCTAGATCCACCTACACCTGCTCCCCAGCTGCAAAGGAAAAGCGGCTGGAGGGCTCTTTAAGTAGGGAAAAGAGCAGCAAGCAGGAAGGCACCAGGTGGACGGGGCCTGCTAAGTGGTGAAAAAGAGCAGCAACCAGGAAGGCACCAAGTGGGCAGGGCTTAGGCCAGCTGACCTAGATACACTTACACCTGCTCCCCAGCTGCAAAGGAAAAGCAGGGCTCTTTAAGCAGGGAAAAGAGCAGAAAGCAGGCAGGCACCAGGTGGGCGGGGCTTGCCAGGTGGTGAAAAAGAGCAGCAACCAGGAAGGCACCAAGTGGGTGGGGCTTTGACCAGGTGACCTAGATACACTTACACCTGCTCCCCAGCTGCAAAGGAAAAGCAGCTGGAGGGCTCCTTAAGTAGGGAAAAGAGCGGCAAGCAGGAAGGCACCAGGTGGGTGGGGCTGGCTAAGTGGTGAAAAAGAGCGGCAACCAGGACGGCACCAGGTGGGCAGGGCTTAGGCCAGGTGACCTAGATCCACTCACACATGCTCCCCAGCTGCAAAGGAAAAGCAGCGCTCTTTAAGTAGGGAAAAGAACGACAAGCAGGAAGGCACCAAGTGGGCGGGGCTTGCTAAGTGGTGAAAAAGAGCGGCAACCAGAAGGCACCAGGTGGGCGGGGCTTAGGCCAGGTGACCTAGATCCACTTACACCTGCTCCCCAGTTGCAAAGGAAAAGCGGCTGGAAGGCTCCTTAAGTAGGGAAAAGGGCGGCATGCAGGAAGGCACCATGTGGGTGGGGCTTCATAAGTGGTGAAAAAGAGCCGCAACCAGGAAGGCCCTAGGTAGGTGGTGCTTAGGCCAGGTGACCTAGATCCGCTTACACCTTCTCCCCAGCTGCAAAGGAAAAACACCTGGAGGGCTCCTTAAGTAGGGAAAAGAGCAGCAAACAGGAAGGCACCAGGTGGCTGGTGCTTGCTAAGTGGTGAAAAAGAGCGGCAAGCAGGAAGGCACCAGGTGGGCGGGGGGCTTGCTAAGTGGTGCAAAAATGGGACAACCAACCTGGAAGGCACCAGATGGGCGGCGCTTAGGCCAGGTGACCTAGATCCACTTACACCTGCTCCCCAGCTGCAAAGGAAAATCGGCTGCAGGGCTCCTTAAGTATGGAAAAGAGTGGCAAGTAGGAAGTCACCAGGTGGGCGGGGCTTGCTAAGTGGTGAAAAAGAGCGGCAACCAGGAAGGGACTAGGTGGGTGGTGCTTAGGCCAGGTGACCTAGATCCGCTTACACCTTCTCCCCAGCTGCAAAGGAAAAGAGGCTGGAGGGCTTCTTAAGTAGGGAAAAGAGCGGCAAGTAGGAAGGCACCAGGTGGGCGGGGCTTGCTAAGTGGTGAAAAAGAGCGGCAACCAGGATCATGCCACTTGCAGCATGCCCAAAAGCCCCAGTTAGGGTGCAGTCCTGGCGCCTATGGCGCCAGGCTCATAAAGATAAGGTCAGTCCTGGCGCCATGGGCGCCAGGCTCAATATTGATAACTTACCTGAAGCAGACCATGCTGCATACTCACCTGAGGCAGACCATGCTGCATGAAGACTCAAGCCAAATGAGGCTTAGGAGGGACTATTTTACTGAAGGGACTATTTTGTTACTTGGGTGTGGCTGTGGAACAATACTTACCTGGATCTTCTTCCAAGGCTATTTAAACCACGCCCGGACAGCCACACGTGCTTCGCGTTATTCTGCTTGCTGCAGCGTAACGCTCACCGTGTTTTCAGCAGCTCCAGTCTTCAGCCACGCCCACTTCAGTCCTGGGACTCCTGAAACAAGAAGAAAAGAAGGATAAAGGTTGGAACAGGAGTTTTAACTTTAATCCTTGCCTGAATCCTGATCCATTTCGCCACGGAACTGAAAGACAGAAGTCTTTGAAGCATCCCTTCGCATTCCTACGGCGCCGCGCTGAACTCACCTGCTTGGCGGTACTTCAGCATTCCATCACGCTCTCTCCATCTCGCGGCCGCCCTCTGACACCTAAAGAGACAAAGACAGCAAGGTGAGCAAGGGGACTCTCTAAGGCTATACAAGCTACCCCCAAGGACTTACCTGATTTACCACGGGAGGTACTCACCTCATCTCGGGTCGGCGCAGTCAACTCTGCTTCATCGCCGTACCCCGGCCCCTAAGGGGAGAAAGCAAAGACAATACCAGTTACCCCCCACAAAACTTACCTGATTTACCACGGGGGTCTCACCTCATCTCGGGTCGGCACAGTCAACTCAGCTTCATCGCCGTACCCCGGCCCCTAAGGGGAAAACCACAATAGACTTACCTGAATCTTACCAAGTGCCATTTGGAAATCTTCGAGTGGATTAATCGGCAACCTGCAAGGAATCGGACAGAGTGAATATCAGACATTTGAACTCTTATGAACAATTGGACTTTAGAGTCAATATTGGAACTCACCAATTCCTCTACGCCAGTGAAGTAACTGGTCATCAACGCGCCCCTGCAGTCGACGCAGGATGGAGAGCTCATCCTTCCAAACCATCAGGTGAGACTAAGGAGGGGACATCAAGAGTGATCTGTGGGAAGACAACAGGAGTGGGGAAGGTGGGTTGACACTCAATTCCACGGGTGGTTAATTCCTCTTCTCCTTTGCAGAATAATATTCTTGCGAGCCAGACAAACTAGGCTGAGCGGGCCAGTCCAGTCAGTCATCTCGGCGCTACACGTCACGCTGGTGGAGACAAGGGGAACCAGGTGAGCGTAACAGAACGCGAAGCCTACCCACAAATACCCACCTGGGCGTCATGGAGACCTCGGAAACTGATCAGTTGGCCCAATTATTAGGGTAATTAAGGGCCGAAGTGCATTCCGCCCGCCAAGAAACCAATGCCCTCAGGAGGGAACTGATAGTGTCAAAAGAACGAACTGATGAGTTGGCCAGACAACTATTACAGGGCCAGGCTGGACAAACACCTCTACCAGTACTTGGGGCAAGTCCAGCTCCTGTACCATCGAGTAACCCGGTGCAGATAAATTTACCTGGAGCTGTTCCTTTGGCTCTGCCTGAACGCTTTGCCGGAGACCCAAAAGGGTTTGCAACATTCATGAATCAATGCCGCTTGCACTTTTTATGTAGACCTGGAGCTTTCCCAAACGATCAGGCCAAGGTAGCCTTTGTACTGTCATATCTCAGCGGCAGTGCAGCTGATTGGTCCATTCCACTAGTTAACCAGGATGACCCGATTCTTCGAGATTTCCAGGGTTTTCGAACAAGCATGGAAAGACTATTCGCCCGACACTCCCGAGGACAGGCTTTGGACAACAAACTTTTATCTCTACGTCAAGGTAACCAGGATCTTTTATCTTACATTGCAACTTTCAATAGATTAGTAGTGGAAACCGAATGGCCTGAAGCCAAGCGAATCACATTATTCCATCGAGGACTTCGGGGAGAACTCAAAGATGTTTTGGCTCAAATCGTGAACCCGCCTCAAGACTGTGCTGAATATATAGATCTAGTGATCCAGCTCGATCACAGACTTCAAACCAGGAAGGCTGACCGAACCAAGTTTGAGAACAGGGTGTTGGTTAAAACCCACGTAAGCTCCAAGGGAGTAGATGTCTCAGAACCTATGCAAATAGGAGGGGGTTAAAGGACCCTTAACCCAGAAGGAAAGAGATAGAGGACGGCAACTGCAATTATGTTTATATTGCGGAACTACTGGTCATTTTCTTCGGAACTGCCCTGTAAAACCACCCAAGAAAGTTATAGGAGCAGCAGACGAAAACCATGTGAAATCTGACTCGGGAAACGACCACACCCGGCAAGCGTAGAGGTCCGCTTGCCGAGCTTAAAGAAGGACACTCTGACCTCGCATTTCACCATACCCATGGTCCTTGTAGATCCAGAGCAGCCATCACGCATGCACGCGGTAAAGGCGTACCTAGACAGTGGAGCCATAGGAAATTACTTGGACTGGGAATTGGCTACCAGGATGAATCTATCTCTCACCCGCAAGACCACGGCCGATGTTGTCACCACTGTAGATGTAACGGAAATTGCCTCTGGACCCGTAACTCATTCCACTGCAGAGATGACATTGCTGAGTCAAGATGGGCATCGAGAGGCTATGATGTTTGACTTAATCAAGGCCCCACAGTTTCAGCTGATACTGGGGATACCTTGGTTGGAAAAACATAATCCCTGTATTGATTGGCGAGAAAAGATACTAACCTTCCCAGAATGTGCTCACACCTGCTACCCAAGGAAAACTCAAAACTCAGTCCTGGCCCCAGTAATTCCAGTAGCCATACAATTACCTGTTGAATACCAAGACTTTCAGGATGTCTTCCAAAAGGAACAGGCAAACACCTTACCACCTCACAGATCGTATGATTGTCAAATAGATCTTGTACCTGGAGCACAACCACCTTGCAGCAGAATCTATGCCCTTACGGAACCCGAAAATCTCCATTTGCGCCAGTACCTAGACCAGTACCTTGCCTAATGGCTTCATTCGCCCGTCCAAGTCCCCTGCATCTTCAGCTTTGTTCTTCGTACCGAAAAAGGAAGGCGACCTTAGAACATGTATAGACTACCGCGCACTGAATCAGATAACCAT
Organism: Ambystoma mexicanum; assembly: GCF_040938575.1. NCBI lineage: Eukaryota > Metazoa > Chordata > Amphibia > Caudata > Ambystomatidae > Ambystoma > Ambystoma mexicanum. The sequence goes on along the minus strand of NC_090933.1, from coordinate 1,136,461,657 downwards.
CAAGAATCGATACCCACTGCCTTTGATCCCAGAACTACTAGACCAGGTGAAGGACGCCTGTATATACACAAAACTAGACCTTCGGGGGGCATATCATCTGGTACCTGTCAAAGAGGGTGACGAATGGAAGACTGCTTTTCGCACCAAGTACGGACTATTTGAGTACCAGGTGATGCCCTTCGGACTATGCAATGCACCAGCAGCCTTCCAGTTCTTCATGAACGGTGTCCTCCGAGAGCTTATCGACGTTTGTGTGGTCGTTTACATCGACGACATCTTAGTATAGTCTTTATCAGAATCTGAGCATGTAAAACACTCCGAGCAGTCCTAGAGAAGTTACACCAGCATAAATTATATGCTAAACTGGAAAAGTGCATCTTCCACACTACGGAAGTGGAATTCCTTGGATTTATTCTGACCCCGAGAGGAATCCGGATGGATAGACGAAAAGTGGATGCCATTCTTAATTGGCCTTCGCCAAGTTCAATCAAAGGAGTTCAACGCATGCTTGGCTTTGCCAATTTCTACCGCAGGTTTATCCCGGACGTCTCGCACATTGTACATCCCATTACAACGCTATTGCGAAAAAACAAATGCTTTGTGTGGACAGAGGAAGCCGAGAACGCCTTCCAAGAGTTAAAAGCTAAATTCACATCTGCTCCCATATTAAGACACCCGCGCCCCGAGCTTCCCTACATAGTGGAAACAGATGCATCCAGTTCAGCCATGGGAGCAGTCCTTTCCCAAAAGGATCCCGAAACTAACCAGCTTCACCCAGTGGCGTTTTGGTCAAGAAAATGTTCAGCCCCCGAATTAAACTATGCCATAACCGACAAAGAGCTGCTGGCCATCAAGTCCGCCTTCAAGGCTTGGCGGCACTATGTACTGGGTGCCAGACATACCATCACGGTCATCACCGATCACCGCAACTTACAATACCTAAAGACAGCCAAAGCCCAATCTTCGCGCCAACTCCATTGGGCATTGTTCTTCGCCGAGTTTGATTTTGTAATAACCTATCGACCAGGTTGTAAGAATGGTAAAGCAGACGCCTTGTCCTGGATTGGAATGGGAGAAGCAGAAATAACTTTAGAACCCGTACCCATAATTCCGGAACAGAGAATCCTTGGCCTGACATCCATACAGACACTGGAGGACATTCAAAACAAGATCCACCAACTCTTTGATTCGGTTGCCCTACAGGACTGGGCAAAGAAAGGTCCAGAGTACTCTGTCATCGATGATTTACCTTATTACCAAGGCCGGCTATTCTTACCGCAAAAAGAACTACAGAATACCTTGTCATTAGACTTTATCACGGATTTACCCCGTACCAAGGTTACAATACCATTCTAGTTATTGTAGATCTTTTTTCTAAAATGGCCCACTTCATTCCTTTAAAAGGGATACCTTCAGCTTCAATCCTGGCCAAGGAATTCCTTGAAAATGTTGTCCGCCTGCATGGCTTTCCTTCAGTGTTAATTTCAGATCGGGGCAGTCAATTCATTTCACATTTTTGGAGGAAATGCTGCCAACTGGCACAAATTGATGTTAGGCTTTTGACCAGTCACCACCCTCAGACCGACGGTCAAACGGAGAGGACCAACCAGACTCTTGAACAGTACCTCCGTTGTATGCTACATCAGTCTGAGGGGAATTGGAAAGACATTCTGTGGATCGCAGAGTATGCGTACAATAATTCCGTACACTCAGGAACTGGACAAAGTCCTTTTTTTACCAATTATGGGCACCATCCTCGAACCTCGGATTTGGACTCACCCCAGCATTTAGAGATGCCCGCAGTGGACCATCTCCACGCTGTTATTACACAAGCCTTTAAAGAAGCAACCATCCATTTGCAAAAGGCTAAGGAAAAATACAAAAAGGATGCGGATCAGCACAGAAGTGAAGCTCCTCAATACCAAATAGGGACCAAGTATGGTTAGCCACTAAGCACTTACCACTCAAGGGGACTCGGACCTTTAACCCCAGGTATTTGGGACCTTTTTCTGTCAAGGCAATTATTAACCCAGTGGCCGTCAAGTTGGACCTACCTGCTCATATGCGAATCCATCCCGTCTTCCACGTGTCTCTTTTAAAGCCAGTGCAACCAGGAACTAGGCTAACCACTCCACCTGAACCTATCCTCATAGATGGGGAGCCCGAGTTCGAAGTCAAGAATATTTTGGACTCAAAAAGAGTGAGATCAAAACTCTTTTACCTAATTGACTGGAAAGGTTATGGTCCGCAGGAAAGGTCTTGGGAACCTAGTGACCACGTGCATGCACCTCGTTTAGTGAAGAGGTTCCATCGGGAATTTCCAGACAAACCACGGCCAAGGGGGAGAACGACTTTAGGAGGGGCCTTGAGGGGGAGTGCTGTCATGATGCCTGCCCCCGGAAGACCAGACCAGGCCCAGCAGCCCCGGAAGCAGGCATCATGCCACTTGGAGCATGCCCAAAAGCCCCAGTTAGGGGCTGTTTGGGTGCAGTCCTGGCGCCTATGGCGCCAGGCTCATAAAGATAAGGTCAGTCCTGGCGCCATGGGCGCCAGGCTCATTATTGATAACTTACCTGAAGCAGACCATGCTGCATACTCACCTGAGGCAGACCATGCTGCATGAAGACTCAAGCCAAATGAGGCTTAGGAGGGACTATTTTACTGAAGGGACTATTTTGTTACTTGGGTGGGGCTGTGGAAGTATACTTACCTGGATCTTCTTCCAAGGCTATTTAAACCACGCCCGGACAGCCACACGTGCTTCGCGTTATTCTGCTTGCTGCAGCGTAACGCTCACCGTGTTTTCAGCAGCTCCAGTCTTCAGCCACACCCGCTTCAGTCCTGGGACTCCTGAAACAAGAAGAAAAGACGGATAAAGGTTAGAACAGGAGTTTTAACTTTAATCCTTACCTGAATCCTGATCCATTTTGCCACGGAACTGAAAGACAGAAGTCTTTCAAGCATCGCTTCGCATTCCTACGGCGCCGCGCTGAACTCACCTGCTTGGCGGTACTTCAGCATTCCATCACGCTCTCTCCATCTCGCGGCTGCCCTCCGACACCTAAGGAGACAAAGACAGCAAGGTGAGCAAGGGGACTCTCTAAGGCCATACAAGCTACCCCCAAGGACTTACCTGATTTACCACGGGAGGTACTCGCCTCATCTCGGGTCGGCGCAGTCAACTCTGCTTCATCGCCATACCCCGGCCCCTAAAGGGAGAAAGCAAAGACAATACCAGTTACCCCCCACAAAACGTACCTGATTTACCACAGGGGTCTCACCTCATCTCGGGTCGGCACAGTCAACTCAGCTTCATCGCCGTACCCCGGCCCCTAAGGGGAAAACCACAATAGACTTACCTGAATCTTACCAAGTGCCATTTGGAAATCTTCGAGTGGATTAATCGGCAACCTGCAAGGAATCGGACAGAGTGAAGATCAGACATTTGAACTCTTATGAACAATTGGACTTTAGAGTCAATACTGGACATCACCAATTCCTCTACGCTAGTGATGTAACTGGTCATCAACGCGCCCCTTCGGTCGACGCAGGATGAAGAGCTCATCCTTCCAAACCATCAGGTGAGACTAAGGAGGGGACATCAAGAGTGATCTGTGGGAAGACAATGGGAGTGGGGAAGGTGGGTTGACACTCAATTCCACGGGTGGTTAATTCCTCTTCTCCTTTACAGAATAATATTCTTGCAAGCCAGACAAACTAGGCTGAGCGGGCCAGTCCAGTCAGTCATCTCGGCGCTACACGTCACGCTGGTGGAGACTACAGCGGCCCAGTTCCGGTCGACGCCCCCGTGGGAACCAGGTGAGCGTAACAGGCACCAGGTGGGTGGTGCTTGCTACGTGGTGGAAAAGAGCGGCAAGCAGGAAGGCACCAGGTGGGCGGGCTTGCTAAGTGGTGCAAAAGAGGGGCAACCAACCTGGAAGGCACCAGATGGGCGGCACTTAGGCGAGGTGACCTAGATCCACTTACACCTGCTCCCCAGCTGCAAAGGAAAATCGGCTGGAGGGCTCCTTAAGTATGGAAAAGAGCGGCAAACAGGAAGGCACCAGGTGGTCGGGGCTTGCTAAGTGGTGAAAAAGAGCAGCAAGCAGGAAGGCACCAGGTGGGCGGGGCTTAGGCCAGGTGACCTAGATCCACTTACACCTGCTCCCCAGCTGCAAAGGAAAAGAGGCTGGAGGGCTTCTTAAGTAGGGAAAAGAGCGGCAAGTAGGAAGGCACCAGGTGGGCGGGGCTTGCTAAGTGGTGAAAAAGAGCGGCAACCAGGATGGCACCAGGTGGGCAGGGCTTAGGCCAGGTGACCTAGATCCAATTACACCTGCTCCCCAGCTGCAAAGGAAAAGCAGGGCTCTTTAAGTAGGGAAAAGAGCAGCAAGCAGGAAGGCACCAGGTGGGCACGGCTTGCCAGGTGGTGAAAAAGAGCAGCAACCAGGAAGGCACCAAGTGGGTGGGGCTTAGGCCAGGTGACCTAGATCCACTTACACCTGCTCCCCAGCTGCAAAGGAAAAGCAGCTGGATGGCTCCTTAAGTAGGGAAAAGAGCGGCAAGTAGGAAGGCACCACATTGGTGGGGCTTGCTAAGTGATGAAAAAGAGCAGCAACCAGAAAAGCACCAGGTGGACGGGGCTTAGGCCAGGTGACCTAGATCCGCTTACACCTGCTCCCCAGCTGCAAAGGTAAAGCAGCTGGAGGGCTCCTTAAGTATGGAAAAGAGCGGCAAGCAGGAAGGCACCAGGTGGGCGGGGCTTGCTAAGTGGTGAAAAAGATCGGCAACCAGAAGGCACCAGGTGGGCGGGGCTTAGGCCAGGTGACCTAGATCCACTTACACCTGCTCCCCAGCTGCAAAGGAAAAGCGGCTGGAAGGCTCCTTAAGTAGGGAAAAGAGCGGCATGCAGGAAGGCACCATGTGGGCGGGGCTTGCTAAGTGGTGAAAAAGAGCCACAACCAGGAAGGCACTAGGTGGGTGGTGCTTAGGCCCGGTGACCTAGATCTGCTTACACCTTCTCCCCAGCTGCAAAGGAAAAACACCTGGAGGGCTCCTTAAGTAGGGAAAAGAGCAGCAAACAGGAAGGCACCAGGTGGGTGGTGCTTGCTAAGTGGTGAAAAAGAGCGGCAAGCAGGAAGGCACCAGGTGGGCGGGGGGCTTTCTAAGTGGTGCAAAAGAGGGACAACCAACCTGGAAGGCACCAGATGGGCGGCGCTTAGGCCAGGTGACCTAGATCCACTTACACCTGCTCCCCAGCTGCAAAGGGAAATCGGCTGCAGGGCTCCTTAAGTATGGAAAAGAGCGGCAAGCAGGAAGGCACCAGGTGGTCGGGGCTTGCTAAGTGGTGAAAAAGAGCAGCAAGCAGGAAGGCACCAGGTTGGCGGGGCTTAGGCCAGGTGACCTTGATCCACGTACACCTGCTCCCCAGCTGCAAAGGAAAAGAGGCTTCAGGGCTTCTTAAGTAGGGAAAAGAGCGGCAAGTAGGAAGGCACCATGTGGGCGGGGTTTGCTAAGTGATGAAAAAGAGCCGCAACCAGGAAGGCACTAGGTGGGTGGTGCTTAGGCCAGGTGACCTAGATCCGCTTACACCTTCTCCTCAGCTGCAAAGGAAAAACACCTGGAGGGCTCCATAAGTAGGGAAAAGAGTGGCAAACAGGAAGGCACCAGGTGGGTGGTGCTTGTTAAGTGGTGAAAAAGAGCGGCAGGCAGGAAGGTACCAGGTGGGGGGGCTTGCTAAGTGGTGCAAAAGAGGGGCAACCAACCTGGAAGGCACCAGGTGGGCGGGTCTTAGGCCAGGTGACCTAGATCCACTTACACCTGCTCCCCACCTGCAAAGGAAAAGAGGCTGGAGGGCTCCATAAGTAGGGGAAAGAGCGGCAAGCAGAAAGGCACCAGGTGGGCGGTGCTTGCTAAGAGGTGAAAAAGAGCGGCAACCAGGAAGGCACCAGGTGGGTGGGGCTTAGGCCAGGTGACCTAGATCCACTTACACATGCTCCCCAGCTGCAAAGGAAAAGAGGCTGGAGGGCTCCTTAAGTAGGGAAAAGAGCGGCAAGCAGGAAGGCACCAGGTGGGCGGGGCTTGCTAAGTGGTGAAAAAGAGCGGCAAGCAGGAAGGCACCAGGTGGGCGGGGGCCTTGCTAAGTGGTGAAAAAGATCGGCAACCAGAAGGCACCAGGTGGGCGGGGCTTAGGCCAGGTGACCTAGATCCACTTACACCTGCTCCCCAGTTGCAAATGAAAAGCGGCTGGAAGGCTCCTTAAGTAGGGAAAAGAGCGGCATGCAGGAAGGCACCATGTGGGCGGGGCTTGCTAAGTGGTGAAAAAGAGCAGCAAGCAGGAAGGCACCAGGTGGGCGGGGGGCTTGCTAAGTGGTGCAAAAGAGGGACAACCAACCTGGAAGGCACCAGATGGGCGGCGCTTAGGCCAGGTGACCTAGATCCACTTACACCTGCTCCCCAGCTGCAAAGGAAAATCGGCTGCAGGGCTCCTTAAGTATGGAAAAGAGAGGCAAGCAGGAAGGCACCAGGTGGTCGGGGCTTGCTAAGTGGTGAAAAAGAGCAGCAAGCAGGAAGGCACCAGGTGGGCGGGGCTTAGGCCAGGTGACCTAGATCCACTTACACCTGCTCCCCAGCTGCAAAGGAAAAGAGGCTTCAGGGCTTCTTAAGTAGGTAAAAGAGCGGCAAGTAGGAAGTCACCAGGTGGGCGGGGCTTGCTAAGTGGTGAAAAAGAGCGGCAACCAGGAAGGCACTAGGTGGGTGGTGCTTAGGCCAGGTGACCTAGATCCGCTTACACCTTCTTCCCAGCTGCAAAGGAAAAACACCTGGAGGGCTGCATAAGTAGGGAAAAGAGCGGCAAACAGGAAGGCACCAGGTGGGTGGTGCTTGCTAAGTGGTGAAAAAGAGCGGCAAGCAGGAAGGCACCAGGTGGGCTGGGCTTGCTAAGTGGTGAAAAAGAGCAGCAAGCAGGAAGGCACCAGGTGGGCGGGGCTTAGGCCAGGTGACCTAGATCCACTTACACCTGCTCCCCAGCTGCAAAGGAAAAGAGGCTGGAGGGCTTCTTAAGTAGGGAAAAGAGCGGCAAGTAGTAAGGCACCAGGTGGGCGAGGCTTGCTAAGTGGTGAAAAAGAGCGGCAACCAGGATGGCACCAGGTGGGCAGGGCTTAGGCCAGGTGACCTAGATCCACTTACACCTGCTCCCCAGCTGCAAAGGAAAAGCAGGGCTCTTTAAGCAGGGAAAAGAGCAGCAAGCAGGAAGGCACCAGGTGGCCAGGGCTTGCCAGGTGGTGAAAAAGAGCAACAACCAGGAAGGCATCAAGTGGGTGGGGCTTTGGCCCGGTGACCTAGATCCACTTACACCTGCTCCCCAGCTGCAAAGGAAAAGCAGCTGGAGGGCTCCTTAAGTAGGGAAAAGAGCGGCAAGCAGGAAGGCACAAGGTGGGTGGGGCTGGCTAAATGGTGAAAAAGAGCGGCAACCAGAAGGCACCAGGTGGGGGGTGCTTAGGCCAGGTGACCTAGATCCGCTTACACCTTCTCCCCAGCTGCAAAGGAAAAACACCTGGAGGGCTGCATAAGTAGGGAAAAGAGCGGCAAACAGGAAGGCACCAGGTGGGTGGTGCTTGCTAAGTGGTGAAAAAGAGCGGCAAGCAGGAAGGCATCAGGTGGGCTGGGCTTGCTAAGTGGTGAAAAAGAGCAGCAAGCAGGAAGGCACCAGGTGGGCGGGGCTTAGGCCAGGTGACCTAGATCCACTTACACCTGCTCCCCAGCTGCAAAGGAAAAGAGGCTGGAGGGCTTCTTAAGTAGGGAAAAGAGCGGCAAGTAGGAAGGCACCAGGTGGGCGGGGCTTGCTAAGTGGTGAAAAAGAGCGGCAACCAGGATGGCACCAGGTGGGCAGGGCTTAGGCCAGGTGACCTAGATCCACTTACACCTGCTCCCCAGCTGCAAAGGAAAAGCAGGGCTCTTTAAGCAGGGAAAAGAGCAGCAAGCAGGAAGGCACCAGGTGGGCAGGGCTTGCCAGGTGGTGAAAAAGAGCAACAACCAGGAAGGCATCAAGTGGGTGGTGCTTAGGCCAGCTGACCTAGATCCACTCACACATGCTCCCCAGCTGCAAAGGAAAAGAGGCTGGAGGGCTCCTTAAGAAGGGAAAAGAGTGGCAAGCAGGAAGGCACCAAGTGGGTGGGGTTTGCTAAGTGGTGAAAAAGAGCGGCAACCAGGAAAGCACCAGGTTGCCCGGGCTTAGGCCAGGAGACCTAGATCTACTTACACCTGCTCCCCAGCTGCAAAGGAAAAGCGGCTGGAGGGCTCCTTAAGTAGGGAAAAGGGCGGCATGCAGGAAGGCACCATGTGGGCGGGGCTTGCTAAGTGGTGAAAAAGAGCCGCAACCAGGAAGGCACCAGGTGGGTGGTGCTTAGGCCAGGTGACCTAGATCCGCTTACACCTGCTCCCCAGCTGCAAAGGAAAAGCTGCATTAGGGCTCCTTAAGTAGGGAAAAGAGCGGCAAGCAGGAAGGCACCAGGTGGGCGGGGCTTGCTAAGTGGTCAAAAAGAGCGGCAACCAGAAGGCACCAGGTGGGCGGGGCTTAGGCCAGGTGACCTATATCCTCTTACACATGCTCCCCAGCTGCAAAGGAAAAGAAGCTGGAGGGCTCCTTAAGTAGGGAAAAGAGGGGCAAGCAGGAAGGCACCGCGTTGGTGGGGCTTGCTAAGTGGTGAAAAAGAACGGCAACCAGGAAAGCATCTGGTGGGCGGGGCTTAGGCCAGGTGACCTAGATCCACTTAAACCTGCTTCCCAGCTGCAAAGGAAAAGAGGCTGGAGTGCTCCTTAAGTAGGGAAAAGAGCGGCAAGCAGGAAGGCACCAAGTGGGTGGGGTTTGCTAAGTGGTGAAAAAGAGCGGCAACCAGGAAAGCACCAGGTGGGCGGGGCTTAGGCCAGGTGACCTAGATCCACTTACACCTGCTCCCCAGCTGCAAAGGAAAAGCGGCTGGAAGGCTCAAGTAGGGAAAAGAGCGGCATGCAGGAAGGCACCATGTGGGCGGGGCTTGCTAAGTGGTGAAAAAGAGCCGCAACCAGGAAGGCACTAGGTGGGTGGTGCTTAGGCCAGGTGACCTAGATCCGCTTACACCTTCTCCTCAGCTGCAAAGGAAAAACACCTGGAGGGCTCCTTAAGTAGTGAAAAGTGCGGCAAACAGGAAGGCACCAGGTGGGTGGTGCTTGTTAAGTGGTGAAAAAGAGCGGCAAGCAGGAAGGTACCAAGTGGGGGGGGCTTGCTAAGTGGTGCAAAAGAGGGGCAACCAACCTGGAAGGCACCCGGTGGGCGGCGCTTAGGCCAGGTGACCTAGATCCACTTACACCTGCTCCCCAGCTGCAAAGGAAAATCGGCTACAGGGCTCCTTAAGTATGGAAAAGAGCGGCAAGCAGGAGGCACCAGGTGGTCGGGGCTTGCTAAGTGGTGAAAAAGAGCAGCAAGCAGGAAGGCACAAGGTGGGCGGGGCTTAGGCCAGGTGACCTAGATCCACTTACACCTGCTCCACAGCTGCAAAGGAAAAGAGGCTGGAGGACTTCTTAAATAGGGAAAAGAGCGGCAAGTAGGAAGGCACCAGGTGGGCGGGGCTTGCTAAGTGGTGAAAAAGAGCGGCAACCAGGACGGCACCAGGTGGGCAGGGCTTAGGCCAGGTGACCTAGATCCACTTACACCTGCTCCCCAGCTGCAAAGGAAAAGTAGGGCTCTTTAAGTAGGGAAAAGAGCAGCAAGCAGGAAGGCACCAGGTGGGCAGGGCTTGCCAGGTGGTGAAAAAGAGCAGCAACCAGGAAGGCACCAAGTGGGTGGGACTTAGGCCAGGTGACCTAGATCCACTTACACCTGCTCCCCAGCTGCAAAGGAAAAGCAGCTGGAGGGCTCCTTAAGTAGGGAAAAGAGCGGCAAGCAGGAAGGCACCAGGTGGGCGGGGCTTGCTAAGTGGTGAAAAAGAGCGGCAACCAGAAGGCACCAGGTGGGCGGGGCTTAGGCCAGGTGACCTATATCCTCTTACACATGCTCCCCAGCTGCAAAGGAAAAGAGGCTCGAGGGCTCCTTAAGTAGGGAACAGAGCGGCAAGCAGTAAGGCACCAAGTGGGTGGGGTTTGCTAAGTGGTGAAAAAGAGCGGCAACCAGGAAAGCACCAGGTGGGCAGGGCTTAGGCCAGGTGACCTAGATCCACTTACACCTGCTCCCCAGCTGCAAAGGAAAAGCGGCTGGAGGGCTCCTTAAGTAGGGAAAAGGGCGGCATGCAGGAAGGCACCATGTGGGCGGGGCTTGCTAAGTGGTGAAAAAGAGCCGCAACCAGGAAGGCACCAGGTGGGTGGTGCTTAGGTGACCTAGATCCGCTTCAACCTGCTCCCCAGCTGCAAAGGAAAAGCAGCTGTAGGGCTCCTTAAGTAGGGAAAAGGGCGGCATGCAGGAAGGCACCCTGTGTGCGGGGCTTGTTAAGTGGTGAAAAAGAGCGGAAAGCAGGAAGGCACCAGGTGGGCGGGGCTTGCTAAGTGGTGCAAAAGAGGGGCAACCAACCTGGAAGGCACCAGGTGGGCGGCGCTTAGGTCAGGTGACTTAGACCCACTTACACCTGCTCCCCAGCTGCAAAGGAAAAGAGGCTGGAGGGCTCTTTAAGTAGGGAAAAGAGCGGCAAGCAGGAAGGCACCAAGTGGGTGGGGCTTGCTAAGTGGTGAAAAAGAGCGGCAACCAGGAAAGCACCAGGTGGGCAGGGCTTAGGTCAGGTGACCTAGATCCACTTACACCTGCTCCCCAGCTGCAAAGGAAAAGAGGCTGGAGGGCTCCTTAAGTAGGGAAAAGAGCGGCAAGCAGGAACGCACCAGGTGGGCGGGGCTTGCTAAGTGGTGAAAAAGAGTGCCAACCAGGAAAGCACCAGGTGGGCAGGGCTTAGGTCAGGTGACCTAGATCCACTTACACCTGCTCCCCAGCTGCAAAGGAAAAGAGGCTGGAGGGCTCCTTAAGTAGGGGAAAGAGCGGCAAGCAGGAAGGCACCAGCTGGATGGGGCTTAGGCCAGGTGACCTAGATCCACTTACAGCTGCTCCCCAGCAGCTGACATTCTCGGAACCTTGTTGAGCATTGCATTCATTGTTCTGAGTGTCTTTTGACCTGTGGCCAGCATGGAATAACATGCCTGTGCTAGATGTTGAAATGTTTTAGCAAGTATTCCACCCACCCTTGAAAATGGGGCCACTTATCTGTGTTCACGGACACTGGTAGTCATGTGCTGTGAATATATATTTTACAGCTTTGGTATCTTCACAGTGGCTGATGTGAAGATCACTATTTCCACCTTACTTTGGCCTTGGTACCCTGCATGTGCCACTCTAGTAATCTGTGTTGACAGGGTGACAGTTCGGTCTCCCCTCAACAACAGATCTTCCTTGAACATGGACAATTCCTCTTTCTTGAGGGATAGACCTTTCAGGAATCACTGCACTGTCTCTGTTCTGTGTAGCTGGGCCTCAATGAATCTCTTCCACTTGCACCTAAGTCTTCTCGTATGGCCTGGATGTTAACGTGTTGTTCCAGATGAAATATTGCTCTTGCATCTCCTGGAGTAGCCTCTTGGGAGGTGATGATGAATTAAAGTCCGCCGCTTTCTTTGTCTCTGGGTGGTATTGAATGCCGAATTCAAATTCCTGGAATTGCAGCATCAATTTCTTTATCCTCGGGGGAGGAAGTAGTGCAGACCCACTGAATATCGAGATAAGGCATTTGTTGTCAGTCAGTGGCTGCCATAGAAATATAGGCAGAAATGATGGTATTCACACACCACGCAATGGCTTTCTTTTCAATTTGGGAGTACCTCGTTTCTAGGGATGTTAAGGCTCTGCTCGTGAATGCCACTGGTATGATGTCACTGGCTTGTATGCGTTGGGTTAGTACTGCACCGATGCCATGTGGGCTGTCATCAACGACAAGCTTTGTTTGTAACCTTGGGTTGAAATACGCCATGGTGGTGCCCGCAGACAGGGTGTGCTTAGTCGCTGGAAATGCTGGTACTTGCTATTCAACACATTTCCACGGTTCGGCTATCCTCACAGGGATTCGGTGATGATGGCGAGGTTGGTGATAAACCTCCTGCAATAGTTAACCATGCCTAGGAAGCTCCATATTTCGGATTGGTTTTGGGGCAGGCACAGTTTTAAAGTTAACCTTTTGCCATTCGGCAGAGACTCCATCTTTTTGAAATATGAATCCGGAGGAATCTAGATCGTATCTGTGCATTTACTGTGGTTGAGGATGAGGCCCTTGTTCTTTCATCCATAGTTAAACTGTGTGCTGCCGGAGATGGTGTTCCGCCAGGCTCTTTTCAGATATCAGGATTTCATCACTGACATTGATAACCCCGGCAATGCTGGTGATGACACCCCTTATGATATTTAGAAAGACTTCCACCGCAGAGGAGACGCCAGAGCTTTACAGTGGTATAGGGCCAAATGGGATGAAAACATCTTTATGTGGTGGGAGTCACTATGCAGGATTTGGGGATAACCAGCATTGAGGTCTAATTTAGAAATATATGTGGCTGCCTATATGGCAGTAGGTCATCAAGAGTGGCGTTGGGTACCTTTCCCGCTTGTGCCGTATTTAGTAATAGATTCCCGGTCAAAGCCACCCAACTATGGAACTCTTTACCCCCACGAGTAAGGGAAAACCAAAGTTACCGACATTTCAGGTGCAATCTTATCAATTGGCTCAAATCCAATGATATCCAAAGCCATCCTAACTTGTAAGAGAGGATTCCCCAACTTCTCCTCTTCATCAGCTCCCCCGACTTCCTTTCCTTCCTACCTACCCCCTGCACCATAACCTGTATTTTATTCTCTGGTCGCCCAGTGCGTAATTCACAAATGTCAACCACTGCGACACCACACCCTTTTGACTATGTATATTCCTTGTGTAATAAGTATGCAATTTGTAAATGATGTAAAATCCTGTTACTTATTCTGTAACTTGTAAGCTTAGAATATCCATGTCTCTGCGCCCTGATACCTCTGGGTCTGGCGTGCGCTACAAACAAAGAAACAAACAAACATGTGCATATTGATATATATTCATACTTGGTCGATTTTCTTGGGTTTGCTCTGTAATATATATTTTGGTCAATGTTTCCATATATATACATATATATTACTTCAGGTGGAAAAGTTGCCTCTTGTACTGCTGTCTGTGTAGCGCCGCTCGGGGGAGGCAAGACTCTTTCGCTGGGTTCCTGGGTGGAGGCCCTTTACTACCACTGATATATCAGCCTCTGGGTCCACAGATGGTCTCCTGCAGCCTAGACTCCAAATCATCGGGACTCTGTTAAAGACCACTGGAGAAGCTGCACTATGGAGTCAATGCTGGAGTTCGTGAACAGACGACCATTTCAGTCTTTGTTTGGGTCAGCCGTCCTCAGGCTGACGGAACACAGCTTCGTTTAGAGGGCAAACAAGCCATATTTCATTTTGGAACTTGGCTGAAAAGTTCAGGGTTCTCCTTACAAGGTAGGGTGCTGCACTTAAGCTATCCTCTCTTCACCTGCTATGAAACTTGAGAGAGTTGCTAGCTATTATTGTCCTTCCCCTTTGTTCACACGCCAGACTTAATTATCTTTCTTTAGTTCTACTGAAGGCCCGCGCTGGCAAAGGAGGCAGATTTTTTTTTTACAGCAACATTAAACTGCAGAATACAGAAGCGCCCTCTATCCAATGAACATACACTAAACCGCCAATGAAAAGTCTCAGTGCACTGAAGCACCAGTAACAAACATGACTACATTTGCCGCGGAAGGCAGGACCAATGAAAACACACAGACTGCATTCAAAGGAAACCTCTTATATTTTGTTCCCCTGCTTATATGAAAGCGAGCTTACATTCTCTCAAGCCAAACCTACAATAACACTTTTTTGATAGCATAGGGGCTGCAAAAAAAAACTCTATTTCCTTTGTTGGTACACTGTGATGTTTTGTAAAAATGAGATTTTTGAGATGTCAGACTTATTTATTTTAAAAGGGTAGGAAATGTCCATATACAATATCAGTGTTACTTTCATAAACAAAAGTGTTTAATATGTGAATATGAGAAAGGGAATACGTTTTTCAACTCATTTCGGGCCTGATTCATGGACGTGTTTTATAATGGCGCAATCCCATAGTAGAACGTTTTGTGAATCAGGGCCTTTAACTTTAACAGTTAGAGCTCAAGTCGAGGGTACACGCATGTGGACACAGTCCCCCCCACTTTTTTCAGAAGTCCCCCCACTTTTTTTCGGAGGGTATCTTGAATTGCTGATTTCTGGTGACACCACATTCAATTGGTATGTTAATGAGTCCCCCTCTTTTTTTTTTTTAAGGACTTGACCCCTGTTAGCAGTACTACATGTAAACTCTCATGACACCTAAGAGCGCATGTTCCATTGTGCCGTTACGTGAATGGAAGACGTAAAAGCCTTGAGTAAGGCTTTAACGTCTTCCATTCATGCCACGCCACATTTATGATCATTTGTATGGCGGAGCAGAATGCAACTTCCGTTTCCACCACCTTCCTCACTACCATACAAATGCTGGCGGTCCCTATGGGGTCTGCCTACTTTATGCCCTGGCATAAAGCAGGGGAACCTCATAGGGATCCATTGTACACGCTGCTGCCATGTCTACATGGCAGCACTGTGTACAATTAATGCTCACATATCAGGCAGTGTTTATTTGTAATTGTGAACACAGCTTATGATGGACATATCTTTAATTGTGCTTGCATGCTGGACAGCATTTCTTTTAGAGTTGTGAACACTGCTTACCATTATTTAATTGTGAGCGCCGCTTGCAATGCGAGCCTATACAAATAATTAAAAGCAATTAAAAGTAAACACTGCCTGGCATGCAAGCACGCCAGGCAGATTTACTTGCTTTGCACGGCAGAGTGCAAAAGTTCAAGGCAAAAGGCAGCATACGCATATGTATACTGCCTTTTGTCCTGCACATTTGCACTCCATTGTGCAAATGTTGAAATTTGGCGGCAGGGACCTGTTGCATTGCAATGCTGATTTACTGACTCCCCATGATTAGGTGCAAAATGAGCTCCCTAATGGTCAATGGGGGCGTGCCACATATTATACCTGTTTCCCCTCTTTTCTCCGGTCTTCTAGAGTGGGTGGTGGGGAGAAAAGAGTCAGTTACCATGCATGGTATTTGTGGTCTTCCACCCTTCCTGCAGTGTGCAACATCTCTCATCCCTGTAGATTGAGGAGAAGGGATATCACATTGGAGGGGATCAATAAGAAGGCATCACAACAGAATGCCATTAACGCTCAAGAAAATAAAATGCTGAGTCACAGATACCCAGCAAATATCCTGCAAAACTAAGTGATTGAAGACGCCGGCCAAGAAAGCAAATCGTACATGTTTTTGTTCCATTGGTGGGAATAATACTCAAGTGATTGCCTTCACAGTAGAATATATTTGGATGGGATATTATTGCTTCTTGAATTGCAGTTGTCAGGTAATGTCCACTAATAGCGACGGATTTGCTTTCAGTATAAATGGCTGCTTTTGGCAGCAGGCAAGATGGCGGGGGATGCACTTCCTTGTTTAGTAGCCAAAGAAGGCCGACGCGGCAGCGGGCACCCGACCATCTCACTGCTGTTGGACACGAGTGAATGCTTGTCGCTGGCAGCATGTTTTGATTCTTGTTTTTAGAATTCAGAGCGCTGGAGCAATATTGGGCCTGTTGTTCTTGGCAGACTTTGAATCATTTCCAGGCGAGCCTATAAAGTGCAGGGGTCCACAAGGCCTAGTGCACTCGTGCTGTGTGATCCATTCGCGACAGAATGGGCTGGAGGCCATGGTCTTCCATGTACTTAGCTGTGTCACTCTTAATCGTTGTGATGTAGTGTACAAGGATATGCATCTACAACCTAACCTGTTGTTAAAATGGGTTTTACTGTAACTTAAATATATGTATTCTTTCTGATTCTTATAGGTGACAGAAATAATTAGGACTAATTCAAAATCAACTATGAAAGCAAAAGCAACCAAAAGCAGTGGACTGGAAACAAAGCAGAGGTGATATTTGTGATTGTGCTAGCAGTTTGTTTAAATCTGTTTATATTGGAATGCGTTTGCTGGGTTTACTAACATCTGCAACAGAGACCACTGATGTGTCATGTGTGCTGGCACAGGCTACAGCAATTACTGGTGTGTCACATTTGTCAACACCTGCGTAGGAGAATACGGGTGTGTTTTCTTTATTTACATCTTGGGACAAATTGACTTCTGCCCCGCAGGAGAAAAAGAATGAGTAGCAGCTGCACTGCTGACTCAGCCCTCAAACTTTCTACAAAATAAGAGCTGGCCCAATCAGAAAGGTTAAACAGGCACAGTTAAGGGACACACGTCTTTGCCTTTTGTGGTAATGTGCACGGAGGGAAGGCTATAGTCTCAAGAGGAGTGTAAATGTGAAACAGCAGCAACCCGCATAGCAAAGAACAACAGCCCAAAATAAAGGAACGTAAAGTCAAGGTTTAATTAACATATATGTATGCTTTAATTAAACACACCATATGCAATAATAACTTAATAGAAACACTACAAAGCCCCAACCCCGTCTTCATCTCCTCCCAAGAATCTTTCATCAATTTACTTTTCCTGCAAAGTGGTACTCTTGTCAATATCCCTATTTTCAAGTCACCTTAATTACTGTAACACTCTTCTCCTGGGACTTTCTACCTCTTCCGCCCTGCATTTACAGCATCTTCAGCATACTGCTGCTCCACAACTTTGTAACCTTAACTTTACAAATCGTGTCTCTCCTTCATCACAATCTCTGCATTGCCTTCCGGGGGCAAGTCAAACTCCAACATCCCTGAATTCCTGAGCTCAAATGTTTGCAGATAGTTCCTTTCTCTCTCATTGCACCTCTTCTTCAGATAACTAACTTACTGGGCCCACATTCTGTTTGGCTCATCAGGAGGGTTGGTCATGTTTCAGTGCAGGTGGTTTTTTGGTGGTTATCTTTGGCGTATTTTTCATAGGTCGCTCTTCGTATGTTTTAAAGACCGGTCACTTCTCTTTATAGAAATCTTTGCTGCAGTTGCTATAACTTTTCCCTCAATCATTGAGTACCAACATTAAAGTAATGGCGGCAGCAGTGCTTTATAATAGGTAGTTAATAAATAGAGAAATAATTGTTTGACCGATTTTTATTTTTTGTTTTTTTTCCCATTTTATAGTACACAGACTGCTGAGAAGCTGGAAGTTGATCCAAGTTCGTACTCCTTTCCTGATGTAGCCAACATTGTTCAGAAAAAGAAGCCAGTTCGCCAAGGTCCCATACATTTACAGAACACAAAGTTGACCTGCCATGAGAAGAGTGACTCTTTTGATGATAACTCCGAGGTCCCTCCTTTAATATGAACTGTATTGCGAACACTCAATGCTGCTGAAGATGGCATTCAATTGTCTATCACATTTTGTACTGCGATTTCATTATAGTGCCTGCAGTCTCCAAGCACATTCATTTGTAAACTACAGCATGTTGTTAGATGTTCAGTATTCAGTCTTACATTGATATTTGTTGATATTGTAAATATGGATGGTTTGATCAAAATGGACATTAGGATCTATGATAATATACTTTTATATTTGCAAAGTAAGTGTTGTCTTTATTTTCTTGACACACTGTGGATTGAAAACACATCAATTTTATGCACTGAATGCATGAGTTCGTACAACTCTTTATGCTTTCCAATGGGTACTATTCTACAGATGAATCGCTGTGCCAGTATTTTTTAATATTGACATATTTTAAGCATGAGCACCTTGAAATGTAGCACTGTATGCTCAAATATTGTAAATATAATTTCTAGGGAGCAACATTTCTTTTTCTTGTGGTTTGTTTTCGTAAAACCCCATCTTTCGGGTTGAAACCTCTGAAAAGGAATAACCCTGCCGTTGCAAGACAAATAAACCTCACACCATGAGGGAATATCGGTCTTCTGGGCAAAGGTATACCAGCAAAAAAGGTACCATACTAGGTTTGTCTAATATAATTTACACAGTCTTTTATACTCTAGTCAATCTGTAAAGAAACCCACCTGTTAAAGTGTTGTTCACTACTACAACACAGAAAACTCTATACACTGTGTGTGCGTTATTTATCCGTGAGTATATTCATAAATGTGGGTAACACAAATATATATATATCGTTTGTAACATCCAATTGCTTCCTTCCCTAGGCAATGTAATATACTATGGGAGCAATTCTGATTTACCAAGCAAATTTGCAAAACAACAATCGCCCTAAAATACAAAACAAATTCACTAAACTAAATAGTGGCTTACACGTGTTTTACACTGGTTATGTTGATGATAATCACACATCGTGCATGCTTCCTTAAAGATTATCATATTTTTTTCATAAAAATAAAGACACAATTTCTGTATGTGCTTCCTTGATAACTGTGGTAATGTGAAAGTGAAAAGAGGAGACCATCAAAGATGTAAGAAAATAAAAGATTATACCAATTAGTTATTCATTTTAATTGCTATCATGATTCTGTAATTTATTAGCTGTTACCTGAGGAGAATAAATCTATGTTGTCTAGTTCTCATACCTATTCATCTTTATATAAACAAAGGAGGACTATTTCAATAATGTGCCTGAGAAAAGATTGTGTGTCATTCAGATTTGGGCGGATTTCTTTAATGTAATATGCCAGAGCGAGTTACCACCTCCGCTGGTGTTATTTCTTTAAATCCTCCCAATTCAGAGTTTACCACCGGCAGAGGTGGAATTTCTAGAATACCTCCAGAGGTATTTAAGAAATACCAACTCCTCTGGTGGTAACTTAAAAGGGTATTTTTTCAAACATTTATTTTCCACCATTTCTTCCTTCAATATGAAAGGACCCTTTTATGGATTACATGGGATCAGAGATGCCCCTCTTTTTTCATTTCCTTACCATGGCCCTGTGTAAAAACCTTTTTCACTGTATTGAAGGGAAGCGCCTGCACTTCCCTTGCATACACTTAAAATGTAATTAGGACCAATGTTGAGTTTTTAGCTCCACCTGGTGTAGGTTAAAATGGGCATATTTTCAGCAGAAAGTCAACCTAAAATACAGCTAGCAATTTTTTCTCAGAATACCACCATTGGTTGGTTTTTGATCAAACCCAGAACTGGGCGGATGGTAAAATTGGCTGCATTTTCCAAATTTCCCAGATTGTACCATTACCACCCTACTCTGAATGCCCCCCCTCTAATCCCCTAAATTATCTGTTGTTTCAGTTTACCTTAATATGATTGTTGGATGAGTTCTACAGGAACAAAATATTCCATGATCCATAATGCAGTATTCTTTATAGATTGTGGCAATAAGACCCGAGGCGGCAGGCCAGTACCGCCCCAGGTAATGCCCCCGGGACCGTAGTTACAGGCCCAAGCATAGTGAGAGCCTTAACGAAGCCCCGGGGGCATTACCGTGGGCGGTATTGGGCCGCCGCCAAGGGTCTTAAAGCCATTAGTACCCCGGCCCGTTAGACCGGGGTACTAATGGCCTTTTTTTCTGTTCCGAAACACTGCCGCCTTTTTTTCTGTTCCGAAACGCTGCCGCGTTTCAAAACAACAAAAAAAGTCAAATAAAGTGCCCGCTGGGAATGGGAAAACGTACTCCGTTTTCCCTTTCCATGGTGGCCATCGGGAGCGGACGTGCCGGGAACAGAAGTGTTCTCAGCGCGTTCGCTCCCGAGAAAAAGAAGGGAGGAGAGGGTATAGTTTGCAGGGGAGGGGGGTGGAGGAAAAAAAAAGCTTACCTGAGTCCCCGGTGGGGGACGAAGGCAGCCTCCAGCCTTGGGGAGGCTCGTAGCGGTGATTGCCCCATTTCGAGCCTCCTCATTGGCTAAGGGGCTGCCATGCCCCCCGCCAAGAACAAATGCTGGCTCGCTCGTACGTCCACGGGAATACCGTGTGGTATGGCTCAGAAAAGAGCCAATCCACGTGTAGTGTTTCCTGTGGACAGAGCGTGCCGGGTACTAATGTTAAATAACTTATCTCAAGTCCTATGTATTACTACTTTTGCTATTAAGTGAATGTCTTCGTAATTGCTGTTGAATCATTTTTATTCTGTTACTCTGGCACTTAGTACGGTTCTAGTTCCGAAATGAAAATATAGGGGGGGGATAACAGAAGAGCGAATCAATTATTACCCAAGTGTAATACTACATCTTCCTTATTCAACTGTTATATTGCAGGATTTGTTATTATGTACCAGTCACTGAAATAAATGAACTTCATGTCCTCCAAGGACTATAGACCAATTGGTTTTGTTGCCTGCCAAATCTACAAGTCCCATCTTAGGAGCTTTAAGTTAGCATGCTTCTTGTATGGTCATAAAACGTGTGCCATCTATAAATGAGTGTGATTATAAATATATAACAAGTATTGTTCATACAGTATACCAAAATTGGACATCAAAATACCCCTTTGTATGATTAAAATAACCACACATAAGTTAATGTATATTTTATTTTCATTAGTGATCCTGTTATTTATATGTTTTAATATTTTCAGAATACATATAACATGTGTCCAACATAAGCATGTTCCAAAGTTTGTATATGTCATAGTGTCACCTAATCCCTTTATCCATTAGTCATGACATGAATATATTTCAATTTCTTCCATAGGTAACCATATACAGACTGTATAGACCACTGAATCCTGTCCTCTAGAATATTGCTATCAAACTCCTACTTAAGAAATCCCATGTTCCATTCCCCTTCTTCCAAACAAAAGCGGTCAATTTTGTTTTATGAAATATTTCAAAAGAATAACCAGTTCCCAAACATTGTCAACATAACAAGTAAGAGTGCTCCACCTATTACAAATACATGTACTCATATACAGGCATTTAAAGAAAAGAATACAGTACATGATTGTTAAAGCCCCCTTCAACACTTTTAAAGGAAATGTTTTTTTGTGCTTCTTGTTTTTTTGTGCTTCTTTCTGTCTCGATATTGCTTCAGTGTCTCCTCTGCATTCTCCAGTGGTGACTGTTTTTTATTGCCAATGCAGGTTTATAGACTTGTATCCCAGGGCACAATTTCTACTTGCTAATGTGCTGCTGTGGATATCTCTGGTTACCTAAAGAATTTGATCTCAAATGTTCTTACATACGTTTTGTCTGCCTCTTGGTGTTACAAATGTACAATTTATTGCAAGCACATCCTCTTACATAGATCAAAAATGTACTTTTACAGTAATAATACATTGCTTATAAGCATGTGTTTCCCATATGCATCAATAATGTTGGTAGTCTTATCCATTGTATATATACAGATTCTACATTGTCCAAATTTTTTAAAACCTACAAGTGTTTTCCCTGACCATGTAATATCGAGATGGCTCTTTTGACAGAGTAAGTTATGTAAAGTTTTGGTTTTGGAAAATAACTGAATTTAGCGCCAAAACAGCACTTTGAAGATTGCCATTGATTAGGAAACTGTATTTATGGGCATTTTCGGATTTTAGCCATTCTGTGGGCTTGTTTCCAGTGACAGATGACAGCAGTGATGACCTATGGCAGATGTCAGCAGTGATGACGACGACAGCAGTGATTCCTGCTTTTATACCTCTTTGCCAGTGTATTTGGCAGGGCGTGCAGCTCTTTTGGTGGGTTATGAACTCTGCGCAATTTTGCAGACTTGGTGCGCACAGGGGTTATTGCCTCCATTCTTGGCAATTTCCTTTCCCCATTGGCAAAGGGGTGCAGTGTGGCGCAGTGGCGTGGATAAAAATACTCCACAGCACAACTGCTCCAGCTGCAACGGGGAGTACCCCGCAAGCAGCTGCACCAGATTACCTGCAAAAAATACAAAAAAATAGGAGCAATAATGAAACACTGCCGCTATTATTAGAGCCAGGCAGAACCCCCATCAATCCAATAAATTTTAGCAGAGCATTGAGGAGTTATCCCAACAAAGGAATCAGCTCAGCAATTGAACAGGGTTGCAAAGAAGGTTTCATTATCCCCTTTAAGGGAGTAGGGTCCCAGAAAATCCCCAAAAATGTGGTCTCTGCTAGGGGCAACCCAAAAGCAGTAAGAGCTAAAATTGAGAAAGAACTGCGCCTGGGTAGGATTGCAGGCCCCTGGGAAATAATGACATTTTCAAACTACCTCGTGTCACCACTAGGACTGGTACCTAAAAAAGATGCGGGCAAAATTAGGCTTATAGACCATATGTCATATCCCAGGGGCCACTCGCTCGCTCAATGATGGCATCCCTCACGCTAAATCTGCAGTTACCTACACACAGTTTCAGGAAGCATTCAGACTAATACGGGACTGCGGGAGGAAAGCTCCCATGGCTAAACTGGACATTGAATCCACCTTTATATTTCTCCGTCCAGCCAAGTTCACAGCAGTGATTAGGTTTTACTTTTGATAAAACATGTTTATGTAGACAGATGCCTCCCCATGGGGTGCGCAGTATACTGCGCCCTGTTTGAACAATTCAGCTCGTTTTTCCAGTGGGCATTTCAGAAACAAGTAGCAGGGGTCAGAGTAGTGCACTCCCTGGACGATTTTATGGTGATGGGCCCAACAGATTCAGATGAATGCAGTAGGGCGCTGAGAGAGATGGAAAGGATGGTGGAGCAATGGGGCATCCCGCTGGCAGCAGAGAAGACGACCAAGCCATCCACAAACATTATCTTTTTGGGGATAGAGATAGACTCATTAGACGGTGTATGTAGAATCCCAAAAACAAAAGTAGCAGAACTTTTGGCAAAAATCCTAGAGCTAAACACGAAAAACAAGGGCACAGTAAGGGAATTGCAATCACTGGCAGGCAGTCTCAATTTTGCAGCCAGGATCATACTGCAAGGAAAAGTATTCTCCAGTAGCCTGGAGTTTAAAACCAGAGCAAGCACCAAACCCCACCTGCACATCAGGCTAGGCAAAGAAGTTAAAGAAGATCTAAACATGTGGGAGAATTTCCTCACTAATTACAACGGGATCACACTTTGGCGCACACCATTGAACACAAGGGTAAAAAGGGTCCTCTTTACAGATGCAGCAGGGAGCAAAGGGTTTGGGGCGATGTTGGACACAGAATGGGTGGACGGACAATGGCCGAGTCATGGCACACAGCAGGATGGTCAAAAAACATCACTCTGTTAGAAATATTTGCCATCTGGCTAACCATATGCACATGGGGTAGGGAGCTGGCACACACAGAACTCATGGTATGGTGTCACAACATGGCAGTGGTAGAAATTATAAACAGAAGGACTACCAAATGCCACCTGGTGCCCAGAATATTACAAGTCATCACAGCGGTCACACTGATGGAAACATTGTTGTCAAAGCAAAGCACATCACTGGAGCAGATAATAACATTTCAGATGCTTTATCTCACTTTCAGTGGACATGATTCCGGGAGCTAGTGACACTTGCCCAGGAGAAGATGACACCGATCCCGGCGGACTGCTGGTCAATAATGGGCAGCTAAAGAGTTTTGCATCAACACCTGCGCTCGAGGGCAAAGGCCGGGATGCGCATCAACAGACACCTCAAAAACGGGTGCCAGCAGCATGCTGCCCACAGAAAACATGAACCCTGCCACGGGGTTCCTAGAAGAGATGGCAAGGAAAGCACTGGCAAGCAGCACTACAGCTCAGTACAGTAAGTGTCTGCAAACGGTCTTTAAAACAACAGCGTTAAACCATGTGGAGTTAATAACAATAAGAGAGATAGAAATCTTTTTTTGAAGTGGGCTCATGATCAGCGGTTTAAAAAAGAGTGGGCAAAAAGACATTTGATAGCAATATCCTATTTTTCAAAATTACGGGGTGACTCTGACCCCACACAAAGTGTGATAATTTCATATGCAATGAAGGGTTGGGGCAAGATGACGGTCTCCAGGTAGATACTCGACGCCCACTGGATTTTGATAAATTAGTGAAAATAACAAACCTATTAGACAGCATATTCTCGCACCCGTATGAAGCATTATTATTCAAAACAGCGTTTTCACTCGCATACTTTGGGGCCTTTCGGATGGCAGAGCTCATAACTTCCAGCACCAAAGTCAACAATGGGTTAGGCATTATGGAAACCAGGGTAAGAAGAGACAGCATCAGCATAGATATCCAACGATCAAAAACAGGGGCCAAAAGGGTCATTACCATTTGCTGCATTGATGATGCCCCCAATTGCCCAGTGTACATCACCAATCTCTATTACGCACAAAGGCCTAAAGCGGGAGGGGGGGGGTTCCTAATCCACAGAGACGCCTCAGCCCTGAGCCACTACCAATTTAAAGGGGCACTGATGAAGGCAATCAGCAAAGCGTGTTGGAATCCAAAGGGTCTCGGCACGCACTCGTTTAGGATTGGGGCGGCAACCTCAGCATGGCAAGGAGGGCTAGGATGGAAATCTGATTGTTACAAAAGGTACATCAGACCAGAACTAATATAGTTTTCTTGTCCCTCCCCCATACATGTTTTTTCCTCTGCAGAAAAACCTGCGTACCAGAGCACACCTTTAAAATCAGCCTAGATAGTCGGTCACTCGTTTGTATTCAGGACAGGGCGGTGGGACGAAGAAACAAAAGATGGCCCAGCTTTCAGAAACACGATTGCATCATGGTGGGGATACAGAGGCCTCCAGTGGATGGACATACATGACAAATTAGCCGACCTGGTCGCCTACAGAGACCCTCCGGAATTTTTAATAATCCATCTGGGGGGCAATGATCTAGTAAATGTGGGCATAAAACTTTTATATGAGGAAATATGCACCTCACTATCAGGCATTTCACACAACTGGAGGGATACAGAAATGTACTTTTCAGCAATCCTGCCTAGAATCGGTGGACATCTCCAGGAGAAAATTGAACAGAGGGCTGGAGAAGTTTTATATAGCCAGGGGGTTGGGGTTTGTAAAACACCCGGCCATAACACTCGGTGACCCCGATCTGTTTCACAAGGATGGCACCCACCTATCCGGGCACGGCATGCAGCAATTGTATAGCGAAATCACCAATACTTTAGCTAGCAGAGGCTGCAAATAACCTGAATTTTTGGGGAACACAGGCAGCCGAAAACCTACCTGGGTGTGGCGGCATGGGCCAGAGGAGGTAATCTCAGGACCCGGTGCCCAAAAGTGCTATATTATTATGATATGCGATTATTGTTTATGTTTCCATAACCATATCTGTATCAATAAAAAACCTACGGCCTTTTATTGCCAACACTTGACCAAATCGTTGTGTGTAATATTTCATGAGGAGGGCAAGGGCTGTAAGACATGACGCACACACCCCAACACAACAAATGTAAGTCTGCTGCATATGGGTCCAACAGTTATGGGAATGCCGCCGGGCCGCCCCAGGTGAGGCCAGGTAACTGCTATCCCATGGCAGCAGGGTCAGGAGAGGGGCAGCAGCCCCCCCCCCAGGGTCAGCTCCCCTCTCCTCCCACAGATAAGGGAGACAGCAGTCTGAGGCGCTTCAAAGCACAGGAAGGGTGAGGTAATAAAAATACCTCGCCCTTCAATGAAAATAAATGGGTGCAGTACACCCAGTGGATGCAGAACACCCAGGCAGGGAAAGTACAAAGGGATGCCCCCCTCCCAGGGGCGCAATTAGTCAGCTGCATGGCTGACCTGGGGGGCTGGCCACAGCCCCCACAAATGTACTAAAAAGACTGAGGGGCTTCCCTGGGTCCTATATAAGGAGCTGCTTTCAACTCGGAAAAACACAAACTGTTTGTGGACCCTGCCGGGGACCCAAACACTTTAGGGAAGTTTGCTGTGTACTCAGCGTCTTCCTGCTCTTTTTCTTTTCCACAAACCCTCCCACCCTAGAAAAATGGGAGAAGAACAACGGAAAGAAACTCAGGACACTGTACGGTGCCCACAACAAGTCCTGGGACAAGAAAGGCGGCACGGGCCAGAGAGGGTAACCTCAGGACCCGGTGCCCAAAAGTACTATATTATTATGATATGCGATTATTGCTTATGTTTCCTTAACCATATCTGCATCAATAAAAAACCTACAGCCTTTTATTGGCGACACTTGACCAAATCGTTGTGGAGTAATATTTCATGGGGAGGGCAAGGGCTGTAAAACATGACGCACACACCCCAACACAACAAATGTAATTCTGCTGCATATGGGTCCAACAGTTATGAAGCAGTACTTCCAGGGCAGCGGCAAACCAGGTGGAGCAGGACGACATACAGTGGGATGGAAGCAAGAGGGAGAGAAACCCTGATGTGGATTGAAAAGCTGATTGAAAGGAAAGAGAAAGCTTGCATAGTGTTTCCACATCATCAGCCACCCTCCCGGGTAAACGACAGAGTTAGGGAGGCGAGACACCAGCTGTGAACTTCAAACCTTGACTCCAGGAACAGAGGCATGAGCAAACGCAAGGATTTCACACAGCCGGTCAGTGAAGTGAATGCCCTGACAGACCGGTCTGTGTGAAACGAAGATTGTAGTTGCAACAAAGTGGCAAGCAAACGTTGTGTATAAGACGGCAACCATGAGGAAAGCAATTAAAGACTCTTGTTCTTGCTTAAAGGCGCAGCGCGATACCAAGTAGAAAAGTGGTCATACCATAAGAAGCGGTACAATCAAAGGTCTTTGTGATATAGCACAGACAAAAAATACATGGAGAAAGTGGGAAACAAGGTGTGCGCCCGACTGAGGGGAGTCTGAGAGTGAAAACTGCAAGTACCAGAAGGCATTACAAGAAAGTGTCGTGAAGATTTTGTTGAACTTTCTTTTTGCATGTTTGCGAAGCTATAAGGAATCAAAGAACTTTTCTGTTATAAGGGTAACTGCAAATGAGAAGAGAAGGTCGAAGTGGTCATTCAGAGGTCTTAGAAAAATCCTTGCACATTCGAAAGTCTTTGACAGTAGGAAAAGTAAAAGAGAGGCCTGAGCCCGACAAAGAGGAGCCTAGTGAATGTGACACAGAGCTTGGGGAAGGGAACCCAATGAACTTTGATATGAAGGTCCGAGCCCGGCAGAGGAAGACCTAGGTGAAATTGTACTTCTGGAGAAGAAGCTGAGCCATAATTGTGAACTGTGGTAATTTTGTTTAACTGCCAAAAAAAGGAAATTGATCATGGTAGGCCAAGCAGGCCCTGGTCCAGGATCTTTGAACTGCATTCGTGTGTCTGGAGCCAGAGTGTGTCACCCAAGCCAACTGTGCCACCTTACCAAGTGCTGCAAAACGTGGGGAGAGACAGTTGCTCAGCCACAATGACATTTGTTTTTCACGCAGATTTTCGTTTGACCCAATCCATATCCCTTCACCCATTTGTTATCTTGGAGTAAGTTCAGGCATTATGTTTATTAGCATAAGTCATTATTATTATGACAATAGTGACCAGAACTGTATTTTCTTTAGTTTATGGTTCAGATTACTCCCATTTTAGTATTAGGTCAAGCTAGGAGTTCGCCCAAACCCCCATTCAAAATATACAAATGAAGGTTTTGAAATTTGAAATCTTGTGTCAGTGTCTACATGTGGCACCACGCCTCCCTTACAGATACTACATCGAAAGTAACAAGTGTGTAGTTGTGTTTCCAGGCAATAACTTGTAACATGCACAAAGTATACCTGCTATCTCTAGTTTATGAGACGAGTGCCTGAACTATTGAATTTAAGAAGGCGTCTTCAAATTCATCTTTGGATTCCAGTATCGCAGCAAGACCAGATTATAAATCTCACTTTAGGTAGATCTTGATAGCCCTGATCCCTTTGGTAGAAAGTAAATTGTGAGGATATGAGGGGTTTTCCTTACTAATTGGGTTTGTGATTTCATGGTGAGTAAATATTCAAAGAATCAGTATTCCCCTTTGTCGGATCCTTTCTTGAATAGCTGCATGCGTTTCAAATTCAATCTTTTTGTAACATCCATAACATCCAAGGTTTTTCAGATGTTCTCTCCCACTTTCATGTAGTCTCGTCTATCCATCATTCCTAAAATTCTTCCCCCTGTCCGATTGCTACACAAGAAGGTAATTCGATTTTCAGATGATAGGTTATTCAAACTTAATGAATGCACGCCAGAATAAATAGTGCACAGATAGTTTCTACAGTTTTCTGTGTTACACCAGCAAAAAATGAAGTGTCCTAGCCCACCCCTTTGTGGTCAGTCTCCAGATCTTGTTCTGGAGTCTTCAAAAAGGATCTAAACTTCTTTTGAGGCAGACTTGGAAAGTAGAGATGCGTAGAGATGGCGCTTTTGACTCATTCTTTTTCCCACATTGTACTTATTGAATTGCAGAAAAGAGTTTTGACATTAATCTTGGCACAGAAGTACAGTTGGAAACAGAACAGTCCCAGTGGCGGATGATTTACAGTGGTGCAGGTTGATAGAATTCACTGGTGGGACAGAGGGAAGGAGCCAACAGACAGGACTATTTGTAAATGGGGAACGTCGGCAGGGCAGTGTGTACAATATATAAAGTAAATTGTACATCTAGTATAACAGAGAGTGCCATTGGATGAATGGGAGATGGAGCCGGACAGAGAGGAAGAGGTTGCTAGAGGAAAGTAAATCCCACATCTGATACTATTAGACAGTGACATTCATATAAACGTGCAATTTTTAAAATTTTTATCATTTCAGTTCTAACGTTACAATTTCTACCCTAATGCCGAATACAATGCAAACTGCTTAAGTGCAACATAACAATCAGTAGGTTTTGCACGGCGATCTCTGATCAAGTACACTTGCCATCAATCAGGTGAAATTCGAAATGTCTATTTTGACTAAATGACATACATCGTTTACAAGGGTATGTATGAAAGCGATGTGTGCGATGAAAGAATCTGATTTCAAATACGATTGACTTTTTTTAATGAATATTCTATTCAATAGATGTATACAAGGTTGGTGTTAGGAAAGATTTCATATTGTAGGGAATTTTCCTTCCATGTGGCAACCCCCAAACGTTTTGCTGTTGTTTTACACCCTGATCTAGACTTTGCCAGAGAAGCGCAGCCTTCCGCCGCACTCCTCTGGGCTTTCGCTCCATTCTTACAGGGAAACTGACATGCCCTTAGGACAGTCAGTACCGGGAAACGTTGTTTTCCGTAGTTCTTTTCTCATTTTGCAGCTTTCGCGCAACATGGCACAAGAGGGCACTGTAAGCTAAGTTACTGCACTCTTGGGTCTCTAGTCATTCTACAGGCCCTAGAAACTCTCTATGGATGTATAATGAACTGTGCAAGTATGTCAGGGACGGGACTGGTGGCAGCAATCGTTTCTTTGTGTTTTGAACTCCCTTTTGCCCTGTTAACTGCGCTTCTTGCGTTTGGCCAAAATGGGTGGCCTGGCTTCCAAAATGGCCAGACCACAAGGTTCTTTGTCCTGTCCGCTGACCGTCTTGCCCCTTCACCTTCCCCAGGTCGAGCCGACCCGGGGCCATCCTTATTTGGGCATGTACTTTCCCGCAAAACACAGATGCTTTCGCGGGCTTCTACAGGCCTGTTGTGAGCCTCCAGGATGTGGGCTGGGATGTCTGGTCCCAATACACATCCTGGGTGCCAGAGAGTCTAGTGTGTCTTGAATGCCTGGGACCACTGTGGTCCGTGATAGGTCCACGTATGGTGTGAGTGTTTTGTAAGCAGATCTCCCATTGGGTCCTCTCCGTTTTGGCGCGAAGGGAACTCTGGATAAGAGGAGGCTGGAAACACCACTACCATGTTGATCTCCTGAGTTCTCACGAACAAAGGATAAAGGAGCCAAGTATCCTGCAACTAAGAAGCTGAGTCTAGGAATCGCTGGTAACCTGCTGAAGGTTTGGCACCCTGCACTGCTGTCGTCCTGTGAGACCCCTCTGCCTCTGATCGAACGAGAAGGCCTGTACTGGTGCTTCAACCCTTTAGAATAGTGGGAACAACTATTCTCGGCATCTTCACCAACTCCTGTACGTAAGCCTTCGGAAGCGTCCCTGGACCATCCAGTGGACTGACCAGCCTACACAGGAACCTTGCTCTGTTACCGCCGTCTGGCTGCTGCTGAAATCCGAGCCCTCGACACTCTCACACGCTTCGTACACTTGGCGTTCCCAGGTCTGAAGTGAGAAGTGTACGTTGGGCCTGGAATACAAGCGGCTGCCGAGTTGCCCTGCTGAGGTAACCATCTGTGCGTGTTCGCTGCGTTTGGGACACCCTCGACCCTGACTTCTGCTGCCGCAGAATCTACACGGCGCCGAGACGTCCCTCTCATCGCATCTGAACCTGCCAGCGAAGAAACTAACTCAGAGAAGCCTGGGTCTGCCTGCATCGGGGACCGGTGAGTAGTCAATACCCTGAACCAGTCTCCCTCCTGCAGAAGCCTGTGGCTTTCCCCCGCTGTTGAAAAGCAGCACCCCTTTCTCCGTACTTGCGCCCTGCTTCTGCCCACAAGTGGAGGCTGCGCTTGAGTAGCGGAGGTCTGTTCGCCATCGTTTGTTCACCTCTCTGAACTGCCTGATTTCCCCGAGAGACACTCCTTGGCCCGTTGGCACCCACGTGTGCAGGTACTTTTGAGCAGAAGGCTCCACTCTTCGTAGGGCTCGGACTTCCTTCTAGTTAGGTGGTCTCTGATGTCGAACTGGGCCTACCGATTACTTGCACTGCCTGTTTTCCTCCCCATCTAGGTGGTCTGCATATTTCGTGCTCCTAACTCATTAGACCCCTCGGTCTTGTATATATATTGTATTGATTGTGATGTGTTGGTTTACTTGAGTTTTATTGTGATTCTTTACTATGGTCGATGTTACAAAGGCCTTGTAATAAATGTGTCTATATTTTTAATATAACACCTGCCTGGAGTAATTTGTAAGCGTCCTTGCTTTGTGTGCTCATTGCAGGCTTTCAGTCACCCTCACCCCTCTTGAGACCTAGTCATGACCGCCGCCATCGCTACCCTGATTGGTCTGGCTTGTCCAGAGGTTACCCTGATCCAAGGATCTAGGCTGGCCTTCTGAACCTCTGCCCCTCCAGGACAGAGTTCGGAAATCCATCTTAACAGTTGGGAATTAGAAGAGGAGGCACATGGATCTGAGGTGGCGGACCACTTGCCGGTTCGGTCATTACATTACAACACGGTTTCACAGGAAATCAAAAAAACAAGGGTAACTTACAAACAATATTGTTTATGAGAAGTGGTTTGGGCTGGTGTTGTCTTCATAAAATGTTATTTTAAAATCTAAAGTGCTATATAATGTATGTTGGATTTACATTGAACATGTTTTTACAACCCATCTCCTTGGGGCCCAGAAGGAAAAACAGTATAAAGACACAGACAACAAATGAAACCAAAGATGCTGCTTGCCAAACAGATTTCACCATGGAACAACTATTATTTGAGGCGCAGCGTAGTACAGTCAATAAGCAGACTCGAGATGCTTATGCCCAATGGCCAGAAAATGAATTGAATGTGACTGGCGAAGTGAGCAAGGTGTTTTTGGACCATTGCTACAATATGAGAACTCGACAAGATGAAGAAGAAACTGAAAATAAGGAAGATGCTATTGAATTTCTCAGTGACCACATCACACAATCTACACCCGCAAAAAAAGGGCCACCCAATAAACAATCGACATTGATGGTTTCTCCAATATGTGTGCAAATAACACAAGCTGAAATAACAGACGCTGAAGCCTCAACGCAATTGACCGACGAATTTGCCAAAGATCTCGACTTCAGTGTGTCATGTTCGGCCGATATGTCCATCACAGTTGAATCAAAAACCACATTCATGCAGGACGATAGTCTAATAAAGGAGCACAAATACATTGTATTCGACAGCTGCATGGTAGAAATTATACTGATGCTGAAATGTGTCCATCCAGTGAGGGGGGAAGTATGCGGGCAGCCATTGGTGAATGTGACTTGTGTATCACAAGGCACTAACCTGAAAATCCAAGCCACCTGTGCCCAGCTCCATGCTACATTTTCATGATCTGCTCAACCAATGCTGGGCAAAGTGCCAGCTGGAAATCTACTGTGTGCAGCAGCTTTACTTTTCAGTGGCTCTACTTTTAGTAAGTTGTCCAGTTTCTGTCAATTTGTGGGACTTCAGTTCCTTTCTAAAACGCAGCACTACAAATATCAACGAGAATATTTATTCCCTGCTATTAGTGAAGCCTGGAAAATTAAACTAATGTCAATTGAAAGGACATTCTCTGACAAATGGTTCAGGCTAGCTGGCGATGGACAGTGTGAAAGCCCCGTATTTTCAGCAAAATACTGAACATACCACTTTTAGGACATGGAAACTAAAATAATTGTGAGTTTGGTGTTCGTGCAGGTGTCCGAATGTAAATCCTCAGTAGCCATGGAGAAACATGGTTTTATAAAATCCCTGGAAGATCCCCAATCGAGGGGAATGCAAATAGACATCATGGCTACCGACAGACATGTTTCAATAGCCAAATCCATGCGAGAGCAGTTTACAAACATTCGCCATCAATTTGATGTCTGGCACGCTGCCAAATCAATCAATAAAAAAATCACAGCTGCTGGTTAAAAAAAGGGGTTCTGAAAATATTTTACAGTGGTCCCAACCATCTTTGGTGGAGCTCCAAAACTTGTGGTGGGTCTGTGGAAATTCTACTTGAAAAATGGCGCTCATTAATGCACCACTGTTGTAATGTTTACTCTGGGACAGAAAACCTACATTTTCACCAATGTGCACATCGACCTTTATCGGAGGAGCAGGAACGCAAGAAGAAGTGGTTGGTTCAATCTTCACCTCCACACAAAGCTCCTAAGAAGATTGTGTTTGATAAAACTCTATCAAGAGCTCTGAAGGTACTCACAGAATTCTGTCACACAGGAGATTTGGAGGTGTTCCACAATAATGTGCCTAAAGTACAGGCCCAAGAGATTGAATTTCTGCATAGACGGGATGCAATATAGAACATTACTAGCGGTATTAGCACAGGATGAGAATGTGGGGAGAGAACAATCGAGGACTGCGGGAAACATTGGGATGCTTCGTTACACAATGGCCTTTGCGAAAAGAAGCAAAAAATGCGTGCTCAAGCCAATATACCAGAAAATGGAATTCGATTTTGTGAAATATCTCACTTTGACTGTGTTGGACATGCATACTCATGGAATCGCTCATGATTTTGTTCCTAGGACACA
Source organism: Ambystoma mexicanum (assembly GCF_040938575.1). Lineage (NCBI taxonomy): Eukaryota > Metazoa > Chordata > Amphibia > Caudata > Ambystomatidae > Ambystoma > Ambystoma mexicanum. Next base: position 1,136,428,492 of record NC_090933.1, on the reverse strand, counting down.
TACATTGCCACAAAACATTGCACACGTGTCCTGTCCTCCGAAAGCAGACCTTGTGCAACAGTTCACTTCCCGGTTTAAATGATTAGGAGCTATTTATTTGTTCAACAATGTATATATATTTTGTGCAAATAAAGCGTCCAAATTGTCTTTTCAAATGTATCCTCTTTGTCAATTGTCCAAATAAAGCGTCCAAATTGTCTCTTGAAATAGATCCGCTTTGTCAATTCTTTTTCTCAAAAAGTGCCTTTTGGAGGATGCCATACAGTGTCACGCTGTGCTTTCATAGTTCCTGCTTTCGTCAAGCTCTTCTGGCTCCTTCACTGATCGGGGGAGGGTCAGATGGATATCAGCATGAAAGAAACTGTGGGGTCTGCAGTTGCCTTACCAAGCATGTGTCCAAATAGCTGAATAAATACACGTCCCACAAAGGAATGAGACCTAGGCTAGATAAGAAACTTGGCATGCAATAACTACTGACTGTAAGCGAAACAACGCATGAAAGGGGGATGTTGGTGTGAAATAGGTGCATTCTGACCTATATTTTTATGGGGGCATTTTTTAGGGGTCGTTGTTATCGGATCCCTTATCAGAGGAGCTGGTCTTCGATTTGCAGCCGTTGGAGTCTTACGATTTCAACCACATTGGGGATAGGTGTAATTGTTACCAAAATATATGACCACTCCTGATTAGGTATATGGGAGGTGAATTTGAGGTGGGGCGGCAGTCGGGTCTGGGGACCAGATCCGTTCAAAGGGAACAGGGGTCATGCGTTCAGGGGACCACAGCCTGGCAGCAGGGGGTTGGAGATGGCATGAGTCAGTGAGCAAAGACGGATTGTGCACTAAGGTTGGAGCAGGGCTTGCTCTGACATTCTCCTATGAGCACATTTTGTCAGGGCTCGAGACTCGCTAATTGCAAAAATGAATAGCTGCATTGCCGTGAGAACAGGAGACGGGTTGAGCTGACAGGTGGTGGAGGCTGGCTGTGTGAGGCACTGGGAGAGTGAGCAGTTCACCAGAGGGCCAGAGGGAAGTAAACTAACTGTAATAAAAATATTTCAAATGCCACGTTGATCTGCAGGGCTATTCACTCCCATGGGCGCTTGTGAGATGTGCATTCCCACGCCTCCTACACAGTAAAATGCTCGATTGTTTTTCGTCCTTGGAAGAAAAGGAGGATTCAGAATGGAATGAATAAAGGGAGGTGTGTAATACCCTCAAATATGATAAGGTTCACCATTCCAAAACTGGACAAAGTAACATGTAATTTCATTTTATGAAAATGTGTTGATCTGAACGGACAATCTGCTTTACGCAGAGAGAATGGAAATGCCAAATATTATGTACGTTTTACTGTAGACGAGTTTATAGACGAACGAGTCAAGGTTTCATTTTCTGACCGGTATTGCTGGCTTACAATATAATGGGTTGTTGTTTGTGGCATATTACAATGACACGCAAAAATAACCTGTGTGTACTTGTCTTTGTCCCGGGCACAGGGGCAGTCCAGCACCAAAATGCATTTAGGCCACGTCTGGGTTCCCCCAGGTTCCACCAACAGCAAATTCTACACTAATATTCCATTAAAATGCTGTCTATGTGTTCTTCGAATTCTTCCGTCAGCTTCCGCATCTGCATCCCATTGCGAGCTAAACATACTCCATAGCACTAACCTCTCAATCACATCGTAAAGTCCAACTTTCCACTATGTTTTCTCTGTGTTTCCATTGTTTCATGTTTGTGTTCATCATTAGTTTTCACACTGTGCCGAATTAATGGGTAAATTGATACATTAGAATAAAGAACGGCTACTGAGACACATTTCTGTTAGGTTTTCTACACCGTCACATCCTGCCATTCTGCGAATGTCATCGTTTCCAGATACCAATTGATGGCTTCTTCAGTAGGCAGTTGCAGATACACCTAAATGGCTGGATTTCAATCACGCTGTTTTGGGACGATCGCCAGGGCCGATATACCCTTTCGCGGTACCAGTGTTAAGAAGCAACCTGACATCGTTTACAGTGGTCTAGCTGATGCAGAAGCCTTGCTATTCACGGTGCGTCCAATGTGCTTCTTATACCCAAAGGAACACTGTGTGACTCGCAATAAACATTTGTGGATCGAGAATAAAATAAAGAAATTACCAATGTGGTTGAATATGGAAATCGGCAGATGTTCTCTGAGTGTTTAATGTGAAATAATAGCACATTATAAATTGCAGAGTATTGCGGTTTCCTTTGAAAATAATGTTTTGTATTCAAAATTGGGACACGCTGTGCTGTGAGAGGATATGTGTTGATATTCCGGGTTCTGTGTCAACTGACGTCAAGACATAGGTGATGACTGGGCGCGTATGTCTATGCTGCCCAGTAACATCATGGAGATAGGCGGAGAATATCGCTAGGAATGGTGATGTCAGCTTCAGGGGCGGGCGATATGATTTAGTGCCGCCAGGGCAGTTCACCTTAGGGCGATGCAGCAACGGATAAGATTAGCATAAGATGGCCACGCCCTGCTGCCTGATTTGGCATGTGTAAAAGTGAGGAAAACTACGGTAAAGTGCATAGGAAATGTTTGTACGATCGATCAACTGTGCTTAAAAACACATGCCGAACGCTCGGGACAATAATATTTTTGAGCGCACTATTCCTTTAAAGAACTCGCCAATCCTAGCAGTTTGTATTTGTATTTTATTTATTTATAAAGCACACCGGGCCCAAGGGCAATTGGGTGCATAATCTTGTAGAACACAGTTACAGTTACATACAGTAATGAAAGGAGCAAGGCTCAACCAATTTACAGACACATGTTGGTATGAACCAGTTAGCAGTAAGATAGTATATATTAAGAACAAGGCGATATGTACAATAAAACAACAAGGGCATAAGGTCTAGTGCTCAGAGCTACTGGACTTACCATGTTACAGACACAAACGGTATGAACCAGCTAGCAGTGTGGCAGCATAAGTTAGGTACAAGGCAATATATACAATAAGACAAGAGAGGCAATATGGTCACATGCTCAAAGCTCAGGACTGCAGGCCGTGTCAGAAGTAGCATCGCAAGTATATCAGTTTTGTGCGAAAAGCCATGATTTGGTTTTGGTCTTGAAAGAGTGGAATGAAGGCTCAGTTCTAAAGTCGTTAGGGAGAGAGTTCCATAATTTGGTGGACAGGACAGGGAAGCTAGTTCCCCCTGCCTTTTGTAGTTTGAATCTGGGAAGGGAGATACTGTGGTTTTGGGCCGCTCTCAAGGGCCGTTTAGAAGTGTGTAGTGCAAGGCGATTGGAAAGGTAGGAGGGGGCCTTGTTGGCTAGGCAGTTGAGCATCAAGGTAAGAGTTTTCAGAGAGATTCTGTGCTTGACAGGCAGCCAATGAAGATTACTTCTGGGGTCAGAGATGTGTTGGGTTATCGGAATGTTTAATGTCACTCTAGTGGCATTGTTCTGGGTAATGTGCAGTTTGTTAATGTTGGATAGGCTAGTCCCTAGATAGAGGGCGCTGCAATAGTCTATCTTGGACATGATAAGTGTTCTGGGCAGTATGATAGGGGTAGACAGAAACGGTCTGCAAGCTGCGATCAATTTGCATGTGTAGGCCAAAGCTGACCTGACTGCATTAGTTTGTTTGGTCAATGTGTGGAGTCAAGATACATTCCTAATGTTTTTGTATCCTTGGAGACCTTGATGACATTGCCGTCAATGATGAAAGACTTGAAGGAGGTGTCTAGTTTATTAAGACGTTGACTAGAACCCAGAATGCAGAGTTCCGTCTTGTCATCATTGAGGCAAAGTTCATGTTGGGCCATCCAAGCCTGAATGACCATGTAGACGTCGTTCAGGGATTTAGTGTCCACTGTATAATCACCCGTGATGGGGATGAGTATCTGGGTGTCATCGGCATAATTAGTGTATGAGACACCCAGATAGTCAAGAACATCAAAAAGTGGTTTGGTAAAAACATTATAAAGTGTAGGGGACACACACGAGCCCTGAGGGACGCCACAGTGAATGGGAGCCGGGTCCCCAGAAGCTGAAGGGGAGAATACCCGCATGGATCGATTGTTTAAGAAGGAACTGATCCAAGCAGTGGCTGAGTCAGAGAAGTGGCCGGCTGATGTGAGTTGCAGGCACAGGATTTGGTGATTGACCCAATTTAAAAGCTGCTGAGAGATCAAGTAATAAAAGCAAGACTAATTTCCCATTATCTTTTAAAACCTCAATTTGTGTTTTTAGGTCAATCAAAGCCGTTTCAGTTCCATGCCTAGGGCGGAAAAGCCAGATTGTCTCAGACCAAGAAGATTATTGACTTCGAGGTAGTCTTGGATCCGAAGGTATGCTGCTCGATCTAATATTTTGAGCATAAATGGGACAGTAGTGATGGGTCTGTAATTAGTTGGTATACTGGGGTCTAGGGACGGTTTTTTGAGCAGGGAGTTGACCCAAGCATCCTTAAGATTGTCCGGGACAATGCCTGTTTTGAAGGATGAATTTATGATGGCCATGATAAACGGAGCTAGATCGTGTGAGGCTTCCTTGATGCTGGGAGCAAGGCACGTATCCCCTTGACAGTTGGATGGTTTGATTTTGTTAATGATACCTTCATCTTCGGCAATAGAGAGGATTGTGATGTGTTGCGGTCACATCTAGTGATAGAATAATCTGAGGGAATGGCAAGAGAAAGTAACGGTCCGGACGCTGCATGTAGCCATGTTTCCGATATCGCAATGGCATTGAGCTCTTGTGTCTTGAAAAGGTCAGCAATGTCTAATGCATGAGCAGTGAGTGATCTGGCAGTGACAAGGGCGCCCTTAATCTGCGTATCTTTACAAGAGGATGCTCATGTGTTAAGATTATTTTTAGGAATTGATGTAGGAGGCACCTGGTGGCTGGGACTAGACGATGGAAGTTTGGAGATGGTGCGAGGATTCTTAGTAAGACCATTAGTGCAAGAGAATCTAGATCCTAATCTCTTGTTTCTCAGGTGTAGTGCACAAGGTTGGTTGGGAGTTGGTTTTTTTAGCGACGTGTTCCAACCATAATGCAGGGGCATTAAGATACCGGTTGGTAGATATGTTGTTGTCACATAGCAAGGGCTGTCCCAAGTTGTGTCTATATGGGTGTAGTATCAGATGAGGTAGTTGGTTCAATGATGCACTGTGAATTGGGTCTAACAACATGGCATAGGAGGTGTTAGATGAGCGTGGGCTAGCGAACTGTGGTTGGGCCGTGAGGCTAAATGCCCAAACTGTGATGATTAGAAATAGGAATAACATTTGGCAGGGATGCAGTAGGTTACCCAAAAGCATGTTAAACAATTGACAAGGTGCATTTATGTGGAAGCAGCTAAAACACTATTAGAGCAGTCAGTTACTTTGCCGTATGAATGACTAAATAGTAGTTAGGCACATTGAAGGTAGGACATCTAGGATTGCTGTTGGTAAGGAGTGTACAATTAGGCACGTTTATGGAGAGGTAGCTGAACTAACCAAGGTGCAGTTAAGTATGCCGCTGGGCAAAATGGGCAAATTCATGTAATAACATCAAAAATTACTATAGGTGCAAACAGGTAACAACGACCAAAAAACAATATGCACAACCAGATAATAGCAACACAAATTACTTTTGGTACAATCAGGTACAAGCACCCAAAGAAACAATTAGGCACAGCCAAGTAATAGCAACTAAAATTACTGTTAGTGTACTCATACAATCTTATAAGGCAGCAGTGTACAATTGGGTACATTTAAGAATAGGCAGCTGAGCTAACAAGAGGTGCAATCAAGTATGCAGCTAGGCAAGTTGGGCGCATTCATTTAATAGCATTAATAATTACTCTAGATGCAGATAGGTAACAGCGACCAGAGAACAGTTATGCATAGCCAGGTATGGCAACTAAAATTGCTATTGGAGCACTCAGATGCAGCCGACCAGAAGCAGTTAGGCACATTCAATTAAGGGCCACTGAGATCACTAGTTCAGCCGTCACAACAACTGTGGTGTGCGGGTCAGGGATGTCACCAAACTGGGCTGTAAAGGCACATAAGTGTCAATAACCAAAACTATACATACATTAGAGCAGATGCAGATGTCGGGTAGGTGACATTACGTTAGTCATGTTGTGTACCATATTAATGTAAAGGCGCAATAAGGCATAGGTTACCGATTGGTAGATGGTGGTAACAATGTGCAGTGGCACCAAGGCTTGTACGGATAAATAGGCAGGAGAAGGTAATGTGCGTAGCAAAGCAGAGCAGAGTGGCCGAGGCAGTAGTTCAGTTACAGAGTGCTGGGGTATCCAAGGAGTCCAAGGAGTCAGAGGATGCAGTGGATACACTGAGTTAGACGCTCAGAGCTCTCAAACTCACAAGGGAGGGGGCACTCGTATGTGGGAGATGGATTAGAAGCATGGAGGCGACAGAGAGATGGAGTAGTGCAAAATGCTAATTTGGCTGCTTCTACGTGGAAGCAACATCTACGTGACATCAGTACAGGAATATCATGAACACTGAAAAGAGACATGGGCAAGAACACGACATAAACCTTAGGCTGCTTACAAACGCTATGCTGATAAACATTGTAGGGCAGCTCCAGAGTACTAACCGGCAATAAAGGTATGGCTAGCAACTAGGAATGTATGTCTAAAAGGGGAAAATAAGGTTCTTCTCAAATATCTTGTTCCCAACAATGTCCTGGCAAGAGCAGAAAAAGCAGCTAGCCAGTTAGACTTACCAAAGACATTTAAAGTGTAGCCAGTAATCCACGTCTTACTCCTTAAACCCATACAACTCAACACATACCCTTCACGAGTACCCACTGATGCAATCCCGATAGACGGTGACAGAGCATGAAGTTCATATTGTTTTGGACTCCAAAAAAGTCAGAGAGAGATTATATGCTCTCATAGATTGGAAAGTGTACAGGCCAGTTTCTATTGGACCTGGGTCCTCAATTACTGTGCGACAACCTATCCGCGTTCTTCTTGGAAAAGATTAAGAAGATTAGAACTAGTATTCGAAATGGCATTATTAAGGCCACATCGGCCAGTATTGAATCAGCACCTTTGATGCCTCTGGTCCATGCCACTTTTGATTCTTTTTAGCCTGTTGACGGTTCTGAAATTGTCCGAATCGTTAACCTTCTCAAATCCGCATCCCCTCTCAATGACATTACTTTACATTTGCTTCAGTCTGTCATTACGAGCATTGGTGACATGGTAGTAGAGATAGTAGAGGTAGTCAATTCCTCGTTCACTTTTGGCCAGATCCTGGCCTTCTTGAAAAAACTCTAGTGATTCCCTTGTTGAAAAAGCCACCAATGGACACAGGAGTCTTTGCCAATTATCAGCCGATTTCCCTGCTTCTTTTCCCTATGAAAGTTTTGGAAGCAGCTATTACCCCCCAACTTCAATCCTTTTCAGAGGGTCACAATATTTTGGATCCTTGTCAGAAGGGTTTCTGCCCTTTAATGGGGACCGAGTCTGTTTTGGTGTCAGGCCTTGATGACTTAATGATGGTCAAAGATCAGGGCGGTATGGCAGGCCTCATTTTATTGGACCTGTCTGTCACGTTTGATACTATTGATCATGTTCTTCTTCTATCTAGACTACAGAAGGATGACATCTCTGGCCAGGTTCTGGAGTGGTTGCAGGCTTTCTTGACTCATCGGTCACAACTGGTATCTCTTGCTTCGTTCAGGTCCTCAACAAGAATGGTGAGTTGTGGGGTTCCGCCGGGTTCTGCCCTCTCTCCTTAGCTTTGTAATATATATATATCCAGCCTTTGGCAGCTCTCATTAATTAATTTGGGTTAAAATTGTACTCCTACTTGGATGATACCCAGATCCTGTTTAGGCTGGATCTGGCCCAGGCAGGTACTGAGGTCCAGTTTAGGCCCTGCCTCGCAGCGATTGGGGCATGGATAGGAGCTAATTGGCTCACACGTAATGGCGAGAAGACCGAGGTCCTCATTATTGGCCCAGTGAGTGCGTCGGAGAGCTGGACTGCAGACTTCTGGCCGTTAACACTTGGGCCTCTCCCTGTTCCGTTCCAGGTGGTAAAAACATCAGGATGATAATATCAGCCTCGCTGAAAATGGACACTCAGATTAATACAGTGTGTGGATTGCGTTTTCATAAGTTAAAGCAACTTGCGAAGATACTTCTGTTTATTCCTAAGGATCTCCACACACAGGTAGTTTCAGCATATCTTAATAGTAGCTTAGACTGCTGACTGCTGCAATGCAACCTTTTTATCTCAACCAGCGTACTTATTGCATCGGCTGCAGGTTATGCAAAATGCAGCAGTTCGTTTGGTGAAAGGTATCCCTTTTGGACAACAAGTATCCAATGCTCGTCGGGAACTTCATCGGCTGCCTGTGCATGCTCATACAGATTTTACGGTCCTGTGTATTATTCATCGGGCTCTGAATAAACGGGACTGCTTAGCCTTGCAGGAAAAAATGCAACTGTGCTTTCCAGGCCGTGCACTTCACTCAACAGGGACAGGACTTTTGAAAATACCAGTCTATCATTGGGAAAGGATAGGTGGTAGGGCCTTTTCCATCTCACGCCCTAAATTGTGGAACACACTTCCAGTAGAGATCCGCTGTCTGCAGGATTTTTATTTCTTTAATTGGAGCCCGAAGACGCATTAATTTGCCTCAACTGTGTGTCTCTCTTCCCATGCTTCTAGATAGAGCCATGATGCCTTTAGTAAAAAAGCGCTCTACAGATGTGGTGATTGATTGATGGAAGAGGACCTGTCCTGGACCTGCTTATTTGACCTCAACTTGTAGGACGCCTGTCGTCAGCTGCAAATGATAATCGTCGCTGGAACTCGCCTTCCTCCATCCTGCAAAGTGTTCTGCAGAGGGCTGCATCACAAAAGTCTGCATTTCTTCATTGACTGGGCTTGCATTTTGCAGTTGTATAAAAATGTATTTTTATAACTGAATGTCTAGGTTTAATTATTGTTTCAGTCTGTGTGGTCTCATTGAGGGTTCTGACTACTCTCACACATCCTGAGACTAAGGTCCTCATTAAGAGTTTGATGGTATTACTGGCGGGATGCTGACAAACTTCCCTTAACCTCACCGCTGCCTGATATCCCGGTATTACCGGAATATTACGGGCGGTGGAGAGCCGGTAAGTTCACATGGAGTCACATAGGACTCTGTGGGATGGGATTGCCTGAATCCCAGGCACCGGTAACACAGGCATTTCTTTGCCTGTAGGGACCTGATCTACCAGCAGGTAAGGCCTGCCGGGAGATCCGTGGCCCCCACCGGCAAACTTGTGTTTTGCTGGTCCGGAAGAAATGCTGGTGCCAGAATTATCAGCATTTTTTCTGGACTGACAAAACCGTAATGAGGGCCCAAGCCTTGACTGCTCTCCATTGCTACCTTGATTGGGTTTTGGCTAAACTCTCAGAGTCTCCCTGTTCACCTGTCCTTTCCACCTGTAGAATGCCAGCAAGAGCAGGTCCTGCTACTACCATCCCTGGCCTGCTTTCAGGTGAGTGCTCTCCTTGACCCTCAGCGGTAGTCCCTCTCTCTCTCTCTTCCGTCATTTCTCTTCACTTTTTCAACATCTTTTCCACCCTTTTTCACATGTGTTTAACCTTTTTCGTCTTCATTTCCCCTCTTTTCCACTTGCTTCCCCATTCTGCTGCTGCTCCCTGCCAGACCCTACACTGCAGTGCTCCCCCTCCACCCACCTCCCCCACCCGTGATTGACAAAGCAGTGTTGCTGGCCCAGCTACCTGGTCTGCAGGGCCCACGGTGGTCTTTCCACCTGTACCAGGGCCGTGAGAGCGGGCCCTGCTACTACCATCCCCGGGCCTGCTTTCAGGTGAGTGCTCTCCCCAACTCTCTATGGTAATCCCTCTCTCTCTCTCTCCCTTTCATCTTTCATCCTTTCTCTTTTTCTTCCACCTTTCTCATCTTCTTTTTCCCCTGCTTTTCACCTGGTTCATCTTCTTTTCCACTCGCTTCCCCCGACCTGTTGCTACTCCCTCCCAGACTTTACCCTGTCATGCTACTGCCCTCCATCTGCCTCCCCGCCTAGAATTGGCCTGGCAGTGTTGCTGACCCAGCTACCTTGTCTGCAGGGCCAAGGATGCTCTTTTCACCTGTAGCAGGCCCAGGAGACTGGGTCCTGCTACTGCCATCCCTGGTCCTGCTTTCATGCGAGTACTCGCCCTGACCCTCCATGGTAGGCCCTCTCTCCCTCTTCTGTCCTATCTCTTTTTCTTCTACCTTTTTCATCATCTTTTCCTCCCTTTTCCACTTGCTTTTCACTTTTTCATCTTTTTCTCCCCCCTTTCCACTCGTTACCCCCGACTCGCTGCTGCTCCCTCCTGGAATTTTCCCTGTAGTGCTCCCGCCCTCACCCGTCTCCCCTGCCCGTGATTTGCCCGGCAGTGTTCCTGGCTGCTCATTTCACAGAGCGACCCAGGGTAGCCATTGGTTAAGGGTCAGAGTCAAAGGGCAGCTTCATACTGAGCAGCTCCACCCCGTATTTGCCCATGTTCGCCAGGAACGCCTGAAGCAGACAACCTACAACGACTGATAATGATAAGTGTGGTGTGGGTGTGGAATGCAGCCATTACTGCACTCTAGTAAAACCCCACCTCTCTTATTACCTAATTATCCAATACCTACTTGTTTCTAGCATAACTGTGTAACTGGTATTTCATTATACTGTCAAAGTTTGAATCTAAGTGGTTTTTCATTACGCTGTTGAATCTACATGAGTTTTTAATGTAGGTGCATTTTCCTGCTACTTCATATTTTAAATCTTGGTGCATTTTCCCACTACTGTATATTTTAAATCTAAGTACATTTTCCCACTACTGTAGTTTTGAATCTAGGTGCATTTTCCCCACTACTGTGAGTTTTGAATCTAGGTGCATTTTCCCCACTACTGTGAGTTTTGAATCTGGGTGCTTTTTCCCACTACTGTATGTTTTAAATCTAGGTGCATTTTTCCACTACTGTGAGATTTTAATCTAGGTGCGTTTTCCCACTATTGTATGTTTTAAATCTAGGTGCACGTTCCCACTACTGTATTTTTGAATCTAGGTGCATTTTCCCACTACTGAGAGTTTTGAATCTGGGTGCTTTTTCCCACTACTGTATGTTTTAAATCTAGGTGCATTTTCCCACTACTGTATGTTTTAAATCTAGGTGCATGTTCTCACTACTGTAGTTTTGAATCTAGGTGCATTTTCCTACTACTGTGAGTTTTGAATCTGGGTACTTTTTCCCACTACTGCACGTTTTAAATCTAGGCACATTTTCCCACTTCTGGAGTTTTGACTCTAGGTGCATTTTTCAACTACTGTGAATTTTGAACCTAGGTGCGTTTTCCCACTATTGTGAGTTTTGAATCTGGGTGCTTTTTCCCACTGCTGTATGTTTTAAATCTAGGTGCATTTTCCCACTACTGTGAGATGGTCCTGGTTTGTTCGGGTGACTATGATGAAACCTTTTCAACAATCATGGTGCATGAATGTGTTCATTGGGTTCCCTTGATCTTTCGTGTGGTCCATATCCTTTCCAGTCTATTAGATAAAACAGTTTTGATTTGATGATTTTCGAGTCCAGAATATCCTTGATTTCAAATTCAGGTTCTCCGTCGACTATGATCGGTTTTGGTGCTTTCAGAACTCGGGTTCCTGGTTGTACTGGTTTTAGAAGTGAGACATGAAAGACGGGATGCATTTTCATGTGTGAGGTTAAATTCAACTTCACTGCTACCGGATTGATGATAGCCTTAATGGTGTATGGACCTATGTATCTGGGGTTGAAGGTTCGGGTTCCTTTCATGGGTATGTGCTTAGATGCCAGCCAGACTTCATCTCCAACTTGATACTTTAGAGCTTCACTCCTATGGATGTCTGCTGACTTCTTGTACCTTTCCTTGGCTTCAGCTGATCTGTTGCTTGTTTGAAGGCTTGGGTGATGGTAGAGTGCAAACTTTTTACTGCTGGCATTTCCAAAGTTTGAGGTCAAGATTGGAAGTTTGTGGATGCAAACCGCAGATGGTGTAGAAGGGGGTCTGTCCGATGCTGGAGTGCAGAGAGTTGTTGTAGGCGTACTCGGTTATCCATAAAATGTCTTTCCAACCATTTTCAGACTGGTGTAACATACATCTGAGGTATTGTTCTAGAGTCTGGTTGGTACTCTCAGTCTGACCATCAGTCTGGGGATGGTGGCTGGTGGAAAGTCTTACATCGATTTGCGCTAATTCGCAACACTTTTTCCAAATGCGCGAGATAAATTGGCTGCCACGATCCAAAATTAGGATGGAAGGAAATCCATGTATTCGGACTAGCTGCACTAAAGATTCTTTAGCCAAGGTTGCGGCTGAGGGTAGGCCCTTCAGTGGAATGAAATGAGCCATTTTCGAAAATAAGTCCACCACCACCAGAATTGTGTTGAGCCCGTTACAAGGGGGAAGGTCAGTTATAAAATCAAGAGACAACATATTCCAAGGCGTAGGTGGAATATCCAGTGGTTGCAGTTGACCTGGTGATCTTTTCATCGAGGCCTTGTTTTGTGCGCAAATTCCACAGGATAATACAAATTGCTTGATGTCTTTATGCCATGTTGGCCACCAATAGTATCGCTTGATCTTGGCTTCTGTCTTAGCTATCCCAGGATGGCCTTCAACCTGTGATTCGTGGTAAGTCGAGATGACACTCTCCTGAAGTTCTTTACTGGGTAGGTAGAGACGTCCCTGAAAATATGGTAAGTGGTTTGAGACCGAATGATGAACACTTTTAGTAGACCAGTCTCTCAGAGTGTCTGTATCCATGAGATGTGTGATTTCTTTGTGGATGCCATCTAAGGTTAGAGATGTTGTCACTCTTAATATTTTTCTCTGGGAATGATGGGCACTGGGTCTGGGTTGGTGGATTCCTCGTCTACCCCAATGTGAGATAGGGCGTCAGCCTTGCCATTTCGACAACCAGGTCGGTAAGTGATCACAAAGTCAAATTCGGCAAAAAATAATGCCCATCGGAGTTGGCGGGATGATTGGGCCTTTGCCACCTTCAAATACTGTAATGGCGTAATTCATTTCAGGTGCCGTGAATTTTCGTGACCAGAAGGCCACTGGATGGAGTTGACCCGTTTCAGGATCTTTTTGTGAGAGGACTGCTCCCATTGCTGAACTGGAAGCGTCGGTCTCAACCACATACGGTAGGTCTGGACGTGGGTGTTTCAAGATCGTGGCTGAGATGAATTTTTGCTTCAAGCCCTGAAAGGCCTTCTCGGCTTCCTCTGACCATTGGAAACGTTTGTTCTTTCGTAGTAGAGAGGTAATGGGATGCACTAGCTGTGAGAAGCCTGGAATGAAGCGGCGATAGAAGTTCGCAAATCCGAGCATACTTTGAACTCCTTTAATCAAGGTTGGGGAAGGCCAGTTGAGTATGGTGTCGACCTTCCGGGAATCCATGCGTACACCATGTGGGGTTAGGACAAACCCAAGGAATTAGACCTCCGTAACATGGAAGAAGTATTTTTCCAGTTTTGCGAACAGTCTATATTGCCGAAGTTTATCCAAAACTGCACAGAGGTGTTTCACATGTTCCAGTTCAGACAATGACTATACCAGGATGTCGTCTATGTATACTACGACACACACATCAATCAATTCACGCAGGACGTCATTCATGAAGTACTGGAACGCCGCTGGGGTGCTGCAAAGACCAAAGGGCATCACCTGGTATTCGAATAATCCATATTTGGTGCAGAAGGCGGTCTTCCATTCGTTCCCTTTTTTTATTCGTACAGATGATATGCCCCTCTGAGATCGAGCTTGGTATAGATTCGGGCATCTTTAACTTGGTCCAAAAGTTCAGGAATTAGCGGCAAGGGGTAACGGTTTATAACTGTGACTTGGTTTAAGACGCGGTAATCGATGCAAGTCCTAAGGTCTCCTTCCTTTTTAGGCACGAAGAACAAAGGCGAGGCTGCAGGGGACTTGGATGGGCGGATAAAGCTGTTAGCCAGGTATTGGTCCAAATACTTTTTTTTAATGCAGATTTTCAGGCTCTGTAAGTGCGTAGATTCGGCCACATGGAATCTGAGCGCCAGGTATAAGGTCAATTTGACAATCGTATGATCTATTGGGAGGAAGGGTATTCGCTTGATCTTTCTGGAAAACGTCCTGATAGTCTTGGTATTCTGGAGGTAGCGGATTAGGCTGATTCGAGACAGTTGTGACTTTCTTAACCAAAGGTTCCTTTGTTTGGTAACAGGTACGAGCACATTCGACTGAGAAGGTCAGCCTCTTAGCACGCCAGGCGATGCAAGGATTGTGAGATTCTAACCATGGCATTCCCAGAATTATTTGAAATTGTGGAGCTTTGATTAGATCGAATACAATGTCTTCCCGATGTCCGTCTTGGCACAAAAGTGTAATTTCTGTTGTCGAGTGAGTTACTGGCCCTGACGCGATCTCAGTTCCATCGACAGTGGTGACTAAATCTGTAGTTGCCTTTTCGCACAGAGGAAGATTCATCCTTGTAGCCAAATCGTGATCCATATAATTTCCAATGGCTCCGCTATCAATATATGCTCTGACCGGATGCATTTGAGAAGACTGTTGGTGATTTATGAGGATCATTGGCAAAATGAGGTGTGAGGTCTGAGAGTCCTTCTTTTCGCTCTACAAGCGGACCTCTACGCTTGTCTGGCGAGGAAGTTTTCTGACTCCGGCTCCGTTTTCACTTTGCCGGCAACTCCGACTGCTTTCTTGGGTGGCTTTACAGGACAGTCTCGAAGAAAGTGGCCAGCAGAGCCGCAGTACAAACATAGCTGTTGTTGTCTTCTTCTGTCTCTTTCTGCTTCGGTTAATGGCCCTCGCACCCCCCAATTTGCATGGGTTCGGCCACGTCGGAAGTCTTGGATGCATTCTCCTTTGGGCGCACAAACACCTGAGTGTCCATCCTAGCTTGATATGCCTTACGGTTCTGTAGTCTATGATCAAGCTGAACCAACAGATCTATGTATTCCGCACAATCACTAGGGGGGTTGACCACTTGGGCTAAAACGTCCTTCAGCTCCCCTCTTAAGCCCCGGTGAAACAGAGTTGTTCTCTTATCATCTGGCCAATCGGTTTCTACTATCAGTCTATTAAAGGTTGCAAAGTACGACAACAGATCCTGGTTGCCTTGGCGCAGGGACAAGAGTTCATTATCCAATGCCTGATCCTGAGAGTAGCGGGCAAACAACTTCTCCATGTTCCTTTGGTACCCCTGGAAGTCTCGAAAGATGGGATCGTCCAGATTAACTAGAGGAACCGACCAGTCCGCAGCACTGCCACTGAGGTAAGACAATACAAAGGCTACCCTTGATTAGTCATTTGGAAAGGCCCCAGGCCTACATAGAAAATGAAGTCGGCACTGGTTCATAAAAACCGCATACCTTTTTGGGTCTCCTGCAAAGCGTTCTGGAGGTGACAAAGGTACAGCCCCTGGAAGGACCACTTGAACTGGATTGCTGGGTGTAGTCAGAACCGTTGACCCCAATCCAGGCAACAGTGTTTGCCTCGCCTGGGATTGAAGCAATTGTTTAGCAAGGTCATCGGTACGGTCTTTAGCCACGATCAATTCCCTCCTTAAAGCATTGGTCTCCTGCCGGGCCGAATGTACCTCAGCTCTGAGTTCCCCCAAAAGTTGGCCCAGTTGGTCAGTCTCTGAGGTTTCCATGACACCCAGGTAGAGAATTTGTAGAAGGCTTCGCGTTCTGTCACGCTCACCTAGTCTCCACGGGGGCGTAGCACATAGTCGTATGGTGTAGTTTTGATGGTATAGCGGTGTCCTCTCCCTTGTTATCTCCCCAGAAGGCGTTAGCCTGTAATGTTGAAACAAGAAGTTAGCTATGAGTGGGTTGGATTGGCCTCACTACCTGCCACCTTCTGGTGCCCGACTCCTCTCCTGCTCACCTATGAGTTTGGTGAGGTTGGTGCTCTGTCCTACTTGACCTTCAGCAGGGGCCAGGTAGGCTCAGTCTTTCTCTGGGTGCAGTTACTTCACTGTTCCAGAGTGCTGTTGCTGCTTTTTCAGAATGCTTGGATAATAGGTGAGTCTCTATCTCAATAACAGCTTGGTATAGATGCTCATATTGTCCCAAGGCTTTAAACGTGTTTGTCTTTCTTGCAGATGCAGTGTCGTGCGTCGTCCGGGAGAAGATTCGGCCCTCCTCGGATGCTGAGCTGGTTGCCTCCAGGTGAGTATAGGTGCGAATGAGTGGCGCCGGATGACAGAGTAAATGTTCGTTTGTATGGTTTGCGACTAACCTGCTGTTTTCTGTTCCCCTTTTGCAGGCGCGGCCCCAAGATGAAGAATGGAAGAACCGCTCCGAAGAAACCCGGAGGATGCAGAATCCCAGGTGAGTAGCGGAATCTGCGTGGGAGTCCTTTTCCAACAGGGGCAGAAATCAGAGAACCAGCCGGAGATGAGACCGATGGCCGGAACTGCAGGTAAGGGCTTGTTGCTGTAGTAACTCCTGTTCTTCTCCTTATCTTGTTTACAGGCACTGATGGATGGAAAGCACCAACGGGCGTGGCTGAAGAAGCTCGAGGGCAGAGCAGACACAGTGAGCGTTACGCTGCAGGAGTGCAGAATAACGCGAAGCGTGTTCTGCTTGCATGGTGTGGCTTATATAGCCTTGTAAGTAGTTCCAGGTAAAGAAGTCCCTTTACCACACCCTGTCTCTCAGGAAAAATAGTCCATCTGCCACACCCTGGATTAAGCGGAAGACTCAGCCTCACAGGCAGTTTATGTAGTTCCATAAGTTCCGCCCATTTCATGAGCCTGGAGCCAACAACGCCAGGACTGAGTCCATGAGACTCTGGGGCACTTCCTTGGGGGCCTGCCAAGTCCTTCTGGTTGGCGGGGACTGGGATGGGCCCAACAGCTCCAGGGGTTTTGGAGCACGCACCATGACACATGTTCCCACTACTGTAGTTTTGAATCTAGGTGCATTTTCCCACTACTGTGAGTTTTGAATATAGGTGCATTTTTCAACTACAGTGAATTTTGAATCTAGGTGTGTTTTCCCACTACTGCATGTTTTAAATCTAGCTGCATTTTCCCACTACTGAGAGTTTTGAATCTAGGTCAATTTTCCCACTACTGTGAGTTTTGAATGTGGGTTTTTTTTCCCCCTACTGTATTTTTTTAAACTAGCTGCATTTTCCCACTATTGTTAGTTTTGAATCTAGGTGCTTTTTCCCACTACTGTGAGGTTTGAATCTCGGTGCTTTTGCGCTAAGAAGATCTGAGGATAGCCGCCTCCCCACCCCATGATGTCTAGAAGAGTCTATGTGGGTAGCTGGGCTTTTTCCCACAGACTTTCGGACAACACTGTGACATCAAAGATAAGATCCATTGGTGCACTTGGTACATATAAATGCACCAGATCAGTGGACATTCTGCCACATGCATGGCTATCCATCCAATCACAGTAGAATGCAGCTACTTCAGGCTAGCTGGACACTTCACATTTTTAAACCTACTTACTCCAGACTATGCCTCAACACCCTGACATCAGTATGCAGCGAAGACCTATGACAAATTCAGGCACGCTGGACACATAGCGAGTCTCTAGCACACACGCCATCTCCTGACTCCTTTCAGCACCCATCCACATGCCTGCCCTTCGTGGGTTGCTTCTAGCACAGCCTGGCCCGCCCTGCTAAGCCTTAAAGTGGCCAAATGCACACATACATTCTCATCCTGCTGATCTCCAACACGCTGAGCTTCTGTCCACCGAGGGCGTTCCCACAACCAGCGCTTTAAGACTATAATAATGGTAAAAGGTGCTATATAAATGCCAACTACAATACAATAACTAGAGTGGCCTCCTAAAATCTGCCTACAAGGGTTGATTTTAGAAATCCATCGTAACAGTGACCAATGTGTATATACAATTGTATAGATTCAAAGAAACATTATGTGTCTGCGCTTACAGAGAATATAATGGACTCATTTAAATGACACATCATAAGCTCACAGGACAGAAAAGGTTTGACTTGGCATTGATTCATTTGAAATAAATCCAGTCAAACACTCTGAGACTAGTTGAACGTGCTTTCTCAAGACTTAATTATATCTGTCTGGTATCTGGTACTTTGATATCACGTAGTTCTCCTTAAGAAATAAGAAAAGTGGCCTCCTCCAACTCCGACGAACTTTCCTTGCGCAGTCGGACACACACACACAGGGAAATGTGGGAATAGAAAGAACGTTTACTTCCCTTGCACCAGTTTATAAGCTGCTGTGATATATGGGCCTTGCCTTACAGGGCTAGAATATTTCAAGTTCACCCCAACATTACCAGATCATCAGGTGGGGTACCGGCTTTCTTTAATTTCTTAATGACAACTAGGTGGCATCAGGGACCAGTGATGGAGGAATGGGAGCATGGCTGGGCTAGGAACCAAAAGAGGCAATGGAAATAATGTTCAAAGTGGCCCCATATTAAACATTTTCAGGAAGCCCAACTACCTTTCCTATGGGAAAATGTGGAAATAAAATAGGTTATCACACAAAAGAGGCCCAGAGTGCAGAGGCCTACCGGGAAATCTCCAGAGTTCCATATAGGCCAGTCCACCCGTGGTGATCGGGCAGTGTTTTGGGCAGCGAGGGCCAGCATAGGGACCAAAATGGGGGTTGGGTGGTCGATAGAAGTCAAGCTAAACAACATCAAGCCGTATCCGTCCACCTCTGTTGTATTTACAAATACGAGCAGGCGTGATGCTATTTCAGTGGTTTATTGAAGAAGTCTCCGGCAGGCTACCCCAGCCAGCCAGCTATCTCCGAGTCCGTCTACGTTTCGTTTTCCTCAAGTCATCACATTCTCGAACCAAGAAAACGAAACGTTCACAAACTCGGCACGTCACTATGCATTCTGAATATTACACATTGTAACATCTCCCTTCCCATAATCCCACAAAACATAAGAAGTATAACTATGTACAGCGCTGTGCAGGCAGAAAACAGGGGAAGGAGAAAGGGCAGAAAAGAGAAAAACAATATGAATGAAAGTACAATGCAGCACAGATACATGAAATGAATCCACCTGAAAAAAAATGGTTATGTAACTTATAATGGGCATATCATATTAACACGCCTCATCTCCTCTAAATACTGATAAAAGAAATAAAATTACGAAGAAAAGGATACACTCAAAAATTTCCAATGTATCAAAGAATTAATGGTGCATGTCCATAGATGTCCAGGGTATGTGAATTAGTGGTTTAATAATAAATGAAATCTTCTCTGTAGTTGGGTGTAACCCATCTAGGTCTTGAAGATTTCCCAACATTCCTGCATGGAATTCTATGACTCTCTCCATCAATTGACTCCTTCACTAATCCCCTTTCCATTTCTCTCTCATCCACAGTTTGTTTGAATTCATCAGGAGTATTGTTAATGTTCTCCAACTCATTTTTCCTTGCTAAAGTAATGTCATCACAAGACCACTTATCTCCATTTTCCAATATCAATAGCCAGCTTAGACCATACAGTATCAGGTACGCTTACTGGTTGGAGTGGCGTGGCTCTTGTGAGTTTACTTTTATCACTCGCTGCACAAGCAGAACATTCTTTGACTAGTGACTCCAAATCACCCCACATATTGGGCCACCAGTATGTCCCTCTGACTCTTCTCTTCGTCAAATTTCTGCCAATATGTCCCTCATGGGCAATGTCCATAATCTTTTTCCTCAATGTCACTGGTGGCACAATGCGATCGCCACGATAGACACACAAGTCATCACATGACAACTCATTTTTGATCTTTTCCCAAATTCTGATTTCATCCTGAACATTCTTCCAACCATCCACAACAGCTTTCCTCAACATCTCTTGTTCCAGGTCTAATTTCGTGGCTGCCACCCATTCTTCTTTTCCAAAACTGGGATGAAGCTGTGCAATAATGGAATCCATATCTTGATCTTCCATCATCCTCTCATCACTTGATGGTTCAATGTTTTCATCAACACACGGTAGACGGGAAAAACAGTCGGCAACTTTATTAGCTCTGCCTGGAGTATATTTTATGACCACATTATACTGCATAATAATTAATGTCCATCTTCTAATGTGAGGCGATGTTAAGTGAGAATTTTTGGGGTTCAACACATGAACAAGAGGTTTGTGGTCTGTCTTCAATTTGATTGGGACTCCCCAAATCAGTCCTTTGAAGTGTTCTAAAATCCATTTAACAGCTAGTGCCTCCTTCTCAATGGTAGAGTAGTTTCTCTCTGCTCCCTTTAAAGTCCTTGAGGCAAAAGCGATTGGAACCCGTAAACCATCATGGATCTGTTCTAGAACACCATCTAAGCCGACATTACTTGCATCTACCGGCAACAAAGTCTTAGCACCACAATTGAACATTTTAAGTGTGGGTGCTTTATTAATTAGATTTTTGATTCTGTCCAATTCTTCTTTACATTCTACCGACCATTCAAATTTCGTGCCTTTGGTCATCAAATTTCTCATATGAATGGTTTTGTCTGCATAATGGTCAACAAACTTGGAGTAACATTCTGTGAGACCTAACAGGCTCCTGAGTTGGTCTTTATTTGCAGGATCGGGGATTTTTAGAATGGTATTTATCAGAGCCTCTTTGGGTTTTATACCTTCCTCACTGATACAGTGGCCCAAGTATGTAACTTCTTTTTTCTTTATCTTGCATTTCTCTATCTTGAGAGTTAGACCCTTCTGTTGTATTACTTGTAGAACACCTAATAGTTTAGCATCATGGTCTTCTTCATTCATAGCAGATACTAGGATGTCATCTTGAAAATAATATACCCCTTTCAGGCCAGAGAAAAGATGTTGCATGAGTCTCTGAAATACGGCAGCCGCCGATGCCAACCCAAATGGCATCCTCTTATACCGAAAGGCCCCCAGTGGTGTTATAAAAGATGTAAGGTGTCTAGACTCTTCCTCTAATACAACCTGATGATAGGCAGACGATAGATCTAGCGTGGAGAAAAATGTTGCCGGTTCCATAGTTGTTAGCATTTCCCCAATGTTGGGCAACGGATGGCGGTCAATCCATATGTTATTGTTGAGGTCTCTTAAATCTACACACATTCTGATTGCCCCTTCAGGTTTTCTCACAATCACAATGGGAGAAAGCCACTCAGAACTCTCGACTGGCTCAATAATGTCTTGAGAACATAACTTTTCTAACTCTTTCTGAAGGGCCTCTCTTGTACCAATCGGAATGTTCCTCACTCTGTGCACTATTGGTTTTGCCCCTCTTTTCAATATTATGCGATGCTTGAAACCCTTCAGAGCTCCTATATTGTCATTGAAGACTTTGGGAAAACTTTTTGCTATGTTTTCAGCAGAATCACAAGTGTTACTCTTTACGCTCATTATCGGCACATCCTCACCAGGATGTATTCTGATCTTTAGTGATGCCTGCTCCCACCAACCAACTATTGAGAAGCCATCTTTCGCTACGTATAGTTTACAAAAGGTTTTCCTTCCTTTGAAGTTCAATTGTAATAGCATCCCATCCTCGTCGCCATTTGTTGTATTTACAAATACGAGCAGGCGTGATGCTATTTCAGTGGTTTATTGAAGAAGTCTCCGGCAGGCAACCCCAGCCAGCCAGCTATCTCCGAGTCCGTCTACGTTTCGTTTTCCTCAAGTCATCATATTCTCGAACCAAGAAAATGAAACGTTCATAAACTCGGCATGTCACTATGCATTCTGAATATTACACATTGTAACAACCTCCTCACGCCCCATCTCCCTTCTTTCAGACTGCTCTGCCAATAATATTGTCTTATAGTTAGCCTTAAGCGACACCTTTATAGCCAACACTAAAAGGACCTGTTTTAGTTAAACACTACACAACTCCCTGCCCTCTCCCCATTCCATCCGCCTGCTGTGCCATAATCGCAATCCCCATAAGGCGTCCAGTGTTGACACTATCACTAATGCTGAAAGTGTTCACTCCGCTGTAAATTGGGGACGCAACTGTTAACATTATGTAGAGTGTGCATTTTCACGGCGGGTGGTTGGTGGAACAACAAAAAGCTTGTTTCCTCCAGCCTATTACGCACCGCCTACCATGGGGCCACTCATCTTCCTAACACTCATAATTGAAAGCTAGTGGTGGGCAGTGATTACAGCACACATAAGGACGGGGGTTCAATTACAAGGAGATGCCAATCTTCAGAGGAATTGGGAGACCGGGGAATTGGGAAGATTTTAAAAGAGGGCTGCTGGCACGGGAGACACCGAGAGTACACAGATTGAGAAAAGACGTGGATTTCAATGAGCGGCCATCTTGGCGCGCATGTACACATGATTGGTACCGGAGAGATGCTGACATTTAGAAGGACCCTGGTCCTTGGAATGCGGAACCCCACTGCTCTACCATATCTCCTCTGCTGCTCTGCACTGCTTATGAACGCAGAGTCTCGGTGTGTGCTGCTAGGCTGGACCAAGGAGGGGTTTGCAGGTTCCAGGGACCTTCTGATTGGAGGCGTGTTCCCCATTCACTACAAGAAAGTGTCTTCAGGCCTCACTTTCACGGATCACCCGCCTTGAGTCACCTGTGACATGTAAGGAGCTTGCCAAGTAACATTTCATGGATGCGCTATGCATATATGAACTACATAGCTAATACAATGATGGTGTTATGAGGGAAATGATTAGGCGTAATTAATAAATGAATACATCATTCATAACGCATTTAATACGGGACCGGGATTCGAACCTGTGACTTTGGAAGCTGTGGTGCTCTGCATTGTCTTGCTTTCAAGACAAAGGTTGTTCCTGAGCTATCCTCCCGGAATGCCTCTCAGAGAGTAATGGCTACAGTCGCCTGGGACGCATGGGTCAGGCATGTCATGGCAGTAGCCGGGCAGGTGCCATCGCGCAGAGAAAAGGGGCAGCATGAGCAATGAAGTCACCAGTCACACACATAATATGGCATGGGGAGAGCCAGTGCAGACTTCCGTTCTAGCATAGGCCACAGTGGCTTTCTTAATCACACCCATAGCATAGCATGGGTGGAGGCAGCACACACCGCTTTTAAACATATAGATGGGGTAATGCACTATATGGGCGCTCACATAATGTAGTATAGAGGCAGCCAAACACTGTACAGTGAACAGGTACAGCATGGAAAGCTGAACCTTCCATCATTTACATAGTATGGCAGAGGTACAGGCGGTCAAGCAGTATAGCATTGTGTGTGCAATCTACTCGCATGGTATAGCAGAGGCAGGCTGTTCTTCTTTCATACACATTGAACAGCCAGCATTTGGGGTACAACCTTCAATTCCTCACTTAGTATAGCACATGATGAGGCAGTACCTGCTCTTTTCGTACAAATGGAACCTTTACTTAATGGGAAATGTAATCTTCCCTCATTTGGTATACAATGGTTGAGGCAGTCAAGCTGCATTGTATGGGGTGTGCAATCTTCATCACATTTTATCATAGAGTCAGAGGAAGTCAAGCAGTATAGCATGAGGAGTGCAATCGCCCGTCACTTACATGGTATTGCAGACCTAGAGGCAATCAAGCAGTATAGCATGGGGAGGGCAGTCTACAGTCACCCGCATGGTATTGCAGAGGTAGAGGCAGGCAAGCAAAATAGAATGGGGTGTACAAACCTCAGTCACTTACATTGTATCGCTGGGCTAGAGGCAGTCAAGCAGTATAGCATGGTGTGTGCAATCATAAGTCACTCACATGGTATTGCAGAGATGGAGGCAGTCAAGGAGTATAGCACGGGCTGTGCAATCTACAGCCACTCACATGATAGTGCAGAGATGGAAGCAGTCAAGCAATGTAGCATGCGGGGTGCAATCGTCAATCATTCACATGATTTTACAAAGGTGGGGGCAGTCAAGCAGTACAGCATGGGGAGTCCAATCTTCAGTCACTCATATTACAGTCTCTCACATGATTTCTCAGAGGTGGAGGCAGTCAAGAAGAACAGCATTGGGTGTGCAATCTTCAGTCACTTGTGGTTTCACAGAGCTAGAGGCCGTCGAACAGTATAGCAAGGGGAGTGCAATCTTCAGTCACTCGCATTGTATTGTAGAGGTAGAGGCTGTCTAGCAGTATAGCATGCTGTGTGCAATCTTCAGTCACTCACATGGTATTATAAGAGTAGAGGCAGTTAAGCAAAACAGCATTGGGGTGCAGTCTTCAGTCACTCATTTAGTTTTGCAGAGCTAGAGGATGTCAAGCAGTAAAGAATGGGGAGTGCAATCTTCAGTCACTTGCATAGTATCGCAGAGCTAGAGGCAGTCAAGCAGTGTAGCACGGGGGTGCAATCTTCAGTTACTCACATGGTATTGCAAAGGTAGAGGTAGTCAGGCAGCATAACACGGGGAGTGCAATCTTCAATCACTCCTACGGTATTGCAGAGTGAGAGGCAGTCAAGAAGTGCAGCATGGGGTGTGCAATCTATAATCACTCGCATGGTATTGTAAAGGTAGAGGCAGTCAAGCAGTATAACACAGGGAGTGCAATCTTCAATCACTCCTACGGTATTGCAGAGTGAGAGGCAGTCAAGCAGTGCAGCATGGGGTGTGCAATCTATAGTCACTCACATGGTATTACAAAGGTAGAGGTAGTCAGGCAATATAACACGGGGAGTGCAATCTTTAGTTACTCATACAGTATTGCAGAGTGAGAGGCAGTCAAGCAGTGCAGCATGGGGTGTGCAATCTACAGTCACTCACATGGTATTACAAAGGTAGAGGTAGTCGGACAATATAACACGGGGAGTGCAATCTTTAGTTACTCATACAGTATTGCAAAGTGAGAGGCAGTCAAGCAGTGCAGCATGGGGTGTGCAACCTATAATCACTCACATGGTATTGCAAAAGTAGAGGCAATCAAGCAGTAAAGCACAGTGAGTGCAATCTTCAGTCACTCCTCCGGTATTGCAGAGTGAGAGGCAGTCAAGCAGTTCAGCATGGGTTGTGCAGTCTACAGTCACTCGCATGGTATCACAGAAGTAGAAGCGGTACTTCAATCTTCAGCCACTCATGTAGTTTTGCAGATCTAGAGGCAGTCAAGCAGTATAGCATGGGGAGTGCAATCTTCGGTCACTCATCCCGTTCTAAAGAGTGAGAGTCAGTCAAGCAGTGCAGCATGGGGTGTGCAATCTACAGTCACTCACGGGTGTGCAATCTACAGTCACTCACATACAGCGCTTTGGTATAAAGCGCTATATAAGATTAATAAATACACATACAAATACAAATGCTGCAGCAGAACTAGAAGCTTTCAAGCAGTGCAGCATGTGGTGTGCAATCTATTGCCACTCACATGGTGTAGCAGAGGTAGAGGCAATCAAGCAGTGTAGCATAGGGTGTGCAAACTACAGTCACTCACATGGTGCAGAAGAGCTAGAGGCAGTCAAGCAGTGCAGCATGGGATGTGCAATCCACAGTCACTTACATGGTGCACTCTGGTTGAGACTCTAGGCCGGTAGTAGAGAAACTCCCAGAACACCCCCTTTTTTGCATATTAAGTAGCTTTGGGTTTTCTAGGGTAATCCAGACGTGGAACACTTGCTCACTGTTCTTAGAGAGGTACAGCTCCACCTCACTGACGAGGCCCAACCAGGCCGAAACACGTGTCTGGGGTTGCTGTAGGTACGCTTGTTCAAAAGAGAATTGCCAGGCATTTCGGTGCTAGACTACCCCTGGGCAGGACAAAGACTGATATGTAGTGGACATTTCTCTTCTGTAAAAGGATGATGAGCTAAAGACTCTGGTTGAGACTCTAACCCGGGATATAGGCCGGTAGTAGAGAAACTCCCAGATCCCCCCTTGTTTTTTTGCAGAAGAACTAGAGGCAGTCAATCAGTGCAGCATGTGGTGTGCAACCTGTTGACACTCACATGGTGTAGCAGAGCTAGAGGCAGTCAAGCAGTGTAGCATAGAGTGTGCAATCTACAGTCACATGGTGTAGCAGAGCTAGAGGCAGTGAAGCAGTGCAGCATGTGGTGTGCAATCTATTGTCACTCACGTGGTGTAGCAGAGCTAGAGGCAGTCAAGCAGTGTAGCTTAGGGTGTGCAATCTACAGTCACTCACATGGTGCAGCAGAGCTAGAGGCAGTCAAGCAGTGCATCATAGGGTGTGCAATCTACAGTCACTCACATGGTGCAGCAGAGCTAGAGGCAGTCAAGCAGTGCAGCATAGGGTGTACAATCTACAGTCACTCACGTGGTGCAGCAGAGCTAGAGGCAGTCAAGTAGTGCAGCATACACATAGATCAGGTACAACATAGGGATGGCACTGTTCACTTAGCGCATGGGCTGAGGCAGTACAAAGGGCACAGGGAGGGCAAACCTCAATCACACACCCACAGCATAGCATACCTAGACACAGTCTGCATTTCTTCCACACACTCAGGGAATGGTACACCACAGGCAGAGCAATCGCCCATCACTCACATAGCAAAGTATGGGTAGAGGCAGTGCACGCTTCTTATGAACCCACAAAACAGGCACCACCTGGCAGTGGCTGGGTACAATCTTCAATCACCAGTGCACACCTCTTCCCTACACATAGAACAGGTGCAGCATGGCTAGAGTGATCTGCCTTCACTCACATAGTATAGCACAGAAATCTGGAGCAGTGTGAACTTTACACACCCACACACACACACACACACACACACTCCCACACACAAGTTATGTATGGGTCTTAAACCACAGGGTGAGTGTATTAAAACATTTTCTGAAGTCTTTCTAAACAGTTTTTATCACTAGTCCTACACCCGGCTGACTAGTAAGGCTTCATTGTGTAACCGGTGAAAGATTTCCGCAAGTGGTAGCAAAGTGTTGTGGTTTGCAGTGCCCAACCGTACACCACTCCTTGGTCAGTTTAGAAGTGGTTCAATAGAGCACTGGTATTTGTGGTTCACAACATCTGGTAAACCGTCTGTTGTTTATTGTGGCTTGTACATTGTAAAGTCTGATACAGAACTCTGCATTTATTAAGATCCTGTGCGCAGGCCGACATATTGCCGAAGGCTAGGCTGCAGGGCCCTTTCTATGGGTGGGAGAAGCAGGCAGCTGCCCAGAGCTGAGCGTGAGAAGTGGCGCTGCAGAGGCAGGTGTGAATCAGTAAACAAGTCCCTAGCCTGATGTTTTTATTTAACATCCTAATCCAGCAGTGGCAGAGAACAGAAGTCTGCCCTGGCTGGTCTGGTTAAATGTCCTCTGCAGTCCCACGACCCCTCCCCCACTTGCAGGCAGCATAGCCTTTGCTCTGCAAGCATCCAAACTATCAGCACCTCTTTGTCGGTGGGAGTCCTGCCTCCTTAGGCAAGGTGCGATAATTAGTTCGTGTGCCTCACTCTCGAAGAGAGTTTAGCAGGGGGACTGCAGATTTACTAAAAAACCAAATGGGGTAGGTAACGGTGACAGGGTATTGAGGGCCAGGGAGAGACTTGCCATGGCTAAGGGGAGAGGGCTGAGGAGGAATTAAATAGCCAAATGGGGCAGGTAACAGCAACAAGGAGGTGGGGTGGTGGGGGGCTGACAGGGGGTTGAAGGACAGAAGGAGGCCAGTGAGAAACAGAGCGTAGAAAGACATGATTAGCTAAGACATGAGAAGGAAAGGCAAATAACATGAAAACAGAGGATGAAAGTGAACAAGAATGTGAAAATGTTAGAAAAAAACAATAACGACGAAAAGAGAGAGGGATAAAAAAACACAAAGAATGCAAGAGTAAGGGAAACGCATGTCACATCAACCCCAAGAAAGAAAGCAGAAGTAGCAGGAGATCAGAAAAAACAAATGCAGGGATGGAATTAAAAGGAAGGGAGAGTGGAATAAGGAAAAGGAAATGGAGTGAAAGAGGAGAGAAGCTGGAGGAGAGAAGAAATAGCAGAAGGGGGACAAGGAAAGAGTGGGGCCTAGATGGAGAACGTGGGAGAACGAGATGCAGGGAAGGCCATATGGACAGCAAAACAGACCATAGAGGTGTTCCTAAACAAAAGATATGTCTTGAGAGGTGGTTGACAGATGAGACCGAAAGGAGAGAAATGTGGAGAGTGGTGAAATACATGCAATAGTCTGGGCAGTGGGGTAGGGTATGCGGTATGGATGTGAGCAGCGCAAGTATCGGCGGAGGGAGGGCACATTTTTATTTGGTTTTCCTGTGTGCACCACATTGACTAGAAACTATCCTGCCAGGCTGGCATCCATCGAATAGGACCAGTCTGAGGTAGAAATTATCTGAGGCAGGACATGATATGATAGGTTATTTATAACCCGCTTAATACCCAGAGGTTTCTAAGCGCGGACCCAGGGATCGAACCTGTGGTGCTCCGTGTCGTTTTGCTTCCAAGGCGAGCACGTTGCCCCTGAGTGAATGAATGACTATGTGACTAGATAAATGGGTAAGCATACATTGCTTTATGGATGAATGAAAGATTTTGAAGCTGGAGGAATACATTAGGACGTATACATAGTCTGGGGATGCCTGGATGGATACATGCATAACTGTGATACGGATGAATGGATTACTGAATACTCATGTAGGGACAGATACATGAGAGAGGAAAGGCGACTCAATGAGGATGTGTGCATGATTGAGCACGAGAATAGCTATGTGAAGCCCACAGCAAGGCCATGTCCGGTGACCCCACTGTTTAAAGTTCTGCAGCCAGGAAGGTCACTGCATGCAAACGTGCGGGAGTCATTGCACGTGTGCTAAATTGACTAAAGTCCAGAATGCGACAGGATGCATGAAGTTCTTTCAGCAGCACCCCCATCTCAGGTTAGTAACTGGTGACCTTGAGCTGCTCCTTCTACCAGTGTCCGGAACTAGGATGTGTGAAGTCTACACTGTTGTGTCCAACCGACCGAGTGGAGGCGGCAACCTTTGGTACTGGACAGGTGCCTGCTAATGGTGAAAAGGTGTGCTGAATCAATCAAGGTCAGTGGAGCCAGTAGACACTGGTCAATTGGAGGGACATTCAAGTTTTACAATAGATTAGTGCAATGAATACAGGGTGACTAGTCATTCCCAAGACATGTAAGGGGATCTGTGGCGCTACCCCCACGAATTACTACAACGATTTACATGCCCACGAAATATGCCAGCCTTGCCATTGTAAAACACTTCCATTTTGTAGCGCCCACAATATACGCCACCATTATAATATAAAACTTTCACAATGCAACGCACAGTGTTAAAATACAAATACCTTTTAAAGCGACATTCTGGTTTCATTTAGAGAAGTAATTCAATGACTTGTCTATGGTGATGACTTAAAATACGGAGGGGCCTGCGCTGAAAGAAATGTACAGCTTCATGTTATTACATTTGGAGTTGTTGGAAGAAATACAGATTTCAGAACAGATTATGTCTACTGTGGATACATTTGGAATATCCCCTGATAAAGACAAGGACTGTCAAGCAATATTTTATCCGTTAAGAGCAAAATCAGCCTCTATTTTGGAGAAATATTTGAACAAATATTTTTTAGGTATTTATTTGGAATAGCAAAACAAAATTCAAAACTTGGATAACATGTAAAATGGACACATTAGATACTTGATTTTCTTTTGCTGCTTGGAAGATAGTGTAGAGAATTAAATTACTTGTACAATTCTTGATTTAACTGTATGTACGTTATTTATGTATTTGTTTGTAACGCACCATAGCCCGCAGGCGTCAGAGCGTATATTAACACAACACAGGAAGATTCAACGGGGCAAGGGAACAAGAAAAGGGCAAGTAACCTTTTAGTTGAATAGTAGAGTCTTTAGGGCTTTACAGAATGCCAGGAAGTGCTTTTCGTGTCACAGCTCTATGCGTAAGGTGTTCCAGCCTGGGCTGCTTGTATCATGAACGACCACCCATTCCCCTTCACACTTTTGGTTCTTGGGTTTATCAAGCATTGAGTATTGCTTTATCCCAGGGGTCTGCATGGCTCATTCAATTTAAGACTATCTTTGAGCTAGGCTGGAGCATTTCTATATAGGCATTTATGGGTCAGGGAGATGACTGTGAAGCGTATTCTCGTGGCCACAGGCAGCCAGGGGAGTTGCATCCTTGCGCTCACAATCAACTCCCTTCTCTTTGCAGTGCACACAACCCTGACCGCCTCATTCTAAATCACCTGAAGCTTTTGGACACATTCTTTCTTACCATCTATCAGTAAAGCGTTGCACTAACCGAGCCTGGACATGATGATGGCCCTGACCAGGATTTTTCAGTTCTTAGATGTCATGAAGATTTTATTTGCCTATGCACTCTTAGATGGTACTGTGATTTCTTAATAGCCCCACAAACCTGTGTATTAACACCCAGTGATGCCTCTAAAAAGACACCAAGGGTCTTCACCTTTTTCAATACTGGGATACTACCCTTGATGTTTAGTGTTGCGTATTTGGAGTCCAGTTTTGCCCTGGACTTCGTGCAACCAGAGATCATCAATTCGGTTTCGGCACTATTGAGGCACATCCAATTTTAGACATCCAATCTTTGACTGATTGACCTAGCTGAATCACTGATATAGTTGCCACTTAATTCCATCAGGAGCTAAATATCATCAGTGTAGTTTGAAAATTAGGTCCCCATAATTGTCAACAATTCACAGACAGGCCTGATATAGATGGTGAACAGGGCTGGCGACAAGCCAAACTCCCTGCAGAACTACACAATATATTTGTTCTGATCCTGAAGTGGCATTGCCCCAACACACCTTAGATTGCCTGTTGCTCAAGAAGGAACAAATCCAGTTTGTATCATCTCTTGAGCAATTGCCTGTGGTTGCTAATGTTTCAGCAGTCGTTTGAGCTCAAGCAAGTCGGACACTGCCAACAGATCTAGTAATATCAGCAGCTCCAACTTGCCTTGATCCAGAGTGTCCAGCATGTGCGTTTGTAGGTCCAGTAGTGCACTTTCTGTCCTGTGGTTTGCCCTAAAACCCGATTGTCTGGGGAGGGGGATGCCAGCACATTTAAAGTGTTTTTGTAGCTGGGTGGTAGCGATTTTGTTCACAATCTTCAGGAGGAAAGGGGTGTTTATGATAGGCCACAGGTTACTTGCTTCTTTGAGGTTTAAGCCCGTTTCTTTCACAGTGGGCTAACTACCACCTCTTTAATGATGTCAGGGACCAGATTATGTCTAAAATACATGTTGACAAAGCATAGCAGAAAGGGGATGAAGGCATTTGGGTTGCCAAGGAGGAGTTTAGATGTGGACCCTTTGCTCACTGTGCTCAGAGAGGCACAGCTCCACCTCACTAATGAGGCCCAACAAGGCAGAAACACGTGTATGGGGTTGCTGTTGGTACTCTTGTTCAAAGAAGATTTGCCTGGCATTTCGGTGCTGGACTGCCCTCGTGGGCGGGACAAAGACTGATATGCAAATGGATATTCCTCCTTTATGAAAAGTACAGTGAGCTAAAAGCGATGGCTGCGGACTCTCACATTGGGTAAAAAACAGAGAACAGGTTGTAATCCCATGTTCTTTCCAAGAGAGGGGCGCCTGCTACCTTTTTTGCATTTCTGTAAAGAATTTAGGGTTGGTCACCCTAAGTTACCTGGGGGAACCCAGACGTGGACCCCTTGCTCACTGTGCTCAGAGAGGCACAGCTCCACCTCACTGATGAGGCTCAACAAGGCTGAAACACGTGTATGGGGTTGTTGTTGGTACTCTTGTTCAAAGGAGGATTACCTGGCATTTCGGTGCTGGACTGCCCTTGTGGGCGGGACAAAGACTACTAGGCAAATGAATTTTCCTCCTTTGTGAAAAGTACAGTGAGCTAAAAGCGATGGCTGCATACTCTCACCGTGGCTAAAAAGCACAGAAAAGGTTATCATGTCATGTTCTTTCGAGAGAGGGGCACCTGCTACCTTTTTTGCATTTAGACGGAATTATGTTGCTCTGGCAGGAGGTGGGCCACATGCCTTTGAGTGTTTTCTCCATATTTACTTCCGTGACCGGGTTAAAGTGGAACTTGTGTTCTTTGCCGGCATCAAGCACTGCCATGCTAGGTGGTGTCTCTCCCCTAGTGTTGTTAACTATTTTAGTGCAGGCTAGACTGTCTTTGTCTGAAAAAGCCTGCTGGATCCTGACACAATCCTCATTGAACGGGGTGAAGGGTTGTGCTCGGGGAAATAGGGCCTCATTACACGGATGGCGGTGGACCAAGGTGCTATCAGCACCTTGGTCCATGCCGGTAAAATATCGGCACCGCCTTGGTGGAAAGGGGAATTACCGCCCTATTCCAAGATTGGTGGGGCGGTAATTCCCCCTTCCCCCGTTTCCCTTCCCCATTCCCATTTTTGCCCCATAGGGCTCTATGGGAATGGGGAAGGCGCTAATTACGGTACCGCAAATTGCGGTACCGTAATTCGCTCCCTGGTCCCTTTGCGGGTTGGTTTTTAATGCCTACAAAAAGCAGGTGTTAAATTCCCCAACCCGCAAAGGGACCTCGTAGTAAGGCGGTAAGGGTTTACCAGTACCGGTAAAATACTGGTAAACCTTTACCGCCTACCGTGTAATGAGGCCCATAGTCTTTTCAAGCTTGCTGTAGATTTCAAATAGTTTTTTAAATAGTTGCCAACACTCTCGATTTGATCATTGAAAAAGCTCTTTTTTGTCTCGTAGAATTTGTTTTTGTAATTTTTTTCCAATGATTTCCATGTCGCCTTGTTTTTGTCAGTTCTATTTTTTTCCCAATGTCTTTCGGCTTGTCTCTTCTCCCTTTAGAGATTGGTTAGATCTGCATGCACGGTCTCTTTATGCCAGACAAATCTGGTCTATTTTTCTAAAGAACATCTGTTTGGGTTTTATTAATGTTATTATATGATGGCAAACACATTATATTATTTTAATAATTAAATAAAAAGGAATTTGATGATATATAAATGTGTAAAAATATAGGAAAATTAATTAGTGCACTCTATGTGAAATGTGAATAACTGAACAGATGTCATTTTCTTCTGCTCTTTCGATAAAAGTATGTTTTAAAATAATGCTTTGTATTGTCAACTCAGAATGAGGTTTCATAAATAATGGAATTAATATGTAAGTAATATGTTATATAAACTGTCATTGATGCTACTTGAGAACAGTGTTTTTTGAGGCATCCACAATAGATGACAGCATTCCTACTAAAAAACATTCAGTATGTCTGTGTTCACATTATATGCCAGCATTTAAAATGGAAAGTACTTTCATGATGCTAGTGTCTACAGTATATGTCAACATTGCTATTGTAAAACGTTCATGATGGTGTGGCTGCACCCAGAATATGTGCCAGTGTTGTAAATATCTTGAGAATGCTTCACAGTTTTCTTACTTTGCAGATAAAAATACCTCCTGTCACTATAGTAAAAAATACTGTCTTGTGGATATTTGTAGCAGGCAAGAAAATTGATATTTCTGATACCCAGCTTCTGCTCATCTTTCACATTGTCATGATTAATTAGGCGGTCACTCTCAACTCAGGGAGTGCCTTTCCCCTCCCCAGGCAAGGTGGCGCGCACCCAAAGCACTTATACAGATTCAACTTTTTTGAGGCCTCAAACCTATTTTGCATCACCCCAGCAAATACCATCTGTACCACCAATGAGCTAGGAACCGGGCCGGTGTATAGTAAGAATATATATTTATTTAAGATTTGATAAAGAAGACTAGCAACCAAAACATCAGCCAAACGCTGTGGCACTACACAATATCACAATTTCAAATTACTTGCATCAATTTACTGACTTGTATTTCAAATGAATTTACAGATATTACACACACACACACACGTAAACTTTAGAGACTGTACATGAAACACACACAGCGGATTTCTTGCACATTAACAATTATGAAACGTGAACAACCCCCAGTATTGCATGGGTTATCAGCATGCTCTTCTCTTGCAGCAACCCCCACCACCAGGCATCAGTTATATATGACCCCTTAATTTGAAGGCAACGTACAGGGAGTGGGAATACAGTAGCAAAATCATTTGGCTGTTTATTAAAAGGCAGATACAAATTGTTTTGGTTTTTCTTATTTGAAAGACAAAGTCAGGAAAGGAAATCAATGGGAAAATAGTTTTGGGCTTTTTATTTGCATGAAATGCAGGGCTTTGGGAAATCGTTTTGGGATGCAAGTCATTAAATGGGAAATTTTGTTTTGCACTCACTACATCCACTTCAATGTCAGCGTTTCAGGGTTTCCTATTTTGGGATTATGGACACCTCCTTCTGTACCGAAGGCTGGGGTTTCAGAAAGGAAGAGTCACCCAAGTACTTTATTGTCTATACCATCTCTAACACACTTGGCATGAAGTTTTTTTTTTTAACCTTTTATTTTTGTTGGCAGAGGTTGACAACAGATACACATGTTAAGGCGCATGATGCATACAGCGAACACATGAACAGTAGTGCAGTAACCACAAAAGCAATAGTATAGTACGTGGGGAGGAAACAGAGTGCAATGTTTCATGATGTTCAAGCATTTTGTAATAGGGCCGGAGACGAGCCACTCTCAGATGTTCTCTCCTCTTGATTGTTAAGGTAGCTGTTGAATGCAGTCGATATGTTCTTGGGGCGGGAATGAGTAGGGAGCATAGGAAGGTACTCTTCTTCACAGTTTCGAGACCATGTAAGCAAGCTCAACCACTTCTGAAATGTCGGGGGGGAGGGGCTTTTCCAGCTTGAATTATACATTTCTTAGCCACTATGCAGCTTATATTGAGGAATTTAGCCATGCGGTTGATATTGTCGGTTTTCCACACCCTGAACAAGAGCCCCAATGGGTCAGGGTCTATTGTAGTGTCAATTACCTCGGCAAGTGTCTCTAGGATTCTTCCCCCAGTATTCCCCCAATTTATGGCAAGTCCAAAACATATGCAAATGATCAGCTTTCTCCACCTTGAAGCGGGGACAGGAATGTGCAATGGTGTGGGCAAAACTAATCCTGAGAGGGGTGTAGTACAACCTGTTCAGTAGTGTATACTGCATAGCTCAATAGCGGAAGTTAAGGGAAACATTTTGAGTATGTAAGCACATTTTGCCCCACAACTGGTCAGAGATCTCTAGGCCCAGTTCCTCTGGCCATTCGGCGCGTGCCCTGGGAGCCTGGGTCGGGGCATTCTCCTGTGACATCTTATATAAAAAGGGGACGAGGCCACGGGCGCTGCCCGAATTGGCAATGTATACAATTGCTGGGGTTTCAGGGGGTGCATTAGGGAAAATGGGCCATGTAACGCGGAATGCAGCCCGGAGCCTATAATATTGCAGGACCCCTAAAGCAGAACCAGAATGGCCTGGCTTCCATGTCTGCGGGTCAATAAACCTGCCATCGGGGTAGAAGTCTGCCAATGCCTGGTAGCCTAGAGTACCCCAGTGCCGAGCCAGAGCAGTGTCGTGTGTAGGCTCCAGGCCTGGGAAGGCCCACACAGGGAGCCATTTATAATATGGAGGGGAGTCCACTGTTGGATGTAGCAGTCGATTCCAGGCACGTAAGGTGGTATCGATTGGGTTGATGGGAGAGTCGGGTACATAGTGCTGGTGTAATATGAGGGACATTATATTGACTCCG
The DNA here is from genome assembly GCF_040938575.1 of Ambystoma mexicanum. NCBI lineage: Eukaryota > Metazoa > Chordata > Amphibia > Caudata > Ambystomatidae > Ambystoma > Ambystoma mexicanum. The sequence goes on along the minus strand of NC_090933.1, from coordinate 1,136,392,908 downwards.
GCTGCTGCCAGGATTTCCAGTTTGACATGTGGGCGGGTTTGGGAGTCAGGGTACCAGTGAGTGGCGTGTTGGGCCTGAGCCGCTGTCTAATAGGATATTAGGTCAGGAGCAGTAAACCCCCCCCGCTTATATGGGAGCGTCATATTAGACCATTTCTTGCGCACGGCACCGGAGTGCCATAGGAATTGTCCACATGATTTATGTAGTCTCGTGAAGTATTTCCCCCCGGCCATATGGGTATGTTCCTAAATGTGTATAACAACTTGGGAAGTAGGACCATCTTGATCAGGGAGAGCCTCCCGGCAAATGACAGTGGGAGAGAACGCCACCGTACCATGTTCCTCTCGGCTAGCTGTGCTGCAGCCAGGTAGTTATCTGCGAGCAGGGTGGGCTTAGTTAAGGACACCTGGACTGCCAAATATCTGATTCCGCCGGGGGACCAGCGGAGAGGGTATTCGGTGACTGGTTGTTGGGTAGAGTTAGTGAGCGGAAAAACCTCAGATTTAGAATAATTAATTGTGAATCCTGAGAGGGTGCCTATGCGTGTGATGTCTCGTAGTATGGGGTCAAGAGGGGTGGCAGGGTCCCTAATGTACAGTAATACATCATCTGCATAGAGGGATATAATTTCTAGGGTGTCTTTTAGTCTTATCCCCCTGTGGGGATGTGGTGCTCTGATGTGGTCCGCCATTGGCTCTATCGCTAGAGCAAAGAGGATCGGCGAGAAGGGGCAGCCCTGTCGGGTGCCTCTGAAGAGTGTGAACAGAGTGTATGTCAAGGAGTTAGCCCAAACCCTAGCCACAGGGGAGGTGTATGGTAGTTTAATGTATCCGATCATATTGGGGCCGATGCCCATTGTCTCCAACACCTGCCACATATACTTCCATGATACCATATCGAATGCTTTCTGAGCGTCTAGTGTGACCGCGATGGTATGCGCTTCCTGGTCAATACAGGACATCACATTAAACGGCCGCCTAATGTTATGGGAAGTGGACCTCCCTGGTACAAAGCCTGCTTGGTCTTCATGGACCAGATGCGTCATAATCGGGAGGAAACGATTCACTATCACCTTGGCGAAAATCTTAGTGTCTAGCTTCGTAAAGGAGAGGGGTCTATATGAACCACATTCATCGCCAGGCTTGCCAGGCTTGAGCAATACCGTTATAACGGCTTCACGCAGAGAAGGAGGGAGGACGGACACGCAGAGTGACTCGTCCCAGACTTCCAACAACTTGGGGGCTAGTACAGCGATGTGTTCCCGGTAGAATTCCGCAGGAGACGCACGTTGTGGGTATTTGATCAAGTAGGTCCCGCATATGTTGTTCAGTGTGTTCAGGGGTTGAGAATATAAGGTTGTGTAGAATTCAGTGAATATGTCTAATATCTGTTGGTCCGACCACTGTGGGATGCCTTGTTCATCCTTAATAGAGGCAATCTGGGCCTGACCCCATTCCCCTCTCATTAGAGTTGCTAGAGTTTTCCCGGGTCTATCACCCTCGCCATATTTGCGAGCAGCCTGCGGGCGGCTAAAGTATTGGACTTCTCTGGTGGCATGTGTGTTGTATGTCTGGAGTTCCTCGCTAATTAAAGCAAGTTTGGCGGGGTCAGCAGCAGTTGAACATTCCAGTTCCAACTCACGCAATTTGGTTTCAGAGCGACTAAGGGTGGCTCTTATCGTTTTTAACACTCCTGCTTCTCTGGATATGGACATCCCCCGATATATACTTTGAAGGCATCCCACCTGACGCTGATGGAAGGAGCCTGGGGGGTGTTATGCTCAAAGAAGGACTCGATGTCAGCCAATATGGCAGCCTTGAACACGATGTCCTTAAGGGCCGCAGATTTAAAACGCCATGTGCTGAATGTCGGGACAGGTGTTCCCAGTTCTACCGATATGGTAACAGGGGCATGGTCAGATAAGGTGCGAGTTAATATCTGTGCTCTATCCACCCTGCCCATCACTTCACTTGACACTAGGAACAGGTCGATTCGGGAGGAACTATCGTGGACAGAGGAGTAATAGTTATATTCGCGCCGTTGAGGGTACAGTGTCCTCCAGGCATCTCGAATGTTGAGTGTTGCGCTGTGACTATGTAGCCTACATGTGGCGCTGGACAGGGACCGGTTACTGTCCAGTATTAGGTTCATGTCCCCCCCAAATAATCTGGATCCCCACATAGCCCAGCAGTATGGCCGCCACAGTGTCCATAAACCTAGGGGCATCTACATTGGGGCCATAGGTGTTCACAAAAGGTACTCCCTGTTTACTATGGTACAGTGTAATACGACATATCTACCATCGGGATCTATGTAGCTCTTGTGTAGTATGAATTTAATGGATTTGTGGATCATTGTCAGCACGCCTCTGGCCTGTGTGGAATAGGAAGTGAAGTATCTGTTATGACCCCATGATGGTGCCATGCTCCCCGCCAGGCGGCCCGTGGAGTGCGTTTCTTGCAGCAGCAGTATTTTGCTACCATGTCTATTGGCATAAGCCATCATTTTGCAGGCCTTGGTGTGGTTACTCAATCCCCGGACATTCCAGGACATTATGGTAGTGGGAATTTCACTTGTCTAGGGCACATCCCAGCTCACCTGTCGTGGCATGCATTTGCAGTTTGTGTGGTTACTCTTAAGACGCTCCAACATAGCGCAATCTGTCGGTCTGCCTCTGCCTTTTGCAATGTAACTTCCCGGAACCCTGCCTCCCCCTTCCCTCGCTGTCCAGTTATGACCAGCGGCACCCATTCCCTCCCTCACCCACCCACCTCTAACATCCCTCCAGAAATGGGTGGCAGCGGACCTATCCCAACATGGACTGACCCCGCTTTTGGCCCAACCGAGGTCCACATCAACCAAGAATTACCCAGTAGTTTCGATCAAACTATCAGAAAAGATGTAAACTGACATAGTTGTTGGTTTAGACTCACAACCCTTACCTCAAAATAGTGGGTGTTTTTCATCCCTGCCGTAATCAGCCATTATCAGCGTACTGCGTGGTGAGCGGCTACCGTTTTATTTATTTATATAAATGATGATGGCGTCAACACGTTAACATATGGCATTGCGTAATTATGTCTTTGATGTAAACATGGCGAAAGTGGACTGGAGATACGAATATGAAAATAAATTATTAGACCATGGAGTTTTACGTACTGAATGTTATGAACATGATTAATTCATGAATAAATAACTGTAAAATATATGCACCAAAAGGGAATATGTGGATGTAATATTTAAGTGATACATTTTCATGGTAACATATAGTTAAACTGGAAAATTTGAGCTAAGTAAACATTTCTACTGTTAAGAATTTGTGGTTAATATTAATACTTCATCCAGTTCGTGGTTAATATTAAAACTTCATCCAGAAGATTAATCAACCTATATATTATTCAATTAGTGTATGAAGTAAAACCTTAACGTAACTGAAATTAGTGTAATTGCTAACATGTCAACTTCATTGAAAATATAGGGAATGCATACAAATCTTATGTCAAAGTAAGTTGTACAGCAGATCAAATGAAAACAGTTTTAAGAAAAAAGAGATAATTGGTATATAATAGTCATTACCCACTAGAGCCAAAGAGAAGGGAGTTAAGATTAGGCTCTACAGCAAAATTACACAATACTTGCATTCCTCAAAGAAAAAGAAATGGGGGTATTGTATGGCCTTATAAACCTAATCAGTGAGAGAGTCATTATCATTGGAAAGATCATTATAAGAAGACCGAAAGTTCATGATCTGTATTCAATCCAGTAAAAGTGCTCCTAGAGTCACAAATCATACATGCTGCTTCTTGTCTGAGTTTCAATTGCCGGTCTCCTCTAGGTTCAGACTTTACATGTTTAAGTCCCAAAAACTTCAGATCTTCTCTTTGACCATTTTGGTGCTCTTTAGTCCAATGGGTTGCTCAAGGCATCTTGGGATCTTGGGATCTTGATTGCCAATTAATGCTAGATGTTCTCTGATTCAAAATCGAAGTTCTCTGATGGTACATCAATTATACATTTTCTTACATATGCAAACAATAACATATATCACAAATTTGGTTCTACAGTTCATCAGATACATTATTTTAAACATTCTCCCTTTATGAAATTCATATTCTTTGATATTATTAACAGCGTATTTACACATTGTGCATGTACCATACTTGTAGAAACCTTGTACTTGCAGCCAATTCTTTTGCACTTGGGAACTGTACATGAAACTCAAATTGGGCCTCATCACGAGTGGGTGGTATCCCAGCAGTAAATCTGCCGAGATTCCACCCAACGCTATGAATGTTTCTGCAACTTGGTCCATCGCTATTGACGCGGATCCAAAGTTGCGCTGGGGTGGTAAGTCTCCATTTACATTGGGTCCATCGGACCCAATGGGGCATTTTCAGCGCAATTACCGTGAAAATGTTTGGAAAGTCAGCAGATTTACCCCCAGCTCAGAGATGGAGGTGAATCTCCAACTTTCCGCCCAACTCACAGTTGGGTGGAGTGGTAATGCAGCGTTAATACCATTACTGCTGCATTTTTACCGCTCCACCCAACTTGTGATGAGGCCCAAAGTGTATTCCTAAGAGTGGGTGCTCAGGTGCAAGTTATGGTAGGTCGGTCTTTAATGTATTTTCTGAGATTCCTATCCAGGTAAGTGTGCCAGTGTTTCTGCAAAATTTTGGAGAAGACTTGACTCTCACTGGTATAGTTAGTGAAACGGACACTGTCTTTTGGATTTTTGGTACCAGATTATCGATCCACTGATAGTCCTGTGCTTTATTAAAAGCCTGTAATATACCTTCAACTGGGTAGTCTCTTTGCACAAATCTAGACTTATTCAGTGCGCATTCTTCCTTAAAAATATTGTCAGTACTAAAGTTTCTACGTGCTAAATTCACCGAATGAAATATTGTTGACTATACTCTGTCTATGGAAACTGTACGCCTGAAGTGTAGAGTTAACCTCTGTAGGTTTTCTGTATGTTCTAGTGTCAAATGTATCACCATCTCCATAGATATGTAAATCCAAAAGATTCACCTCCCTTGTGATGTAAGAACTCGTCAATACAATGCCAAAGTTGTTATTGTTCATATGTGTGATAAAAAAAGTTAAGTTCTTCTTGAGTAACATTCCAAATTGCAAAGATGTCATCAATATATCTGTACCATGGTTTATCAGATCTTAATAGCATAGACATTCTGTAGTTGGAACAAGGACACACATCCTCCCTACTGCATCAAAATGAAGCTGAGGAAGCTTTTGAAAAAGCAAGCACATTTCAATAGAGACCTGTTCTTTCTAAGCCAATGCAGAAGGGAGAATCTCATACCGAGAGGACTGCTCATCAAAAACCCTCTGGCTTCGACCTACAACACGAGATTCTCATGACAAATATGCATCACAACTTCAGAAATATTACAGAACAACCTGCATGACCTGGCAGACGGAACGGACACCCGCTCACAGACCTTGACGGTAGCATCGCACCGTTATGAATGGTGCTGGTGCTACCGTCTTCCCCATTCCCTTTGAGATCTATGGGACTCAAAGGGAAATGGGGAGTTTCTTCTTCTGGCGCCTGGCTGGAGGAACCACTGGGGCTGTATAACCCCGGTGATTCCGCATTGCCAGGCGCGGGGAAAAAAAGACTCTGTTTTTACCGGCACGGCTACTGCTGGCCTCATAATGAGGCCCACTGGTGTGTTATCATGGAATTCATAGTCCAAAATATGCAGCGAAATGCCACCTTCAAATCCTGGGAATAAAATGCTTAGAACTTTCATCCGTTCAGTACATTTTACTGTAGCCGTGATAACCGTGTGTCCTCACAACATGAAAGTGTTTTTCAAAATGGTTGGCTTTTGCAGGCCACCTGCCCGAATCTTCACTATTTGACCTGGTTAAGGCATACCTTTTGATTTTTTGTACTAAAAGTAAGTTCTCTGTCATATGTAGATACGTTGATTTGGGAAACTGTTCCTTCTCATGTATGTTGTATTCTTTGGTGGGAGGGTGGAAAGTCATAATTGTATTACCCACATTTCTAATTTGAGTAGGGGACTGTTTGTAGAACAAAATGAAAAATAAACCAGAATGTCTCATCATGGTAAATGCTCATTCAATACAGCATAACTCTGAGGTGTCAGAATACCATGGTTGTAAATGAACAGTATTTTTAAATGCAAATTCCAATCAAGCTTTGCACTTGAATCCACACTCATATGCAGAAACACAAGTTTTAAATGTTGCATCTCTTATACGTGCATGCATGATCTAAGTTATATCAGATGTAATGTCATCAGTGATGTAATTTGTGGTGTTATCAGGGTGCTTAGGGGCTGCTGAATGGGGGCCTCATGGTTAAGGTGGCCTAGCTTCCAACCCCTGATTTATTTCAGGAGTTTTGTTCCATTAAATCAACCCCTTAACGTCACATCAATTAAAGTATTTTTCACTGAATTTCCAGGGTTTTGTTGCACTGAACTTATTCACCTTAACTGCCCCTTAAATAAAGTTTTTCACTGAATTTCATATGTAACGGTAAACTTTATTCGCCAAAGTACCATAAAGGTTACAATTAATAAATTAGCAAACATCTAAAAATATATTTATCACAATAACAAAAACGGATAAAATAGTAACACATAATAATAAAAAAAAATCACATTTGTTTCCATCTTTTGTTCAATTTACATGGATATGAGCATTTCATGAAAACCTCTAATTTCTCTCGTTGACGCCTCCACATGTCCACATATTCATTCCTAGAACTGCAACATTCAGGATACATTTACCAAATGATATACTCAACATTTCATAGTAGGCATTATCAACGCATAATTAAAGAATAATAGCTACACCCACTTCATGCTATGGTTACGCATTTAGTATGCTGTTTCTTCTGTACAATTTCATATACATGCATACAGTGCTCCAGATAAGACTTTGAATTGGGAGTATTTTACTCGCTATTTTTGAAAGTTAGGAGTATAATGATTTTTTAGGGAGTAAAAACATGAGTCCCATCCCCAATGGGAGTATTTTCTAAACGTGTAAAAATATGTTCAACTGTAAAACAGAAATATTTCTGGGAGAAATACATCTTTGCATCAATTTATTCATGCACATTAAAAGATACATTTGCCCTCTTCCATGATTAAAGTCGTTTCGTCCTGTAGTTCTACATGAACTACTGGTTGAAACACATCCATGGATCTGTTTGGGTGAAAGCGGGGGCACAAGCTCCTATGTGCTAATTTCCCATTTTTTATTGTGAGTATTTTTACTCCATATTTTTAATGCAAACTGTGTCACAGAAACAGCATGTGTTGTGGGGGAAAGGATTAGGGCAGGGGCAGTGAGGAAGCCATCTGGGTAGTGGGGAGAGCTGGCACAGATGAGGGGGCACTTGGTGAGGGCCTGGGGGGCAGGAAAACAGGAAAGCATTTCACGGATATATTCGAGGCTGCACAGGAATACAGATAGCCGGGGGTAGGAGTAGTTTTGTGTCCTCGGCTATAAATGTTTTGGTGTCTGTGTTTTATTTCTTTTTAAAAGATAATTGTGTAGGCATAGTGACATTGGGGGTGAAAAATCATTTGGCCATCGTCAGTGACATGGTAGGTATTTGGAAATCTTATTTATTTTGGCTGTGTGTTTTCAGATTTTCTTACATGTGAGACTGTGGAGAAAAAAAGAAGAACATTGCTTAAAAAACAATACAAGAGCCACCCTACTCTAGTTGTAAATGCCCCTTCCACTGTATTTTAGCCTGTGTATTCTCACCCATGCTATTATATCTTGTGTAATTGTACCCATTAAATATATCCCCATCTAGTTTACTGTCATGCATACTCTGCTTTCTTTATCTTCATCTACCTTACATAACGACATGAGTAGTCTTTTATTGTATTCATCTTTTAACTTGCATTGTATTAATAATGTCTCCTTCGTCCTTCCTATTGCATACTTAGACCTTAAAAAAAAAATATATATATATTATAGCTGCGGCTATACAACAAGGGGGAGTGTATTGAGGATTGCGCCTAGCAACAGCAACGACTGCGGTGTTTACCCCTGGCTATTTAGCATGCACCTCGTGCGTGGCGTTGCTACCCGCGGGTAAAAGTAGTGTACTCCGGAGACCCCTGGCCGGTCCATAGAGCCAAGGTTTTGCTCCGAAGTACTTTAAGACGATATAGCTGCACACTTGAGATGGATGGGGGTGCAGATTTATTACTCCAACACCAATCAATAAGGACAACTCAATGGTTTGGCAAAGGGAGTCTGTTTAATGACAAGTACAAACAATGGGGAGTCACGCAAATCAGCAGTGATGCGATCCTCCTTCTCGCTTCAACTCCAATAAGCTTAATAAAAATCATAGCATTTATACTGAAAACTCGTCATAATTGACATATAACACTCAAAGGTCAATATGCAATTCTATTGGTTAGGAAAAGGTAACTTTAATATAGGTACTATATCCGTATATGGTAACGGAGTGAGGGGATTGGGTAAACACTGTCAGGTGGGCGTCTAAGCCCTTCCTTCAATAATGACTACTGCAGATGTCACTAAAACTACGACGTCCCATTGGTTCTACTAACTATAGGGCCCTAGATTATTTGATCCATTGTGATTGGCACCAACCCCATGCATACATTTCTACTTTTCTTAGCAGCATGCAGAATGGTCGGCCAGGTGCAGGGTGCCCCCTAGTTACCCGGCCTTTCTCCAATTAAGGTTACAATCAGTCATCGCTTCAGCAATTTTATGTATCAATTATTTTACTGTGGTTGGCCTTGAAACTGCATCTTCTGTCTGGAAAAGTTCTGATATCGCTGCCTGGGCGGATGCTAAGCATAGATGGGAACCCGTGCTTCTCCTCGCTTGGCTGGTCACATGCTTCGCACACCGTGAATTTGTCTAGGTTCTCTCAATTTGTGCATTTGATTCTTATTTAGCTTGCCACCTGCCTACGCCTCCTTATCATGACCTTTTCAGAGACATGATATTTTGTTCTTAAGTTTCAATTATATGTAGCTACTGTTCATTCCTTCTATTGGTATGACCTTGGCTCTCCTGGCATGAGTTGCACCTGGAGAGTTTCGATTCAGCCGTCTCTTCTCGTTTTGCTAGAATATGAATCTCTGCTCATTCGGCCTTTAGTAACCTGGGTTGATTCTGCTTCGTTTGCAAAGTGGAATAACACTTATAATACTGTGCTTCGTTTTGAGGTAGATTATGTATAATGGCGCTTGCCGCACTATTATTCTACTTAGCATTGCAAGCCGCATTGTTTTCTTAGCTTTCTTGCGGTTCCAAGCATATGTACAGGTGTTAGCTGGTTGAATATCTTCATCCTGTTTACAACTTAAGATTCTTTGTATTTCAACATCGTTCTCCCTTTTTATGTTCACGATATCCTTATTCATGGCGTTTCGTCTCTGAGTGTCATTCTCAGGTTGTCATTTCTTCTACTTGTACGTCTGTCTGGGTCCTCATGACATCACCATTCGTCTTCCATTAAGACCTTTTTGGTTTCTTCTGGGACTGTACTTTCCTTAATGGATACCTTACTGTCCATGGTTTTCTTGGTATCGGTACTTCTTCTTTTTTTTTTTTTTAAACTCTTTTTATTAGTGGTTACACAAAGATACATGGCACTCCCCGGCCCACACCATACATATACAAACAATTTGTTGACATTATGATCATGACATTTATACATCATCATGCAGAGTCATCGTCATCAGAGGCCAAGTTACATAGATATGTTCTGAATGGGCCCCATATGTCCTTAGGTCTACAAACTGTGTGTCGGATCATAGCATATTGTTCCTCTGATTCATTCACATATGTTAATTCGTGAAGGAATTGATTTATGCTGGGTGGGCTCACACTCTTCCATTTCAATAGAATCCATTTTTAGCAATAGCACATGGAACATTGAACAATCTTCTAACTTTCTTGGAACATTTGCCTATGTCTCCAAAAAGGTATTTTTGGGACTTCAGATCTGGGGGAATTTGTGTGATCTCTTCCAACATTTCGGCGACCTCCCTCCATAAGTTCTGCACTACCTGGCATTCCCAGTACATATGGTAGTCTCCAGCCTGTGGCATATTACATTTGGGGCATGCATCCGATGCGCCTGGGGTGAATTTCACTATTTTAATAGGGGTGTAATGCAGTCTATTAAGAATCTTGAATTGAATCAGCCGCAGGCCCGCGTTTAGGGATATCTTTTTAGTCAGTGAGCAATATCTGTTCCATTTCTCGTCTTCGATGGGCATCTGTAAATCCCTTTCCCATTTGTCTTTTATTTGATTATTAGTGGGGGTTTGGGTCTGTACTGCCGTATATAATTTAGAAATTCCCAAGCCCCCCACAGCAGTCACCATCTGTAAACATGGGTGTGACTGAGGCTCGTCTGGGAACACCGGCCATTTCTTTTGAAATGCGGACCGCATGCGGTAGTATTGAAGTGTTCTTAGTTGGCTTCTCCAAACACTCTTACTATTTCCTCCAGGGATGCAAATTTGCCATTTATAAACATATGCCCAATTTTCATTTCCATGTTGGGGTCCCAGGCCTCCTATATTGCGCTGTCATGTGTGGGGGGTATATCTGGATAGTTCCAGAGAGGTACCCCTGGATTGTAGGGTGTTTCTATTTGCAATATTCTGTATATGGCCTCCCATGCCTTAACCGTGCAGCTGACAGTGTTGTACTTACATGTGTCTCTGCATTGCGTATCAAAGATGACTGATTGTATATTTGTGGGGTGTGTAGTGTATTCCTCTATCAGTGCATGGGGTGTCTCCTGTGTGGTATCATACCAGTGTTTTGCAAATTGTGCTTGCGCCACATGAAAATATAGTTCAAAATCAGGAGCTGCTATATCGCCCGTGGAGTACAACTCAGCCATCTTCTCCCAGATAATCCTAGCGGTTTTCCCATTCCAGAGGAATGTCACCACTATGGAGCATAGCTTAGTATAAAAGGTCCTTCCCAGCCATATGGGAATGTTGACAAACATGATATGATATGATATGGCATTTGTAACGCGCCTATACACAAGTGTTTCAAGGCGCGACGAGGCAGGGAGGGGGGAACAAGGGGAAGACAGACAACGATCCTACTAGGCCAGGTGACATTCAGACCACGCAAGTGCAGGGGTAAGGGAAGGGAAAAATGCAAGGGGAGGGGGAGAAGTGCAGTACAAAGTAAGTAGAATAAAATAAATAAATAGGGCCAGCTGGTGGCAAGTGCAAGGTAAGTGCAGACAAGTTCTGGGAAGGGGGGGCTGTGGGGATACAGAGACAGTCCCGCAGTGCAGGGGTTGCCAGGGAGGCAGTGCAAGTGGAGAGTGGCTGGGCCCCGGACCGAGGTCGGTGAGAGTGGCCCAGTTGCAGATTCAGTGCAGTTTCAATGAAGAATTTAGCAGGGGAGAGGGAGAGAGAAAGCAGAAGCAAAGAGGAAGGTTTTGAGGTGCTTCCGGAACGGGAGATGGTTCTCCTCAAGTTTCAGGGAGGCAGGAAGGCTGTTCCAGAGGGGGGCACCTGCCGCAGAGAGAGATCTACCCCCAGCTCGTTGCTTCGAGAAGCGGCTGACCCTGAGGGAGTTGGAGACGGATGAGCGAAGGGCTCGGGAAGGAAGATATTTAGGAAGAGAGAGTTGAAGGTATTTAGGCCCCAGGCCCCATAAGGCCTTGTGGACAATGCAGAGGGTTTTGAACTTAATCCTCGCAGCCACTGGGAGCCAGTGTAGAGATTTCAGTCCTGGAGAGATACGGTCCCAGGGCTTGAGGCCAAGGACAAGTCTCGCAGTTCTGTTCTGAATGAGTTGCAGAGGGCAGAGAGTGGAGGCAGGCAGATTAAGATGGAGGCAGTTACAGTAGTCCAGCTTCGAGAGAACCAGGGCTCGGGAGACAGTGAGCTTCTGGGGGAAGGAGAGGAAGGGAAGAATACCTCTGAGGAGGTGCAGCTGGAAGTGTGACTTCTTAGAGACATCAGATATATGAGGAGAGAAGCAGAGTGTGGAGTCGAAGATGACCCCAAGGTTTTTTGCCTTGCAGGTAGGAGCAGGAAGAGGGCCAAGAGAGGCTGGCCAGAGAGCTGCAGGGAAGGTGGGAGTGGGTGTGCCGATGAGTAGAATCTCAGTCTTACTGGCATTAAGGCAGCGGTCATTGGCGGCACACCATTCCTGGATAGCAGACAGACAGTCAGAGTTGAGGGAAGGAGAGGAGGAGGCCGAGGGTAGCCTGAAAATGAGCGGGGTATCGTCCGCATAGCACTGAAAGTTGGGGCAGAGAGCGGCGATGCGGTGGGCAAGGAGTGCCAGATATTGGTTGAACAGCCAGGGATAGAGATTAGATCCCTGGGGAACACCACGGGTGGAGAAAAAGATGTTAGAGAGGAAGGACCCAAGTTGGACCTGGGAGGGTCGATTGGAAAGGAAAGAGGTCAGCCACGCCAGAGCCTGACCAGTGATACCCATGTTATCACGGAGACGGTTGAGCAGGATGGCATGGTTGACAGTGTCAAAGGCAGAAGAGAGATCGAGCAGAATGAGAACACACGGAATGTTGGAATCGAGGTTCAAGAGCAGGTCCTCACGGATGTTCAGGAGAGCAGTTTCCGTGCTTCTGGCAGCTCTGAAGCCAGATTGGTGGTCATGAAGCCTACCAACAGATTCAGCATGGAGGTTAAGCTGGGAGATGGCCAGTTTCTCCAGGAGCTTGCCCAGGAAGGGAGTGATGGAGATTGGGCGATAGTTAGCCGGGCAGGAGGGGTTGGAAGAGGGTTTCTTAAGAAGAGGGTGCACAAGGGAGTGCTTGAGGGGGGATGCGAAGACTCCAGAGGCGAAGGAGTGGTTGCAAAAGTCAGCCAGGGCAGGAGCCAGGGAGTCGATGTGGTCCTTGATAGTTTTGGAGGAACAGGGGTGAACCTGTTTAGACGAGACTTTCATAGATCGGACTTGTCTGGAAATCTCGTCAGCAGAAAAAAGGGGAAAGGCAGAGAAGGAGGGAGGAGGGGTGGCTGCAGAAGGGCCAGAGGAAGAGCCGGGGAGAGAAGGGGGAGGTGATAGGAGGAGAGTGAGGACAGGATGTCCTGAGTTTTAGAGATGAAGTGAGAGGCCAGTGCAGTGCAGAGGGCCTGGGAGGGGACAGGAGAGGTAGAGACTGCAGCAGGGTTGGCAAGCTCCTTGCAGATTTTAAAGAGTTCAGCCGAGTTGTTAGATGCCGCAGAGATGCGGGCTTGGATAAGGGCTCTCTTCTTGGTGAGAACGGAGAGTCGGCATTGCCTTTGGAGCAGGCGGCAGGCCAGTTTGTCAGAGGATGAACATGAAGCACGCCATTTCCTCTCTGCCACCCTGCACTTGCGTTTTAGGGTGACGAGATCCGAATCATACCAGGAGTTACATTTGGCTTTGGGCTTCAGGCGGATTCTCATTACAGGGGCAAGGATATCAAGAGTATCAGATATAGCAGAGTGGAGCATGGAGAGGGCTGTGTCAGGGTGGGAGTCAGCCGAAGAGGGAGGGGGGAGGGGGCGAGAAGGTGGTAGCGAAAGCCTCAACTGACACGCGCTTCATGGGTCGGATGACCGAGAAGGTGGGTGGCAGTGATGAGGGTGGCTTTGCCTGTGGGGTAGGGAGGGTGAGGTGGGAGGATAGGAGAAAGTGATCACTCCAGGAGAGAGGAGTGGAGAGAGGGACGGAGAGGGGAAGGTCAGAAGAGATCAGAGCATCAAGAGTGTGCCCTGCAGAATGAGTAGGCCTAGACGGGAGAATAGAGAGTGAGAGAGAGTCGCAGAGGTCATGAAAGAGTCCAGTGGGGGGACAGGAGGCATCCAGGTGGATGTTGAAGTCACCAAGTAAGAGGAGTTGAGTGGTTGAGGACAGGAGTGAGGAGGAGAGGTCAGCCCACTCAGAGAGGAAGGTTTTGACCAGGTGGCCGATAGACAGTAGCCACGGTAAGGGAATGGCTAGGAGAGAGAGAGAGTCGGCAGACAAGACATTCAAAAGAGGAGTAGGTCTGCGTAGGAGTGACAGTGGCAGGAATCCACTCAGGGAAGATAAGGGCAACACCCCCCCCCCGCACGGTTGGGCCTGGGCACGGAGAGGATCTTGTAACCATCAGGTAGGAGTGTGTCAAAGCTGGTGACAGAGCTGGCTGTGAACCAAGTCTCAGTGAGACCGAGGACGTCAAGGTCCAGTTCCTCAAGAAGGCGACAGATATCAGAGGAATGCTTGATGGCAGAGAGAGAGTTAAGAGTGGCAATGTGGAGAAGGTTGCCACCCTTGAAGGACTTCCGGGGTGGGGTACAGATCAGAGGTACGCCCTGCGGAGGTGTAGAAGAAGGAGGTGAAGAAGGAGCCCGATAGGGGGCAGGGAGGGAGGGTAGAGGCAAGGTAGCCGAGGACAGAGGAGGGGGGACAGCAGGAGAGGAAAGGAAGTTGATTAGGCGTGGGAAGCGTCTATCAAAGAGGTGAAGGTTGGCCTGAGGGCCTTGGACCAAGACGGTCCCATTAGTGTAGACATTAATGATGGCCTTAGAGGAGCGGAAGGGGGCCAAGAGGACATCCCAACGGGTGCCACCATTAATGGGAGAAGAGGAGAAAGGAGAGAGCACAGAGACCATATGAAGGGTCCATAGGTCAGGCGAAGGCACGAAAAAGAGGATGTCAGTGAGCAGGCACTAGTGTAGGTGTCAGCGATAGGGAGGCCTGGGTTGGAGACCAGGATGTCCTTTTTAAACATTTTCCTACCAGATTTAGTGAGGAGAGCAGGATAGTCAATAGAGAAGCAGTTAGAGAAGATAGGCGAGATAGAGAGCACCATGGAGTAGAAGGGGGTGGGGGGGGGACAGACGATACGAGAGCACGCAGACAGGAAGTAAGCGGCAAGCACAAGTTTACCACATTTCAGAACAACAACAGTAAATGCGTAATAGGTAAACAGTAGAGGTGCCACCTACGTTTGAGAATCCTGCGAGGGGAGAAAAAACCCTAGTTTACCACATTTCAGAGCAACAACAGATAAAGAAGCTTAGGAAGGATTATCATTTTGAGAACCGCCACCCTGCCGTGTAGAGATATCGGCAACCGCCCCCACATCTGGAGTTTCGTGATGATGGTCTGTAGTGTAGTCTCATAGTTGTCCTGGTATAGCGTGTTCCTATCCCTAGATACCAGAATCCCCAGATACCTAATGTGTCGATCAGACCATTTAAGTCCATGCAACACTTCGGGGCACTCAGTGGATGGTGTGAGTGGGAATATTTCGGACTTGGCTCTGTTCACAGTGTATCCCGAGTAGGCCGCAAAGTTTTGTATTTCCACCATTATGGGTGCTATATTTGTTTCGGGTTCACGGATGTATAGTAGTGTATCATCGGCGTATAGTGAGATTAATTGGATGGACCCCTTTATATTTATGCCCTTGTCCATGTGTCTCAGCCTCACCGCAGCTGCCATGGGTTCTATAGTCAATGCAAACAGTAGGGGCGAGAACGGACAGCCCTCTCTGGTGCCCCAGCCCAACAAAAACAGGTCCGAGATGGTCCTATTAGTCAGAACTCTCGCCCGGGGTTCGGTGTATAGTAGTTTCACATACCTAATAAAGTTAGGGCCAACCCCAAATGCCTCAAGCACTGCAATAAGGTAGACCCAGGACACCGAATCAAAGGCGTCTAAAGATATTGCAACCACGCTTCTCTTGGCGTCTATTTGTGCCATTAAGCCAAAGAGTCTACAGAGATTTAGGGATGTGGACCTGGCAGGGATAAAGCCATTTTGATTGGGATGGACCAGCCCGGGGACCGCCGGCAAGAGTCTATTGGCCATCACTTTTGTTTATATTTTGGCGTCAGTGTTTATGATTGACAGGGGTCTCTAGGACGACACACCTTGTGGTGGTCGTAGTGGCTTGGGGAGCACTGTGATCCCCGCGATCACCGCCTCTCTCAGAGATGGTGGCATTATATTGCATTCAAGGGATTCGTCCCACACCTGCCGAAGCACCGGGACAACCTCTTCTGGGAATTCTTTATAAAATTCTGCCCCTATCCCATCAGATCCCGGTGCCTTTCCTGATGTCAACATTTTAATAGCTTCAGTGACCTCTTCCGCCAATATCGGCTGATCTAACGCTGGGCGTTCAGCTTCTGGGAGTTGGGGTATGCTAAGGGTCGCAAGATAGTCCTTGATGTCTGCAGGAGACTTTTTATCTTGATTAGAATACAGTTTGGTATAAAATTTGACAAAATCTTTATTTATCTCATCTTCCCCTAAAAGTACCTCCCCCTGTACTGTCTGTATGCTAGTAATTTGGTTAGGTTGCTTATTACACGTAAGGCGATTAGAGAGTGTCCTGCCAGCTTTGTTACCTTCGCCGTATCTACGTGCACGCATGGGGGCCGCCACGTACTGCACCTCCCTAGAGGCCAGTTTATCAAATTTCTGCAGGTGTGTGTGTATGTCAGCCAACAGGTCCCTGTTCTGTGTCCGGGTGTAATCTCCCTCCAATACACCCAATTTACTTTCAATGTCTGCTAGTTCAGCGCGCACAGCCCTTAACATGCCAACAGATTTGGACAGCATTATTCCTCTGACCCATACTTTAAAAGATTCCCAAACAGTAGAGCATTTGTTTACCGTTCCCACATTTTTGGAGAAAAATTCTGCTATCTCCGTATGTAGTGTTTCCACCACCCCAGGGTCTTCCAGCATTCCGCTCGACATTCTCCACCTCACAGCAGGACATGGGGCATTCTGAATCCTTAATTCTATCTGCACTGGGGAATGGTCTGAAAACGTACGTGGCAAGATTATACATTTCAGCAATATAGAGGACATAACCGATGTAACAAACCAATAATCTATCCCGGACTCAAGAGTCGTAGACCGAAGAGTAATACGTATATCTCCTGTCCCCAGGGTGTATTGTACGCCAGGCATCCACCATTGACAATTGACCAAGGATGCTGCCCAGGGTAGAGGCAGTTTTACTAGGGGTTCTACTGACCTTGGAGGACCTATCAAAAACAGGGTCCAGCACCACGTTAAAGTCTCCTCCCCATATCACATTAGAGAAACCATAGGCTGTAATCATCTGATACATATTTATATAGAAAGCAGGGTCATCTATATTTGGCCATAGGTATTGACCAGCAGCAGTTGTTGACCAGTGAACTTGCCCCATACGACCACATATCTACCTTGTTGATCCACCTTGTGGCCCTCGGGCCGAAATCCCAAGCTAGGGTGTATAAGAGTAATTACCCCCTGGCCTGAGTAGAGTAATCTGTATAGAAACGCTGGGTAGCCCACTTGGGCATCATGTGTAAATTGCTGCTTCCCATTGTATGTGTCTCTTGTAACATCAGTATCTGGGGGCCATGTCTGGCAATATAATTAGCAATTTTCTTGACTTTCGCCTGGTTATTCAGACCCCTTACATTCCATGTAAGCAATTTTATTCTCATCCCGTCACCAGCATTATGTGATAACAAATCTTCCCAACGTCATGACCAACAAGACTGTGCACTCTATGCAAGCCGAACAGCGCCGCTCCCAATGCAACCACTTTTTGAACAAGCAACAAACAGGTAACCATAGCCAAGCCATAAAAACAGGGTCACACATCCTTCGGTGACCAAAACTTCCCCCATCAGCAACAACACTCCCTTCCCCCTCCCCACCTCCCACATCATCACCCCCAACTTGATGACATATCCCAATTAACTGCTGGAGCATTCCAGGGGTGGGCATGTCACTCCACATGACCGCCTATTTGGCCCCATCGCTCCAATGAAAAACTTAGATGGAGCCGCCCGGAACATTTTCCCACTTATCAGATTTTCATACGGCACGGCGGCCATACCAATATGCAAAACGCCCACCCCCCATGTCGTCTAGTCTTCCGGCCTGGGCCTGTTGTTTTGTGCCGGTCTGCCCCACTCTGGACGGAAGAGGTATAGAGGTCTCAATGTACTGCGTGGCCTCAGCCGGGGTTTCGAAGAAATGCGCCCTTCCTGCGTGCTGTATTCTCATCTTGGCCGGAAACATCAAGGCATATGACACTTGGCGGTCTCTAAGAAGTCTTTTAACCGGTTCATAGGATCTTCTGCTTTCCTGAACCCCGGCAGAAAAATCTGGGTATATATGAATACGGTTCCCGTCGTGGTGGAGCGTTCCAGCCTCTCTCACCCTCCGTAGTATCGTGTCTGTGTCCCTATAATTGAGGAGCCTTGCAATTATCGTGCGTGGGAGGGCTCCTGGTTTAGGGGGCGGGGCCGATGTGCGGTGCGCCCTCTACACAAGGAAATGGTCTGAGAATTCCTCTGGGCCGGATAAGGTTTTAGTAGTGCTTCCAGCTGCTTTTCCATCTGGCATTTGCCAAATGATTCTGCAACTCCCACCACGCGGATGTTGTTACATCTTGATCGAGATTCCAGATCCTCAAACTTGTTTTGTATTTTTGACATGGCCACCTTGAGTTGGTTGATATCTCTGCTATGGTGTGCAAGGGAATCCTCATTAGTGCTTATTCTGTTCTCCGTTTCAGTGACACATGCACTGTCTTTTTCGACCCTTGCTTTAAGGGAACCTATAGTGGATACTATGTCATCCAACTTAATGTTAACTGCCCGGAACCCATTTTGCACTATTGTCGTTAGCCTGTCCTCTTGTTCCTCGCCCTCAATGCACAGGGTTTCTTTAGCGCTGGTACATGCCTCTGCAGCCGTGGTCTGGGTCTGGCCGCCCGTGTAGGCATTCATAGGGCCCTTCTTCTTGTTGCTGATTGTCATTCGCTCATTTTATATTCAGGTTTTCACTGCTTTGTGGTATTATCTTTCCCCACTTTCTTACCCCTGACACCTGTTGTGCGTAGGTGCGGATACTGGCAGAGATAGTTTAGTATTGCAACTAAAAAGAAAAAAAAGGGGAGGGGATATATCTGCCCTCAGTTGTCAAAGAAAGCAGGTCTGCGACACAGGCCAGTCATTTTGGGGGCCCCAGCACAGCCACTGTTAGTGTAGCAGGGGGATTTAGGGTGGGTCCGCTGCAGCCAGAAGATCCCCGATGAATTCACACCCCCACCAGCCCCTTTAGTGTAATCTCGACTGGTGTCACCACTCTGGGGGGGAGATCAAGGGGCACAGTGGGTAGGATTTTCAGGATTGGCGCCTTGGGGAGGGCCCAGCCAAGCTAGTCCTGCCGAGGCAGGGCGGCTCGCAACACGCGACCCGGAGGCCGGCAGCACAGGAAGACTCACACCTCTGGATGCAGCGGCCACAAAGTGGAACCCGGCCGACCGTGACCCGCTGTCCAGCCGCGGAGAGGGAGTGGGGGAGGCCCGATGCCGCCTCACACGTATGGCCTAGGTGTATGTGCACCTTCCCCCAATCGCTGCACCGCCGCCCCCTTACTTTGTTTTCGAGCGTCTTACCGCACAACACGCCTCCAGTCGTGTGTCAATCGCCCCGCTCGGGCCCCAGCAGACACAGCCTGGCTCTGAGACCAGCACAGTCCGCCTCAGGCAGGTGCCCAGCCCAGCGCCGGTGCCTTGCTTCCTCACGGCACATGGGACCGTCCTCCGCCGTGTGCGAAGGCTCAGCGCATTGCCAGAGCGCAAGCCACACCCACTGCGGCCTCACGCCTCCTCGGATCCACAGTCTCGAATGGATCGCCTCCTCGGCAGGGGCCTGGCCAGTATCGAGTGGGGACAACTCCGGGCAGCGCCCTCGCAGCCGTCCAGGGTTTTCACGGGATATGGACGGGTACTCGGGCCGTCCGTGCCTTGAGTTTCAGCTCTCCAGGCGGCATACAACAGGATATCTAGCCTCAGGATTTTAAGTTGGAGCGGGAGCACACAATCAAGCGGGCCATCTTCGATGTGCGCAACAGCGCCCCCCCCCCGGTATCGGTACTTCAATAGGTGTTGCTCTCTTAATAGGTAATGGGCAGAGCCCTACTGCGGCTCTCTGCTAATTTATCTGCTCATCATATGTCACATATTTTGGTGTGCACGCTCCTGGTACTTCAAAATGGGTGACTGGAGGGCAGGCTTTATTTAGGACCTCCTCTACAGTAGCACCCTGTGCAGCCACTGCTCTATTCTGGCAAATGGCACGTCATGGGTTTGTGGATGTGTAGTAGCCGTGGCTGCGAGAGATGCTGGCCAGGGATGAAAAGGATTTCAGTGAGCTTGATAGTTTGTGATTGGTTGCTGTTATTTGTGTAGCTGTCTTGGGTAGGTTGTGGTGAAATAGTGTCATCTATTTTAGTATTTTTTTAGCATATAGTCCTCTTTTTGTGGTATTCATTTTTTAAAGTATAATAGCCACCATTTTCTGCACATTTACCCTTTTGATTCCAGAACTCAGTGTGCACATGGCAACAGTGGGGCTGATGTGAAAGTGT
Source organism: Ambystoma mexicanum (assembly GCF_040938575.1). Lineage (NCBI taxonomy): Eukaryota > Metazoa > Chordata > Amphibia > Caudata > Ambystomatidae > Ambystoma > Ambystoma mexicanum. The sequence goes on along the minus strand of NC_090933.1, from coordinate 1,136,372,475 downwards.
CAATAAATATTTACATATTTAAAGGTTTATTTGCAGTGTTGTGTGCGCTAGTTATATTAGCCACTGCTATCAGATGGTGTTCATTATCATTTTTTTCATCTCTTCTGATTGTGTGGCAAGTATTTTTTAATGTATCTTTAACTTTCACTAACATGGAGCTACAAAATTAGATTTGTCAATCAATGGCATTTATATGCAGGCATTTAGTTTTTGTATTCATGTTAATGTGGTTGAACCTTTACTTGATTGTATTTGTTGTAATTTTAATGCAGTTTTAGCTATGCAGTACTCTTAGTTGTTTAGAATTTTCTGTGAGGAAGTACAATTAATGGTGTTTTGCAAGTTCATTTTAGTCATGTTTTTATTTTTGTATTTTCTTGTAGCTGCTTATTTTAGTATTTGTTAAAAGAAATTTGGATTCTTTGCATTTATTTTCTGTTTGGGTCTTTATTGTATTTATGGTGGGCAGGTGCAGATAGGATTCAGGTACTTGAGGTGCTCTGGCTACTGAAGAAGTTGTTCAGTTAACTCCAGTGAAAGGTCAACTGATATTCTAATTGTTTCCCATGTTCTCTAAGTTTACTTAACCAACTCTGTCCTTTCTTGTTCTGCATGTTTACTGAACCTACACCATTCTTTCTTGTGTTCCACATTTATTTAACATACCCCATTCACTCTATTGTAATTCCTTGGCATAATGTCCCTTGTTTGCTCTCACCCAGTTTATATATGTATGTTCATTGATTATAATAACAGTTTTTATACTTTTATTGTACCTCTATTGTGTTAGTGAATTAGTCCTGGCAATGTTTGGAAAGAGTGATTTCTCAATGGGCTAGTGTGGCATCTCCTGGGAGAAGCCAATTGTGGCATAGGCAACACATTACTTCCATAACTGAAACATTGGGAGCAGTAAAATTGGAACAGGTGGAATTGACAAGTGGGCCTTATTCCGAGTCCAGCGGTAACCCTCCAGTAATACCGGCGGTTGCCACTGGACTTGTAACACCTTTCAGACACCTGACTTCCTGGTGCCACCAGGACATTACAAGTCCCGGTAGATTGGGAAGTCGGAAAAGGTTGTTCCTCGTTCCCATGGAGTCCCATAGGGCTCCATGGGAGTGGGGAGATGGAAGCACCAGCATTGTTGCTAACGGTGCCAGTGATTCCCTGACAAGTCTGCCTTCTGTGACTGTTGAGCCCGGCAGGTCGGACCGGTCGAGCGCAACAGTCAGAGAAGGCAGATTTGTAGTGTGGCGGTCCTGAAAGAGTGCCGGTACGTTGCTACTGGCACCTTTATTTCCAGACCGCCAGACTTGTAATGAGCCCGGATGTTGCAGAAGTTGAGGGTTCATTCACTGTTGGTGGTGTTCCACCAAAACTGGATGTTTCCCAGCTTTGAAATGGAACATTTGAAGGTACGCGTCTTAGTGTCTTTTTGCAAAAGGTGCATAGGATTTGCTCCTTTTTTAAAGGTTGTTTTATTGTGGGGTGAAAAAAAAGGCTAAAAAAATGATAGTACTAGTGTGTCTACCTGTGTGATTGTTTTCTATCCATTGTTCTCCAAGTTTACTTATCCTACCGTTTTCTCTCTTGTTCTCCAAGTTTACTTAACCTTTCCCATCCTTTGTCCTGCAACCACCCAGTATAACGCCATTTGTTTATTCTTACCAAGTTTATACATCCCTGTTTGTTTATTGTGGTGGTAGTTTTATTCTTTTTTTTTTAATTGTTTTTTATATCCAAGTTGGATTTTTTCCCCCCAATGACCAAATGATTAGTATGTGCAAAGAGAACAACAGTGCTGCATACACAAATGGTGTATCTTATATAGTGATTGTGATGCACTGTATACAATATATGAGAGTCATAAAAACGTGTGTATTGATTGTAGTTTCTTAAAGTTTGTGTGTTCTTTAACTAAGTATGTTTTATTTTGTTACAGATATTATTTTGTGTTAAACATAGATGAATAACCGTGGCTACGGTAACGCCCATTGGGGTGCAGAATTTCAAAAACGCAGTTAACAGCAGCAATGAACGGGAAGGGTTGTAGCCGCGGTTTTGCTGGACTATACCCGTGGCTATAGGCCTCAATGTGCAAAAAAGTATGCTGTTTATACCCGAAAGAGTCCTTTCTAAGAATGATCTATTATGCATATATGTATGAGAAACTATGTGACCTACCTCCCCAAAGTTTCATATTGTAACCACGGCTAGAAAAAAAGTCAATGAACTGTAGCCAGGGCTATGAGTGGTGAGTCATTTTAGAAAACGTTTTGGATGTAATTTCATTGCATTTGTGTATTTATTTGTGATGGATGTTATTTCATTGTATTTGTATATTTATATGTGATAAGTAATCTTTAAAAGGACTGAGTGTAGTATGTTAGCACATTTGATGTGCTTCCTTTATTATCACGTACCTTACATAACTCCTTTTAACTTCCATTGTATCACTACTGTCTCTTTTGTCATTCATAATACATACTCAGATATTATTATTTTTAAATCTAATAACCTCGTCTACACGGCAACCACCCACTGCGCGGTGTTGCTAACCACAGTTAAAAGTGCTACCCTGTGTATCCACGGCTATATACCAGCAAATGGCACATTGTGTGTTTGTGGACATGTGATATTCACAGCTACGAGAGGGTTTTAGTATGCGAGAACTGCAGCTATAGAAAAAAGGGAGTGATTGGTCTTTTGAGGATCGCGCCTAGCCACAGCAATGGGCTGGTGTGTTTAACCACGACTATCCTGCAACCACCCGATTGGCAGTGTTGCTACCTGCGGTTAAAAGTTGTACCCTGTGCAGCCGCAACTATATATCAGCAAATCGCACGTCGAGTGTTCGTGGACGTGTCTTAGCCGTGGGTAATAACAGCCGAACAGGAGAGGCTTCTCTATAACCTTAGCTATAACAAGCAGGTGCATGGGCGTGCCAACCCTTTTTTGCCTTTTCGTTGGTTGTTCTGATAGACGTGGCTACTATTATATCTGCGCCTATTGGACCATACATTTTCTGTGCAATAATCATATTTTTATGTGGATGATACAGGTCAGAATTCTAGCTGCGTGTGCTATTGTGTGTGCTTAGGTGTTGCCTTGTCATATTTGAAGTTTTGAAGGTTGGCTTAGCTTGGTTTTCAGTTTGTAGAAAATGTACGTGTAGCCGCAGCTACAATCAAGATGTGTAACTGCCTTGAATAGCCGCAGCTACTAGATATGCTCAGCATGGTTTTGTACGTGTTTCGGTGTTTCTAATTGGCTGGTGTTAATGATTTTGGAAAGAATAACACCCACCATTTTGTCTACTGTTCTCATTTTGACTGTAACTCACACTGTACTCATGGTGCAGTTCATGTTACCTGTGACAAAATATTATTGCCATTCATCAGTTGTTTGTCACTGTTTTGTTGAAGTTTTTATTTGATAATATGTTGATAATGGGGCTTTGTGATTTTTTTATATCTTACTGTATTGTTAACAATGAAGTGGTCGTGCTCTATATGTAGACAATTAGTGGGAACAATTGTTGGAAGTTGTTTATTAGAAAAGACAATGAATTTCAATGAGGTGCATGATACAGAATCACTAAGTGTACTTCGTGCACTCAAAATAAAAGAATGATCACAGAGCAGTAAAATGTGATTTTATTTACAATGCTTTTATAATCACTTATGGTGTTTATTAATGTGCTTTTTGGGGTGATCTGAAAATGTGTCTGCTTTAAAAAGATTTTTATTAAAGATTTTTTTGCTGGAGTGTGTTACAGTGTGTTTATCTATAGGAGACAATAGGCCTCAATACAAGTATGCCAGTCAGGAAATAGTGGTGCTGGTAGAACCGTACCGGCACCGTTTCAAGACCGGTACATTCCGAGTCACAATTGCAGAAACACTGCCACCGCAAAGTGACCCCCACGGTGCTACGGCACCTGGTAGCACCATGACCGTTAACAGCGGAAATAGTCGCTGGACATCCCTGAATTACCGGCACGGCGGTAGTACGGGCACATTTAGAGGTCTGCCTATACGGAAACAGCACCATAAATATGGTGGTGGCGCCGTGACCACCATGCCTTTAATACCGGCACCGCAGACCAGGCGTTAAACAGTGCCAGGTGAGCAGCAACAGGCCCCAAGTGTACCAAACCAGCACAGCTGCACACCATTTAACACTGTGAATGCAGAAAAGGAACACACCCAACCCACCTCCCAACACAACCATGCTTGCAAACAGGCCACAGGTGGACACAATTAGCCCAGCTGCACACCATTGACCACTGGGAATGTACAAAAGGACCACACCCACACCCAAACCACCTCCCAACACAACCATGCTTGAAAACAGGCCACAGGTGGACAAAAGTAGCCCAGTTGTAAACCATTGAGCACTGGGAATTTACAAAAGGACCACACTCACACCCAACCCACCTCCCAACACAATTATGCTGGCAGTCGCTGTAGCAGCAATTGGGTTGGGGTACCTCAAAGGAGTTATTGAGGATGAAGCAGCAGGGAGGCAGAGGAGGTTGTGCAGGCGCAGGAGGTGAAGGAGGAACCAGTTGGCCATGCCTAACATCAATGTCCAGCAGGTAGCACCCCACAGGCAGCACCAATACCCTGCATCAGGGCTTTGCCCTGGAACCTGACTCCAAGACAAATCCACACCTTGTACTGGCTTGACAGGGAGACCATAATATCAATAGTCACCCTCATCAATGACGACATCAGCAGCATGATAAACATACAGACTGCAAACCCCCCTTGCTGAAGGTAGCATTGGTACTGCACTTCCTTGCAACCGTCGCATACCAGCACACCGTGGGTGAGCTGCATGGTCTGTCACAACCCAGTTTTTCCAGGGTTTTGTTCCAGGTACTGGATGCACTGCTGCGCCAAACACCAAAAGGGCAGCAGAGACCACGTGGCGTAAATCAGCCAGTAGCCACAACAAATGCCTGTTTACCTCAGCAGCGATAACCTACAAAACAGCTATCCTATCCACTAAAAAAGAAGCCTACAACACCAGAATTCACCTCCCTCCTAGGACTGCATTAAGTACTCAGCCTGGTGCACAAAAATCCAGCAACCACTCGCAGATAAAATCACCCTTCTTCAAAGTAAAATTGAATCCAAAAAGATTAGCCTCTCAAGTTGCCAGCATCCCAAATGTGCGCCAATGAAAAGTCAGCTGCCCTGCACTCCTTTCAAGTTCTCCCAAGTAACAGCAAAGGAAGTGGAACACATCATAAAAAGTCTGAAACCTTCCCACTGTCAAGGTGACATATGTCCAGCCTCCGTCATTAAGGAAGGAGCAAAAGACTTAGCCCCCTTCATCACAGCACTGATAAACTCATCCTTCAAATCCTATCAAGTCCCCAATAATCTCAAGGAAGCCTGGGTTATGCCACTACTAAAAAAAAAAAACAATCTAGACCCAAACATTCCTACAAACTACAGGCCCATCACTACCGTCCCTTTCCTCTTAAAAATCTTGGACCGTGTTGCATATCTGCAAATTCAGAAGCACTTGGAAGAGAACAACCTGTTAGGTCTCAGACAATCTGGCTTCAGCCCGAGGCATGGAACGGAGACAGCATTCTTAGATTTGAAGATCCAAATGGACGAGGTGAAGGACAAAGGCAAGCTCTTGCTCCTAGACTTGTCTGCAGCCTTCGACCTTGTCGACCACCAAATTTTAACTGGCCACCTCTCCACAGCAGCAGCCTTCTCTACCAATGCTTCAGACTGGGTCAGTTCCTTTCTCTCCAATCGGACCACCAGGGTCTTATCTCCATCAGCTTCAGCAGACCCGAGCCCCGCACTCTGAGGAGTCCCTCAAGGCTCATGTGTGTCACCCATGCTTTATAACATATTTACAGAGCTCCTATTCGATCACCTGGACAACTTGGGTGTTATCTACACCAACTACGCAGATGATACCCAAGTCCTCATTCCCCTCACAGGTTGCTACGATCAAGACTCTAAACTACTGAAAGACACATATCTAGAAATCCAGGCCTGGATGGCTACTAACAGCTTATGCCTTAACGACGACAAGACCAAGCTCCTGATTGTCGGCACTCAAGCACGCCTGAACAAACTTGACCATAGGTACACATCCTTCAACATAGATGGGAATACGATCAAGGTCTCCAAAGAAATAAAAACTCTGGGGGTCTACCTCAACTCTACCCTGTCCCTCAAGAAACAAGTTAGCGCCATATCTGCCTCCATAAATAAATGAATCTATAGTTGCAAACCCTACTTGTCCACCAGAAGCCGCCTAACACTAGCCAGAGCCCTTGCTCTATCAAAAACCTTAACAAGCTTCAGGTCCTTCAAAACAACTCATTGAGAGCAGCACTTAACCTACCAAGATCTTGCCATATCTCAGCAGTCAGACGAAATGCCAACTGGCTACCAGTTCGTGACAGAATCACGCTCCGTACCCTGATAATCACACTCAAATGCCTTGCAAACACAGCCCCCAAATACTTATTTGACAAAATCTGCAAGCAACATTCCTCTAGCCCCACCAGATCTGCCCTATCCCATTGTCTAGCAGTACCTAGGTTCAACCTAAAAACCGCAGGAGGAGCCAGCTTCCCAGTCCAAGCAGTAAAACAATGGAATTCCATACCCCTGAACTACAGACAAGAACCCGCCCTCCTTCCTTTCAAATCTGGACTCAAAAACTTGAACAACAATCCTCCCCAATGAGGCACCCATCAACTTCTGCACCCCGAGCTCCTGCGTTATGCTTTTTAGCTGCTTTGTGCTTATGCTATGTTGTAAACTGTCTCATGAGCCCGACCTACCAGTAACCATTGGTCACCACATTTGCCATTGTATCATTTTTTTTCTGTCTGTAACTCCTATGTTTTTTCCAGCGCCCAGTTACCTCAGGGTTCGGTGCGTGATATAAATAATAAACAAATACACGTACAAATGTGGCAAACCACATCATCCTACACAGAAACCCTTCCCAGGTTAATGCCACTGAAGTGGCCTTCCTTGCCCTTGCAGGCATGCCCAATTGTCTTGGAGCGTTAGATTGCACCCATGTGGAGTTGGTTGCCAGACATGCCATTGTGGCAGTGTATAGAAATTGCAAACAATTACACTCCCTCAACGTGCAGATGGTCTGTGATGCTGAACACCTCATCACACATTGCTGTGCACGGTTTCTGGGATCCACATATGACTCAATGGTCTTGCGGAACTCCACGTTGCCAGGGTACATGGCACGTCACATCGGAGAGAGCACTAGGCTGTTGGGTGAGTCGAATGACCAATGCATGACCTCTGTGTAGTGCGGGGGTAAATAGGCACTCACCAGAGTGCACCTTGCTGTTGGGTGAGTCGATTTGACCAATGGATTACCTCTGTGTAGTGGGGGGTGGGAGGATAAATAGGCACACACCTTTAATGCACATGGCTTAGCGCTGCATGAGGTCCATGACAGTTTGCCATGTCACAGGAATCCAAGTACCGGCAAATTGAAAGTCCCCCTAACCATGGAGTGCCACACTACGCAATGGTGACATGTACATGGAAGTTTTGTCACCGGTGAGAAAGTAACAGGTGCTCCCATGTGCACACTACCTACTGGGCCCGCTGCACATAGCAGTGTCTTGCCTCTTGTGCACTGCGGGTACGGAATGCAGATTGTCACACCATACAAGACATGAGGCTCCTAGTAGGCAGACACACACCCTTATTTACATTGAAATGAATAAGACATGTAGTAGCATTGAAGGCGATATCATGACTGCAGACAGTGAGCAGGCCAACAGTCTCACTTGGAATGAATGAACAAACATTGGAATATGGAAAAGTTGTCACATGCAAAGTTGTAAAAATCCATTGGGTCATCTGTGGCATGTACCATGTTGTGTGCTAATCAAATCCTGGAAATGTGTACATGCTATCATCACTGACAAGAAATTTCAACCACAAACATTCAATCACCTTTCTGTCACTCCCATGATGGTGATGCCGGATACCCCCTCACGCCATGGCTGATGACACCCGTTAGATGCCCACGGAACAGGCGTGTGGAGGCCTACAACCGGGCACACATCTGTACACTGGGCATTATAGAACAGACTTTTGGTCTGCTCAAGGCCAGGTTCCGCTGCCCCAGCAGATCCGGCGGGGCACTAATGTATAGCCCCATCAAGGTTGCGAAAATTGTCCTGGCATATGCCATGCTGCACAATATGTGTATTCAACGCAACACTGCACTGCCCCGAACATGGACCCTGCAGATGAAGAGGATGGGGATGAAGATGATGACGGGATGGCAGTGCGATGACGGGATGGCAGTGCGACCGCGGTGGGATGCCATGGATGGTCAACATGCACGAGATGCACTGATTCACAATTTCTTTTGAATAATCCTCACAAGCACATTGTGCACAATTTCTGACACGTAATTTGTAACACTTTGATTAAATAATCAATAATCAAACAGAAAAAGAATGTCCACTCTTGATTGAGATGCACAACCCAGTGTATTATAATCAACACAAATGAAAACAGGTGCAACACCAATTCCCTCCCAAACGTACCCTCCCACCTCCCAGACCCCAACTATCTATCCCAACTATGGACCCCCCTGCACCTCCCAAACGTACACTCCCACCTCTCAGGCTCCAACTATCTATCCCAACTATGGACCCACCCTAACCCTCCCAAACATACCCTCTCACCTCCCAGGCCCAAAATATTAACATGTGGAGAAAGTGTCAATGTTTTGACACTACTTCCTGCCACGCTTGGTGGTATGTTTGTCCCTCTGAGATGAGCCAGACAGGCGCATTGATCGTCTCCTGGGGCTGCCTGCCTAGGAGCTTGCATGCGGGGTGCTGGTGGAGGGCACTGTCTTGTTTTAAGGCAGTAGTCATGACATGATAGCCTGTAGGGCCAGTGCCATTGTCTCTGCAATGTTAGATTGCACACTATTGCCCTCACGGGCCTGCCGAGACATGAGGACAGTGGCACAGGCCGAACACTCAATGGCACGGGCAACCTGGCATCCAATAGCCTGATTGCTCTCCCTCTGAAGGCATGACTCCTCTAAGTGCTGCTGCACCAGTGCGGTCAGTGTGTCCTGGCTCTCCCCCATCCGTTGGAGATGCTCAGCTCGTGTAGTGATGGCTTGGGTGAGCGCCCTGGACTTCTGGGGCTCATGGGACTGAATGTGCCCAGAACATCTGAACATCTGTTTCCGCCTGCCTCGACAGATCCATCCAGATCACTGCTGTCTGTGGCATAAGACTCGGCCTGGTGGGGTGGTGGTGCTGCATGTCCCAGTGGAAATGCACGAGTGGTGGTGCTGCATGTCTCAGTGGAAATGCACATGTGGCTGCCTGTGTCACGGGGGCAGCAGGTGGAACAGGCAGAGGGGCTGCCTGTGTGATTGGGGCAGCAGGTGGAACAGGCAGAGGGGCTGCCTGTGTGATGGGGCAACAGGTGAAACAGGCAGAGGAGCAGCCTGTGTGATTGGGGCAGCAGGTGGAACAGGCAGATGGGCTGCCTGTGTGATGAAGCAACAGGTGGAACAGGCAGAGGGGTTGTCTGTGTGTCAGGGGCAGAAGGGGTGTCTGCTGGCTCCATCTGGTGTATCATTGTGGTTGTCATTGCCCTGATGGTCGAGGTGCTTGCACCAGAGGTTGAGGGACGTTGTGCCGTGGCCCTTGCATGTCCACTTCCCCTTGATGTTTGTGATTGACGGCTGTCCGTGTCAGATGATGTTCCTTTGGGTGAATGAAAGGCATGATGTTAGGGAACTAGCTGGCTGAGTATTGTACTATTACATGCAACATGGTCATTGTGCTATATTACATTGTGGGGGCAGGCAATGCTGCATGGTATGTCTAACTCATGCATGGGTTGCGTTGACTCAGCTGCAGGCACTGTGCAGACGGCACATGTGACACCTCTGTGCTGCGTATGCTCCCATGTACACCCACATTGGGCTGTGGGTAGTGCCATGCGTGTCTGCCTGTGTGCAGATATTTGGGATGTGTTGCAAAGGTTGTTGGGGGGTACCTGGAGTCGATGTGTGACCTGGTTGCATGGCCAGGATGTGTGTGATGTTTTCATGGTAGGGCTGCCAGGGTCATATGAGGAACATGCACTCCACAATCCGTGTGTGCCCATGTGTCCATGCAGGAAAGGCATACCAGTGCTGTGATGTGCTGGCAGTGGCAGCGGCAGCACGGCAGACACACATGCAATACTCGTGAACAGAATGCACAGTGTCGCCTTTGTGGATTATGTTTTCTTCAATCGTCAGCTGAGCCTGCAGAAGAGTTCTTCATCTGTGTTCACATGTGTGAGTTTGGGGGGGGGGCTGGGTGCATGGCCTGTGCCATAGCCATGCTGTACATGCAGCTGTGTATGGGTGTCCCTGCATGGGTGTGTGTGCTTCACTGTGCAGGTGACACTGTGCCTCATTATGGGTCCTGTATTAACCATGCCAGTGCTACCGGCAGCCTGCTACTGGAGCCTTTGGCAATGTACATATGCTGACTTAACAGTGCAACTGGACTAATCAAAGTCCAGGGCTCTGGAAGTCAGGCGGCAGGATGTTCTTGATTCACATTCGCATTGAGTCCCATAAGGTCCCATGTGAGTTGGTAGGCAGGAGCAGTGGAAACGTTGTTGACGGTGGCAGTGCTTCCATGGCAACACTGCATGCCAGGACCTCAGCACCTACCATAGACAGGCCTGTTGGCCGCTGCAGCCCTGGCAGCCACTGTAATGGGCCATCGTCATGTGTTTGCTGGACCTGTCATATGTGTGGTGGTCTACTTACAGGAACCATAGTGTCAGTTCACATGCAGTCATGTGTTGTGCATTGTCATGTGGTTGTGTTTGGGTCATACTTGGGGTCAGGGCATGTGACATGCTTTGCACAACATTCAGTGAGGGGGCACGGGACCTGGGTGTGGTTGGGGTGATGTGACGAATGTATGGGCATTTATGTGCATTGATGGTAGAAGGGGGGCAGGATATGCTTGTGTGAGCTTTATATTTGTGCATTTTCTCTACTCAGCAGCCTCGAGAGGTGTCCCAGCTCCTGCCTCTGCTGCGTTGACTCTTTGCCCTCCAGAAGCAGCACACTGCTGCACTTTTCCTCCCATGGAAGCAGCTTCAGGGGTGAGGGTGGTCCGCCACCTATGGCTGTGCATTTGCGGCAGCGTGCAGCCAGAAGGATACGTACCCTTAGCTGCCCAGATTGCCTTGCGCCAGAGCTGCGTGCTGCAGCGCTGGTCTGTGGAGAAAAGCTCCCCTGCATTCTCCACTATGTGCTCCACCAGCATGATGAGCTCTGCCTCACTGAAGCGTGGCTTCTGCTGGCAGGTTTGGGGAGTCCGCAACGACATGTCCCTGGATATGTTGTGGAACAGGGAGATTGCAGTGGATTGGGATTTTTGTAATGGCCACCGGGCTCTTTCCGGTTCCGGCAATCACGTTATTTCCGGTTCTGGTATTTCCGGCTCTGTGCACACGGTGCTGCTAGGTCACTGGTTCCGTGGATAAAGGATGCGCGCGACCGACAAGCCGTAATTCTACCTTGTTTCCAACACTGTGCAGTGGCGGATCCGGTAGGACTGCCATCAAGGTAACACCAGATTTTTACAGCCAGACTTGTAATGAGGCCGTCTTAATTTGTTGTTTGTTGTTTTGTGAAAACTAGTGCTTAATGTCATAACAAATATGTTTGATTGGTCTTATTTTTAAATATACAATCATAAAGAATATAGGAATTTTATTAGTTGTGCAAACTCGTATTATGTAAAAAAGAAATAGAATGTTTTTTCTGGTGCATATTGTCCCAATAAATGCAGGCGTACTATGGGCTTCAGCAATGCAATTGCAGTCCACAAATAATATTTTAAAGTATGGGTTTGTTGTGCCTACTCTTTTCATGAGTTTTTTTCTGATTTTATTTTTGCAAAATAAGGGATAAAATAAATTGCCACTGAATATTTTTAATATATATTTGTAGTGCCAGCATTTGCTTTGGGGTTGTAAAATAGGTCTTCTGTAACTATATAGGCGAACATATAGGGTGAGATTTCACACAAAGATGCAGTTGCCATATTATAATCACATTACTTTGCATTTGTGCAGATTGTGTATGGGTAGGAAGGGACAAGGTTGGGTTTACCTGGCTGGAACAGAGAAAGCAACAGAAGTGAAAGAGAGTGACTCAGACATGCTTTTCTACTGCAGATACCTGTGTGCAGACTATAGGCAATGGGTTTGTACATTTTGATAGAAATTAGCCTTCCTACAGGGTTCCTCCACATTGTCGAAATGGAACTGGATGAGGTGCTGAATACAATTAGAGGTTGCAAACGTTTGGGATGGTTTATTGGAAGCTTCCATCTGCAACACCTTACAATAGGAAACACACTTAACTTCTTTAATGTCCTTTTTACTCCATTGCTACTGTTTATTGGAAGCTTCCATCTACAATACCATATGATAGGAAACACATTTAACTTCCTTAATGTCCTTTTTACTCCATTGCTACTTGACACAGAAATACTGCCAGCTGTCAGTGACAGTTTTCTGGGCACACTGGTTCTTCCATGGAGTTAAGATGAATATTTAGCATACCCATGCACATTTGTATAGCTTTGTTTAATTGCGTTTTCTTGTCTGCGCTAAACTGGTTTCCTGTAAGGTCTGAGAAAGTGATTCGCAAAAGCCCTAAGAAATTATTAATTTCCAATGCAAGCTGTTCTTGAAGGAATGGTATTATTTGTGCAAACTCGTATTATATAAAAAAGAAATAGAATGTTTTTTCTGGCGCATATTGTCCCAATAAATAAAGGCGAAATATGGGCTTCAGCAATGCAATTTATGTCCATAGTATATGGAGTATGGGTTTGTTGTGCCTACTTTTTCTATGAGTTTTATTCTGTTTTTAATTATGTAAAACAATGTGATCTCAAAATTGCCACTGAAAAAAATGCATATATATGTGTAGTGGCAGCAATTGCTTTGGTGTAATAAAATTGCTCTTCTGTAACCATGTAGGGTGCGATCTCACACCATGATGCAGTTATCATATTTCAAGCACATTACTTTGCAGTCGTGCAGATCGGTTATAGGTAGGATGGGAGGAGGTTCGGTGGAGGTGGCTGGAACAGGGGAAATAATAGAAGTGGAAGATGTAGATGAGATTTTCTACAGTAGATACCTGTGCGCAGATTATAGGCCATGGGTTTGTATATTTTGAAGGAAATTAGCCTTCCTACAGGGTTCCTACACATTGTTGCAATGGAACCGGATGAGATGCTGAATAAAATTAGAGGTTGCAAACGTTTGGGATGGTTTATTGGAAGCTTCCATCTGCAACGGCTTACAATAGAAACAAAGTGAACTTCTTTAATATTCGTCTTACTCTATTGCTACTTGACACAGAAATACTTCAAGCTGTCAATTACAGTTTTCTGGGCACACTGGTTCGTCCATGGAGCTAAGGTGAATATTTAGCATAACTATGCACATCTTCATAACGTTGTTTTATTGTGTTTTCTCATCTGTATTTCTGATTTTTTTCATGCCTTGAGAGAACTTTAACAAATTTTACATGAGGGATAGATTATGTTAACTATGTCCCAAACTAGCCCCTAACGCCTTCCGGGTGGTCTGTCCCATTCTGGGATGCAGCCTTTTTTGGCTTACATGTGGTCTTATCTCTTCACTGTAGCTGTAAGTGGTGCTTGTGCAGAAACAATGACTGCTGATTAAAGGTGCTGCCAACAACAACCAGAGTCTTGAAACACCTGCAGCACTGGGCCATTGCATTCAAAGAGTCATCAGAAATGCTAGAAAGGTTCAGAGAGGAGGCTTCATTTTTTGTAGCATTGTCTTTTTAGAATTGTCATTTTTGTTATTTAACATTTTCCTCACTAGTTGGACATTTCAACATATCTATCCATGAGAACAGCCGCAGAAGCAATGGCAATGCTATCTGGGTCCCCAATCCATCACCACCCAGGAAGAAAGCCACAGGAATAAAAAACACTGTAGACAGTTGGAGATATTTCAAGGTCAAAGAACAGTGCTCTAAAAAGGAGGCAGACTCTAAGACGTGGACCATCAAATGTGTTGTTGCAAAGCCTTGGAATATTTGTGATGATAAATCATCTGGTGAGAGTGCATTGGGATGATGTGGACGACAAATATCGTAAATTGCATGAACACCTCAAAACTTATATTAATGTGGTCATGCATTACATGCATGGAAATCGATACCGCATCCAGGACTTGATTCCACCAAGGCAACTCCGCTGACACTGAATGAACCCTCAACTTTGGCAGCAGTGTCAACTCCACATGTCCCAATTTTACAGGCTCCCAATGTCTCAGTTATGAGAGTCGTGCGTGATCTATGCCATCAATGGGTAGCTGTGGCAGGTGCCGTAAATAAGGATTGAGGCACGTTAATATCTCAATCCCAGGTTAATTGCCATCTTTAGTTTTTTTTAAGTGACTTTAGAAAAACAAAAAGATTATGTGTATGTAGATGAAACACTTAAGGCATTAGACAAAATATTATTTATAAGTTTGCTTATAAAAACTTTGAATTTCCTAAAAACTATTTAGCCTATAATTGCAGAAGTCACACTGTCCACATGCTGACTCTGTTGCTGATGTAACCATCTGTGGGTCTTTTGGATAAGCATATAGCAAGTGTCAGTAAATATGTACAGCGTTATTTGCAGTGGAAACTCAGAGAGTGCATTTGTTGTGTTATTCTGAGGTTGCTATATGATAAACTATTGCTTACCCTCTTACAGATTTCTATTTGCAGATTCAAGAAGATCCATATTTGTATCTATTTTTTTCTACACATATTGCTTTTCAATAAAAAAAGAACATGTAAAGAAATCAATTTTCACAGGGTTTGAGGAATTAGTGTCTTCTCAGTTTAAGTGTGTAATATATTGCTCATCTGTGTTGCAGAAAAGTATTATTTAACAATAAGCCCTGAGCCAGGGGGCTATATTGTCTCATGTAAAGACCTGAGGGCCATAGATACAGGCCAGACTGAAGCAAGGGCATTAAGAAAGACCCTGGAGCATTACCTGATGCAGTGATTGCCCCTGCCTCTGGGCATATTGCTATTAGGACTCTGGCCCATTAGACCGGGGTACTAATAGTGTCTTTACTCAGCTGCAAGACACACCAGCATTTTGCAACTGAAAAATATGTCCATCATGGAATGGGATATGAAATCCGTTCACCCTTTCGATGGCCGCTATTTAAAACAGGAGGAATATTTTTAAGTATCCATTTTTTCGACCCCAGTCTTTAGAAAAGAAACACAAAGATATTTTCAAAATATAGAATGCGAAAACAAATAAATGTTCTCTTTTTTTAACCTTTTGTTATATGTATGAATTCTAGTGTTTTTTCCTTCCCAGTTTGTTACTCTTTTTTTCCTTATCTGAGCATATATTCATGGGTGCCAGCTTTAGATTTTCGCTATGGGGGCAGAAGTACCTGGACATATGTTATTTTTGCAGCTGGTTATTTATTTACCTTTTCAGTGCTGCTTAAATGTGATTAGTTGTGTTTGTTTGGGGTTGTACAGTGTAGCGCAACAGTCACAAGGAGACGGCCATAAAACAAGGGGATTGTAGCACAATGTTTAATCAAAGTGAGAGATCCTCAGGAAATAATTTAATCTCACTGTGCATTGCCTAAACACATTGGGAGTTCTCAAAGTCTGCAATATTTTATACATAGCAATACCACTGTCAAAACAGGTCAAAATTAGTTTGTTATTGATGAAAATCTTTGAGTGATGGGTTGCATGTGTTTTAAAATATTGAGTGACGAAGGCCATGGCTAGTGGTATGGTAGAGTTCTAAAATGGACAAGTCCGTGCTCACTGGACATGGCTGAAGGCTATGGTGCGTGGTCTGGTAGTGTTCTAAAATATGCAGTAGGCACGGCCATAGGCCATGTGTGGAAAAAAATCAATGTAATAACAAAACCCTTGAAATTCAAGGAATAAACTTCAGTTGTAAGAAAGTTAAGCTGAGAACTTAATGGAAAAAAAAAACTGAAATTCGGCTAAAGCCACCTTAACTTTGCACAGCCTATGACCACAATGATGTCTACACAGATCACATCACTGATTACATCACTAATTACATGTTGTATGAGAACATTGATGACATTACAAATCACATCACTAGTGACAACACTAATTACATTGTATATAACTTATTACATCAATATTGGAATTAGGCATAACATCATTTATAAGTTAGCTCATGAAAACTTTGATTTTCTTAATAACATTTTAGGCCATGGACTTGGCCTTGACGAAGGCTATGGTCACTCGTCATAACCAACCACCATAGCTAGTGGTCAGCTAATGTTGCAAAATACTAATGTGCATGGTTAAAAGCCATGCTTAGTGGCCCATCACTGTTTTAAAATATACAGTGTGCAACGTTGAAAGCTGTAGTCAGTGGCCATGGCTAAAGACCATAGCTAGTGCCCATTAATATGTTAGAATATACAGTCAGCACGGCCAAAGGGCGTAGCCATTGGCTAGTATTGTGTTGGAGACCATGGCTAGTGGCTGGTTAGTATATATAATATACAGTGGGCACACCCAAAGGCCATAGATAGGGGCTGGTTAATGTTGTATAATATACAGTGGATACATCCGAAGTTCATTGCTTATGGCATGTTAGTGTTTTAAAATGTACAGTGGACATGGCCAAAATATGTACAAACTGCTCATTGTCAAAGGCCATGGCTAGTGAGGCCTGTTTATATGTTAGAATATGAAGTGGGCACAGCCAAAGATTGTGGTCACTGGCCAGTATTGTGCTAAAGGCCATGGCTAGTGGCTGATTAGTGTATATAATATTCAGTGGACCCAACTGAAAGATGTAGCCACAGGTGAAGGCCAAAGTCTATGGTTGGTGGCCCGTTATTGTTTTCAAATATCCAGTGCATGTGGGTGAAGACTGTGGCCAGAGTCTATGCCTGAAGGCCATGATTAGTACTCATTAATGTGTTAAAATATATTTGGCCATGCACACGGACCATGGCTGAAGGCCATGCTTGGTGTAATGTAACTAGTGATGTCATCAGTGATGGCATCATTGTGGTCATAGACTGTGCAACAGGGGGCACAAAGTTAAGGTGCCTTTACTGAATTTCAGGGGTTTTGTTGTGTTAAGTTGTCACCTTAACATCCCTGCAACTAAAGTTTTTTCCTTGACTATTTATATGGATACATAATCATGTAGATCCATGTATATATTTACTATTAAAATTGAGTAGGATAATCAATCTAAAATATTCATTGTGAAACAAGACCTAAGACCGAGACCGAGTTGTGGCAGAACCGTATCTGGGGAGCAAGGAGTAACCCATCCATGTGCCATATTGGATCAATGTCATTTTGATGATAATAGTGGAAGCCGACCGCCTGCCATTCTACTTTGAAAGCGACTGGCAATCACTGATCCATGCCAGTAAATTCTCGTTAGGAATAACTTTTTATGTTAGGGCGTACATGAGTTACATGGACAAATAGATCTTGCGATGGTAAAGGATTTGGATTGTTCCGTAATACTTTTGTAAGTGTCCAAGAGTGGCAGGAGCCGCAAGCCAACTCTTATCTCGAGGAGCCACGGGTGACACAGTACCAAACTCAGCAGCATGAGCTACGAGCCAACTCCATCCATTGGAAACAGTGGGAGACATCGTACCATGTTCATCACTGGCAGGAGCTGCCAGACACCTTCCATCAGCAGGAACCATGGGTGACGTGGTAGCAAGCACGTCTGTGGCAGGAGCCATGATCTAAATTTCAGCAGTGGGAACTACAGGAGATGCAGCAGCACGCAAACATTGGTGGAACGAGCCACTCACTGCACATAAGCTATAGCAGACTCAGCTCCGACAGCAGTTGCTTGCTAAGCATAGATGCCAGTGACGTCTCTGAGACAAAATGGAGTATCAACACAAAAACACCAGGCAGCAGTGTGGAGGGACTACCTCCTGCACTCCACGAACTTCTAAAGAAACTCTTATATCCAACAAACATCCTTACCTCAAAATAGCGTAATTACAGCTCAACAGAGTCAAACAAAAACACAACAAAGTTAAGTTTCTGTATCAAATGTATGACGTCCCCAACCAAATAAACCCGAAACAAATTAAGGTTTGTCAAATTTAATTAAACACTGTAATGAAAGGTTCTCTTAACAAGCAAATAAAATAAAAACTGCTCCTAGTGTGCGGTTCAAACCTGCCTCATGCAGTTTCAGGCAGACCAACAAAACAAGAATTAAATGGTTTACTTCTGGACATCTTTCCGCTGTCCAGTTAAAGCATCGAATGAAAAAGGATCGAATGCAAAAGGGTTGACACAATAGGGCCGAAAACAAAAGGATTACATTTTTTTTAATTATATATATTTTTTTGGTTTTCGTATAGGTAAAAAAAAATGTTTTTTACCAAAAAAACAGGGGTTGGGGAGCACCTCCCACCCCCCAAAAAAATGCGATCTTTTTGTTTTCGGTACTTTTGAGTCGATCCTTTGAGCATTCGACCCTTTTTTTCGATCCTTTAACCTGTAACCCATCTTTCCCACTTTCCAGAGATGAAACTAGGTCAAATCTTTTGAGGACGCCCATAATAGTCCAAGCTTCCCCGTTTCGCAAACCAGACTAACCTTTATGCTCCCGTGAACTCATTTGTATCTAATGGTTGAGCCCACCTGGAACTGAGTTTATTTTAAAAAGATTTTCCATGGGTTGCAACAAGCAACAATGGTGCCACAAGTCCCACCTCTAGAATAAAACAGAATATTAACACATAAGAGAATTACTTGTCACAGAAAGCCACCACATGGCTGATGCTAAATATGAGATGCCTGTGCTGTCTTTTCATCATTATGGTGAGGCAGATGATTTAAAAATAATGAATTATCGTTGTCAATAACAACTCATTAATAAATGCATAATGTAGGGAAAACTAAAGTGCAGCAAGTGTTTTCTGAGTAACTAAATACACACAGGTGTAACAACACTTGAGGGTTTGCTGAGTAACTAATTACACACAGGTGTAACAACACTTGAGGGATGTATGACTCATTCCTAATTACTGTGTTATGTAGGCATCACTACTGGCTCTGGATTCATTCTGTACATAAACCGCGTTAAAGAGGGAATCCCACATGGTTGTGTCAAGGCCAGACTGTTCCATGTGTAATGTGTGTAGCTCTGTATAGCACACAATGGTTGTCAAAGGCACATGTCCAGGGCTCAAGTCTAGGGTACACGTCCACCCACTTTTTTCAGAGGGTGGACTCAGTCTCCCCCAGCTAAAATGAGAAACGTTGATGATGTCTTTAAATTTATGAATTAAAGCCAAACCGGGGATCAAACCGCAGTCGTGAGGTTTGTAGGCCCAACACTTCACCACTGCACTATATAACCGGAAGAAAAATACCAAACCACTAAGAGTGAAATGTCCTATTTCGGTACTGCATGCTACAGAGAAAACATGTGTATTGATTCTTGGAGTTTAAAACATGCATACTTTTTAACGTTTTCAAAAAAAAATATTAGAAGAAAATATCCTCTCGTGTTTTTGTGTGTGTGTGTTGATTTTAGCAAAGGCAAATGTCATTCGTTCTGTGCAATTTGGGTGGTTATGCAAAGCAAATTTAATGAAATATGCATATTTCACCTTGATGTGCAAATGTCTGGCGCGGACACATCCCATTGTGTTTGTTCATGAGTCCCCCCATTTTAATTTTTAGGACTTGACCCCTGCACATGTCACAGTTGGAAAATGTGCAGGATCTAGCAGAGACAGTGGATGGGATCATTGGGTTCGCACTAGTTTACAGGCGACACAGCGCAGGGGGATTCCCGCTTTAACACTGGTGGATCGCTCATTCTGTATTGCACAACCCCAGACCCCGTCAAGAAGTGTACTTTGCATAATGATTAGTAATTAGTAATAAGTTAACTCACCTTTAGTTTGTTACTCAATGGTTGTACACTTCAGCTGCATATTAATTATACATTCATTAATACATTGACAGTGCACCATATCATACAGTGATACCAAATTATGTTATACAACACAATAGTTATTAAATTCATCTTGCCAAGAGCAAGGCAGTGCATGTAGCCCATTTGCTGAAAGTATTGCTAGTACATGTTTAAGTAATTTTGGTTGTGTTTGAGGTGTATTTCTGTTTGTTAACTGCTGTCGATTCCTTGATGGGTTTTTTTAATGTGTTGACAGAGTAATCTGGGTAACAAAGGAAGACTGAGAGTTCCTGTGGTGTCTAATACAGTGATTTAAATGCCATAATGCACAGTTTGGATTTGCAGAAGTGTGTTATGCTGGGAGGGTGAAGCTGAGCAAGGACGCAAGCAAGAAAGATGCAATTATATCTGAACAAGCCTTTAATAATGTATGTTTCTTCTGGATGAGGTTGTTAAAATACCTATAGTGTCTAGGGGACATAACCAAAAGGGAGTGTCTTTCAAACTATGTCAGAAATGGGTCAACACAAAGTGAGTAGTTTGCGGTGTTCCCTAATACTTTGAAGACAATCCCAAAAACAAGCAATCAAAAAACCTGCAGCAGTCCTTGTCTCTCCTGGGACACCCTGCTCTCTTCAACCACAGTCCAAGAATGTTGGGCAACTGGGACGTTCCAAACCTAATCTTTAGCCACCCCGCTAACATTATGCTATGCAAACAGAAATGCCTCAAAGTCTTTAGCTCAAAGAGACGCAACCTATAACTAAACTCTCCAGCCCTAATCTAGAAAACCAGCTCAGAGCAATAAATGCCCTCAATTGCTTCAGTAGTACTCACACTACTAAATGCTTTCTTTTGTCATGCTTCTTCCCAAGCCCCTCCCACTATTCTCACCATGCTTCTCTTTTACCACTGTCAAAGCTCCACTGGTGCCCTTTTCACCAGGTTTCCACTGTCACTGATTCTCAAGATTCTCCTGTCATCCTTTTCAGCAGCTTTCCACTTTCTTCAAATCTTAGGATTCTGCTGGATTGCTTTTTGCCAGGTTTTCCCTTCGCTTAAGTCCTCTTGCTGTGTAGAGGCATCTCTCCTGCGGCTTTTCTTCCAAAGCCCTCAGATGCCAAGTTCTGGCTTTAGCAGCTCTAGCAGAATATCTTCCCCTAGTCTCAGAGGCACAGCTCAATCTCCTCAAGCTTCTTCTGGCTTTGTGATCCTCAAAGGTTCCCTTAGGTTAGGCTGCAATTTCCCTTCCAGGGAGGCAGCAATGGTATGTAATCTACCTCCACTGAGTCCAAGACACCAAATGACTGCTTGCCTTTTTTTTTTATACTGCCAGCGTTACCTTATAAACTCTGAATGAACCGTCTTGTTTTTCTTTGGAGGCTGGTCAGCAGATCTGTGCGGCTCGGTGGTCAAGAGAAGCGCATACCGGGATTAACTCATTTCTTAGCCCAGTTTATGAGATAGCCAGCCTCTGGCAATTATCTCGTCTGCTTGACTTATGACTCTCCTCCTGTTTCACGTTTCTCTGCCAGCAAGCTTCAGCTGGGCTTGCTCTTTGATCCATACGGCTACAGGCCCTGCGGGTTCAGCTGGGACTTGTGGACCTCTGTGTGCCTCTTCTCTGTTTTGGTTGATTGCATGGGTAGGCAGCTAATATATCTAGGGGGCAGACCAGTGCCCAGGGAATCCCACTCCTTCTGCCCTCTACGGCTTACACCAGGCAATGTCTGGACCACCCAAGTCTCCAGTGACTCGCCTTGCCCCACATAAAGCATATTGGGTGCATCTGACTCATCACATCTCTTTATTTAATTAATGGATTCCCAAAAATATTTTTTAAATGATGATGGTGTATTTATACATATAATAGAAAGACGAAAACCTATATAGATGTTTTTTGTATCTTTGGTGGTGAGACTTTCATGTACATATGCATGCAAGGAGTGTGAACTGAAAGTTTGCAGGTATTCCGCTTGGGAGCTATTTTCTAAATCCTGAATAGAGATGTACAATAAAAGAACCAAAAGCTGCAGTTACAAATTGAGGAGACCACTCCCAAGCACCTAAGTGAATGGGAACAAAACCATAACTGGAGTTGATGACCATCAGGCCTTTAACCAAGAGTTCATACTTTGCTGGCTAAAGATCTCAGGGTTGCTTCTAGGTTATACTCACAAGCTGGGAAGTCCTACTCGTTAAACCTCAAACAAGAAGCAATGAACATGACCTAGAGCAATGGGCATTTACAATTAAGAGGAGGTGCCATACCAGAAAGCCCGGCATAAGGCAAACAGGTTTTTTTGTGTCCTCAGGATATGGTGAAAATGTGTATGCTCTGTGACGCAAGATCCCTGTGTCATGGACCCTTCCTTTCGACAACCCACCCATTAGACCACAGAGAGTCTTGCTACCATGAGAGTACTTTAAACTAGGGTGAAGAAACCTATACGATTGGCCAAAGGGCAGACAAAGAGGCAGGGCTGGTATGCACATATACTCTGTAATTACAACCGCAATGTATTTTGTAAATAGTACAAAGCAGTGGCAATCCATCACACAATGGAATGATCAGTTTACTGAACTCCATCAGCCAACAATTGCATCCAAGAGCCTTCCCCATGCTCAGTTGAGCTTCCCCCACAAAGAAGCAACCAACATATTCTTACATGAAGGATCCCAGAGTGAGACGGTTTTTTCTTCAAGAATAGACCACGTAACCTGTTTGCTCTATAAGATTAGGAGAGAACTATGGGCAGGGTACACACATTCATCTCCATTAAGTCAGACTTGTCTGGGCAAGAGAGACCTTCAGACAGACTGTCCATTCAAAGGGGCAGAGTGGGATAATAAGCACAAGCATGGTTCCTTCAAGCCATGTCTTCTACTTAACTATCGTATAGTCCAATTTATGGTGGGATTTCCACTGATAAGATGATGGAACAGCAAAGTGCTACACTATAAACAATTTAGGGACATGAGGTATAACTGCTAACTTCCACATTTGTTCTTATGTCTATGCCAGTCCTCCCAATATGTTTCATCTTAGGCTGATACAATGACACCAATAGGCAACTGGTGTCTTGAGTCAATGCGCAAAATAAAATACATCAGCACCCAGTGGGGTGGGGCAGGATGACTCCCAGCCAATCAGGAAGCTCGGAATGTGGGCTTTACCTCGTGGTAATAGGCCGTACCCCTTGGTAAAACTTTGCTCAGGCCTGTAACTCGACTCGTGCGTTACCTGACCTGGTAATACCTCTGCCCATCGGGGCTTATTACTTAAAGGTTGTCTGTGGCTTTACAAAGTCGAAATTGCAATTAAACCATTGAACATATGCTCACAAACGTCCTCTTTTCATTTTCTAGATTCCAATGAATGCTTGAAGTGCCCAGACCACCATTGGGCTAATGACAGACGGGACATATGCATTCCGAAAACCGTAGAGTTCCTCTCCTACCAGGATAGCCACTCTGGCCACTGTCAGCTGCGTCTTTCCTGCCACCATCTTGCTTGTCTTCATCAAGAACCGTGACACTCCTGTAGTGAAAGCCAATAATCGTGAACTCAGCTTCCTACTCCTGATCGCTCTTACCCTGTGCTTCCTTTGCTCCTTGATCTTCATTGGTCAGCCCCAACGCATTACCTGTATATTGCATCAAACAGCATTTGGCGTCATCTTTGCATTCTGTGTATCCTGTTATTGGCAAAAAAAATGTTGGTGGGGGGGCGTTGTTGCGCTGTAGCAAGATGGCTGCTTAAGCGTTACACTCCGGATTGGCAGAGCAACCGATCCTGATTTCCTCCGCTCAACGCTGCATATAACTCTGCAGGGCTACCTACGATCCTTCAGGAGCCTTCCTGCCACGAGTGTGTGAAGTTTGGAACCCGTGCGCGCCCTGGGGACCGGACTACGTCTCTCTCCCTTGACTGCGGCTGTGGCCTCCTGCTCTCCCAGCCCCGCGGCTCCGGTGACGCCGGCTCGCCCATCCACCAGAGGACGCGGCGCTGTGGGCCGCCGTGGGGGAGGGGCGCTGACCCCGCGAGGTGCACCAGACCACTGCGGCTGGCCGGGCTGCCCCCCACTCACTTCACCATTCACCTCAAGGCGTCGACGGCCGCCGGCCCCTCCACTCCGACCGGTGGCCCCCTCAGCTCCGGCGGCGCTTCTGGATCCGCACCCCAACGCCGTGTCCTGCGACGCTCCAGCTACAGGCCCGGCTCCCGCTTCTCCCCCCCCCCGCCGCTCAACAACAGCATCGGAGTGCAGCAAGGTAGGGGGCGTGTGGGGAGAATGTGTGCCCGGCTCCTGCGGCCCCCTGCGGCTGCCCGATCTCCTTCCCGCAGACTGGAGGCCCACTATCTCTCTCTCCTGTCTTGGCGGCGGCCTCCCTGCTGATCCGGCATACATGGGCCGGCACCACCACCAAGTTTAGCGCGGGCGCTGCCCCCCCCACCTGTCTGGCTCCTGCTTACCCGCACGACACCATTGCTCCCCCCTGATGCCGGCTGGGGGACCCGAACACTAAGATCTACCGGACCATGATGCTAATTTAAGTCCCCCACTGCAGCATACCCTGCCTTTGTCCTCATCCCAGTGCTGCTGGGGCCTGACGCTACGCACCTTCTGGTTTGCACTAACGCGTCCAGGGGCTCAATTGGAGGACCGTGCCTACCGCTGTGATACTCATCGCCTGGTTGCGCTCAGCCTCACACGGGCGGCCCACCAGTCCCCCCCCTGTTGGCCACCCCTTTCCACCCACTTCAGCGACGACTGCTCGCCAACCCCCTATGGCGCTACAGTCACATTAACTGCTCACTACTTGTGCTATCTGTGGGCCCAACTGCTACCCCACGCCTGCACTGACTCTGCACATACCTCGGGCCTTACGATCTGGGGAGTGGGCCCTGCGCTAATATCTGGAGTGCCTTCCCATAGCCCCCCCACTGAGGTTGAGCGCTTCACCTGGAGCTTCACAAACTTGCCCTTTGCCAGCAACCCGCGCTTCACCTGCCTGCACCGCATTACCGGTTCGACGTCCCGGGGTCACCACCATCCCTGGGCTGCCACCCCCTACGCTTGTGGACCTGCTTCCTGATTCTGTTTCTTGAGGGAGCCCCCCCTCGCACTGCCTCCAGCATCTTTAACCGCTGCCCTCACCTTATCCCCCCCCCCCGGACGCTCGTTGGGGTGGTGATTTGGGGCCTGCCTCCTATGGCCAAATAGGGCCCAGGGCGCCACACACCTCCTGTCGCCATGACCAAGGGTGCTGGCGCTAGCAGGAAGCAAAGCTCAATAAACATGTTTGCCAAGACGCCGTCCAAGCCACCGCTCGACTCTCCGCAGGACTCACCAGCAGCCTCTGTATCATCTACCCCCGATGACTCGCAGAAAATGCTGGAGTACATGTGCAAGTGCTCCACTACGCTACATACTAAATTAGACGATGTGAACGGGACCATCTCGTCCATAAAGGCCCATATTGAAAGAACAGACAGTAGAGTTGCTGAGATCGAGACGAGGGTTGGCACTGCGGAGGATGACCTAGGTTCCCTGCGCGCTGCTGTGGCCACCTTAACCAGCTGGGTCTCGTTGGTCGAAAAGAAAAATGACGACCTCGAATCCCGCTCTAGACGGAACAACCTTCGCATTGTCGGCATACCAGAAGACGACATCAATGAGCCCATGGAGGAATACGTGGAGCACACCCTTCTGTCACTCTTAGATAATCCCAAGCTCTCGGCACAATTTGCAATGGAAAGAGCTCACCGCTCCCTGACGGTGAAGCCCCGGCCGGGTGCCCCGCCCCACCCTATCATAGCCAGAATCCTAAATTTCCGTGATCGTGATGCCCTGCTTCGGGCGGCCAGGGCCAAGGGGGAGCTACATCTCGGAGGGGCAAGAATACACTTGTATCCGGATTATTCTGTGGCTGTGCAACAAGAACGTAAGACCTTTCTTGCGGTGAAAAAGAGACTCCGAGACTTGGAAGTTAAGTACTCTATGCTCTTCCCTGCCAAACTGAGGATCGAACACTCTAACCGCACATACTTTTTCACCATCCCAGAAGAGGCTTCGAAATTCATAGATGAACACATTCCTGGCTGATCTGCACTGTTTGTCATATGTTTCATATGTATCATTGTTGCTCTACACCCGAGCCACGTATGGGACCACCGCGGTGCTTCCCCCCCACAGTGGCCACCTTCTCATAGTAGTTTATTCGGTTGTGAAAGTTGAATTATTGATCCATTGCTCCTTGCGTGGGTGTCTCCCGCGCCATGCTGCCGCATCATGTGTAGTGCTGCCCGCTCCTTGTTGAACCCTCCCACTTGGTTTCACCCGGCACTGCTCCCCAACCACTCCCGTGACTCTTATGGTGCCGTGCCGGAGCCCGTGGCCCCACCCCGTTCTCCCGTGGGCCCTCGATCATAGACCTGGCCCTGAGGTAACCCGCACCCACTCTCAAGGCTCTGCTTTACCCTATTACTTAACATAAATCTCCTTACGCTCTTCCCAGTCCGGAGGCCATCGGCCGGCTGCTAACGGACCCCCAGGCGTTGATGCCTAAAAGTTCATGGTTATTCTGGTTTTATTTGGGTTTTGTCCCTCTGATTGGGGGAGGGATGTGAGTGGGGGGTTGGGAGGGAATGTTATGGTTTAAAAAGGTCTTGACAGCTTCCGGAGACCCCGCAGGCACCGCGCCCAATCCATTCCGATATGCAGACACCCGACCGCATACACCTAAGGTACACACCTTTTTTGTCCCTGGAATCCACCTTTGCTTATTCCACCGCCACTCCTACGAATATGGCTGATACTTCTTTAACCTTTATGAGCTGGAATGTTAGGGGATTAGAGAACCACAAGAAGATGAGACAGATTCAGCTTCATGCTGAGCGCCATGGAGTAAAGATCCTAAGTTTACAGGAAACCCATGCTCGTTCGGAGCAATGTGAACGATTCACCAAGCAATGGTGCCCCAAGAGATATTACACAAATTATTCCACTCTGAACCGAGGCACCATCACCTTAATACATAAAGGTTTGAAGTTCACCTGTCAGCAATCCCACATAGTTCCACTTGGAAGATTTGTGCTCATAACTGGTACATTACAACATCAGGAGATAGTCATTCTGAATATATATGGTCCTAACGTCGACGACCCTGATTTCTACCTTCACCTAGCCACCCTACTTGAGAGCTACCCCCTAACTCCTATTTTATGGGGCAGTGACTTCAACACGATATTAGATGTCAACTTGGATAGGTCCGGTTCTCGCCCTCGCCAACTATCTAGGGCATTCTATTCTATTTTGACTTCGCTCCCCCGCTTGGCACTTGTGAACGCTTGGTGCCTGATCCATCCTGATGACCGTACATACTCCTTTTACTCCTCAGTGCATGATTCTCACTCAAGAATAGATAGATGGCTTGTCACAGACTTACTGGTTAGATGCATAATTCACTTGGCCATTCTCCCCAGGACACTTTCGGACCACTCACCGGTACTATTCTCCCTAAACTGGGGACCGGATCCTAACAAAACAAGACAGTGGAGGATGAGCCCTCATGCGCTTCTTGACCAGGTGTTTGCCTCGGAGCTCGAATCCTCTATCGAGGAATACTTTGAGATTAACACAAACTCCGTTTCCACACATGCTGTGCTCTGGGAAGCCTTTAAGGCACATACGAGAGGAGTTGCCATCTCTAAGAGCAGTGGCATACTTAAGGGCATCCATGCTGACATCGCCACCAGCGAGTCAGCCCTATCTGCTTATGAATCCCAATACCCTGTGGATCACTGCCTGGCTACTTTGGCGATGCTGGGCTCTGAGCTGGACAGGTTCCGTGGCCTTGCAGAGCGCGAGGTTAAGTTCCTGGACTCCCCTCGATCGGCGAGGAAATACGGCGAGGGTGAGCACCCCGGCAGGATGTCAGCCAGGCTGCTACGCCGCGAATTCGGTGCCCCCAACATACCGGCCATTACTAGACCAGATGGCACGCTCGCCACCTCCCCCCAAGACATCAAGTTTCTCGCGTTTTACACCTCCCTGCACTCGGAGGTTGACACTTCCCAGATCTCTGAGATTGACTCATACTTAGAGAACCTCCCTTTATCAGTCCTATCAGCCGACACTAGTGCCTCTCTCGAGAGGCCCTTTACCCTAGAAGAAATTGTGGAGGCCATCGAGTCACTGGCATCGGGGAAGGCCCCCGGCCCTGATGGGCTCCCGATGGATTTCTACAAACTATATAAGGCCCAACTAGCGCCGCAACTACTGACCCTATGGGAAGAATCGTGCGACATAGGCATACTTCCACCGTCTCTCCGTGAGGCATTGATCACGGTGCTCCTCAAGCCCGGTAAAGTCCCTACGAAGTGTAGCTCTTACCGACCCCTCTCACTAATTAATAGCGATATTAAAATATTTGCCAAACTACTTGCCAACCGCATAGGCCCGTATATGTCCCACATTGTTCACCCAGACCAGGCTGGCTTCGTCCCTGGCAGGTCCACCTCCCTAAACCTACGGAGACTCTTTAATGTAGTTAGCAGAATCGACCCGGCCACTCAAGCAGTGGCAGCCACATTAGACATGCAAAAAGCATTTGATTCAGTTTCTTGGAAGTACTTGTGGTGTGTTCTTGAGAAATGCAAATTCGGCCCCAACTTCCGCACCTGGGTAAAGCTCCTTTACACCGCCCCGTTGGCCAAAGTCTGCATGGAAGATAGGTGCTCCTCCCCTTTTCAGATATTTAGAGGCACGCGCCAGGGTTGCCCCATCTCCCCGCTCATTTTTGCCATTGCCATGGAGCCCTTTGCTGACATGATTCAGCAGTCACACTCGCACAGAGGGTTGCGCACATCTGGCCAAACTGATATTGTCTCCCTTTATGCGGACGATACCCTGCTGTTTGTTCGGTCCCCTGAAATTAACCTTTTACCTATACTGATAGACGTGGCTCGATTTGGGGACATATCCGGTCTGACGGTCAATTGTTCTAAATCTACATCATTCCCACTCACAGATTCGACTCGACCCCCTCCCGATCTACACGGGTTCAACTAGGCTCCCTCTAGCTACACCTACCTAGGGGTGGTGGTCTCCCGGCACGTGTCACAGCTGCGTGATGACAATTATCACGCTTACCTAACTAACCTGCAGGTTAAAACCTCCAGCTGGACTAAGCTTCCCCCTCACTAGCAGGCAGAATAGCCATACTTAAAATTATTGTATTACCTCAATTACTATATCGATTCACCAATCTGCCTCTGTGGCCTGGGGATACCTTTTTCAAAACACTGCGCACCATATGTAACACCTTCTTCTGGCACTCTGGGGCTGTCTGGCTCAAATTGACCACGCTAACTGCCCCAAAGGCGCTGGGAGGCTTTGGCGCACCCGATTTTATCAGATACTGGGTGGTAGCCCAATCGCAGTTCGCTGCATTCTGGTTCAACACCGTTGACCCCCCCCCATGTCCGCCTTGAGAGGCTAGCTGTCTGCGATCGGGTGATCGGGTCCCTGGTTCTCCAGCCAATCCCCCTGCCTTCAGCTCTGCGAATCCGGTGGCTTGTACATCCCTGGCGTTGACTAAACTCTGGTCTATGGTCAACACACCTCGCCCGTTCCATGGGGATCTGCCACTGTGGAACTTCCTTCCCGATGTCCCGCACATTCCACTTTCGGTGGTCACCCGGTGGGCTGATGCTGGTTTCTTGACCCTGCGCGATGCCTTTGATCAGGGAAACTTCATAGAATGGTCTGATCTTCCCCCTTCACTCAGGTGCCGACCCTCGGTGTGGCTACAGTACTCTTCACTCCGAGCACATCTCAAGTCCAGATACTCGGTCTTCCCCGCCTTGCCCACTGATTAACCCATAGTTGAGGAGCTTTGCTCCTATCTCTCCTTCAGAGAAAAGGTGTCGAGGCTCTATTCCCTATTGCAGACTAGAGCGGCCCCCCACTTCGCCGAGCTGAGACACAGATGGGGGGAGGACCTTGGTACTGAGATCACAGACGAGAGGTTGGCTCGGATGTGTGCCCGTACCCACGAGGTCTCCTACAACAATAAGTTTAAACTCATTCAGTTTAAAATTTTACACAGGTATCATCATACACCCATGAGGCTCCACCACATGTTTCAAGCCAACCCCCCCACTTGTCCTAGGTGCGGCGCAGATCAAGCCTCCTATATGCACATGTTGTGGCTTTGTCCCCGTCTGTCCCGGTTCTGGCTGGACATTTGCTCTACATTGTCTGACATTCTGGGACACCCAATCACCCCCGCCCCACTGCATTGCCTAGTCCATGATCTCCCGCAGTTACCCCGTGATGGTAAGAAACTGGCAGGCCTCTGCATGCTACTGGCAGTACGCTGTATACTACTCTGTTGGCTCCGCCCTAGACCACCCACTTATACTCAATGGCTCAGATCGGTCACATGGGCTCACGACACTGAGCAGTTCTGGAGTGCCATGCAGCATTCTCACTCCAGGCCGAGGGACATCTGGCCGAAGTTCCGAGACTATATCTCTGCCATGACCTCGCCGTCTATCTCCCCGTCTGCTTCCCCAGGTGGGTCCCCTTGAATAGCGACCTGTTATGGTGTATGTATTAACACTTTGTGCATTGCTTTTCATTAATATGCTATATTTATGAAATATGCACTGTGGATTACTAAGTTTTATTTACATTTGTGCTGGTGCCTTGTGGGCCCCTCTGTTTGTTGTTGTGCTGTCAAGTCAATAAAAAAGAGTTTTAAAAAAAACAAAACAATGTTGGTGGTTGTTGCTTTTAATTCCACAAAGCCCAATGGCTCATTGCGGAAATGGATAGGCTATTGGTTTCCAAACCTAATACTTATTTCCTGAACATCCAACTTCTTATTTGTTCGGTCTGGTTGGCCATTTCTTCTCCTTTCCCCCAATATGATGTGACATCCCACACCAGTATTGTGACCATAAAACGCCATGAAGGGTCCACCTTGGCATTTTGGTTCATGTTGGGCTACCTGGGCCTCCTGGCTAGTGTGAGTTTTGGGGTAGCCTTCTTGGCCTTCAAGTTCCCTGACAGCTTCAACCAGGCAACCTATATCACCTTCAGCATGCTGGTCTTTGTTTCGGTGTGGGTGTCCTTCATACCAGCCTACGTGAGTACGAAGGGGAAATACATGGTCGCTGTGGAGATATTTGCCATCCTGTCCTCCACCTACGGATTGCTTTGTTGCATATTTATGCCCAAATGTTATATTATATTGTTCAGGCCAGATATGAACAGTAAGGGCTATATCTCAGGTAAAGGAAGGACTTCTTTGAAAAAAATGCCTGATCATTGCGTTGCAAGGTGTGCTTTTATCAAAAGAAATAAAGAACAAACTACAGAGTAACAGTTAATCATTTATTTGAAAAGTGAAAAATGTATGTACTTACCTGTTAAACATTAGAAGATCATATCATATTAGGTAAAGAATAATTCCCAAGATATTGGGAAGTAGTGGCGGAAAATGGTAATTGAACAAGGTGGATCAACTCAGATTGCCTTTCAAAATAGGCCATGTGGTGGAAAATTCTGTGTCTTGTACTTGTAATGTTTAGGCAAAAAAAGTAGAGCACCATTTAAGTCTGCTCCACGTGACACGTTGTTTGGTTTTGGTGCATACGATGGTACAAGCTTCACCCTATGGCCAAACCCAATGCTACAGATAAGAAAGAGAAGAGAAGGGCTGTTTGAAAGTAGACTATCTCATTGACATAGCAACTGGTAGCACTTGAGCCTTGCATTCACCAAAGTTATGTTTGTTTTCTTTCTGAATTCATCACCCTAATGAACTAATGAGGGCTTGGAACATGCCTAGAGAAGATTTACTTTTGCTTTGCTATTGTCAGGGGCTCAAGAAGTGTCTACTGTGTGTTTATCAACAAGTTGGAGGCACTTGCAAGTGGGTGGCCTGGCAGGCAAGATAACCAGCAATGCTCAATATGGCAGACAAAAGTGACAGCAAAAAGGGAAGAGAATGGGGGTAGGAAACGACTTGGAGAAACATTGCTGGACATCAACGAGCAGAAGGGGTGATTTGCGGCCTTGAACGCTTTGTTGTAACGATCATTATTAACTTATATAACGCTTGACAAGAGAAAAACGGTCCAAACAATAGTAAAAATGACAATGTGATTCAATTCAGAGACAGAAAATAAGATTTAAGAAAAGTATGAATGCAAGAGAGAGTAGTTAAGCACTTAATGGACGGAGGTAAAGAGTTCCAATGCTTATGTGCCCACTAAGAAAAAGCAGAAATGCGAGGGGGGACCTTGGGAGTGGAGGGAACCGGCTGGGACGTACAAAGATATAAGAGAAGAAAGATAATCGGGGGGCCAGTCTGTGGATACTTTTAAAAACAATATGTAAGAAATGGAAAAGCAAGCGTGATTCAAAAGAGAGCCAATCAATGGGATTAAGAGAGGGGAGAATAGATGCGTGGTTCGATAGACAAAAAAGAATACGGAGAGCAGAATTAAAGATGGATATAAGTAGGGCGAGTCTCTAGTGAGGACCGCCAGTTAGTAGAACTGAACAATAATCCAGAAGTGATAAGGACAAGGAGATAATCAAAAATGTAGTACCTTTAAAGGAGAGAAAAGGGGGAGATTTGCGAATATTGTAGAGAGGATGGCGACAAGAACGAGACAGGAAAATGCGAGGAGATGTGGTCGTGGAAAGAACGGGAGGAGTCAAAGATAACTCGAAAATTACTAGCAGAGTGACGAATTGGAATAGAGGAAGGTGGAAAGGAAGTAGAAGGAGAACAAAAGAAAGAAGAGAGGATGCAAAGAAAAATGGCATTGCTGTTGTGGAGGCATTAAGATGAAGAAAATGTGAACGCATCCAAGAAACAGACAATGAAGAAAAAGAAGTAAAGATGTGTGTGTCATCAGCATAGAAATGATAGGACAAGCCAAATGAATTACAAAGAGAGCCAAGGAACTAAGTTTAGAGTGAAAAAAGAGGACCAAGACCAGAACCCTGTGGGATACGACGTGAAAGAGAAAATGTATCAGAGGTTTTCACAGCCCAGGACATAGAGAAAATATCATCACAGAGATAGGATAAATAATACTGGTAAACAGTGAGAGAAACCTAGAGATGACAGAGTAGCTAAAAGCAAAGAGTGATTAACTGTATCAAAGGCGTCAGAATGGTAGAGGAGAATGAGAATAGTTTGGAGTGACGAGCTGAGAGAATAGAATCCGTAATGGAAAGACGAACAGTTTCTGTTGAGTGAAGATGATGAAAACCTGTTTGAAGTGGAGTAAGAAGAGAGTGATGATCAAGATAAGTGGTAATCTGAGTGTTGATGACACACTCCAGAATCTTAGCAAAGTAAAGCAAGAGAGAGATGGGATGGTAGTTGGAGATTATATAAGGATCGGGGCGGGGGGTTTAAGATGTGAAGAATAACAGCATGTTTGAAATCAGAGAGAAAGACTGAAGAGGAAAGAGATTTATTGAGAAGAGAAGTAAGATAAGGTAAAAGATGTGGCAATATCTTGAGAACAAGAGGGGAGGGAACAGGATCAAGAGGGAAAGCAGTAGGGTGTGCCTGAGAAAGACATTGGGCAGTGTCAGACTCGGAGAGAGGACTAAAGGAGGACAGAGTGGTGGAGATAGGCTAAAAGGTAGATGAAGAAGAGGTGGGATTAACAGTAGAAGAGATTGATCACTGGAGAGTATTCACTTTTGTTAGTGAAGTAGAGAGCAAAATCCAGGGGGAGATGGATGAGGGAGAGAAGGGGATTATATGGCAACACTGCGGTGGTTGGGACACTTTCAGATGTTAACCATGTTCATGAAGGAGGACCTCTGGAAGACAGTGCAGCTATCAGACAAGGGGCAGCTCTGGGACAGGGCCCAGTTGCCATGCCAAATAGAAGCTAAAGTTGAACCTCTGGTTGCATCACCTCAAGTAAATATCCTCTGGAGCGTAGGCTCATCTCCTTGTATGGCCCCTGGAACGCTGCTGAAGAGCACCAATATGCCCTATACCATTCTCCAGACACTGCTTCACAAGCAAGACCCTGGTGAGCAGCCCCCTTTAATGGCCTACATAGCAGACACAGAGAGCAAAGACGAACCCCGACTGCCCAGTAAACTGTGCAGCCTTCCAGAAAGGCTATCCCAAGAGCAGAAGACAGAGACTTTCCTGCTTTGGAGATGGAATTTGGGTTTCCAAAGTAGCAGTATCATGTGAGCACAGCATAGCTGCGCACCCGAGGGCGGACTCTGAAGGATACCATCGCCAAAGCACAATCCAAACACAGAGATAGAAAACCCATCTATTACCCTGACCAGCCATCTGCATACATGTGTGTGAAGTCTCTGAGTCCTCAAACTACTCAAAGGCATCTGTGAAATTCTCAAACAGAGCCATGCATGCATATCTACCCTACACCACACTTGCCTTCCTATGCATCAACCCTTACCCAGGCCTGTTTGCCCAGCACCAGCATGCCTAACCAACCTACCTGACACCACTCTGCCTACATATACCTAATTGGTTTCATAAGTATTTCTGACAAGCCACAGGATTGAGCACCACAGAATATTCATAATTACATAAAGAGGTCATGGACTTCAAAAAAGCCACACAAGCCACAGGTGAATCAGCAGAGACATAACCATTTAGTGAAGAAGAGGCTATGGAAATTCTGCCAGCATGTGGACTACATAAACTTACTATGCGAACGTCATCCAATTGGAATTTTTAGCAAAGAGGAAAACAGATCCCACCATGCACGCGCATGATAGAGCATTGGGAGGATACCACAAAGGAAAGCAAAATCCTCAATGCCACCGACTATTTTTGAGAACTGACTCTCTGTCAATGCAATAAAAAATGTGCAATCAGATAGGACACAAACATGATTTTGAGCAAGTGCTCGCTACAAGTGATATTCTTGAAAATTCTTGAAAGAATTGGTACATTGTTTTGAAGGTTTGGAGGTGCAAACATTCTGGCATTGAGAAAGATTTACAACTACGCAAAACAGTGGAAGAATTGTCAGGCATTAAATCTAATTTGGATCAACAAATTGATCGGTAAAAAAAGAAGCAAGATCCGTACATTTAGGCAAGACTCTTATGATTAAAACTACGAACGCGTATGTAACTGGCTGGGGGAGGCATCATTACAGAAAAAGACGTGATTCTAGAACAAAAGGAAGTACTCAGCACGTCAAGTTTTAAAAAACAACGAATCTCAAATAACAAGATTCCAGCTCGAGAAAACCAAGCTGACAATTTCAAAATAAAAATTACCAAACACCCCCAAAATCCTAGCAGGCTTTTGTGATATGCTCTTAGAGGAAGTGTTAGCTTTTAATCTCGGAAAGCATCACAACTTCTGGTACATTTCATTAAATGCAGATCAGAGACTGTTATATGGGATCAGTAGAATAAGGGGCAACTGATTCTAACACCTTTTTGCAACTGACTAGTGGCATTCCCAAAAGGACAACACAAAGTGCCCTAGAACAGCTTTTCATCAATGCAACCAATCAACGGTGGGTTACTGAACTCCTCCACTATGTGCATTTTTTAAACTTTACCAAAAAGTACACAAGATCTGGTGAGATCCGCTAGGCAACCCGTTGTCACCCAAAAAGATTACCTTGTAGAGCCATGAGGCACTTTCTATGATACATTTGTTGAAGGTGTTGCTTGACAATAACAGCACTTTTATTAAAGGTACCTCGGATGTTCACCTCTCTGTTCCTTGCATCCTCATCTCCTCACTTTTAATTTCATCTCCAACCTCCTTTCCATACAGACACACCCTGTAATGACAATTTAGTGTGGCATCTCCATCTCTTTCCAACACTTATTTACTGTTTCCAGCACCGTATTGCTCTTCACTTGTGATCTGGTATCATTCTGTTATTCTTTCTCACTGACAATGTCATGCTCCTCCCCCAACACTTCCTAACACCAATTACCTTCTCCTTAGTACAAGTGCTAATTGTCTTACTGAAAGAATTCAACCAGGCTTACTGCTTCGGGAGTTCAGGGTAAACATGCCCCTTCTTACTTCTTCATCCAGGCTGCAGAACATCATGGGCAATTGGCAAAGGGAAGAAGGAGACCATGGTCGAAGTATCCAAGATGCTGTTTAGGAATCTGGTAGGGCCTTCCAGTTCTTAAAAATTACCCTATCTAGAGGTCTGTGTTTACATACATGTGGCTGGTGGAGAGAGGCAAGTGGCAGGCTGTCTTGACACAGTGCAACAGGGTCCTATTTGTTCATGAGCTTGGGAATAAGAGTTTGATAAGGGGCAGGTCCTATTAAGCTTGGGGATCAAGTGTCTCCAGTTCCAGATGTGAGAGGTGTGTTTTTGACCATAAACCTGAAAACGAGAAACTATTTAATGAAGTATCTAATGCCTAACACTTTTTTGCTACTACTCTCCACTACTGCCTGATCACAATAAATCAGAGAGTTGCATTAATCCATTAACATGTGTAGGCCCTGGTCAACCCCACTCTGGCGCCAGACTGATCTGCTGAGCACAAAGGAAAACATAGGGCCTCATTATGAGTGTGGCGGTCCAGAAACAAGGGTGTCGATAAGCCTACCGGATCGCTTGTTTCCGGACAGCCACACTCTGAGTCTGCCTGCTGGGGCCGCTGCACCCGACAGGTCTGACCCTGCCGGGCACAGCGGTCCCGGTAGGTATACTGATCACAGAAGCACCGGCACCATTAGTAAAGGTGCTGGTGCTTCTGTGAACACATTCCCGTGGGGACTCCACGTGAATGGGGACTAACATTTACCGGCACCTAGCTTCCCGGTCTGCCGGGTCTTGTAATGTCCCGGTGGCACCGGGAAGCTAGATGCTGGTAAAATGCTAGTGCTTTGATCTTTCTCTGATGTGCTATTTAGCCCTTTACTGTAGTTCTGACAGTAATAGACACTGGCAGTCAAATCCAAAAATCAAAGATCAACCTTAAAAAGGCAAACAAACAACTTACATATGCTACCTGCCAAGTGGACACCATCTAAATCATTATTAAAACATCCACACACATTTGCATACAGGTGTACAATAAAAGATATGAATGTGCCAATTGGCTTAAAAATGCAGCTGATATGTCTGTACATATTACACCACACAGGTCCGTTATATTCACCAGTAATATCAGCCATACATTTTGGGCAGAGGGGACACCACCTTTTAAAATGCACTTATTGCATCAAAGAATCTGTACTTGTATGCTAGGCAGACTGTAAATAATGTAAGTAAGGATGCCATAATAATGTACCCAAGGCACACTGGGCCCTGTAGGGGAGCTGACTGTTGATACAGGAAATTTAAGGCAACACTGCAATATGCTGTTGTCCACTGTTCTGATCACGGCAAGAGCAAACATCACGGTTGTGTTCAGCTATTCTCCTCTATTTAAGTTCCTTAAAAGGAGATTTTGAGTCTGTGGCCCATTTTGAACACTTGAAAGACACCCCTCGACAGACCCTGTTTTGCCAACACGCTGACACGAAACTTACGAGATAGACTAGTACATACGTTGCCCAGAACTGTGAGAGCCCACGATCAGACCAGTGGACAACAGGAACTATGCTCATCAAATGAAATCACAGGACATGTCCCTTATGGGTCCTGTTCAATATGTGGTCAAACATGTCGGGGCACCTCTATAGACATTGGTTGGAGTCATTTACCTGATCACTTGCCCATGTTCATTGAGGTATGTTGGCATGACTGTACGAGCAGTGAAGAAAAGACTCATAGAACACAAGTCCTGTATCTGTACCCATAAACCGACCGCACTTATGGCAGCACATTTTGTTGAAATGGGACATGGAGCACATGATTTCATATGGACGATATTGGTGAAGGTATAGGTTCCAAAACGGAATGTAGATTTTGAGGCTATGCTCCTCAAAAGAGAACAACATTGGATTTTCCGATTGGATACCTATAAGAGTGGCCTTAATGAGGAAATTCAGTGGCATGATCTGGCCCCTTTATAGGCATTGTCACTCACAGGTTGCAACAGGTTGCAGGTATGAATGTCCGCCTGGTTTGGTTTGTGGATACCAGACTTAGAGCGTATTTTTCCATAAAAATAGTAATTGGATCCTATTACCGCTTCAAGTGCCACATTGCCACAGTTTAACCCTAAATGTTTCCATTTTGGGTAATCCTAGCCACACACAGAGTCTTAGACATTACGACATCAAGCTTTTCATGTTAGTTGCTTTTCTTGGCTGTTTTTAATGTTGTAGTTGGAGGTTGATGCAGCTTGCTTATTGGGCAGCAATGGGTTTGGCAACATGGGCATATCTCCTATGATTCTTGCCCAGGGTGCAGGATTCGTGTGGGTTAATGCACTAACTGTCCAATACATATTGGTCAGCCCCCTAGTTTCGTATTAAACATTAAGTGGATAGCCAACATGAAGGTGCGCTTCATTGCAATACTATGAATGAGTGGAAACCTCTTCCAACATGGCACCCGCTAAGGTAAAATGACTGGTCTGTTTTGGCAAAGGTTTGTGACGGTCATGTGATAGGCTCATGTGTGTTTCCCTGAGCCAGCCTGAGACATTTATTTTGGTTCAGGCAAAGGGACTGGGCAAATTAGCAGGAATCCAGCCATGTATATTAAAAAAAACGATTGAGGTGTTGGCTCTTTTTCCGGGAGAATAATGCATAGCAAACGCGATTGGAGTGGAGTGGAGTGTATTGGTTGAAACTAATTGGTGTTTCTATCATTGTATTAACTCTCGGTTCTGGAAGAAAATTGAGGACGATTTGTCTCGCCTACAAAAATGGACAAGCTCATGGATGGTATATAAGTGGAAGCCTTGTTAAAGGTATGTAGGGTCACTGGGGGTTGGGGATTCAGTCCGGTGCATGCAAACACTAGCTTTCTAGAGCCTGTTGCAAATAATGAGCAGATAAGCTACATTTGGGATTCTATATGCACACGTGCGCTTTTGTTTTTCATGCCTGAGCTAGCAAGAACAGTGAGCTCCTTTTTCAAATTGTTAATACGATTTTCCTGGTCCTGAAGAAGATGAGGAATTGGCACAGATCTAATTGAAACCGGTCAACTATTTCTAAAGTGGATATCCTTTTACTAAGTCAGGATACCAACAGAAATATGGGTTGTTTTTCTACATGTTGTTTCATACTGAGTGTTTATATGTGTTCTTTGAATATGCTCCAAGCTCATACTTCTATTGAGTATATTGGAGTGTGTGTAAATACAAATTAAAATCCCAATTGGTATGCTCTACCGTTAATTTCCAGGATAGCCCTGGTCCAACTCGTGGGAACGTAAGGTGCTTTTTAGCAGTTCTTTGTTTTGAGCATTTTAAAGAAAGACAGGAAAAAGAAAACGGAGGAAGCTTCACTTTTTCTAAACTCACAATCAAGGGAATGTCCTTTTGTAAAAATTGTAACACAATTAAACAAAAACAAAAAAAAAGTTCTTTGTTTATGACGGCCAATTGTCTACATTGATTCCACTGGTATGGGTATTCATTGATTTTTAGTTGTAGTTTAGTTTAGGGAGATTCCTTCTCCTCTTCTCTTAGATAGGTGTTCCATCACCGTTTGCCTAAGGACAGAACTCCTTACCCTCAGGGACAGTTGACTGCTTCCGATTTAGGGACAGCATTAGTTGGTAGATGAAGTATACAAGTGGTACATTTCTTTTTCTCCAGGGACCTTGATGTGTGTTGATCTTGGCATAGGTTTGGTGCTAGAGAAATAGAATTTTAGGATTTGTATTGATATTCCGTGGATGTATTTTTGTTATAATGATTGAAACCACCTACCAGTCACACCCTCGATGTACTGCACTTAGCAGATGCAAAAAGTGCACAATAGGAATACACCCATTTAGGCCACTTGCATTATTATAGAAAGAGTTCTTAAATAGCATGACTTCTGCCAATTGTGGTCTTGTGGAAGGCTCTGTAAGAGAAGGACTGGGGTTAGTGGGTTCAGAAGAAAAGGCATGATGAGAAGCCACACGTATTGATGAGTGTAGATCTGCGGTATCAGGTAATATCCACATAAATAATGTTGCCATACATATAGTCGCCGGGAAACGGGGATCATTTAAGGGGTTAATGGGAGCAGGGGTTGCGGGGGTGTACCCCGATACCCTTTAAAAAAATATGGTGGTTGCAGGGGTGTCCCTGCAGGTTCCATGGAGCAATATCGTGCAAAAACAAAACTGCGCATTTCTTGTATGGTGACATTTTTTGCTGGAATATTATCACATGGAACCTGTTCAGCATGGTAGTGAGGATTTCTCTTGCCGTATGGGCCCTAAATGTGATGCTCCTTTGCATATTAAAAAGATTCTTTCTACAAACTGTGTACCTGTGGAAATACAATGTGATGGTATCATGATCCGCCTGGCATCTTCTGGCTTTGTCTTAGTTAGATTATGTACAGAGTCTTAGATATGAGAGGAAGCAGGAAGGGTAGGGTGGTTGATGGGATGGATTGGTTATTGAGGGTCATGTAGTGGGTGGTAGTATTCTAAGGATGTATTTTTTTAACTTAAACTTTATTGGCATTTGTTAATGAACAACACTTTGTACTTCGGTACAGAACCAACGATAACATCAACCATTTAAGCCATCCCCCCCGACCCTCACCCACCCCCGCAATGTAGCTACCAGGCCCGGCCCTTTATCGTGGGTAAACACAAGAGACAAGTCCAAACATCATTAACATAAAGGAGCTGGCACATTGGGGTCTTTGTACATTAATTCACCTATAGGTACGAAAAGTATCAGAGTCACCAAAGCTTCATACAAAGAGAGCATAATAGCTGATTCGAGAGGAACACCTAAAAACTTTTAAAGAATAAACAGAATAATTAGGGATTAAAAGAGTTAGGGCTTCACCATGGTCCCCTCGAAGGACCGCTCCCCAATCAGCCATGAAGTCGACCATCCTGTCGGACACTATTGACGAGATCTTTTCATATGTGAAGATGTTTACAGTTTGGTCAGCCATTCCAGCCTGGACAGGGTGGCTCTGCCTTTCCATTTCTGAACTAGGGCTATCCTCCCGGCCCTCAGCATGGCTCCCACTACACTGGGAAAGTTGGCTGTTTCGTCACCTGGGGAGGGAGCCCCAAGCAGGAGAGCGATGGGATGCAAAGTTAGGGAAATGCCAACAATGTCCTTGATCCAGCTCAAGAGTTCAGTCCAGTAAATTTGTACCATCGGACATGCCCACCACATGTGGTACCAAGTTCCTTGTTGGTCACATTCCCTTGGGCCAAGAGCGAGACCCCCAGAAACATTTTGGAGAGCCTAGCGGGAGGAAGATGCCAGGCATGCAAAATTTTGAAATTATGTCCCATTGCCGAGGTATAGAGAGAACCTGCCAACATAGTTTTACATATTGTACCCCAGGTCTGTTCTTCGATCTCCCCCTCATGTTTTCAGCCCAATAACATTTAAAGTTCTGGCTAACTGGAAGGTCTGCCATTATCAGGGATCTATACATTTTGGAGAATACTCCCTTCCTGTTGGGCGACTCCGCCAGAGTCCTTTCGAAGGGGAGGAGAGGTCGGGAGAGCTTGTCACTCCACTTGGGGTCAGTCATGGTGCCTTTGATACGTAAATATTCAAATACTGAGAGTGCGGACGGGGCCATGGCTTCTTGCAGAGACTCGTAGTCAATGAAACCGTTATCTCTGAACAGATGAGCTGTTCTCTCCAGGCCCATGTCCGACCACTGCTGTGAAGAGCGGAAACCCATCCTACCCAAATCAAGAGGGGGGCTCCACAGAGACGTCAGGGGGGAAGGGCAGCTGGAGAGGGATAGATTAGCTTTATTATGTCTCCACAGTTCACAAAGTACTGCCAGCGTGGGGTGGGTTCTGAGGTGAGAAGGGATATTCTTGGTCGTGGACCACAGGAGGTCTCTCACTTTCCTGGGATACGTGTGCATGTCTTCAATTATGTCCAATAGGTCCCCATGTCATCCTGCATGTGTTCCAACATCACCCAAAGCTGAGCTGCCTTGAAATATAGCTTAAAGTCAGGTAGGCCAACCCCCCCAGATCTCTATGGAGCGTCAAGGTGGTATTCTTTACCCTTGGCCTTTTCCCCTTCCAGATAAAGTGCTGGACCATGCCCTGGAGTGTCGAAAAAAAAGAGTCTGGTAGGGGAATGGGGAGTGCTGTGAACAAATATAGGAGCTGAGGGAGTATATTAATTTTTATGGAAACCATTTGGCCAAGCCAAGATAAAGTGAGTGGGCTCCAGCACCAGAGGTCAGCTTTGATCTTCCCCAGAATTGGAGCATAGTTGCAGGCAAAGAGAGATCTCAGCTGTCTGGGGAGAACAATGCCCAGGTACCGGATGGATCCACTCTCGAGTCTCATACTACAGGTTGTTTTCTTACTACTCGTTTCTAGGCCCTCCCCTCCCATGGGCATTACGCTTGACATGGAGAGATTGATTTTAAGGCCCGGGAATGTGCCGAACGTTCGAATCTATAGAAGGAGTCTGGGGAGGGAAAGGGATAAGTCTGTCAAGTAGCAGGGGATATCGTCAGCGAAGAGGGATAGCTTGAATACCTGATCCCCATTTGAATGCCCTTTATGTTCTGATCCCTTCTAATGGTGATTGCTAAAGGTTCCATGGCCAGGGCAAATTTTAAAGGGCAAATGGGCAACACTGTCTGGTCCCTCTGGTGAGATGGAGGGGAGAGGAGATGGAGCCATTGACCGCTACCCTCGCGGTTGAGCCCCTTTATAAGGCTGCAATCCATCGTCTGAAGTTCTCTCCCAGACCAACCTCTGTAGTACCTTGTACATATGGCCATTCGACACAATCAAATGCTTTTTCTGAGTCTATTGAAGCCAGGTGGGCTCCCAAACCTCTCTTGTTTACTTCATGGAAGAGGTCCAGGGTCTTCCGTATATCATCCGCTCCCTGCCTGCCGGGGATAAATCCCACTTGGTCTCCGTGCACCAAGAGGGGGAGGTTTTGTGCTAGTCTATTGGCCAGGAGTATCACTAAGATTTTTACATCTGTGTTCAACAGTGAAATGGGCCTGTAGGAGGAGCACTGGGTCGGATTTTTGCTTTCCTTGGGGATGACTACTATAAAGGCCGCTAACATCGACTCGGGGAGGGTTACCGACTCTAAGACTCTGTTAAATAATTTGGCTTTAAAAGGGGTGAAAGTAAAGCAGAAATATTTGTAAAATGCTACCGTGAATCCATCGTCGCCTGGGGTAGTCCCTCCCTTCATTCGCTTGATGGTATTTATTTCCTGGGGGGTGATGGGAGCTTCCATTGGATCTGCTTTTTCTGGGGGGAGGGATGGGATCGGGAGAGAGTCAAGGAAGCGGTCAGCATCCGAACCGTCACCCTGATATTCGGAGGAATAGAGGGAAGAATAATATTGGCAGAATTCTATCTAGGAGTATTCGAGGATTTTTCGGCCTTCTTTAGGACACAAAGTATTTACCCTATGGTTGTTTCTGAGCTCTCTGAGCTTCCAAGCTAAGATCTTATTGCCCTTCTCGCCCCTTTCCACATATTTCTGTTGCAGAAATGCCAGCTTACGTTCTGTTTGGTAGGCCATTAATGCCCTGAGTTTCTCTTTGAGTAGTTGGAGCTCTGCCCATTTCCCCGGGAACATTTGGAACTTTAGCTTACCCCCTGGTTGGATGGCCTCGATTTTCTCCCTAAGTACCTTTTCCTCTTTCTCTCTTTCTCAATGCACCCAGTCCTATGAGCTTCCCCCTCAGCGTGGCCTTGAAGGCTTCCCAAACCCCCTGCAGACCAACTTCCCCAATGTCA
The DNA here is from genome assembly GCF_040938575.1 of Ambystoma mexicanum. Lineage (NCBI taxonomy): Eukaryota > Metazoa > Chordata > Amphibia > Caudata > Ambystomatidae > Ambystoma > Ambystoma mexicanum. Next base: position 1,136,328,517 of record NC_090933.1, on the reverse strand, counting down.
TTAAGTGTAAAGTAAACTTTGATCGCAGCAAGTATATCTTGGGCCAGTACTTTATCCCACAGTAAAAGATTGTTATAAGACCATCTCGATTTGTTCCTAGGAGTAGGAGGGGCCCCCACCAGCACCTACACCATGTCGTGATCGGACCATGGAATGGTCTCCACCGAGAACTCGGCTACCCTTATGTAAAGAGAGCCGTACACTAGAATGTGGTAGATTCTCGAGAAGGTAGCGTGTACTTTCGAGAAGTAAGTGAATAGGGGTGCATGTCCCAGATGTCCCAGGTACGTCTTGTGGGTGTCCACAAGCCCCAGCTCATTGTTAACGTTACCGAAGAGGGTGGCTAGGCGTCTTTGTTGGGAGGGTGTCAGGGAGGGAACATTCGCTTTGTCTGTCCTCCTCTGGGTGAAGGACCATGTTGAAGTCTCCTCCTACAATCAGGGCCCCTTCAGCGAAAGATGTGATTTTGGGTGTGATTCCCTCATTGGGGCAGTAGATGGAGATTAATGTGACCTTGGCACCCCTGATTTCCCCTTTGACCATTAAGAAGCGGCCATCTGGATCTTTACGAACCGCTTGGTGTTTAAAATGTGCCTCCCTGGAGACGACTATGGCGACACCCCTTTTCTTTGACGGATTCGAGGCGTGAATTATTCTTGAATAGATCTTGACCTTAGGGACGGCTCCCCTCCCCTTATCGAGTGGGTCTCTTGAAGGAACATAAAGTGTAATTGGAGGCGGTTGAATTCCCTCACCACTAGGGAGCATTTGTGAGGAGAGTTTCGCCCCCGTACATTTAATGAGACCAGTGCCAGCATTTGCCCTGTGTCAGCCACATGGATGTTGGATTGGGGATTCAAATAGTTCTATGTAGCATATGCTGTGTTTTCCAATCTCTGGGTTAGGGACGGACGAGGGCGGTGGGTTGGCCTCCGTCCTACTGTGAGTTGGTGTTGAGCCTGGCTTCTTGACAAGAGTAAATAAACATAAGTGTAACAACGTACCCTGAACCTTCCCCCTCACCCCATCCTGAGCGCCTGGTTTACCTGCGACATTGGGAATAGCCGCTAGGCCAGGCCACTAGTCGTTACCCACCTGGACTATCACAAGTAAATAAACAAATCATCTGAGCCCCCCGTTAAAGAAGAAATCAACTCATTACAACAGTCTCCCCCCTCTCTCTTCCAGCTGAGCCCCGAAATGTCACCTCTTCCCATGGACCCAGAAGGATCAGGAGCCCGAACAAGTCAGTTGCTCTCTTCTGAGACCTGGAGTCTATACCTCCATATCTGGACCCGCAACTGTGTTCCTTTGGGGCACCGTGTGGACTCTGGCACACTTTAGGGGACAATTTGAGGCTTATACTATTTTGAGATCGAGGTTTCTCACGTTGCTCGCTGGAAGAGGCTGACGAAGTGAAACAGATCTATCGGTTCGGAGCTGATGGATAGGCGGGGGACACTCTCCTGAACTTTCGATTCCACCTTCTGTGGGTCTGCCCGTTCCACGTTCTCTTTTCCTGGTTCTACAGCACTTGGGGCGGAGTCTCCTAGAGGTTCCTGCATGACGCGGCAGATGTCTTCCTCCGTTACCAGGGAGTACTTGTATCCTTCGTGTTGAAACAAGAGTGAAAATGGGTAGCCCCATCTATAGCGAGCCCCCTTTGATTGCAGCCATTTTGTTAAGGAGGCACACAGCCATTGCTTGGCCAGGGTGAAGGGTGAGAGATCCTGGTATATCATTATGCGGCTGTCTCCCCACTCGATAGGACCCCTCTTTCTTGATAGCTCTAGGAATTTTGACTTTTTGGTGAAATAATTAAATCTTGCGACTGATCTTGGTCCTCTGAAGCTTGTCCCTGCTCTGTGAACTCTGTCGATTGTGGGTTTGCTGGTATTTTCCTCGTCAAACAGTTTACTGATCACTGAGTTAATTGCTTTTAGTATGTCCGCCTGGGTCTCCCTATCGTGCTCTGGGAACCAAGGAACCTCAAATGATTGCGCCTCTCCAGATTTTCTAAGTTGTCCATCTTTAAGGTGCACTTCTCTTCCCACCTTTCCAGTTCAGATAGTCTCATATCGAATTGAGTTTCGAGTAGGTCAACAGACAGTTGGTTTGCTTCCAGGCCTTGGATACGATCATCCATGCTGTCAACATTTTTGTCCAAGCCATCCAGTCTCTTGCCGATGTCTGTTCTGAACCCCCTAATTTCCTCCAACAGGGCCGCCAGACCCTGAGTCACTGACTGCGCTTTGTCCGGGATAGGGGTCGACATGGTAATTGTCATTGCTTGAAATGATGGCGGGAGTTGGTCACGCCAAAATTGCTGTAGCGCGTCGGACCAGCTCATGAGCGCACCCAGGGTCAGGAGGTACTTTGGTGATGAGCAGCCCTTGGGGGAGGAGGGAGGAGGAGGGCCAGACGTTACTCTGGGCGTGAGAAAAGGACACAGCAGTGGTTGGTGGATCTTGAGTCCTCTGGGGGTGCCCGGCACTTTGTGCCCCTGATGTGACTGGCCAGGCAATGCCTCTTGGTGGAAAGCTGCAGTGTGGAGATATGTGGAGTTGATATTGGGTCCACCTGCCTTATGGTAGGTTAAGTGGAGGGAGCAAAGATTCACTAGAGGTACCTGTGAGCTGGGGCACCCCTGGGGCCACTTGGGAGGGTAGAGGCAACAGCATCTGCGTCTGGGGGCCTGGGCTTTATGGATCTTCTCGGGGAACCACCTAAAGTTGCTGTTCCAAAAAGGTGGCAATTCTAGGGGGTCTACAGATCTGCATTTGAGGGGGGGTCCCCCAGATGCGAGCCTCGGGCGCCCAATGCCTTGCGTTTTGATGGGAGGCTATCTTTCCATGTGCTTCTATGGGAGGTCTATTGAATGCGGGAAGTGGGGCCAAGCGGAGGAGGCTAATTTTGTGGGGGGACTGCCCCTTAAGTAAGAAATGATGCAGTGTTCCGCCTTACAGGGGGGGGCGTGTTTACTTGACCAACCCTCATGTAATAGGTGGCGGGAGAGTGGTTTCCCCTGGTCTGTTGCTTGATATTTTGACCAGGGAGATGGGTGCCCCGAAAACCTGGAATTAGGGGTGGATATGTGGAGCTGGAGGCCTCAGCCAGTGAAATCGGAGTAGCCTGGTGATTTATATACAAAAGCCTGGTGAGGCGGGCGTGCGGAGGAGGGGGGCGGCAGGCCAATATTTTGAAGGAGGGAGAAGCCCTGCTCCTCACTGCCTCACCTTCAGTATCCCTCGCTGATTGAAGACGGGCCGTCACATCTCCTGGGCCCGCAGCTGTGTCGGTCCGCACTGCACAAATCTTCTGGAGCGCGTGGCCTCTTCTCACACGGCGTAGATGTTTGCACCTGTGCTTGCTGGATCGGGTGGAGGGGGGGCGGGTTATCACCCGGTCCCCTCACCACGAGGATCTTTCAGTGGGGGAGGGTGAAGGCTTGTCCCATCCCCGCGGGACCACTGGAGGCGGCGCAGGAGACCTCTGACCCGCTGTGGGGCGCAGGCTCCAAAGAAAAGCAAATTACCCTTCAGGAAGGTTTCCAAAACTGGGATGGCAAGATCAAGGGACTTGAGGGTCTCAGAACATAGAAGGGAGGTTGTCTCTCCGTTATCAGCAGTTCCAACGAGGCCCAGCCAGGCGGACACGGCTGGCAGGAACCGTGTCACGGCTCCTCCTCTTCTCACGTAGTACAGTAGTGGCAGCAAGTTCTCTGCCTGGGGTCTCTGGGATTGAATTTCGATCTACAGGTGCTACGGAGGATCCCCCAACCAAATCCTCTGGTATTTCGCCACGGTGGGGGGGGCTATGTGGTGGGGCTCAGGCCCTAAAAAGCTCCGGTGGGTAGGAGATCACTGGAATCAGGCTGCCGTCACTGGTGCACCCCTGTTGGCTCTCCCTTCTAACGATGTTTTAAGGCTCAGTGGTTCTTGTGTTCATCCTATTGTCATTGTGCACACCATAAATTGTTGCACATATTTTTTAATTTTTTTATTCAGTGCAGGCATGCATTTTTCTGGATCCCATTGAATGGTTATTATCAGGTAGTCATGACTGGCATGAGTATATGGAGCTTTTGGTATAGGGTGTTGTGCTGGTTGTCATGTTTGATTATTGACTAGGTCTGTTTATGTTTATTGATAGGATTGTGATGGTGTGTATCGACCATAAAACTGAATAATCTTTACTAAAGGTGTTTATGCTTTATTGTTGGTATCTGAGTTTCTTTTCGCTTGGATGCAGATCGGATATTAGGAGCTTACCGAAAGGGAAACAGTGTTTAGGCTCTTATCTGTTTTAATCAGTACATGTGGACATGTTATTCTAGGTAGTGTTTGTTTTGTTTCAACCATAGAATAGGCAGTGATAGAAGGCGTTCATGCTTATTTGTTGATATATATGATTTTCTTCTCACCATGAGTCTTATGGGTTATTCATTTTTTACTGATAAATGGGGGGTATAGACTATTGTCATAAAATGCATAAGATGTTGCTGCATAAAATACACTAGAAACTAAAATACAAAATATAATACAACAGAAAAAGAAGACAAAATCCAAATATTCAAAGGTTCAGTCTGCCGGGGCTACTACCGTCTTGTAATGAGTACCGTGCACCGATGCCGGTTGCCCCTCTAACTTGACTGCAGAGTTTGATATCAGGAGGGCGTATCAAGGGCCTTGCCACCTTGGAGTCAAAGTGGATTTTCGCTTGTGGACTTTTAGCAAAACTGGATATCCAGGCTGCAAGTTGTGGTCAGGGACAAGTGGTTCTCTGGGCAGAGAAGCTTTAACCTTGTCAAAGGCAAGGCTGACAGAAGAGATTAAGGACTTCACATTCCCTAAAAGTCTATCATCTGTCAAATGCAAACCATTGGCTAAAGCTTTCACAAGAGTAGATAATGGCATTGAAGAGGGAGACCTAAACATGGCACTCATTGCACCTATCCCATTCTCATCTCAGCGGCAGAGAAATAAAAAGGTGTAAATCGTTCCCGGCCCCCTCCTCCCCATTGTCGATGTACCGCAGATGTGAGAAATGCTATTCACTCAAACAACTATTTAGACCGTGTCCTGAAGGAGTCACTGAAGAGACAAGTCTGCAGTCAATAGAGCAGGTAGACTGGCTCGGACCATGCAGAAGCTGTTGTCGTCACGACTGAGACTATGACATAGATGCGTTAGACATGAAGCACATATGTATCCCTGCATAAACCTACACAGACACTGAGAATAAATTGCTTGCAGACACAAAGAACATAGAGGACAGACACACCTTTGCCATGCAGTAATCGCAAGTTGCACAAGAAGACATATAAACTGCTTGCTGACGCTAAATGCAACTAACATGGTTGGCCATGTAAATCAAGATGGAAGCCACATTGAAATTAATTGAATGTGCTGAAAGGACTTGCTGATTTTGCAGAGACGCGCAGACCAGGTTGTCAGTACAGCCATTGTGCACATTCTAGCCAAGGACACCGAAGGAGAAAAAGTTTCATATTATCAGACGAGATAGGACACCGTTGTGTGCAAAAGCTGAAAACCTTCATAAATGCAGGCAGTTAAATCAAATTTTTGTCCTTACACACATGATCTGAACCTGGAAGGCAAAGCCTATTCATTCGAGCCAGACGAAGACCCTTGTTCCCATCCAAAGAAGGCAGGATGATACAAAATTAATACCGGGTGCAATACCTACCTAATGTTCTGTCTCAAGGCCTTGAGGATCAGAGATGGTAATTTGTTGAGTACAAGCAGCACCTTTGGGGCCGTTCTCACCACCTTGAATAGTTACACTTGGGCTGGTAACTTTCCAAAGCGTGTAGGCTGAGAAGACCCTCTCTGACAAATCCCTACTCACCTACCATGCAAACTCACATTTTGTTGCACGCCCCAATCCCAGTGCACTAACCTGATATACCTCTTTAGGTTCAGCATTTAGGAGGTGGTCACAGGAGGAGTCTCCAGATATGGTTTGACCAATAGGTGTACTAATCCCATATATGCTCTATATGTAGCTTACCTCACTAACCAATCCCATTCCACTGTAGGTTTTTGGGAATGTATCTTCATTTTGTGACATCCTACCATGTTATAATGTGATGACAAGCCTGTAACCAAGGAGCAAAGTATCGGAGAATGCTGCTTTGTCCACAAGTTGATCCCTTTTCTGAAAGCTTTTAAAAACAGTAAACTTTCACACATTTTTGGACTCTTACGTTTTTGAGTGTGGAGGATTTCCTCAGCCCAGTTCTTCTTGCTTGTAATCAGGGAAATTGACAAATTCCTCACCTTACTTCAGGTGTTAGCAGAGGATGGTTGATAAGACTCCTGGCAAATACCGTTTTTGCCGCCGCATGCCCGAAGGGATGCATCACAACCCAAGATGACCGGACCATTGACAGCGCATGGAAAGTGAGACGGTCATCAGGAGCCCCCTTGGTGAAATTCTTGCCAGCTCCCCGTGGAATGTCAAGCAGACCAGAAGGCAGAGTGGCAAATTGTGGGTGTGACAGTGTCCAGGGGCTTCAGCGGATACGCAGAGTGCAATTATGACTACAACAATCTGCCAAATATTGGGAGGGAAATTGTTGTGTTATGGTTTGGTTTTGTTTTCAATGTCATTTATGAGAGATTCCCTGTTTCTAAGCTGTAGTTTGGTTTTGGATGACGAGATGATTCCCTACAGCTAGGCATTAGCTCAGGCTGTGGAAGGTGGTACCTTATTGAATTTTATAGAAAAAAGGGAAAAAACTATTTTAAGGTGCTGTGTAGAAGAAGGACCACGTGCCCTTGAGTGGGCACTGAAGATGGACTCTCCTGTGAAGCAGGAAGATGGCCGTAATGGTGTATTTATGGTGTATTGTCTTGTGGTGTTTTTTGGTTATTGATGGGTTTAAGAGTGTACTCAAACTGTTTTACATACCTGGTACTTAAATTGTTTCATATACCTATTTGTTGGTGACATCACACAAAACAGATTGTTAATAAAACAAAACGCATTGATGCAAAAGTGATGGCCCGCAGTGGGGCACAGAGTTGGTGGCGAAGAAAAATGAAAAAAGGTGTTATTTCGTAGCGAGACAAGGTGACAGTGAAGCTTCAGAAAACGAGAAGGCTGTTGTACCATTTGGGTGATGTTCGAAGAGCATTTGGAAAGTTATGGCTTGGCCTTAAGGTCGGAGACTATGCGAGGGCGGTGTGTGGATCACATCGTAGTTGGTGATGGTGAGCTGGTGGAACAGACTATTTATTTTACATTTTTTTATTTTATTGTTTATTTACAACATGATGAATACCAAGGAGTGGTTTCTAAGCGCAGGATCGGGATTCAAACCTGTGTTGCGCCTTCTTGTCTTGCTTCCAAGACAAATGTGTTGCCCTGAGCTATACTTCGCCCAACTAAAAGTTGTTTTGTATTGAAGAAGTCGATTAATTGTTCATAACGATTGTAAAATTTAAGTTGGCATTGTTCGAAGTGTGTAAAAAAATCTGATTTGAGGTCAAGTATCAGCAGTCAAAGAGTGACGTGCCATCATGGAGGACACACCCCTTAGACGTTTGTGGCAATATCCGCAAACATAGCGTGGAATGGACTTGCGATACTGAGGGCAAAATTTCAAAGCCATCGCCTCGGGAAGGCTCTCTTTCTAAAACTGTGTCTCAAACCACAAACCCTCAAAAGGATGCCAGGGATTTTACTCATTGAAGGAGTTAAAAGCAGCAGCAGGGTACACTAACCCTGTGTATGCACCATCTGCATATAGTACCGAAGACGCGTTTAGTGGCGCTAAGCTGGTGAATAAGAAAACAGGGAATGTCATTAATGAATGCAAAGACTGCAGCGACCTGCAAGTGAAGCTGACGGGGGTGGTGAAGTGCCTCTGGGACATGAAGGGGGTAAGGTGACAGTTCCACTGAATGAGTGGGTAGGAGGACAGATATTGCTCAAATTAGATGGAAGAGGCATAACAGAGCACAGAGACCTAGAGCACAAAACTAAGAAACAGAAGAAAAAGGAGGAGGAGAAAGTGGGCAGAGATAATGCAGGAAGTGACCAGAAGAGAAATGGAAGAGAGGAAGGAACCGGAAAAGTCAAGAAAAGAGTCAAAGAAAGTAAAAGAGAAAAACAGAGGAAAGAAAAAAGAGGAGAAGACAGAAGGAAATAGAGGAGAAGTTGATGATAAACACTGAGGGGGAAAGGAGAGGCAATTGCAATTGAGAATGGAGAAGTGGAAAATGGAGATTTAACACATTTTTAAGGAATGTCAGCATAGGGAGGAAGAGGAAATAGACAACAGACAGGAGTGGGAGAGAGACGCTTAAGGAGGTAGAGGATATAATGATGGAACCCAGATGTTTAGATGACGATGAAGAAGCGGGAATACGGAGGAGAATAGGGATACTGTATAGGAGCAGGCGGGATAGGGCTTCTGCCCCTAAGGCAAGCAAGAGCATAGTGGGGTCCCCACTGAGAAGGTAAGGTGACTCACTGGGCAGAGCAGTGGGGAGACAATAGGGGAAAAATATGTTGAGACAACTTATCTTTGAGGACAAAGGGGATGAAGGCAGTGATGACAGCATAGGGACAATGGGATCAGATGAAGAACTAGGGGAGAGTGATGATGAAGAAAAAGGGAGGCTACGGCTCACCTCCGATGGGATAAAACCCAGAGCAGGAGACACTGTGGGATGAAGAGGAAGATATAGAAAGTAGAACACTGGAATGTGTGGGGCGTCATAAGCGCTCCAAAGACAGATTGCAAAGTGTGGACGAAGTCACTCCACACACACAGGCTGAGAGCGTTACCAGGATGAAAGAGAACTAGCATGACAAGAACATTTACAGTTATGAAAGACATAGGGAAATATGACAAAGTTGTGGGGATAACACAGTTTCTGTTGTTAGGGTGGTGAGCAACCACAATATATACTGTGGCAACAAATGGACAAGGATCATTTAAGGTGTAAGTTGCCATTGTTTACTGCAGGAACAGGGAAATGGATTTATGCACTAGAAAGATTGACAGCAGGGATGACACTAGCAGTGGGGGACATGAAGAGCTTACACTCTGCCATTCTTGGGAAGGTAGGTGATGATGTTTGTAAATGGGCAGGATATCCGTGAGTAACAGCACAGAATACAACGCAAGCTGGAGTGCCGTTGAACAACTGCAGAGCAGCCATATGGCAAGCTCTGAGGGTGAAATATCTAGACACATCTGACATAAGTGCAATTATGGCACTCAAAATGCATGAGGACAGAGTCCCTCTTCAACACATTCAGGAGATCCAAGAACATTGGTATCTTGAGACCCGTGAGCTGTGGGGCAAAACTGTGGGCTTATGTTACCACATACGAAGCCAGGGATTGCCAGAACAAGTGCAGAAGCAATTGAAAAAATGAGTGGGGATGGAGGCAAAGCCATGGTCAGAAATTCAGTTGACCATAGTACGTTATTCTTGATTAATGCTGAAGAACCCGAGAAAGAAACACGAGGAAAGAAAACAGGAAGAGGCAAAGTTAATGCAGAAAGAATTGTCAATATATACAATGGAAGGGGTGATGTTGACAAGTGGAGAGTGGTTATCCAGAACACACAGTATCAGCAGCAACCGGCAGGGAGAATCTTCGCAGGAAGGGGAGACAATAACTGTTGGCCTTGGGGAAGAGGAGGCGTGCCCAGGGGAAGATGAGCAGGGTACCCAGCACAGCAGGGCAAAGACAGATTTAATGGGGGACATCCAAGACCCATGGGAGCCCCATCACAATGTTGGCTATGTGGAAAGCTTGGCCACATATCACAAGTTTGTAGAAGCAGAGGGGAAGCACCACAGAATGAGGGGGAGACATACCCGCCAACATACAACACTGAGCAACCTGACTATTATGCTTAACATCCCACGCAGATGTAGGCATATGCACCACAAATGGCATCAGCGGAACATACACCGGTCCAGTCACAATAGCCCATGATGCATGGACCGCAAGCACGGGTGTACACACAGTCAACGCAAGCAGCGTCCCAGGCACCGGCACAGCAGAAAGATGTAGCCACGAGACACATGGACACCACGGTGCAGACTCCCACTCAGAGGCTGGGTGGTGCGGCCATAGTGGGAAGGTATCCTTTTATGGGGATGACTTTATACCAGTCAACTGTTTCTGGTCATTAGTTATGAAATGTAGGTATTGACATTCAAATAGAGAGTTCATAAGATATTCAATAATGAACAATTTAATATGGATCAGTATACCACATTTAATCTTTAAGTGACAAAGGTATGGCAAACAAAAGAAATCCACCAATATGTTGATTCAATGATAACGAGCTCTACACGTGTTGCCTACACTAGCCTTTATCAGGAGCAGTAAACTTGATAAGACATATTACCAAGTTCTTCTAAACAGAACCTATAATGTAAAGTGAGCATCATTTCATCAGTATTCAATGTCAAAATATACATTAATTCATTGTTAAAATGCCCAACTCGCATGTATTAGGTAATCATTCACCTGGATTTCAGGAAACCGGGGTCCTAGTGTCCAGCAGGGCAGATTTAAAATTCTCAAGAGTGTTAGTGCTCTCCCAGGTCTGTTCAGCCAGGCGAATCCCCACGGTATTAAAAGAGATGAGAAATGTTGTATGAACTGTGTGCCCAAGGCTGTTATACCATTTAATAAAGGACATTTTGCAGATATGTGTCCTATCTTGTTCTTTATTCCTAGGTAGATAACACAGTCTTTGTAGCAATGGGGGACCACCGAGACCAGGTATATCAAGCAGTGTAATGTCTAAAAGTTAAACAGAGACAGCATAGTATAAGGAACCTTCTCTGACAGTTAAACTGGAGGTTATATAACTCAATGTCTCCCATCTGGGACCATCTCTATAATCTAATCAGGGGGCCGGACCATAGTACCTCAACAGTGCGCTGGATGCTGTAGGGCACTCATGGTGGCAATTGCAAAGACAGACACGATTGACCACAGTTGAAGGGTGTTTATTGACCTATAAATGCAGAGTAGAAAAACGCCTAATCTAAACCTAAATCTAAGATGGGAGCAAGCTTTGAACATCAACATGAAAATAAGGCAGTCCTTGTGGCGCCTTGTCAAAATAGATGGTTTATACTAAAAAGAAAACTATTGCAAAATCCTTACAACCAAATATAGAAAGCCTGTGGAATAGGATTTTCAATAAAGAAAGAAGTGTTCTAAAATCATAAGTCAGGATGGGCTTTAGCCAGTGGTCTCCCTTCCCCACATTTTGAGCATGGGATAAGGTGGGACTTATGAGCACAGCACACGCTCGAGCTTTTCCAACACGAGCTCACAGTTCCGTACCAGCTATCAGGTTCTTCGATGGTTAAGTCTCTTTTAACAAAAGGCTCTTTTAACAAACACAAAGTTCTGCTTCACGTATACCTTGGGTGTTGGCTTCACTCCTGGGTCCCCGTCCGGGCTCACTGTGGCTTTTATTACTTTCACAAATCTTAATGTCTTTTTAAACAGTTCTTCGGGCTTTGCCCCTTTTTGCCGGCTTCCCTCTGCCGGGTTCACTCTTGCCAGCTTTTTTAGACAGTTTACTGTGGACACCCCGTAGTCTGATTCACTTCTGTCAACACACTGTTCATATGAACTTCAGACTGCACCCCCTTTCGTTAGCATCCCTCTGCCGGGTTCACTCCTTCCAACTTTTACCAAACAGTTCACTATGGGACTTTTAGACTTTGCCCCTTTTCGTTAGCATCCTTCTGCCAGGTTCACTGTAGACAAATTCAGCACACTGTGCATATGCTCATTTCACAAAGCTTGATTAATTTCCCTTATCTTCACAATCATCTATCTGTCAGTCAAAGACTTTTGATGGTACAGAGGATTTTACAAGACCCCTGTATGACCACTTTGACCTCTTCCTGCATCTTCACACAGGCTTCTGGTTACAGTAGTTTCTACCATCGTGGTAATCTCCCAGAGTTTGCTGCCTCAACACCCACGTGGTGCCGGATTCCTCTGTTGCTGGTTTTCCTCCTCTTTTCTCACTAATATATATGTGCTTCTCAAAAGTTCCAATTTGGCCGTTGGCTATTTATGGTTCAACACAGTTCGGTTTCATATCGGCTCTTCTCTCGACTCACCGGCTGTGATGAACTGCAGGGCTTTCTTCTCCTTCAAGTCAAGGTTGTTACCATAGAGACCCACGTCTCTCCCCAGCTTGTTTATTAGCAGAGGAGGGTCTCATGTACCATACTTCTTATTCTTCTGCAGAGGTTTCACAGGCCTTGGTCGGAAAGGGCAAGGACGCTTCTCTCCTTGTCAACCTCTTGGTCTACGCTGTCTTTCTCCTCCTGTTGAAATGCCATGTTGAGATAGCTCTCACATCGTGTGGTCTGCTTTGCTGGCCTTGCACTCCACCTTTTATCCCTTATGTGGGGAAAGGAAAGGGCCATCAGGTGTGCGAGATTCTGGTCAATTGCATGACTTTTCCTGACCCTTGTTTTGGGACATTTCAGGTAAATGTCTCTCATGTTAGTCCCTTGTCTTTCGTGTTGTTCGAAAGTGTTTGTGACGGAAAAGGGGGGGGCAGTGTTTTAGAATATCCTACATGGTAGGATGGGGAAAAGGTATTATAAGATTGGGGTTGGTTGGTTAACTCGGAAGGATGAGATAGATAGGGTTTGTGAAGCAAACAGGAATGACCAGGATTATTATTGTAAAGTAAATAAGGGTGTTTGCAGGAACAGTAGTGTTTTATCTGAGCAGGTTGGGAGTGCAGAAAATAATCAGAGGTACGGGAAAGAGAATAACTGGGAGTTTTCAGGTAGAATGAGGAAACGCAGGAATTCTGAGAGAAGTGGTTTCTGGAGGTAAGTGGGTTTGTGATGAAAGGGATTTGTTATATTTGGGCCAGAGAGGTATGACAGGAGGAAGGGAGGTGCATCTATTGCAGCCTACGGAGGCCTTGGGTATCCTCGCCTCCTTCTTTCCCGGTACAATACCACGTCTTACCTGGGTTATTTCCCCGAGCACAACCCTGGACTCCCCTATTCAGGTGATCCCCTCTTTTCCGTTCACTCCTAGGGTTGGGGTCTGAGAATATTGGCCCTTCCCAGGCCAGCAGAATAAGGGTTTCCTGAGGTCTGCTTGGGAGAATACCCTTAGGTTTCAGAGGTAGTAGCTATTTTCCTGAAGTGCATTCCATTCAGGGGGAATTGCCTGAAGCTTTAACATGTGAAAGGTGACCCCCATTCTCGAGGTTGAGTCTTTGGAAGGTCGAATAGACCTGAATTTAATGCCACCCCTTGTGAGGGGTTGTTAAACGAGCTGTCAGGCTGCTGACATTGTTTGCATGTGACGTCACTGCATTCCCATGCGATGACATCACATGTACGAATGCTAAATATATCTGGTATTAGTCATAGGGACGCCGGCTCCCGCACCAGCAGGAAGCCGGCTTCCTGGTACAATTGTCTACAACTCAAGGTAAATAGATCTCCATGTAAGATTAGGTTATGAATAATTGATCTCTCTGAACCAGTCTAGACTTTAAAAAGTAACTACTTATGTCAATTGACGGCCAGAGCACTGTTGAGGTACTATGGTCTGTCACCCTGGTTAGACTATAGAGATGATCCCAGATGGAAGACATTGAATTAGATAACCTCCAGTTTAACTGTCCGAAAAGGTTCCTTATACTATTCTGTCGCTGTTTAACTTTTAGACATTACGCTGCTTGATATACCTGGTCTGGGTTGCTCCTCTTACTACGAAGACTGCGTTGACTACCTAGAAATAAAGAACAAGGTAGGACACATATCTTAGAATTTCCTTTATTAAATGGTATAACAGCCATGGGTGCACAGTTCATAAAACATTGCTCATCTCTTTTAATACAGCGGGGAATCGCCTGTTTGAAAAGACTTAGGAGTGCTCCAACACTCTTGAGAATTTGAAATATGTCCTGTTGGACACTAGGACCCTGGTGTCCTGAAATCCAGGTGAATGATTACCTAATACGTGCAAGTTAGACATTTTGACAATTAATTAATGTATATCTGAACATTGAATACTGATGAAATGATGCTCACCTTACATTATAGGTTCTGTTTAGAAGAACTTGGGAATATGTCTTATCAAGTTTACTGCTCCTGATGAAGGCTAGTGTAGCTGAAACAATTAGAGCTTGTTATCATTGAATTGACAAATTGGTTGATTTCTTTTGTTTGCCATACCTTTGTCACTTAAAGATTAAATGTTATGTACTGATACATATCCAATTGTTTATTATTGAATGTCTTGAGAACTCTCTATTTGAATGTCAATATCTACACTCCATAACTACTGACTGGAAACAGTTGATTGGTGAGAGGGGGCGCAAGGAGTTTCCTTAAATGGGACTTTCTCTCTCCTTTCATATACTAATCAGCCTTGTGCCAGGGATGTTTTTCTTCCCTGCACCCTGAATCTTATTACACACATTTCACTTTGATCTCTCACCTGCTTAATATAATTATTTTTAATAAGGTGAACACGTAGAGAGAAATGTCCAGTCGGTGACTTTATACCCACAAGAGCAGAGCCCACAGACTGACTTGATGTGTTCAATCCTATCTGTTGCATCTAACCCGAATGAGGAACCATGTGGGGGGGGGTAACCACAGGTGACAAAATGTTCTCTTTTCTCGTGGATAAAGCGACGACTAAATTATGTATTAGGGAGGGGAGAAACCCCATTTCAGGTATCGCCATGAATGCTCAAGGTTTCTCTGGGGCTACAAATTTGGTTCCGTTCACTGACAAATTGACAATTTCTATTGGAGAACATGATCTTACTATGCCATTGTTATATTCCCACCTGACACCAGTTAACATAATGGGAAGGGATATGATGAGTAAGCCTAACATGACCATTTCATTAACTGACCAAGGTATTGTGTGTTCTACCCCAGGAATCCACGATATTAATCCACAGGAATGTATTCATGCATGCTGCAGACAGACTGTACAGAGGAGGGTGCCCTTACACCCTGAGCTATTTCAGTATGGGGTGGAAGTGCTTCTAGCATGGCTTCCAGGGATACAAGTTAAGCTATTTCGCTTGCCAAACAAAGTTTTGTTCAGACCAGAAATTCCCTTAGACGAAGAGGAAGGACAGGCGTGCCCACTAGAATTGGAGGGTATAAGGTAATATTGTCCCCTTCCATAATGTCGCCATACATATACTCGTCGGGAAACAGCATAGGTGACAATTTATAAGACGACAAAATATGGGTTAAATGGGAGTGGGGGTTGCAGGGCTATCCCCCGCTCCCTTTAAAAAAAGCGGGGTTGGAGGGTATCCCTCGCATGTTACATATGATAATGTTGCCGCAAAAAAGCAGCACCATTCTTGCATGGCGAAATTTTTGCGGGGACATTATCACATTGAACCAATTGCAGACAGTTATAGTAAAGGACAAGAGAGTAGTTATTTACAGGACTGATGACACAGGAAGAGCTTGGAGAGCATTAATAGCAGGAGGTGAAGGACACAAACTGACCGACCTGACATATAAAGAATTGTTTTGGGACGACTATTCAGATATTTAGACAGTGTTCTTTATGTGCATTACATACTGGATGAGAATCTATTACATGGACTTCTACAGAGAATGGCCCTAATGAAAATGGCACCACCGCCATTTCTTGAGGAAGATCTGGCTCAAGTACCGAGCATACTATGGACCAACAGCCAATATGGCGTTGGTCTATTGAAAGGGGTAGGCGCTGGCAAAATCAAGCTCAAGTCAGGGGTGATCTTACCGAGAGCAAAACAATACCCTTTATCCAGGGAGGCAGACAAAGGCATTTTCAAGACAATGTCAGGCTAGTGCAGCAGAGAATTCTGGTACCATCAGAGTCTCAATGACACATGGCTGTGTACTCAGTAAAGAAAGTGTCTGGGGAACTGTGGCATTTTATTCAGGTTTGACACCCATTGAACAATATTGTTGAAGCAGGGTTTCCTTTACTTCCCAATCCCGCAACAATATTAGGTAGTATTCTTCCAGAAGTCACTCACTTCACAGTGATATATTTGAAGAATGCTTTCTGCTCTATCCCACTTCATGATGAATCCCATGATTTCACATTGTTTCTATATAGAAAGAAAAAGTGGAAACATACAAGGCTACCACAAGTGTACTGTGAGTCCCCTTTAATATTTGATAGGGTCCTGCAAATGGACCTGGGGAGCATACATTTAGATAGCACGGTCATTCAGTATGTGGACGACATCTTAATATGAGGCAGGACAGAAGAGCAGTGTCAAAAGGACTTGGTACAGCTACTGACAGTTTGGGCAGAAAACGGTTACAAGGTGGCCAGGGCACAATTACAGTATTTTCAGAAGGAGGTCCTATATATTGGACAACTAATATCCCAGGAGGGCAGAAAGTTGACTTCAGAGAGTGCAGAGGTGATTTTCAGGACACCACCGCCAAAGACGTTGATGGAGATGCAGCAATTCTTATGTCTTTTCAATTATTGCAGGGCCTGGATATTTGACTACAACACATACACTAGACCTCTTTTAAATGGGCTCAATGAGGCTCGGAGGGGGGATGGCAAGCTAACATGGACAGAGGAAATGACAGAAGCATTTGTTGAACTAAAAGGGGCAATCTGCATGGCCCCAGTCTTGGGGATTCCCGATTACAGTGTGTCGTGATATACAAAATGCAAATTTGCCAATCAGGGCTTTAGATGACAGCATTAGCTGCTGAAAGCCAATAGTTTATTCAAAGTATGTGCTAAATGCTGAAAGTAATGCTGACAGTAATCTGTTGTAGCACCTCTATTACGCAGTAGTGAGCTACAAGGAATATGCAGGCCTAGTAGGGGTGGCAGGTCACATTATGCATTGTAGATAGACAGGCAGGGCAAAGGCCCCAGTTCTGTAGCTAATAGAGAATTTATTGGAGTGTTTGGAGCATTATGGCACCTATATAGCGCTTACATAGCCAATCTTAAGGGCTATGGACACTAAACTATGAGTGCAGGCCTGGTATAGCTTGCTTACATGGGGTTAATTCATCTTGGCTTCTGTTAGAATATTCTGCCTTTCTGTAGCTCTGCATGGCTATGTAAACAAATCCTCTTTCTCTGGGAAGGCACTGATAAGACATTCCTGAGCTTTCGCGCAGATGGGCTCCAAGCAGGGAGGGGCACAGAAAGGAGCACAGTGGAAATTCACAGAGTTGGGTTTTTCCATGAGCAAGCCTATATTTTGCACAGGGAAAGTTCCGGAACTGTGCGTCATGGTGACTGACAGCACGAGATTACAAAAATGCATGCACACATGATCAGGTGGGAGATCGATCCGTGGACTTGGTTCGAGCAAGATCGAGTGTCCGGAACTTAATGCTCTGTCGGCACCCTGCAGCGCTGTCATCTGAGTGGGGCTGGCAACAGCTAGCTTATGAGGGCCACGGTCTCCCAGCGCTGATTGAAGGGGCGTAAAACTGTGTTTCTCTATGTTTCTCTAAGTTCTATGTTTCTCTATATTTTGTATTTGTCTAAGTTTTGTGTTTTGTAATCTTGTCTAACTTCCCAAAGTGCTGCTAAATTTTACTGTTTATGCTTTTGTCTCATAAATGGTAAACATTTTGAATGTGTCATTTGTCACTAGCATGAGTTCACTGCTCAGCATGATAGAACCTGTATTTTGGGCTGAATTGGGTCATTTTTGCTCTCAAGGGCTGGTCCCGAGGAAGATTTTCCCCTTTTCAAGACATTTGGTGGCAGCTTGGGGATTTGTTCAGAGCAGTGCCTTGCTGTGAAATGACAAATTGTGTGAGAGAACACAGTGCAGAGTGAGGAGCAGGCTGTCGCATTTCCTTGGTGGTCTCACTGCAGCTCTGAGACGTCAAATAGACAGCACTTTTGTATTGGCTTGCCGCGGCCGATAGCTTGTGTGTTTAAGACTTTCCCCTTCAGTAAATCAGTCGTGGCTGACTTACTGCTTGGGAATGGAGCCAGGGAGCACAAGGCGATAAACAAGCGGGAAATGGCTATGTTTAAAGCGCTCCGATGAATGGTGAAGAAAGATTTATGTTCAATTAGGAAATAATTTCTTTCATGCGGTTTCCCTAATTAAAGTTGTAATTTGGATTGCAAAGTGAGACAGAGTTCTCACTCTATTTTGTCATGAGGGCAGGAAAAAATAGTTGCGAGGATTTGACATGCAAATTGTGAATAGTGATTTAAACATTGAGATCCAGCCCCAGTGTGCTAGCAAGTGAGGGGCTGTAATGTAAGGAGGCGAAGGTTCGCTTTTATAATGTCTGCTTTGTTGACATTCCTGAAGATAACGTGGGAATGAGTGGAGTTTAGGAGAAAGAGTAACATCTGTGTTGAGAGCCTAAAGGGTTTGTTTTTTGGCAAATGTAAATCCCATGTGCTGGTGGTGTATTCTGTTTAAGGAAACACACTAAAATGGCTACATTGCATTTTAGCTGTGCCATGCTTACAATGGGTGAGAGACTCACTTAAAAAAGAAAGTGAGTGAACGGTATTTGGATTTTCGATTTTTGTGTATTGATTTGGAATTGCAGAATCAGTTTGCAATGGTTTGGGGGAAAAGACAATTTATATTTTCTAAATTGACCCTAAATTGCCCCTAGAGTATTTTTGACTGCTTCCCACGCTATGCCATGGATTTGCTGCTAAAAGACAAAGTACTGTTGCTATTAAGTGATGTATGTTTTGGAAATAGTGACCTGTTGACTGTGATACATGGTGAAAAAAGTTGTTGACAAAGTAACAGCCCACAAGCAATACAGAGTGTGGGTTGCTCTTGCAGAAAACGTGCAGGGAGCTGCACTACACATGGCATGTTTTAAATGCACTGAAATAATTGGTTTTAATTTGGCAATGGTACAACAGAATGAAAAATCTGTGTGTGATAAGACAGCACAAAGATTCAGTGGGTTGCGGGTTCTTTTGAAAGATCGCACATTGCATTGGAGTGAGTTTGTGAAGCCAAACTACAAAGTCACCAGAAAGAAACATGATTTTACATGGGACATTGATCAGTAGTCTGTCTTTAAACAGGCTAAAAGACACTTTGCAGATTTGCAGAATTACATGGAGTTGAATCTGATGACAAGAAAAAGTGCCTCTTTTGAAAATAAGAGTCTTGCTGTGCAGAGCTTGTGCCTTGAAGATAACTTGCACTGTCTTGGGCGAGGTGCGTGAAAAAAAAAAGAAAAAAAAACTGTTGGAGGAAGGCAGGAAAGCAGAATGCTGCGCTCCTGTTCAGTAAAATGGTGTTTATAGAAGCTGGCAGATATGGGAGCTTTTCTGAGTTGCTGAAGCAGTGCAGAAAACAGTTAATCTGGATGAACTGTCTGAAACGAGTGCCTTCCATTGAAGCCGCCCCAGCTTATGAGTTATAGACAAAGAGACAAGCTTGCCGTGTGCGTATGGCGCTGCCATTTGCACAGGAAAGATAAACAATGACATTCCTGCATTCCATCCCCTGTGATAGACACCGTCAGTGTGAGCAAAGACAGAGGTGGGGCTGCGAAGCCAGAATGCTGAAACTGAAATGAAGGCAATAATTGCTGTGAGTGAGAAGATGAAAAAGAGCGCAATCTACCTTACACATGCTGATGTACGCATGCTTTCTGACACTGGCATGCAATAACAGAGCTGATCAGAAGTAAAGAATTTGCCCAGTATCAACACTGCAAGGAAAAGAAATGCTGCATGCAGATGGCAGGCTGGGCGCATCGCGCATCTGAACATTTGGGGAAACTATGCATCTGTGAATGGGCTAAGAAAAGACAGCTGCCCATTTCAAGAGACATTGCCGTGCAAGCTGCATCCCAGTGCCCCATGTGATGTGAACTGAAGTAAAGCGCTGTGCACTGGAGAAGAAACCTCTAGGCGCTTTAAGAAGTGAAAATACACAACTGGCAAAAATGCAAGCTACATTGCCAGGGCTGGAGTAACTGACAAAAACATTATGGCGTTCCAGATGGAAGCAAAACTGACAAAGGTAGCCATTTTGCAAGAAACAACATGCAGAACTGAGTATAACATGAACACTGCACATTAGCCATGATCCAGAAGCCTCATGGCTTAGTGCAAGAATGAATGATTTGTTGAAGCAAATAAAAAAACTGACTTAGACTATCGCGCTCAAAGGGTTGGCCCAAGAAATCAGCAGACACCCTTTGGGAAAATGACAAGTGGAAAACTAGAGGCTTGAAAGACAGTAGCTGTATGGAGAAAAATAAACAAAGCTGCTTGTGCAACTGCAGGCGGTATTGGACTGAAGGACCTTACCTATGAAATATGGAGTGATGCCACTTTGAAAAAATTGAGTGATGCCAGCAGGGCAACCTAAATTAAGATCATGAAACACTGGAAGCAAGTTGGCGCCTGGCATTCGTGATCGCTTTGGTGACAAAGAAAAGCATTGATCCATTGCGAAGTGCGACCTGGGTACTTATTATATGGCTTTTGTAAAATCACAGACCAGTCTGAAGTACCATTGACCAACTATGATCACATTGCACAAATGAGTTGGCGATTAGGCAGTTACACCCTGTATGGTTGAGTGTAAATAAGCCCCGGGTAGCAGTAGCTACAGTAGCAATGATAAAGTGTGTAGTTACCTGATGAGACTTCTGAAGGTGGGGGTGGTGTTAAGGGAAGGGGTGGATAACAATGATATTGTACTTTTGACGAAATCCTAACATTTCTGTTTGTATTTTGCCTAGGCAATAAAACCAAGACAGTTGCGTGCCATGATTGAGGTAGATGTGTGCAATTTGCGGGTGACACTGATCAGTCAAGCAGATGCATTCTCAGAGAAAGCGAGTCACTGCAGGGTGATATGTGAACCTTGAACTTGTCCTGCACCGCACTCAATGCTGCTAACGTGCGTGACGCGTGAGGACATTTGTCCTGCAGCCTGCGAGAAGTGTCCAACAGAGTAATAACTTTTGCTGAACTGGCACGGTGCAGACTTGGCTAGTTATCAAACATTTGATGCTGCACATTCAAATGATTCAGTTGCTGGAAATAACCTGGTTGATATGTTTTGCCTTTCTTGTTTAAAGGACTGTGAACAATGGGTTGGGGACTGTGACATCATGCACCACAAACAGCTGTGTGACACAGCACTTGAATGCTAACACATTGAAAATGGTTTTCAAATGCATTTTTGAGATGAATCTGAAAAAGCGAAATGTTTTGCTCTTCCAACTGAATTGTTTTAACCAGAAATGCTTTGCTTTTTTTTTTAAAAAAAAAACTACTACGTTGCACGTAGGCAGGAAAATGATTTATGAATTGTTGGGGCAGCAGGGTTATGCAAGCAGGAGCGTAATATATTTTGAGATAAAATGAGTGCGTACACCAAAGTTAGCTGTGCGTAGGTTAAGGTTCTTAATTTGTAGTAATGCTGCTAAGAGTATATGAGCTCTAATTTGAGATGGTAACCTTTGAAACACTGGATACTTTTACAGCCAGCCTTAAGGCGGGTAAATGAAACCATGACTGACTTGATATTTGATTTTATGACACAGTGTGTGACACGGTTTTTGTTAAACCAACCAGTTTCATGTTTCTGTGAGGAAGGCTGTCTCCAGCACACTGATGCAAAGAGTCACCTTTTGATTGCAGACATTTAGAGTAATTCATTAGAAAAGCGCTACCAATGAGTATCCACATGGAACTGCTAACGTACTGGCCTGGCACATTGTCGGGCATCTTTTGTCACTGACTCATATGACTGGTGCTTATGAAATCCTAGGCCCAAATGTTTCAGTGAATGGATCCAACAATTTGTTTGATGTTTCATGTTTTTTCTGACCAAGGACTTCAGCGAGATTACTCGCCAAGATTTTTTGGACTATAACTTGACTAAATGCATTTCATACAATTGGCCGATGAAACAGCCACTGCCGGATGGTAGTATGGTGTTTGTATCTAAAAACTAATAATGTATATGGTAGGCATCCCACTTGGAGAAGGGTATTCTCCAAGTCTCACAAGGTAGAAACTGTGAACATGCTAGATTTTCCAGTAGTAAGGCAACATTTAAATTGTAGGCTGGTAATGCACACCTCTATTATTACAGTGATACACTTAGACATAGATTTATCACGAGGCAATGTTTCCTTAGTACTACCAAGCTGCTACAAATGGAGTCAACTTCTATGGCCCATCACCAGAGTGCGCGTAGCTAGGGAGCTAGATTCATTAATTGCGGGAGCAGCGGGTGGTAACAGGAGCTTTAAACGCTTTTGACATAGAAACTGTGCGCAATAAGCTAGCCTCTATGGGTTCTGATGCCAGCTCTGCTACAAAACCTCTGGCCTAGTAGGGCCCATCGATAAGCCCTACCCTGCGCAACACTGCTACAAGTATTGGCAACCAATGGAAATGGCAAAAACTTTAGCTATGAAGACATTTTTTCTGCCATAGGGCAGGTCAACAAGACTGCTAAATACACACGATGCATTTTATGGCAAACATTGTTAAATCAGCAGGTGGTGGTTTTTCGCTCCGAGTGGGGGCGACTATCCTCAACCCACTGGCACACAGAGCTACAGTTACCAACAAACATATGGATTAAACCGCTTGCTTTTGATTGCATGAATAACACATGCCATGCTTTAATGCAAATTAGTAGAATAGTTTTTATCTAGATAACCTGGTGCCCATGGGTTCACCTTGCTCATGAAATTAGATGGTTTTTGGTTGGGTTCCACATACATGGGGGAAGGGTCTAATCACACAGCCCATAGTCACGTTTGAATCCCCTGGGATCAGGGGGGAGGGTAGGCCCTTAGAGTGAAAGGCTGTCAGGTTTAGAGTTGGTAACCATACATAAATTCAATAGTGCATTGTAGATTAGACTACACCGGATTGCCTTGATATTCTAACCGCATGCTGCTCTTTGACTGATAATCAGTTATATGACAAATTTTTTTAACGTATTTTTGTGTAGGCCAGGTTTTGGCAAGGGTATATGTCACTGTTCACTTTGTGTACATTTTTGTTTAGGTAGTGTTTTTATTAACCTTGCATGCCACGCTGACTAACCGCTAGAAGATAGTTTGCTTAAACCTCTTGCAAAGCCCCAAGGTCTTTAACTACCTCACTTATCACTGCACTATATACTATGTTGATGGGTATTAGCCAGCATTGTCGCCCACACTTTGAAAAGAGGTGGAATGTCGTGATATACAAAATGCAAATTTGCCAATCAGGGCTTTAGATGACAGCATTAGCCGCTGAAAGCCAATAGTTTATTCAAAGTATGTGCTAAATGTTGAAAGTAATGCTGACAGTAATCTGTTGTAGCACCTCCATTACGCAGTAGTGAGTTACAAGGAATATGCAGGCCTATTAGGAGTGGCAGGTCAGATTATGCATTGTAGATAGACAGGCAGGGCGAAGGCCCCAGTTCTGTAGCTAATAGAGACATTATTGGAGTGTTTGGAGCATTATGGCACCTATATAACGCTTAGATAGCCAATCTTAAGCGCTATGGACACTAAACTATGAGTGCAAGCCTGGTATAGCTTGATTACATGGGGTTAACTCATCTTGGCTTCTGTTAGAATATTCTGCCTTTCTGTAGCTCTGCATGGCTATGTAAACAAATCCTCTTTCTCTGGGAAGGCACTGATAAGATATTCCTGAGCTTTCGCGCAGATGGGCTCCAAGCAGGGAGGGGCACAGAAAGGAGCACAGTGGAAATTCACAGAGTTGGGTTTTTCCATGAGCAAGCCTATATTTTGCACAGGGAAAGTTATGGAACTGTGCGTCATGCTGACTGACAGCACGGGATTACAAAAATGCATGCCCACATGGATCAGGTGGGAGATCGATCCGTGGACTTGGTTCGAGCAAGATCGAGTGTCCGGAAACCTGATGCTCTGTCGGCACCCTGCAGCGCTGTCATCTGAGTGGGGCTGGCAACAGCTAGCTTATGAGGGCCAGGGTCTCCCAGCGCTGATTGAAGGGGCGTAAGACTGTGTTTCTCTATGTTGCTCTAAGTTCTATGTTTCTCTATATTTTGTATTTCTCTAAGTTTTGTGTTTTGTAATCTTCTCTAACTTCCCAAAGTGCTGCTAAATTTTACTGTTTATGCTTTTGTCTAATAAATGGTAAACATTTTGAAGGTGTCATTTGTCACTAGCATGAGTTTACTGCTCAGCACGATAGAACCTGTATTTTGGGCTGAATTGGGTAATTTTTGCTCTCAAGGGCTGGTCCCGAGGAAGATTTTCCCCTTTTCAAGACACAGTGCAGAATTGTATTTGTTTTCCCACACAAATGGAGTAGTAATGATGGAGTGCTGACACAGAAGACTACTTTAGGGCACAAACTACAGTGGACATTTAGATCCTGTAATAAGAGGCCATTCTTTTTGTGAACAAGCATTGGCTGCTGCTGCCTTTGGAGTGGAGAATTCAGTGAGTGTCACAATGGGCTGTTGCACCACTCTATATGCAGAGCATGATCATTTTGTCATTTCTGAGAAACCCAAAAATACGTTCACCATGCAGAGAGCGTCTGAATATGAGGTGATGATCTCCAATCCGACTATAAAGGTAGTGCGATGTAGAGTTGTAAACCTTGTGACATTTATAGCAGAACCAATAATGAGGAAGACTATATACATGACTGTGCCACATAGACAGAATATCATGATGACATCCGTAGAGCATGGGAGGATGCCCACAGGGGAGGAGAGGTACTCTTTATTGGCGGGTCCTCAAAAATTGACCAGACGTCAGGAGAATGACATACTGGGATGGCAGTTGTAAAGTTAAGAAAGAGCAGGACATTTGAAGTAGTGAAGAGCACTCTGAGTTTTCAGCACAAGCAGCAGAATTAGTAATACTCATAATAGCACTAGAGACACTTGAGGACGTGGAGATCACAGTGTTTCCCAACTCTGCCTACGTGATGTTAACAGTACATGCAGGACTGTCATGTTGGAAAAGGAGGGACGTCCGACGTGCTGACGGTAAGCCAGTACAGCACGTGCCCCTATTGGCTAGGCTCATAGAGGCACTGCATCTCCCATCAGCCATTGCAGTAGTGAAATGCCAAGCCCCCACAAAGAGGGAGGACGCGGTTTCCCAAAGCAACGAAGCAGCAGACACAGAAGCAAAGCGAGCAGTCTATCTTTTAGAAATAAATGAGTTTGACACTCCACCTACAAAATGCATCCAAGTGCTCACCTTGATATTGCAGGAAGGGTATAGTTCATTGTCCATTACCCAAATTATAGAATTGCAGGGTGGACACCAACAGGAGACAAGGAGCTATGGCTAAGGAGGGGGTGTTCGATATCTCCTACTGATGCGATGTGGTAACAGTAGAGCACTGGAAAACTGGTTATTCCCCTTACATTATAGCGCTCACGCAGATCCATTACCCGACCCACAGTAATAAAGATGTTCTTAAAGCACATATAGTGGAAGACTGGTTCTGTCCCAACTTGACAGAGCATGTTGCTGCTTTTATGAATAATTGAATTATGTATCAGAAGTTTACTGTGGGACACATGTTGCGTGTAGTGAGAGGAGCAATATCACACCCTAATGGGCCCTTCCAACACCTCCATATCAATTGTGTGGACATGATTCAAACTTGTAAAGGCTGCCGGTATATGACACACCAGTAGACACACCAATAGCGCCACACAAACTGCTTAAAGCACCTCTTCTTTACCCTGTTAAATAATTTTACTAGAGCGTGGCGCAAACTGCGTTTTGAAGGTCCCTACACCATAGAGCAAGGCTGTTGAATTAATAGGGAAGAAAGCTTGGAAGACGTCAAGCCCTGCAGAGGTGAGTCCCCCAGGCCCATCACTTAGACAGGACGATGCAAGAAGAAGAAGAAGAACAGTGACAAATCCAAACACGTCAATACATGTTCAAACATGTTCAAGGACTAAAGCTAGACAGGAGCATATAGAAAGCTAGATTAGGCACACTGTTTTATTCTTCACACTAGGAAATCATCACACATGTGTGAACTTATTTTCAATGAATAACCTGTCACTTGCACAATCACAGAAAAGCACTTTATGAACTCTTAATAATCGAAGAATAAATGATACCTCTAAAAAATTTTTCTATGCTTTCCTTCTTTACGTTGCACACACGTATCCAAGTCTGACAAGAAGTAATCCTAAAACCCAATTCATTTTTTAACAACTCTTTCTAGCCGCATTGGTAGAGTATTATCACAGAAGAGCCTGATTGTTTCAACAATGGTAATATCAAATCCCATGAGGTTTGGTAAACGTTTATGTTAATTTACTGGACAACGCCAGGAGCGCGCAGCTCTACAAAACATGGAAGCTGCAGCAAGAGCCATTGTGTTGACATTTTTTGCATTCTGCTGTCTCTATCTCTTTACTCTCTTTGCATTGCAAAAGGCCACATTGTACTTCACACACACTGAAGTATATGCTAACACAGCCCCTATTCCTGTTGTCACTAAAGCTATATCCAAGCAAGTCACCAGTGCTGACCAAGAAGTAAAAAAAACTCAGGCGAAGCAGAAGCACTGATTTTGAACATGTAAATGCTTATCTAGCTGATTCCCCACATGTTTCTAATAACATGTGGTATCAGCACATGACCAAGGTGGGGAGAGAAACCACAAAAGAGAGCTGCTATGCGTTTTCTTTCATCCCCTATGACATGAGTGCTTCCAGTACATTTATAGCAACAGGAATTCTAGCAGCCAGAGCTCAATGCCTTATGAACTACCAGGGGCAATTTCAAGGAAGATGGGCCACACTATGATGGATGTCACAGAAGATAATCTCGTATGAAGACAGCTATATCAAGACTCAAACAATGATGGACGATTTTTGGAGGTCAGACAAAACAATAAAGTATATTTTGGATGTCCCAAACAAAGGAGAAGCCTGGATAGTAAACAATAGGAGTTGCAGTGTCTGAAAACAGGGAGAAATGAGACAGGAGGACTGCCAGGATGCTGGGAGAGACCTCAACTGTTGGTGTATGGGCAGGTGTTCACAGGAGAAGGATGGATGGAAGGGATGGTGGGGTATAAAGCACAGGCACTCCTGATGGTTCCAGTGGAAGTGGTACAGAAGGGAAATGATGACTGTCTCAAATAATAGGTGGCAAGTGGGTGGAGAATGAAACAAGTCCTATGTCAATTCTACCACTCGAGAATGTGTCTGTGTTTCCACAATGATGGTACAGTGAAGGTCGAGGTGAACAAAGGATGCAATTTAACATTCAAGATACCGGTTATGAAGGTCGTCACCACAGTGATAAAGAACCACTTTTGAACTTGTGGTTCCAAGGCATACATGCAATACTACCGAACTGGGGAGGGGTATGTTCCCTAGTACAGCTAAATGCACTCTAAATTGACTCTCGCCACCATCTATGGGACCCTTGATCTGACCTCACCTCCTCTCTTCTTGCCTCCACCTCCAAGCTTCTCCTCTTCTTAAATTTCAATATTCACCTTGACTCTCCTGATTCTGCAACTGGACTCTTCTGCAGTATCTGTGACTTTCTTTCCTTTACCATTCATCCCACCAGTTCGATGCACTCAGCCAGACATGCCTTGGATGCTCTCATCTCAGCAGACATCCCCATCTCCAACCCTCTCACTACACCGCTCTCCTGGTCTGACCATGCTCTCCTATCCTCTCACCTGGATATCTTAGGTCCTCTGGCAACGCCTCTACTAGCACTGCCAGGCTCCTTCTCCATCATTCCACCGGTGAAGCGAATGTCAGTTGCTGCTTTTGCCGCCACTTTCATTCCCCCTCCCACTGCTGTAACTGACTCCCACAGTGTCTCTGCCCTTGCTAATCTTCACCTCTCTATCACCGACACCATGGACATCCTTGCTTCTGTCATGAGGATCCACATGAAGCCTGCCTCCAAGCGCAATACCTGGTATGACTCCGACCTAGCCTCTCTGAAACACAAGTGCAGAGCTGCTGAGCTGAAGTGGCTGGCATCAGGCACATCCTCTGACAGACTGGCCTGCCATCTGCTCCAAAGCAATACAGATTCTCCATGCACACAAGGAAGAGGGCCCATATCCAAGCCCAAGGCCACTAATAAAATGTGCATACTGTTTAAAATATGCAAGGAACTTGCCAATCCTACTTCAGTCTCCACTTCTCCCCTGCCATCCCTGACCCTCTGCACTTCACTGGCATTCCACTTCTTAACCAAAACTCTGGATATCTTGTCTTCATGCTCCTCCACTCCCCTCTCTACTCCCTCCCCAGCTCTCAGGCTTCTCTTGGTCCCCATATCCTCTTCCCTCCTATTCTCTTTTTTCTCATCCATAGCACCGAATGAGGTCTCTAGACAAATCTTCTCTATGAAAGTCTCCTCCAAACAAGTGCTCCCATGCTCCTATGTAATAATTCCTTTGCCACTGGCTCCTTCCCGCTACCTCTCAAGCACTTCCTTGTGCAGCCCTCTCCTCACAAATCCCTCTGCTGACCCCTCCTGCCTGGCTAACAACCACCCTATCTCCATTACCCTTTCCTGGGCAAAACCCCTGAGGAAGCTGGTCATCTCCCAACTTATCCAATACACTGAATTTGTTGGTTCTCCATAACAATCAGTTTGGGTTCAGAGCAGCCAGAGGCATGGACATTGCTCTACTGAACACCCGTAAAGACTTGCTCTCAAGCCATGATTCCAACTCTCCATCTGTTCTTATCCTTCTGGATCTTTCCTCTGCCTTCGACACAGTCAATTATGTCCCCCTGACAAATCGTCTCTATGACACCCTTGGCATCACAGGCATGACACTGGACTGGTTGAACTCATTCCTCACTGATTGACCTTCCCAGTTTCAACTGAGTCCTTTTCTCTCCCGTATCACACTCTCCACCTGTGGCGTCCCTCAAGGCTCTATCCTCTTGCTGTGGCTATTCAACATCTACATTGCCCCTCCGGCCCACCTGATCTCCTCCTTCTCTCCTCACTTGCAGTGTTATGCAGTTGATAACACAGCTCTCCTTAAAGCTTCCCTCTACTGCCTCTTCTTTCTCCTCTCTCATTCATGACTGTCTGACTGCTATTCAGGCATAGTGTGCTGCAATGATTCCTGCCTTAATGCCAGTAAGATTGAGATCATGCTAATTGGGACCCCAGCTCCCTCCTTCCCTCCTACCCTCTGGCCGCCCTCTATGCTTCCCCTCCCTTCATCCTCTTGTGAGGTAAAAGAAAATTGGTGTCATCTTTGATGCCACTCTCTCCTTCTCTCCTCACATCGCTGACCTTGCCAAGAAGGCCCACTATCAGCTGCAACTCCTCAGATGCATTATCCCTTTCTTTAACTTCCTCCAGAAACTCAATGTCTCCAGAGTTCTGGTCCTCTCTATGCTGAACTACAGCAACAGCCTCTTCCTCAGTCTTCCTTTATCCTCCCTTTGCCCCCTTCAGTTAATCCAGAATAGGACTGCAAGTTTTATCCTTCGCCTCAAGCCCAGGGACCGCATCTCTCTAGCCCTAAAATCTCTCCAGTGGCTCCTGGTTGCTGCTAGGATCAAGTTCAAGACCCTCTGCATCACCCACAAGGCTTTCTGGGGCCTGGGATCCCACTACATCCAAGTCTTTCTCCCTAAATACCTCCCTGATAGAACCCTTTCATCTTCTAGCTCCAACTATCTGCAGATCAGATGCTTCTCTAAGCAGAGAGTGGGGGTAGATCTCTCTCCTCCGCAGGAGCCTCCCTCTGGAATGGTCTCTCTGCCCCTCTCAGGCTTGAGCCGGATCTCCTTAAGTTCTGGAAGCTCCTTAAGACCCTCCTTTTCTCTTCTTCCTTCCCTCTCCCCCTCCTCTTCTAGCACCCCTGTCTGCCACAATGACCGCCTGCCAGGTTCCCTCTGAGTTCTACAGGGCACCAGCCCTCCCACCCAGTGCACCTCCCTACTCACACTTAGCATGTGGACTGTAACACCCTGCACCCCATGCAATCCCTGGCACTTGCCCCCTGACCTCCCCTTAGCACTCACCTAAATCCCCCCTTTCACTTGCACTATCTCCTCTTTAGCCTGCACTACCCTTCCCACCATAGCACATCGGATTTTGCGCTGACATGCACTTACCAGCCCCTCTCCTTCACACTTCTTGTTACTGCACTTGCACAATCCAAATGTCACCAGGCTGAGTAGGACCGTTATTGTTATCTTTCTCCTTTGTACCCCCTTTTTTTGTTTTGTGGTGCTTCGAAACACCATTTGTTGTACTGGCACCTTACACATATCCAATAAATAAAATATACCAGCATTAGTGGTGCTTCAAAAGGACATACAAATAGATGGGCTCCACAAAATGGAAGCCCACCGGAGGAAGAAGAGGTCCATGGAGCTGGGAGGAGTAAAGAGAGGAAACTACATTTCAACAAAGATGGAAGACGTACTCAATGCGATACCACCAGAGCATAGACTGTTCAGCAGAACTGAAATGTTTTTTGCGTCAGTTATTCCAGGAGTTCAGGCCAACTTGAACGCTAAATGGCTCCAGATTACAAAATGGGAACTGTTGCAGAAAATACATTTGACAGAAAAAGGGTTCAATGCTATCAAAGAAGAACTGAGAGCTGTCCGACTAATGACCCTATAGAACAGATATGTTCTGTATCTCCTCACAGCAATGGAAGGAGGCATGTGCACAAAGATAGGGCCGTCTTGTTGCATATATGTGCGCCATCATAACTATATGCCAAGATGGAATAGATAACAAGCCCAGCCAGGGGAGATGAGGATTGGCTGACATATGTCTTTTCCTGGATACCATCATGGATGGCTAACGGGCTAAAGTACTTGTAGCTGCCTTAGCGCAAGTACTGCTAGCATTCTGTGTCATAAGAGTAGCTATAAACCAGTGCAAGAAGGACACCAAAGGCAGGCAGAGAGACGTAGACAATTGAAGTGCTACAGTCACACCTGAAGCAATGTCCCCTTTTCCCTCTAGGCATAAGGTTCTCATTTCCCCCAGATCCATTAAACTACATGGGAAGATGGATATGGTGCAAGCCCGATGGAAACAGATGCTAGGTGACCTGGAGTTTAGACAAACAAGTGAAGTATCATGGTCACCTGGGAAGAGTGGTGAACGTATGGATTCTGGAGTCGTACATGGACAGGGAGAATATCCAAGGAAGTATGGTTGATATATAAACCAGAGGGGGGATTGAAGAGGGAGACTTAAATGTGGCCCTTGTTGCACCTATCCCACCCATGTCTCGATGGCAGAGAAATGAAAGGTGTACATAGTTCCTTTCCCACTCCTCCCCATCATCAATGCACCGCAGATGTGAGAAACACTATTCACTCAGACAACCATTTAGACCCTATCCTGATGACATCAATGAAGAGACAAGTCTGCAGTCGATGGAGCAGATAGACTGACTGTGACCATGCAAAAGCTGATGAAGTCAGACACGAAGAACATGCTTATGACCCACTTAGATAGAGGACAGACATACCTTTGCTATGCAGTAACCGCAAGTTGCACAAGAAGAAATATAAACTGCTTGCTGAAACTAAATGAAACTAACATGGGCGCCGTATAAATCAAGATGGTATCCACAGCCGCATTGAAATGAATGGAAGGTGCTGAAAGGACTCGAGAACACAGAGGAAGACCTGAAATGCTATTGTGCAGATTCTTGCCACGGGCACCGAAGGAGAGAAGGTTTCATATTAGCAGACGAGATAGGACACCTGCATGTTTAAAAGCTGAAAACCCTCATAAATTTAGGCAGGAAAATCAAGTTTGTGGTCATTTTATTTATTTATTTATTTATGTATTTATTTATTTATTTGTATGGCGCCGGAGCCCGCAGGCATCAGGGCACTGAAACATAAACACACAGACAAAGGGGGAACAGGAAAGCAGGAGACGTCATCACGCAAAGTTAGTGAAAACAGAGCGGTCTTTAGTTTCTGACAAAACATATTGAATTCCTTCAGAAGTCTGAGATCTAGGGGGAGGGCGTTCCACACTTTAGCAGCCATGACAGGAAAGGATCTACGCAAGTTGCTGGCAAGATTGAATTTAGGGTTTTTAACCAGCGCTAATGCTGATGAGCATAACTTTCCTGGGGTGATCATAAGGAGAGACAAGCTATTTGATGTATGACGGGGTGTGTGCTGTGTAGGGACTTGTGGACAAGTGAGGCCACCTTGAATTCTAGGTGTGCAGTGACAGGAAGCCAGTAAAGATCTCTATGGCTCTCTGAGATATGATCTCTTTTAGATTTCCTTTTTACAATGTGGACAGCATTGTTTTGAATCACTTTTAAGGACTGGACATTCTTTTGGTTGGCCCCAATCAGGAGCGCATGTTCCGTAATCAAGTCTTGGTAGAACGACAGACCGAGCCACCGACATGTAGTTGGATTCGGTCAGAAAGGGACAGAGGTTTCTTAGGAGTCTGGGGTAATAGATACTGTTTTTCACAACCTGATTAATGTGTATCTCAGAGCTAAGCTGAGAGTCCAGATAGAGGCCCAGAGTCTTAACAATCTTTGAGACCTGGATGGGGCATCCATGGATGTGGAAGGACTGATATATGAGGTCAAGCTTGGATCTAGAGTGAGCAGAGCCAAATATCAAAAGATCTGTTTTATTCCTATTGAGACAGATCCAGTTGATGTTCATCCAGGCTTCGATGCAATCATAGATGGTTTGAAGTAGGGTCACATTGTTATGGTAATCTCCTGGTAGTTCGACAACTAACTGAGTGTCATCTGCGTAGTCCGAGAAAAACACTTTGACTTCATCTAGAAGTTCACAAAAAGGCTGGACGCACAAATAAATCGAAGGGGAGACATACACGCTCCCTGACGGACCCCACAAGAGATGGGGGCAGGAGGTGAGGTGGCATTGTCCCAACATACTCTGGAAGAGCGATGTGAGAAGAATGATTGAATCCATTGTATGGTCTCTGAGCTGCAGTGGCCAGGGTTTTCTAGGTTAGCAGCATCCGATCGTGGTTTAGGAGTTCGAAAGCAGCTGATAGGTCCAATAGGACCAGCATGCTGGTGTGACCTAGGTCAGTGATTCTCAACATATGATTTTGAAGGTCCAGGATTGCCGTTTCTGTACCGTAGTGGGGCCAGAAGCCAGACTGCATGGGGTGTAGGATATTTGATTTTTCAACCAAGGCTTGAAATTGGGTGGTGGCACATTTATCCAATATTTTTTGAAAGAAATGGCAATTTGTGATGGGGTGCAGTTTTTAGGATCCAAAAAGGGTTTCTTGATTAGTGGGGTAATGGTAGCCTTTTTAATGGAATCAGTGACCTGGTTATTTGCAAATGACGAATTAACCAGTCGAACAAAGAAAGGTATGAAGATTTCCTTATGATCCAGCATAAGTTTGGGTGGAACAATGTTTTCCAGGCACTGAGATGGGCGTAAAGAGGACAGGATGTTAATCATGTCTGAGACAGTGATGGGTGTAAAACTGAGTTTGCAGTTGTTATCTTTGACGTCTAAAGCTTGACAGGGTGAAGGCATTTGCAAGTCTGTAGGGTCGGTCTTAATTCTAGGACGTGCATTATCCACTTTAGCTTGAAAAGCACACTCCCTACCCCTCAGGCCAAGCCACCTTCATCACTGCCACCCACCTTCGTGGTCATCCGACCCATGAAGCGCGTGTCAGTTGAGGCTTTTGCTGCCACCTTCTCAGCCCTTCCTCCCCCTTTGGCTGACTCCCACCCTGACACAGCCATCTCCATGCTCCACTCTGCTATATCTGATACTCTTGATATCCTTGCCCCTGTCATGAGAATCCACCTGATGCCCAAAGCCAAGTGTAACTCCTAGTATGATTCCGATCTCATCACCCTAAAACGCAAGTGCAGGGTGGCCGAGAGGAAATGGCGTGCTTCATGTTCATCATCTGACAAAATGGCCTGCTGCTTGCTGCAACAGCAATACCGGCTCTCCGCTCTCACCAAGAAGAGAGCCCATATCCAAGCCCGGATCTCTGCAGCATCTAACAACTCGAGGGAACTCTTTAAAATCTGCAAGGAACTGGCCAGTCCTGCTGCAGTCTCTACCTCTCCTGTCCCTTCCCAGGCCCTCTGCACGGCACTGGCTTCTCACTTCATTTGCAAAACTCAGGACATCCTGTCCTCACTCTCCTACTATCGACTCCCTCCCTCCATCCCCTGCTCTTCCTCTGGCCCTTCTGCTGCCACCCCTCCTCCCTCCCTCTCTTCCTTTCCCCTTTTCTCTGCAGACAAGGTTTCTCGACAAGTCCAATCTATGAAAGTCTCGTCAAAACAGGTTCACCCCTGTTCCTCCAAAACTATCAAGGACCACATCGACTCCCTGGCTCCCACCCTGGCTGATTTCTGCAATCACTCCTTCGCCACTGCAGTCTTCCCATACCCCCTGAAGCACTCCCTTGTGCACCCTCTTCTTAAGAAACCCTCTGCCGACCCCTCCTGCCCGGCTAACTATCGCCCTATCTCCATCACTCCCTTCCTGGGCAAGCTCCTGGAGAAACTGGCCATCTCCCATCTTAATCTCCACACCAAATCTGTTGGTTGTCTTCATGACCATCAGTCTGGCTTCAGGGCTACCAGAAGCACGGAAACTGCTCTCCTGAACATCCGTGAAGACCTTCTCTCCAACCTTCACTCCAATACCCTGTGTGTTCTTATCTTGCTTGATCTCTCTTCTGCCTTTGACTCTGTCAACCACGCCATCCTCTTCAACCGTCTTCGTGATAACCTGGGTATCACTGGACAGGCTCTGGCGTGGCTGACTTCTTTCCTCTCTGACCGACCCTCCCAGGTCCAACTTGGGTCCTTCCTCTCCGATATCTTTTCTCTACCTGTGGCGTCCCCCAGGGTTCTAACCTTTCTCCTTGGCTGTTCAACCAATACCTGGCACTCCTTGTCCGCATCGCTGCTCTCTGTCCCAATTTCCAGTCCAATGCGGATGATACCCAGCTCATTTTCAGGCTACCCTCGGCCTCCTCCTCTCCTTCTCTCATCTCTGACTGTCTGTCTGCTATCCATGAGTGGTGTGCCGCCAATGACCTCTGCCTTAATGCCAGTAAGAGCGAGATTCTACTCATCCGCAAACCCTCTCCCTCCTTCACTTCAATGCTATGGCCGGCCTCTCTTGGCCCTCTTCCTGCTCCCACCTGCAAGGCTAAAAACCTTAGGATCATCTTCGACTCCACACTCTCCTTCTCTCCTCACATCTCCGACGTCTCTAAGAAGTCACACTACCAGCTGCACCTCCTCAGAGGTATTCTTCCTCTCCTCTCCTTCACCCAGAAGCTCACGTCTCCAGAGCCCTGGTTCTCTCCAAGCTGGACTATTGCAACAGCCTCTATCTAAATCTGCCTGCCTCTACTCTTCGCCCTCTGCAACTTATCAAAAACAGGACTGCGAGACTTGTCCTTGGCCTCAAGCCCAGGGATCGTATCTCTCCAGGACTGAAATCTCTGCACTGGCTTCCAGAGGCTGCAAGGATTAAGTTCAAAACCCTCTGCATTATCCACAAGGCCTTCTGGGGCCAGGGGCCGCATTACCTTCAACTCTCTCTTCCTAAATACCGTCCTTCTCGGGCTCTTCACTCATCTGCCTCCAACTCCCTCAGGGTTAGCCGTTTCTCCAAGCAACGAGTTGGTAGTCAATCTCTCTTTTCGGCAGGGGCCTCCCTCTGGAACAGCCTTCCTGCCTCCCTGAAACTTGAAGAGAACCATCTCTTGTTCCGGAAACACCTCAAAACCTTCCTCTTTGCTTTTGCCTTCTCTGCCTCTCTCCGTTGCTGAAATTCCCTGCCGATTCTGCACTGGTTACCTGGCCACCCCTTCTGATCTTGGGGTCAGGTCCCACCTTTTGCACACCTGCCCTGCCTCCCTGGCAACCCCCTGCACTTAGGAACTGGTTCTGTATCCCTACAGTCCCCCTCCCAGCAATGATGTCTGCTCTTACCTTGCACTTGCCACCATCAGGCCGTCTTATTTAGCGTAGTTATTCTTCTATCCCATGTACTGCACTTTCCCCTTCCCCCTGGCACGCTTCCCTTTTTTCCCTTCCCTCGCACTTGCGCAATCTGAATGATACCTGGCCTAGTAGGATCATTGTCTGTCTTCAACTGTTTTCCCCTCCCTTGCCTCGTCGCGCCTTGGAACACTTGTGTATAGGCGCGTTATAAATGCCATATCACATCATATCATATCATATCATTGTATTTTGAGGCAGTCTTGGACAGTAAAATCGATGGGTATGGAAAGAGTACTAGGTTTCTCTAAGGATTTGACCATGTCGAAGAGCTTTTTGATGTTATTTCTAGACTCTTCAATCTGCTTATTGTAGAAGTTTATTTTTGTTTCATAGATGGCTGATCTGTATGCTTTGTCTAGAGCCTTCCATAGGGTTACATTTTCTTCAGTAGGGCATTTTAGCCACTTGGACTCAGCTTGTCTTTTACCTGTTTTCATTGAGTATACCAACCCTTATGCAAGGCATTTTCTCCTACTGCTTTATTTCTGATCGGGGCTACTTTGTCCAACATAGTACACATCAAATGAGTAAAATTATCTATTAATGTGTTGTGGGGGGGGGTCTATGGCTGAGGTTGCAGTCATGAAATCATCCAGGCAGTCTTCCAGATCTTTGGCTGTGACGTTCTTAAAGTTACGGTTCTTCACCAGTTTCACTGGGTTCTTACTTTTGGATGGTGGATTTTGGATAGAGATGTCAAAAAAAATAAAGTGGTGGACAGACCAAATGCAAGGAAGAGTGTCCACAATATTGACTTTGATGTTTCTAGCCACCACCCAATCGAGGATGTGTCCTTTGTTAGGGGTAGGTTTGTCGTTAAGCACATGGTAGTCTATAATGTTTAATGATTTTTCAAAAGCAATAGATTGATGGTCAATGCAGTCATGACACCATCTATTGAAATCTCCTTCTAACAGGGTAGAGCAGTTAGGACCATGTAGTCCATTAAGGATTTGAACAAGGTCATCCTCGAAGTTAGCCATGTCTGAAGGGGGGCGGTATAATAGCACAAGGTTAATGCAGCTACGCTATAGTGGTGTCATTTTAACAGGCAAAATTTCGCAGTTAGCGCAGGAACACGGAGATCGAAAGAGTTTGAGGTGATCTTTGGCAATAATGGCTACCCCTCCCCGTGACCTGAGGTGCAGTTCTGGCAGATCATAGTATAGCCTACAGGTGAGGCTAAAGTAATGATTGGTTCACTGGATTTGTTGATCCATGTCTCAGTAAGGCACAGGTGATCTAAGTCTTTCTCAATAATGTAATCTCGAATGTTAGCCGCCTGTTTTGGGAGACAGTTGGCCTCATTACAAATCAGGCGGTCCGGAAATAACGGTGGCGGTAAACCCGCCGCCACTGTTGTTACCGGACCGCCTGATCCCGACTCCTGCAGGCGGGAGGTGATGTTCCCGCCAGGTTTGACCTGGCGGGTTTAACACCGCCCGCCTGCAGGCGGACGAGGAAACACCGGCAGCATTACGAGATGCTGCCGGTGTTTCCATAATCCCCATTCCCATTGAGTCCAATAGGACTCAATGGGAATGGGGATTAACACCATTCCGCCTCCGTGATTCCCGGAAAACCGGGGTTGTAATGCCCCGGTAATTCCGGGAATCACGGTGGCGGAATGGTAATACGAGTCCGGCGGTAACCAGGTGGTTTTACCGCCAGACTCGTAATGAGGCCCAGTGTGTGTTTAATAGTGCACATTTTAGATTTGTTGCTGCTTGTCTTTTAATGCTAGGAAATTGATCAGGGGGATTAGTGACTGGAGTTCTGACCAGCTGGGAAAGATTACCCGGTCATGTAACAGGCTGGTTAATTCGTTCTCAGTCTGTTTTATGACTGGTAGAAAGAGCAGATGGTTAGGTTGAGATGTTGATGGTACAGGCAGGGGCTGGTGTAGATCTTCTGGCTGTAACATGGGCGAAGGAGTTATTTACCGGAGCATTCCATAATGGAGTCATGTGAAGGGACAGCGGGGGGGGGGGGGGGGTAGGAGGAGAAATCTCTGGTTCTAGTCTCATTGAGATTTTGGCTGCCAGTAACAAATAAAGGCTATCAAGTTAGCTGATATCAGAAGAGGAGGACATGGCCATACATGAGTATACAGTGTTGATGTAGCCGGAATAGTGTGGAAAGCTGAAAATTAATCTTATCACATTTAGTTGGAGTGAAGTTTTGTGCAGAGAGGCGTCGTGCCATAGTGACCTGCCGTGGATCAGCAAAGAACGGGTTGCTCCAGGTGCGCCAGCGCAGGTGTGCCAAGTGATTTGTGCTGTGATGGGGCAGCTTGGACATGTAGTTCCCAAGCTGGAAGCTAGCCCAAAGTTACAGGGAATGAGAGCTGCTTCAAAAGCAAGTACTAACTTGCATGCAGTGAGGACAGCACAGGCAAAGTACAAAGGTACAAGGCAGTTCCAAACAGTTTAAACAATTCTCAGAGATGTGGTAGCATGCAAAGAAACACTTGTTCACACTCTGCAAAACAATCACAATAACTAAGTCAAGAGCAGAAGAGTGGCTGTATATAGCCAGCAAAGACCGGCTTGTTCCAGGTGCGCTGGAGCAGGTGCGCCAGGTAGCCTGATTTGTGCTGTGCTGGGGCAGCTGGGAGATGTAGTTCCCAAGCTGGAAGCTAGTCCAAAGCAACAGAGAAAGCAAACTGCTTCAAACGCTAGTACTAACTTGCATGCAGCAAGGACAGCACAAGCAAAGTGCAAAGGTCTAGGCAGTTCCAAACAGTTTAAACAATTCTAACAGAAGTGTTCGCACACAAAGAAACACTTGTTTACACACTGCAAAATAATCACAATCACATGATCTGAACCTTGGAAACAAAGCCTATTTATACGAGCCAGACGAAGACCCTTGTTCCCATCCAACCAAAGGTGGAATGATACAAAAGTAAGACCAGATTCAAAGCCTTATATTATGCCTCAAGCTCTGGATGATTGGAGATGGTAACTTGTTGAGCACAAGCAGCACCTTTGGGTCCGTTCTCACCACCTTCAATAGTTGCACTTGTGCTGGTAACTTTCCAAAGTGCCGAGGCTGAGAAGACCCTCTCTGACCAATCCAAACTCATCTTCCACGCTATTACACAAACTCTATGGTCTCAGTAATCTAGTCCATTAGCAATCCAGTCTTCTGATTTTTAGCTTCTGTTTTAGGTTACTCCTCAATAAACATGGATGCTAAGCTTGCCTTCTGTGACCCCTAATCAATTTCTGATGATAGTTTTATATTTTGTATCATTGGACTCATTGCTACGAAGTGCCTTTTTTAATTTTACCTGCTCTCACATCAGCTAGGCTGCCCCTCCTCATTCACTGGTTATGAATTAAGGATTGATGTATTGTTTTAATTCTTCTCCATTGCACCCCTCCAGCAAAAATCTTTCCTTAACACAACAGCATGCATGAGGTAAGGCTTTAAAAAAAAATACATTTAGTCATCAGCTTGAGAAGACTGCTCGATTTTTCAGTAATCTCCTTTATTGAGGATCCGACTGTAGTATCCCGTATAGTCACCTCGATATCCCATGGTCCTTGAATTTTTTAATTGATGTGATAGAACTTATACGAAAATCCTGGAATTCCCAGGCCCCTGGCCCCAATGAGGTGAGTAACGCCGTACTGAAATCCAATACAAGTGCATGGGCAAATATTGTTTTAATTTTATTCTCATCCGTAATAGCTACAAAAACCATGCCATCAACTTGGAAAGAATCTGTGGTAATCCCCATCTACCAGAACGGGATCAAACTGATCCCCTAAACCACTGGGCAATTCCCCTTTTAGATTGTGACAGTAAGACCTTCGCTACACATGTGTTAAGGGAATTAGAGGCTTGAGCCACCCCATCGAGTCGCTTGCAAAAGAATGAAACTGGGTTTTGTAGAGGATTGTCGACTACTCTTAATTGTTTTATCATCGCTTGCTTTTAGGAGTACAGCTGGGAGGCTGATGCCATCCCAGTTTATGTGGCAGCTATTGCTTACTCGCAAGCTTTCCACTCGGTAAATCGGTCATTCCTATGGGCTAAGCTAAGAGATTGGCTTATTGCCCCTGCTCGTTATCGGTTCTAGTTTACCTGGATTCAGGAAGCTCATCACAGGTGATATTGAACAAACATGGAGCCTTATCTGATACATTTCAAACATTTAGAGGACCTAGGGCCTCATAAGGAGTTGGGCGGTATCCCGGTGCTAATTGCGCCGTGATACCGGCCAGCACCATTAGCGTTACTGCAACTCGGTCTGGCACAATTTGCACCAGATCCCAAGTTGCGGGTGGTCAGGGGCGTTAAGTCCTCATTCCCACTGGGTCCACTGGACCCAATGCGGATGGGTGGCGCAATTACGCTGGCATTAATATCACCGAAAATGCATATAATGCCGGCAAATTCCCCTCCAGCCCAGAGCTGGAGGTGAATGCATCCAGCTAGGGCCATAGTCGGGACTGGGCAGAGGGGTAAATCCACCAGTAATAGCGTAACCGCCTCATTTTCCCACTCCGCTCAACTCCTGATGAGGTCCTTAGACCAGGTTGTGACTTAGACAAGGTTGTGTTCTCGTTCCATGTCTGTTCAATCTCTACCTTTCGGACCTGGGGGAATGCTTGCTGCAGGTTAGTTTTGCTCCTACTCCTATGCCTGCCTTTTCAGTGACGTACCTTACGTATGCAGATGATGTAATCCTGCTGGATTGAACCCGGTTGGGTTTGCAGTGATTGTTAGATTCTGTGAGGCAGTACTTTCTGGTGAATGTACAAGTACTAAATTAGAAAAAGTTAATATCCGCTTCACAAAACAGTAGGAAGCAGATGTGTTTCTCATGGAAAGTGGGTACTCAACCTTTGGACCCAGTGACGAGAATTATCTCTCTGGGTTTTCATATGGAAGTCGCTCCAACAAAGTCGAAAAACGTTCTCAAATCATGGCTAAGGCAGGACAATTCTCAGTACAAATGAAGAGAATTTTCAAGAAATATTGTTGTTTCTCTATTACACCTTTGATCGATTTTTATACAATTAAAATTGTCCCGGCACTATTGTATGGTATGCAGACTGGTCACATTGTTAGAACTTTAGATTGGGATAAAGTGGAGGCAGGAATCTGGAAAAAAAGCCCT
Organism: Ambystoma mexicanum; assembly: GCF_040938575.1. Classification (NCBI taxonomy): domain Eukaryota; kingdom Metazoa; phylum Chordata; class Amphibia; order Caudata; family Ambystomatidae; genus Ambystoma; species Ambystoma mexicanum. The sequence goes on along the minus strand of NC_090933.1, from coordinate 1,136,287,287 downwards.
TATTTTTCCAGATTGTTGGCCTACCTTGGCCCTTTGAAATGTTTTTTAGAGTGGAAGATCCTGGCTCTATATCAAAAACATGTGGATCGTATGCCATGAAGATGAACAATGCGATGATGCAGATAATCTATACGCTATTTTGAGGGATATAGAGTTGGTCTTGGGGGATCTGATTAGAACCCATGTTATATTGAAAGAAATTGTTTAAGACAGACTGGTTGAAGACTATGGGAAAGGTTAAAGCCTTTAAATTGAACAAAAGCGTATCACCTTTGGATAAACCTCTAGGTGTCACCCCTGCAAACCTCAAAACATTTCCAAATGCTCATTGCAGCTCCACGTTTTTTGCGACATAGGTTGAACATGCTACCTACAGGGAGATCCGCAGAGTCAGATCTGGTGGTTCAATGGATGTGACAGGGATCTGTGAAGTGTGTAAAGTTGATGATGTGTTGCAAGCTCGTGAACACATACTTGTCAATTGTCCCTGGTTAAAAAATGTGAGAACGTCTTTGCTGGGTCACTTGTCATATGTAAACTAAAATGAACTTTTCTATCGATTATCGAGTAGGGAATAGACCAATTTGACAAATGCTGTGGTGAAACTTCTGTACCATGTTGGGGTGTTGAGAATTACCTCATAAGCCTCTTAATCTTTTATATATGCAGTGTGTCATTTTAATGTATCTATTTGACTGAAGATATACTTTTGCAACGTTTTGTTTCATGGCCATGAAGCCATCCAATCTGATTGTCCGATTACAAAACATTTGTGTTTTTGTCTGCTTTAAATTTTCTTTTGTGCTAAGAGTACTGTGATTACTATATTAGTTTATTTTAAATTGATTGTGTAATCTTTCATATTTTGTAATTGTGTAATGAAGTGATCATAAATTGTGAATTTATAATGTTATGATTTGGTTTGTGTAAGGTAATCTTTGCCCAACCAACATCACAATAAATAAAATTATACTATTTGGGAGCTTGCTCAAAGCATGTTTGTAGCAAAGTAGGTAATGTAACATGAACATCGTATGTGTATTGCAAGCACCCTGCAGCTCCAGCCACACTTCCAGATGGCAGGTTTGGGCTCTCCAGCTGATCGTGCTCAGACATGCCTTCTAAGAAGGGGATTCACTCTGACCAACGTTCTAAATTCCTGCAGGGCTACATCATCAGATCCTAACTTATCCCCCCATTACCTCCGACATGCAAATGCACAAAGAAAATGTACAATAGCAAGCGGAAGGGGGCGGGACAGGGATGGACAGGAACCCATGAGGACCATCAATAGCAAACAAACTCTCGGTATATACTGGATGGATCCCTCTGTTTGGTCCTTCTCTTTCGTTCAGCGGGCTCTCAGGTGCAGCCACAATCACTCACCTTTCCAAATATGACAATTGCTTTAATGGGTACTTGGGACTTTCACAGCAGGACCATCTTTCCCCACCTTTAAGTGTCGCTGTATTCTTATCATTGCCACCCTAGAGTTGGGGAGGCCGAAATGTCTACATTCCCATGTGTGGATTCTCTGGCTTAACCTAAGATTCTTTGACTCACCTTCTCGAGTCAAGATGTGGTAAATATGAAGCTTGCTTCCTCTTCACGTGATCCAGAAACACATCCATGTCTATGTTTACGCCTTCATTTCTAGAATTCCACGGTGGGTGGAATTAACCTACTGGCCGCCATCTGGCCGCTCGATGTCACAAACGTTTCCACAACTGCTCTTTAGTGAGGAGTGAGTCGCTATGCACACATCGTCAAGTCCATGGCCATCACTCACAGATGCCTCTCCTCTGACGCTCCACCCCACCTTACCGAAAGGATCATCAGCAATACATCCACCAGACCCACCAGGTCGCACCTGACCAATCAGACATTTGTACCCACATTCAAAAGAACTAAAGCCGGAGGATCCAGCTTTCAACACCTAGCACCCAAAAACTGGATGCACTCCCCACTGCACTAAGGAACGAAAAATCATACCATGCTTTCCGCAGACTACCCAAAACCACTCTCTTCAACTAACCCTTCTCCACTCTCCTCCCTTATTACGGTATGTAACAACTGTATGTATCTAGGAGATGACCTCACAAAAGTACTGTACCTAATGTAATGTGTTTTACGTAACACCCTCTACTATCTACCTTCTGTAACCTTTGCAACATGTATGCTATGTACTAAGTAAGCCTACTTTCAGTGCCATAATGCTCCTGGGCAGATGTGCGCTATACAAATCCAAATAAATAAATAAACAAACAAACAAATAAATAAATAAATAACATTGTCTCACGGAGTAGCTCCTTCCACTCTAATTATCTTGCTAATGCCAATTGTATGCTGCTTTTTAAATAAACAACATTCTTTCAAGCAGGCCTTTTCTGATGCAACACTTGTTACCATGCCATCCTTCAAAACTCTTTTCATCTCTGCAGGCTTGAATTGGAATCTCTTATCGATAACCAAGAGATCTGGGATTCCTTCAGGGTTAAGGATGGCAGTGAGGAATATATAAAATTGTGAGGGGTGACACTCCTTGTTACCACACCTCACTCCACCTACTTAGACGTGTAGTCAGTCAGTCAGTTAGTTACTACTGGTATGTACACTTTGTGTGCCCCAGCATTTCAAGTGGTCCATAAATGTCTATGGCCACGTTGCTCCTTACCCTTTTTGAAACCTCTGCTATCTGCAAGGGCTAGAACATGGTGTGAATGCTCTTGTCACTTTCACAAGGGTTACAATCTCCTACCAAGCCTTCATTGTGGAAGTAGAGGCCTGCCAGACAGATATTCACTTGCAACCTTCTCTCTGTCATGTTGGGGCCTAGATGACCCTCATGGGCCACCTCCATAACCTTTGTTATCTAGTCTGCTGGATGGATTAACCTTTCACCCCTCATTATTCCCCAGTCGCAGGATGACTGCTCAGATAGTATTTCCTTACATTTGGGTAGATCTTGCTTTCCAGCTTTCCCTGATTCCCTTTTGGATTCTGCATGCCTATTTGTGTTGCACGCTCCATTCCATAGATTCCTCCTTGGTAATGACTGAGCTTAAGACTGCTACCATGTAATTTTCCTCTTCCTCACCAGTGCATTCTAATCTGCCATACCCGGGTTCTACTCTTCGTTTGGTAATCCGGGGCAGCAACCTGCCACTGTGTTTTGCTGCCCTAGGATGCTGACCAGTTTTACAATAAACTCTGTTATGACCATAGCCCACATATCTATTCTGGGTGAGGCCATTGACATGCCTTTGATGCTTAAGACAACAGAACCACCCCAGTGCTTCCCTTTCTGAAGACTGGTGGTATTTCTCTCCTCCTTTAAGTGCGCTTGCGGCACACGCTATGATGACTTCAATTTGTATTTGGATGAGGACCCCTTTCCCTTATTTCAACAGCGTGTTGAATAGTCCGAGAGTCGGATCCGCAATTTTATTTTTAGCAACTCAAGCATGTTTGTTTTCTTTGCAAAGTCTTTCACAAACTTGCCATAATATTAATTGGCCTGTAAGAGAATTGGGGGTTTGTACTTGGCCTGTGGTTGGAGCCCTTAAAGAATTGTGTCTAGTAGGCTTTTATTTGGTCTGATGCCCTTCACACAAATTGTGTGTCCCTAGCGAGCCACTATGCTTACCAAAATCGGCATTTCTCATGTTTCATTGCACGTTCCTTTGCTCAGTTTGTGTTAAGCCACCACTCTACCTCGTGTCATGTTCCCTTAAGTCCTTTCCAGTTACTAAGATGTCGTGAAAAAAGTAGTCACCCTCAATGTCCCATTTCTGCATAAGATGCTATAGCACGGCAGCAGAGGATGCCAAAACGAATGTATGTGATAAAAGAGGTGAGGTGTCGGAAGTCTTCACTCAGCAGAATTTGAGTAGAAGCTGAAGCTTCATTCAATGTAGAGAACATTGTTTCTGGTCTCATGGTGGTAAGCATCTTGTTTATATATTTGGTAATGGGTGCTGGTCTACTCACATGCATGTGTTTAGCTCCCTCGGTTCCATACACATTCTAGGGGGTAGGGACACTGATGATTTGCTAGTGTAAGGAAGGCATGGTATGAACAGCAGACACAGACACAATAGATGCAAGTTTCAACAACCTTTATTTTGTATTTGATAAAGTTGGAAGGGTTCCTAACTGGCCCTAACTCTAGAATGGGAGTAGTCTCGATCATTATTTATTTATTTTTGCATTCATTTCAGTGCACGAAACGCTCAGGCATCTGGCGCTAGTGCATGGTACATTGGTGAAGTGCAAGAATAAGCATAGGGTTACAGACATACAATAGTGTGTGTACACAGACTGGCAAAGCCGGGGGCTAGATCAGGCAGCATATGAGTCCAATAGGTACAAATACACAGACTGGCAAAGCCTCACCTCATGTTACAGGGGGCTATATCAGGCAGCATATGAGTCCAATAGGTACAAATACACAGACTGGCAAAGCCTCACTTTATGTTACAGGGGGCTACATCCGGCAGAATATGAGTTAAATAGGTATGAGTTCACAGACTGGCAAGGCCTCCCCTCATGTTACAGGGGGCTACATCAGGCAGAACATGAGTCAAATAGGTACGATTAGATGGACTGGCATAGCCTCACCTCATGTTACAGGGGGCTACATCAGGCAGCATATGAGCCAAATAGGTACAGGTACATGGACTGGCAAAGTCTCATGTCATGGAGAGAAGGACAGCATCAAAGAGACTGCTGCACAGTAGGAACTCTGTAAGTGAAAAATAAGCATAGTGGGAAGGACTTATCCACATGAATGGGACTCAAAGGCCCTCTAAGCACAACAATGAAAATGATTTCACAGATCTAAGAACACCTAAATTCAATTTTCTTACACAAAGCACTCTAAGCGAAAATGATTTCACAGATCTACAACACCAAAAAATCTATGTTCTTACACAAGGCACTGTATGGTATGCATAACATGTTGGTGATATGGGTAGTGGTTGACAGGAAGCTAACGATGGACAGATGGAAAATAAGGCATACGGCAGTAAAAGAAACAGGCTTAGTGTCCAGGCAAGGAAGATGGGACGTTGTGCCCCATAGCTGCTTACCAGGGCAAGATCTAAAGGAGCCATAAGCGTTGAGCGTTGGATGAAAGTTTTTACAGGTGGTGTTCCTTCACGCTCCGACAGGCTCAGACAGGGGCCTAGTTGTGGGCCTTTGGAAGGGGCCGGATTCAGAGATTGGCTGAAAAAGATTGCCACAACAGCCAATCGGACGCCAGGTCACAGTTTAGCAGAAGGTGATTGTTTGTAGGCAAGTAGGGGGTGACCATCTTGGAGGGCCACGAGGATGCCAGATGAAGCCGATTAAACACATAATAAACAAAGCCCAAGTCAGTCAAGTCAAATAAAAAAAGGCCTATACTAAAAAAAACGAACCTTGCCCTCCTTCTCAAGGGGATATAATAAGGGAAAAAAGTGTCTTAAAAGAAATGTCAGAATGGCTTATGTAACAACTCCCTTGCTCATGTTCAGAATCACAGGGTCTCGAGAGTTTCTTAAAAGGAGAGCTGGATGGCACAGTTCTATCAATCTGGCACTCTTTGGCTTACTCATACAATTCAACAGTTCAGGCTTGGGCTTCAGCTTTTGACAGTTCAACAAGTTCTTTAGGCTTTGTCCGCTTTACCACAAATTCACAGTTCAACTCTTGACTTTTACTTTACCACAATTCAACACAGGCATCCCTCAGCCGGGCTCAAGCTTGTCTTTCTTTTCACAACTTTTGTAATTTCACTTCTCACATGGGTCTCCCTCCGCGGGGCTCAAACCCTCTTTTCTCTTTGTGGGGTCCCTTTCCCGACTTTTCGTTTCATATTACTTTTAACTGTTGAATACTTTCAAAACTGCAAGGATTTTATGCAGACCTCTACATGACCGCTTCGACTTCTCTTTAAACAATTTGACAATCTTCATCAATTCGCAACACCAATGCTTCTTGGTACTGGTAGTTTCTTGGAATACTATTTCTTTGCTTTGCCCTCTTGCCGTGCTTAAAGTTCATACTTTGCCCTCTTGGTGTATTTAAAGGTCATATACTTCGGTTTTCACTCAATCAACTTTCATTCGGGATCGCAGTTACTTTCTTGCCTTCGTTTCCCATTTTATCACAACTTCAAACATTTCACAGAGACTTTCGAACGTGTGATTCCACCTCACAGGACCACTATGTTACTTTGTATACTTTCATCACAATTTAGCAATTGTCCTTTCCATTATGCATTTTATCGGCATATGCACAACCTTCAACTCTTGTTACAGTCTCATTTGCTTTTAACACAAATCGGGCCTTTGTTGCTGTTGATAACTCATCGGTCGAGTTAATTGGGTTTCTTTCTTCAACGCCTTTCATGTAGCAGTCAAGGCCATTACAAATACCCCCTTTGCTCCTCCCCGACTCCATCTTTCACCTCTGAGGGGAGCGGGCCACCTTGAATCGCTTTGCAAATACATCCTTTCTTCTCACTCGGTTTTAGTGTTGGAACGCTTACGGTTTTCCAAAAGTATGGTGCCTGGTTCTCTCTCATTCTTCGCAACTGCTGATCAGCCCCTTGGCCTTCGAACTTCGATAGCCTGGTTCACATCAGCCCTGGAAGAGCTGCTCCTCCTCGTACCCATATCCGCTCGCAGTGTGCCTGTGCGCGCTGCCTTTTATCTTGACAGGGATTTTTAACATGTGGCAGGTGTGTGTAGTTAGGATTATGTGCATGACGCTGCCTGGTCTCATTAAAGGGACAGAGCCATTGCAAGTCCTGAGAGGTAATCTTCCTGGCCTCATTCCTGATCTTCTTCGGCTCAGTAATGTTGTCAGTGTGAAGTGGGGACGAATTATGGGAGCTGTAGTTTCCCATAAAATAGGTAATGGCAGGGGTTAGATGGGCTGTGGAAAAAGGAGGATACCACTTCTCACCATCAGGTGCTCCTCCCCACTCCTCAGCAACCCCCAACCCAGGTGTTCCTCCCTTGCTTGTCCACCCCCAGGGTCAGGATCCAAAAGCAATGGCCTTTCCCTAGCCACCTGAATACGGGATGCCTGGGGACTAGGTTTTTCACACCAGGCTCTTTTCTTTCACCCTTGCAATGTTTCTCCATGGCTTTTGTACGTTCTTTATATTTGATGGCTAGTGAAACCGGTCCTATTTTGTGTGTAATCATAAAGCATTCCTTTTCATAGTGATCTTTGCTTGAATTCCTTTTTCAGGTGTTCAGGTTTTTGCAAATCCTCTGATGACACCTGGAGGATAGGGCCAGTTTTTACTCTCTGTAGCACCGCCTGTCCCCCCAACCATGGGTGCTCTCTTTTTTGCAAAATACAATAAACACATATCCTTTGAATTGTAACATCACCCAGTTGTACGCCATGATACGAATGGGCTCCATTATGTATCTTGTGGGATTGTTGTGGGTTTGCATACATTTTTCATTTTTGCCAGACAACACACTCTGAAACAGTTGCCAGTCTGTTACTGTATATGGAGATCCAAAGTGCAACAGCATTTTCAGAGATTCTTCATCGATTTCCATGCAGGTCTAGGGACCTTTCACTCTGGTGCCGGGGGTGGTAAGGATGCGTGCGAAATATCCTCTTTATCGGTACTTGAAGCACTCCCATTTTAATGCTGGTCATTCTTTGATTGACTTTCTCAGCTGCAACGGCCATAATTGGGTTGACCCTTAAGCCTGCTTTCTTGCGGGTCCTAATGCCATGTGTTGGGCTTGCTCTTATACCCTGGCCTTCCTGGTTCACATTTCTACACAAGTGCTACCTCTTGGTCTTCTGACTCCCTGCTCGATGCCTCTTTCTACGCTCTATTGTTCTGCATTTGCTTTCTACTTCGACTGATCTGACAATATCAATGGCCTGTCGTAGACTTTGGTTCTTTGCCTGCCATAGCTTTTGTTGAATGCTGTGACCTGCTGTGCACATCACCCATTGATCCCTAAGGTGTTCCAGGTGTTCCAGTGAAATTGCACATAATTATGAGCCCTCGAAGTGCAGCTATGTAATTATCCAGATTCTCCTTTTTCTGTTTGTAGGAGAATAAATTATACCTTTCCAAGACAACCTTGGTTTTGTTTCTAAAGTATTCCTTTAGTTTTAACATGGCTTCTTCTTACTTCTTTTTGCCTGTGTTAGTGGTCCCACTTGCAGCCCCTCTGTTGCCCCTCCCTGTGGTGGCTGCAGAAAATGGGAAGTCCCTCTGTGTCTAGACTGTCCCCCTGCTAGAGGTATGTATATTTATTTGGAAGGCATCTTGCCATAGTTCACAAGGCAAAGGAAGCCTCCTCGCGTGTAGAAGGAATGTGGAAGTGATGGCTATGCTCTGCATGTTATGGTTTGTATCTGGTTCCCGGCACGGTGATCTGGTGCGCTGTAATATGGAGCCTTTGCAAGATTATTTGCTGAAAAGAAGGTGTGGTTTACTGTGCCCAGTAGAAGAACATTGTTGGATCACAATGTTTCCTTCCTCATTATCGTATCTGTTCTGCCCAATTTGTGAGCAGCCTTGCGCAGACTCAGTGGGCTTACACAAGGTTAAGTTTGGCCCTTCTCCGATGGGCTGCGTGCTGCGTTCACAGTGCACAACGACAACGTATTTAAGTAGTCCCGCTTGCACAGGTCCCCACACTGATGGCCTGAAGATTTCCTGGTCCTTACCACCACTTTATGTCACAAAGTACGCAACACAACGCCATGAACAGCTTAGGTTGGTATGCAGTAATAAAATTGCGGCATAAATGTCGCCTTTACAAAAAATCGTGGCAAAAATGCTGTGGTTTGACCTGGTAAAGGTGTACCCCATTATACAATTTAAGGGGAGTGAGGGTTGCAGGGGTGTCCCCCGCTCCCCTTAAATGGTGTAATGGGTCTGGGGGTTTCGGGGGTGTCCCCTCCATCCTTTACATGGTCGGCGGCAGCAAAACCACGGCCTTTTTGCCACGATTTTTTGTGTAAACAGCCATTTTTGCTGCGATTTTAACATATGGAACCTTAGGTTTATTGGAAGCACTGCACAGCTCTGTCCACACATTCACTCATTAGACAGGGCTCTGCAATTGACCCTTTACAGTCCTAAATTCTATTCTAGGCCTTTAGTGTGACCAATTTTCCATATGTCTGCAAAGCTGCTTGCAAAGATCATAACAATGTTCCATTATGAAACAAGCCTAGTAAACCAACAGTTTTGGATTTTGTGAAGGCATGGGATACCTGGGCATATGATGGCAGAACCTGGCAAATGACTGTTGGCTTTGCCACTGCTTGTTTTTAACAGGACTTCAGTGCAAGAAACTGATGCCAGGAAAGACGTATTGCTTATAAATGAAGTTGCTAAAGGCACTCTTGGTCAAGATATTTTTGTAACACCAGGAGAACATTTACAACTGTAATGAAGCTATTAAGATTGATTAATAACATCATCATCATCATCGTTTATTCGAATAAAATAAATCCATAAACTAGCATTAAAAAACATTAAAAGAAGGGACTGCAAGCTCTGGGCATTGAACTGTAGTAAGCAATGAAAAATGAAGTTCAGCCATGGTATTTTAAGCCACGACAAACTCGTGCTCAGGGTTTTGATAATCATGTGCGTGAAACGAGCTTTTGGGTTTGAACAGAGCGTCAACAAATGTAAAAGTGAGGCCGTTTGGCAATCCTCACCTATATGAGAAATACCCAGTTCAATATGTACAGCATAATGTGGTGCTGAGCTGGGTAAACCAAGCAATTATTTGAGAAAGGTGTTTTCTATTGTTTCAATGGGAGTGATTTTCTCAATGCCCCAAAGGGCCACACCATAATTTGTTGTGGCATTAGTTTGTGCTCTGTAGACTTACAAAATCATTTTAATTGGCTGGCCTAGACACATGTTCCTAAAACGAGACAGACCCCATAGGGCCTGTTTCATTTTGGAGCACTGCTAGTTTTCAATAAAGGTAATAATTGAATTTGTCTACCCGTGGGATGATTTCACCATTACTCCACATTTTTCCCATATTTATCCCTCTGCCTCCTCCACTCGAACACACCATCACTGCCGACTTTTTAGAATGTACTGATAGCTTGAGATTTGACATAAAGGCAGTGAAAGCATATATTAGGTGTTGTAGGGCAATAGGGGTGCGAGCAGTCAGAACTGTGTCATCTGCATAAGCCGACACAGGGGCGGGCAATGCACCCACCCTAAGAAAATCAGCATTTGTTTCCACCAGTGCCTTATATATGCCATTAATATTGAGGGCAAACAGCACAGGAGCTACCACACAACCTTGGCGCACTCCCAAAGCCACCTCAAAATAACCTGTACATTGGCCCTGTTCACCAAATCTCACACATGCACTAGTGTCTTTGTGGATAATCTGTAGTACTGTTACCAGCTCTGCTGGACATCCCATGGACCTGAACACCTGCCACAACGTCGCTCTATCCACTTTATCAAATGCTGTGCTCAAGTCCATGAATGCCAGGTACAGTGGTTCACCCCTTAAGAAAATAGAGGATGCTCCCACCAGGTACAAATTGAGGGCTTGATCTCGAATCCCCAAGCTTGACCGAAAACCATATTGGATCTTTACAAGCACCTCATTAACGGAAATCCATTGTTCAAGGTGTTCCAGAACTCCACGTCCAGAAATCTTAAAAGATGTATCCAGTCGGGAGATGAGCCTATATAATAATGGCCTTCCAGGGTGACCCTTTTTTAAAATTGGGTAAATTATTGCTTTTTACCAGGACTGGGGGTATTCCCCCAGTTCCAGATAAGCATTGAAACAGTTATAACAATAATAACACTGGCAGGTCTTATATAGCACAAAGTATGGTGTTACTGATGGAACGGCCATAGGGATTTGGGTGGTCACCTGGTGGGTACAAAGCCACTCAACACCAACAGGCTATGTGTCCCAACTCAAAACCAATCTCCCTCCTAATTGTACTCCAAAGCAATAGTTCAATCATATAGGTGGCACTTTAGCTAATAGCCAAATAGCCAAATCTAAAAAGGTCTTCATATTTTCAATGACTGACACTATTGTTGACAATACATTGGGGTTAGGTCCTTCACATGATATGCTGTGTGGCAAATGTAGCATAAATGTGGCAGATTGGGAGCAGGTGCCAGTGGATCTACATCACCTGGGCTAAGCCCCACCCACCTGGCGCCTTCCAGGTTGCCGCTCTTTTTCCCCACTTAGCAAGCCCTGCCCTCCTGGTGACTTCCTGGTCTTTTTCCCTACTTAAGGAGCCCTGCAGACTATTTTCTTTTTCAGATGGGGAGCAGGTGCAAGTGGATCTAGGTAACCTGGCCTAAGCACTACCCACCATAGCCCTGCCTCTTCCTTCCTGCTCTTAACTCTTAGATCAAGGGATTCTCTTGCCCAGGCGTCCAAAGTGAAGGGCTGACAAAGGAAAGGGCAATTCCTGTTTGGACCTGTTCGGAGCAGGAAAACCCAGGGCCCGACCCCCTGCTCAGACAGCAGGTAAGCATGCACCAACATGTGTTTACTTCCTCTGTCCTCACAGGCCATCCCCACCCCATCTAGTCCCCCTGTGATGTTCCCTTGTGCCACCCTCCCTTCTCGCTCACAGGTGTTGCCTGTTTTGCTTCAGTCTGCTCCCGTTCCCCCCCTCCAGCCTACTTCTGCAGGAGTCTGTCCCGATACATTTGGTTTTCACCATCACCGTCTTGTGGCCAATGCTGGATTTGACTTTTATGGACTTCATTGATTCAAGGTGCGTCACCCTTTCTCAACTCTCATGCTGGACTCCCTTTGCATCTTGTACTCATGGTGGCCCTGAATCATGCTGTTTCCATCTTCATCTTGTATCCTGGCTTGTAACATTACGTGTTACTACTGACTACTGCAATTGTATTCACTCTCCCCTCTTGCTTCTCCACTCTTTTTGACTGCTTACTCTCTGTTCTCTCCTCCTCTCCCTTTCGCCCTTTTCCTATCTCGTCCCCTTACTTTCTTCTATGCACGTACTCTATCAGAATTGTCCCTGGACCTAGTATGATAGCAACCTCGTCTGTCTCCTCCACCTCTCCTTACTTGGCCCCCCCACCCCCAGCACTATCTGAAATGTTGTCAGGCCTAGTACGATAGTCAATTGTTTTGTCCCTCCCCTCCTTTTCTGAACCCCTCTCCCTTACCTTTTGTTTTCCTCCAGCTCTACCAGAAATGTCATCAGGCCTAGTACGGTAATTGCTGGTCTGTTTCCATTTCTTTCCCACTCTCCCCCTCCCCTCCTTATCCATGCCTTAGCTCTTGCACTATCTGAAATGTCATCAAGCCGATTTCGATAGCTAATTTCACATCCTGTAAGAATGTCATTGTATTTTCCCTTGTTCCCTCCCTTGCCTTGAAGCGCTTTGAAACACATTGCGTATAGGCGTTATATAGATAAACTATCATATCATATCAAACAATAAGCTCAAAAACATTGTGCCAACACAACACACTGGCCCACTCATGCGATGTGCAGTACCGTTTTATGTGATGGGTTTCCTTTATGTGTGCATCATAAATAAATGTACAAGTACTTATTAATAAAAAATACTTTGCTGATGAAGCATTTGTGTATTAGATGGTAGCAGAGGCGTTGCTAGGGGGTAGCTAAGGGGGCTATAGCCCCTGGTCTTTTGGTTGTAGCCCCGGATAAAATCTCAGGAGCTACAACCAAATGGCTAGCTAGCCCCCAGTCTCGACAGTCCTGGCCTTAGCGTAGCCCCTGGTCTTTTCCAGACCTAGTAACACCCCTGGATGGTAGGTATCTTCCATATATTCATGGCATTCCCATGCTTAAGGAATTAATAATGTCCAAAACGATCAAGGTGACCTTCAAGTAACTGTATGAACTCCTATGTCCAACACCATGCCCTGAAAATCCTTGTGTTCTTCTGTTGATGCATTCCGTGGTTCCACATGACGTTGGGATGCCTTTAGCCTCGGGCAAGTAAAGGTCTGCATCTATACATTACTGTAAGGCATGTGCCTTACAGTAATACTTTGCTTAAGTAGATACTATACTAGATCACCCTAACAGACTTTCATTCCTAAGTCTGCTAGGGCGTCTGCATGGTGTTGGTTCTACTTAAGTGTGTTCAGTCTTATAGCATTCCTATTCATGTAGTTTTGCTGCCTTCTTGTTTGACTCCCTTCACTCTTAAACATTCCTTTTCCTGTATATTTCATTCCTTTTTTTTTATCAATCCACACACCTTGATTCTCTTCAATGCCAATTCATGAAACCACCTTTGCCACACTGTGCCCATTGTGCGTGGATACTCTATTAGGATCGGTCTGCCTAGTGTATGGTTCTCATTTAATGCTTTAATTACATTTGTCATTTGGGTTCTTTAGTGTTGTGCCTGCTTTTCCTTTTATGTTCCCTATTGCCCGTCTGTGAATGCTTTCTGCCACATCTCTTGAAGATGTATATCAGTGGGACTCTTGTGTCATTCAGTTGCTCATCAGTTAAGTCTTCATATCTTATATTTTCATGTCAGTTATAGTGTGCAATTTATTCCTGCTCGTCTCCCCATATACTGCCAAAACTATGTATCCCCACAAATCCCTAGCATTGCAGCACAGCTGCTGCACATTTTTAGTTTAGGCTATTGGGTACTGGCTGCAACACCTATAAACCTAAACTATTGCAATAGAGCACAGATAGGGAGAAGTGGCATATGGGGAGGGGCCCAGAGGGGTGACATATGTCGCGGGACACACAGTCTATAGGTGTAGTTTGGTTATGATCCCACCCATTGACTGCCCATGTCCATGCTAATCCCTAAGGCCATTCCCACCCATTCCTGCCTTTCCCCTCTCAAAACCCCTACTCATGGGAACTCTTTTAGTTCACTTTAATCAAGCCTTACCATCAGACTTAGACTCGAAGTGCCTTCCAGGTTTTTTTTCAAAGCAGTCTTCTGAGAGTTAATTACTTAATTAGAGTTGTATACATGCTGCTGGTGAACTAAATATATCTTACCACGCCTGCCTCCAGCCGCTAGATTTAAACACACTATGCGTGTCCTTCACTGAAATCTTATTAAAATGCCCAAAATAACCACGGCTGCACAATATGATGAATCCAATGGAGTCATCATGGTTTCCCAGGCAGTAACCTCCTGCCATGTGGCCAGGGGACGGCAACCGCTACCTGAACTTGAACCTGGGGGCGGTTCTATGAGGGAGGACCACATGGAAGGAGACAGCCACTAGGGAGATGTCATGGCTTCATTGGTTGAGACATGGTATCCCCCATTTGCCAATGAGAAAGACCCCCTGATGTCCAATACCCTAATGGCCTTTTGCCATGCATCTGTTCCCCCCTTTAGGGAAAATAGAGAAAGCTTTTACCAACACCCTTTAGGCCAAACTCCCATCATTGGTCTAAAAAGTAAAACCTCCAAGGATACCTTAATCAGTTCTTATCCCCCTTCATAAAGAACTGCTTTTTCATATCGAACTATTGAGAGAGACTTTCCAAATACTATGCATCAGTTTACATCAAAGGACTCCAATTCCTAAAACCACCTAAGTACTGTAATGAGGAGGATGAAGGCAATGATGCAGAGCCGAAGGAGCCTCAAGCTCAATGAGCATGCTAGTTGTTTTCAGAAAGCACTGGTGTGCAGGACATTTAACAACGGAAAGTGAACTATTGAGGGCAGCTGTTCAGGGGAAGACATTTGCATCTCTCTTGGAGGCATGTGTTAGCTTGAGACACAAACTGGTGTGGCAGAGCCAAGGGGCTCGCTAGCAGAGGGGGACAGCAACATTGCATGAGCAAGGTGTGCCACAGGACGCCAGAAGCTGCAAGAAGATTCCTGGGCATTCAGCAGTTAGAGGAAGCAATGGTACCATCACCGGGACATGAAGGAAAGCAGGTGTGCAGGAGCACAGCTGCAAGAGAAGTCAGAGAGATGTCAAAGCTGTCCAGAGTGGAAAGCAGGCGGCAAAACTGTGCCGGGTGAGTGCGAACAGGACAGAAGACGCACACAGAGCCGTTGAGTCAGCAAAGTGGGGACCTTGGCGGCCGCACCAAACACAGTTTTAACATTGGAAAGTTGCAGAAACAGAAACAATACGAAGATTGAGAGTCAAAAGGGCAGAGTACAAACATGACCCCCAACAATATATGAGTGCATAGAATGCAGAGATCAGAGATGGGGAAAACTTAAAGGGAACATTAAAACAACTAGATTGAATGAACCAAGGAAGATATTTACAATTTTGGAAGTAAAGAGAAACTGTTATATATGAATGGAAGCAAGAAGTCCGGCAGGCAAGTGAACCAGGCAACTACAAGTACATGAGACGTCTTGGCAGGAGAGTGTACCAGGCAGTTGCAAGTGCAGAAGAAGTCCTTGCAGAGGAGTATACCAGGAAGTTGGAAGTGCATAGGAAGTCCTACCAGGGGAGTGTACCAGGCAATTGAAAACCTACAAGAAGTCCAAAGAAAGAACAGTATTTGTTGAACAAAGAAGGAACTTTTAAAAAGAATGAATTACGAGACTAAGCAGCTTTGTTACTAACAGAATTGTTGTTGGCCAAGAAAATACACAATGAACTGTTAGACCAAGAAGCATTGCCATACTGTTGAAGAATCCAGGGGAATGGAACCACCCTCTGGAACCAAGGTTCTGGCATCTTGGAGAACTTTTATGTTGGAGTTGTTCTATTTTTACTTATGAACACTTTTTGCAAGCACCAGGTTAAAGACATTTCCCTTCTCACTTTATTATTTTGTGTGAGGGTCAGGATAGAACATTTGGACACAAGGACGGCTTTGATTTCTGACAGCCTGACACAGACAGATCCTTAGTTTTTAGTTATAGTTAGGGAAATTCCTCTTAGAGCAGGGTCAAATAGTCATTTTCCCAACTCGTTTATGTTTATAAAGGTCTTTAACCAAAAACATGACAACTTTGTGTCTGGCTTTCATTTCTAACCCCTCACAACAAGCCTTGGCTGTATGGAATGGAAGTTCCACAGGGAAGCTCAGCCTCTATTGTCTCCACCACCATTTTTCGGGCCATTCTTACACATTGTGCAGGGGTAGGAGTGGGGCATCCAAAAACTATGGCTGGGGGCCCTCTTAGCTACAGCTGTGAAAACCTGCCAGTATATGTTCAAAATAAAAAAGGCATTGACCTGGTGTAGTCTGATGATTTAAAAAGCAAAAGGGCAGTTGAAAAATGTTAAACACGTTTTTTGGGGGACAAGCAATTGGTAAATTTAAAAAAAAACCAGGAACACATATCTGATCACAAAATCCACGCATCATAAGGAATGGGAAGAGTGAATTCAGTGCAACCAAGGTAAAGGACTTCTGTTAGGGGAGGTGGCTGATGGGTGCATATGTGTGTCGATAATAATAGGATAATACATTTCCTAATGCAAATTGAATGAGCGATTTCCCTGGTTTTAGATTTAAGGTTGGATAGCTTGTCGAGTTCCACTGTTGAAATTTCCCAGCATTTTATAAATCCCACTCCAAAGAGCTAAAAGAAGGGTGAAACATGCCTGTAATTATTGAAAAGTTTTTGGACACGTATGTCTTTGGCCAGTAGTGCACAATTAAAGTGCACCAGCCTTCAATTTGTGAGGACACTACGTTTCTTTAGGGCATATGTGCATATCTTCTGCTCCACCTTGTGACCTTATCCTGTGGCAGACCCTAGATGTAGCAACAGAGATCATCTGAAAACTACAGATTGTCACAGGACAGGTTTACTGGCCTCTGCATAGCAAAACAAAGAAAGTCCGCCAACATGGAAGCTTTAACCTCCAAATGACCACTTGAGCTTTCTTATCAAATTCAAGGGATGGCCCGCAAAGAGTACATTTGAATTCTACCTGAATAGTTTGAAAGACCCTGACACCAGGCCTAATACTGAATCACCTTATCTTCAGACTCTAATTTCCAGAGTCTGGGAATTCAAGATGAACGGACCCAGAATCCCTGGGCTTGCTCTGGGTCAGACTCATGCCCCATTATCACCATGTGAGTAGCCTCGCCAGGCTGTTTGCTTGGTGACTGAGCATAACTGGTATGTGGAAGTATTTCTGGTTTTTGGAGTACAGTAGTGGCTGTTGCTGGTGACGTGGAGTGTCTAGGAAGGGCCGGGCGGACCCCTTCGACAAAGCTTGCCCTCACCACATTTACCCTTCCCTGCACTGAGCAACAGTAGACCTTGCGCTGGGGAGGTTTGTTTGTTACAGATTCGAATCAGGAGAAATGTGTGCACATTGTATTTAATACAGGCTGCAGTTTGACATTCGAACCACACTCCTCCCTGCCAGGAGCCGTCTTAAATTCACCTAGGTTTTGGCTTTCTTTCAGTGGCTAATGTGCTTTTTTCACTAGGGTACAGATAGAGAGTAGGGTTTGTTTACTTAGGGTAGGCAGACTGGATGCTCCACTTTAAGAGTTTCTTATAGAGAGTCAACTTGACAGTTTTATCATTCAATAGCCTATTATTTTGGGCACGCCCAAATACTCCATTTTGATGCTACTGTGGTCTAGAGTGTCCCTAATGCTGCGAGAATATGTTATTATATCACATGTTTATGTATAGCGCTTCATGTTTGAACCCTCCCACTTCTAATTGCTGTATCAATGGTGGAATTACTACCAAAGGTAGTGGTATTCAATTTATCAACCTCAAAAGGATGAAGGGCAGATTAGGCGCTGCAAAGATTTTTACATGGAAGGTGCACGCAGGCACATGTCACAGTTGACCATTTAAATCATTTAGCTACACACTTAGTGCAGATAAAAAGAAACGTTTATCATATTTACCCTGCACTCTCTCCTGACCCTTGTTTCCTCCAGTCCTTCCAAAATATAACATTAATATTATCACATTTATAAGAAGTGTATCATGACATATTTGTCCTGCTTCTAAGCACTATGATAGGCCTATCTATTTGATGTCTAGGAGCGCACCTTTTAGTTAGGTTATTAATACTCCAGCTTCTGAATTTTTGTGGGGTGCAAGGGAGAAAAACCAAACGTGACATGAGGCAGTGGGGTGTTAAGATGGATTTCTGAACTCAGACCTGGAAGGGCAGAGGTTCAGAAGGCCAGCCTAGTTTCTTGGAACAGGGTAACCTCTGGACAAGCCAGACCAATCAGGGTAGCGATGGCAGCAGTCAAGACTAAGTCTCAAGAGGGGTGAGGGTGACTGAAAGCCCGCAATGAGCACACAAAGCAAGGGCACTTACAAATTACTCCAGACAGGTGTTATATTAAAAATATAGACACATTTATTACAAGGCCTTTGTAACATCGACCATAGCAAAGTATCACAATAATACTAAAGTAAACCAACACATCAAATCAATACAATATATATACAAGAACGTGGGGTCTAAGGAGTTAGGGGCACGTAATAAGTAGACCACCTAGGTGGGAGGAAAGCAGGCAGTGCAAGTAATCATTAGACCCAGTGTGTCATCTGCAATACACCTAACTAGGAGGAAGTCCGGCCCTACGAAGAGAGGAGCCTTATGCTCAAAAGTACCTGCACGTGCTGGTGCCAATGGACAAAAGAGGGTCTCTTCAAGGATATCAGGCAGTTCAGGAAGGTGAATGAAGCGATGCAGAAAAAGTCCCCACTACTCAAGCAAGGCCTCCACTTATGGGCAGAGGCAGGGTGAGAGTGCGGGATAGAGTCGCTATTTCGCAACAGCGGTAGAAAAGAAACGGGCTCCTGCGCGAGGGGCCACCGGTTGGGGTATGGACTACTCACCAGTCCCCGACGCAGGCAGACCCAGACTTCTCCAGTTCAGTTCACGATGCTGGCAGGTTGAGCTGCGATCATCAGGACGTCTCAACACCGTGTAGATTCTGTGTAGCAGGATGTAGGGTCGAGGGTGTCCCAAATGCAGCGGACGTGCACAGGTTGTTACCACAGCAGGGCAACACGGCAACCGCGTTTACTCTGGTCCGGGCGCACTCGTCTCACTTCAGACCTGGGAATGCCAAGTGTACGAAATTCGGTGTGAGGGTGACGCGGACGCAGAGCAAGCAGTAGACCAAGTTTCGAGGGCTTCCCCGAAACGGCGGCGGTGACAGAGCAAAGCGGCTTACGTAAGCTGGTCAGCCCACTGGTTGGCCCAGGGACACTTCCGAAGAGGCTTACTTGCAGGGTTTGATGAAGGTGCCGGGAATAGTTGATCCCACTATTCCAATGGGTCGAAGTGCCTTCGCAGACCTTCTAGGACAATCAGATGCAGAGGGGCCTTGCCGGACGACAGCGGCTCAGGGTGACAAACCTTCAGCGGGTCACCGGCGGTTCCTCGACTCAGCTTCTTGTTGCAGGATACTTGGCTGCTTATCCCTTGTTCGGTGTGAACTCAGGAGATCGACATGGTAGTGGTGTTTTCAGCCTCCTCTTATCCAAAGTTCCCTTCGCGCCAAAACGGAAAGGACCCAATGGGAGATCTGCTCACAAACACTCACACCATACGTGGACCTATCAAGGACCACGGTGGTCCCAAGCATTCAGGACACTCCAGACTCTCTGGCACCCTGGATGTGTATTGGGAACAGACATCCCTGACCACATCCTGGAGGCACACACAAGGCATGCAGAAGGCCGCGAAAACTTTGGGGTTTCGTGGGAAAGTGCATGACCAAATAAGGACTTCCCCAGGTCGGCTTGACCTGGGGGAAGGTGAAGGGGCAAGACGGTCAGCGAACAGGACAAAGAACCTCGGGGCATGGCCATTTTGGGAGCCAGGCCACCTATTCATGCGAAACACGGTAAGCACAGATAACATGGCAAAAAAAGGGTTCAAAACACAAAAGAATACGATAGCTGCCACCAGTCCTGTCCGTGACATACCTGCACCATTCATAATAAGTCCAGCGAGAGTTTCTAGGGCCTTTGGAATGACTAGAGACCCAAGAGCGCGGTAATGTAAGTTACGGTGCACTCTTGTTTCATGTTGCACAAAAGCTGGCATGTCAGTTTCCCCATAAGAATTGAGCGAAAGCCCAGAGGAGTGTGGTGGAAGGCTGCGATTCTCTGGCAAAGTCTAGATCAGGGTGTAAAACAACAGCAAAAAGTTTGGGGGTTGCCACATGGAGGGAAAACTACATACAATTATGAAATCTTTCCTAACATGGGGACAGATGGGAAAATGGTCAGCAGAAGGCACACACAATAAGGGGATCATTGAACATATGTACATGCACTTGCTGTCAACATATAAAGGTAAAAAACAAACAAGGCATGGTAAATTAGAAGCATGGAAGTTATACCCCAGGGTGGAAGGGGAGTCAGAAGGGAGGATTGAGAAAGGAGAAAAAGCCCCTGTTGTTGCCACAGCCCCTCCCCTATCTAGAAACAGAATAAGCGTGACACAGGCTGCAATGCCTGCACAGTCATTAATCTCACCCCACCCATAAAATGCAACAATTCGGCACAGGCTCTAACGCCTGTGCGGCCAATAGACCCACCCACACCTGGAACGTATCCCATAAGACCCGCTACGGGATATACAAATCCCTGGTACAAACCCCAACCAGACTCAGCACCAACAGCACCATGGGGCGCTGCTGCAAGTTATAAAGGTTGAGATCCAATTACAACTAAGCTAGAAAACCAGGAGCACATCCAAGTTACCACAAAAACACAAAGGGAAACACAAATCACTTTGCGTCCCCGCAATAAATAAAAACAATATACTCCAATTGGTTCACTCCTTCACACCCACCACTCTCCCTCAAATACTCACTCTCCCACTTGTTGTTCTTGCTTCAGGCGCATTTCATTCTCTATGTTCTTCCGAGGACCTCTGATGCCGTCTCTCCTCCTCAAGAGGACCTGCACACCTAGGGGTGGCACCACAGCCTTCAGTGGTCAGGAAAGCCTCCAGATAATCCCAGCACTTGCTAGCCTCCTCGTGGTTTGCACAGTTTCTGCTCTCTGCAAGCAGGCACCGCTTACCCAGGAGAATGCAGCAGAGGAACTCCTAGCCTCCAGAAATCCTGGAATTACATCACCAAATGTATAGTAGACCCAAGACCCGAATCATAACAAAATAATCCATTGAGCCAATAAAAGTGCATGATAAACAAGAAAAACAAAGGTTCATTACATGCAACCACGGCCGGGAACGATTCACAAATCATTGCACATTGCAACATTAAATGGCGTTTTTTATAGTGAAAGTAGAGTTAATTTTCACACATTGTTTCTAGATTCATGTAAATTCCCATTCGCTGATTGTACAGTCTTAGCTGAATCTATACAATACCTAGCCCTATTGGCCTATCCTATCCCTCGTGACTATGTCATTGACTTCCCCTGGATAATGATCTGGTTGTCTAGTTTCTCACAGTTTCGTTTGGATAGTATTCAGGTTAACATGTTGCCACATATAACTCAGTTGATCTTTAGCTGTCTCGTCTCAAGTATTCCTGGGTGGGACACTGTCACCCCAATTGACCAATCACTTGAGGTGTGAACAGTGTGCTAACAAAAAAGAATGCTTCACATCCTTTCTCATGGGAAAGGTTGGTACCAACTTCCCGTTCCCACCCTTGTGACTGTTCAACAGGTAGTAAATATTGTGGCTTCTCATTGGAAACATGTTGCCCTTCTCAACCCATCTACTTCCTTTCCTATAATGTGTCTGCATGACTTCATGGGGCCTGCTTCTTGCCTCTTGCTACAGGACCATGTGCACATCTAAAATGTGGATATATGTGTGGATGTGCATGAGTGGTTCGAATACTTATGAACACATATGATTTAATGGATGTCCTTATTATATTCCCTATATTTGTTTGTTTCTCTATTTGTTTGTTTGTTTTATTTGCTCATATAGCTCACCGAACCCAAGGGTATCTGTGCGCTCTTCTTAAGGTACACGGTTACAATAATTATATGCAGAACAATACAAGATACAGTCAAATATACAGTGGAGGAAACAAAATAACATGTACACTTATATACAAGAAAATGAGATTTATAAAGTGTACAGGAGCAGGTTCATAATAGAGCTTAGAGTGGGAATTCAGCTGGCCTAAGGAGGTCAGAGAATGTGTCATACCTAGGCTCTAGGCATTGTCATGGGGGTTGCTGAGTCTTAAAATCAAGATAGAGAATTGTAGTTATTTAGTTAGATTGCGAAAATAGCCAGCATTTAGTTTTATTCTGGAATGAGAGGAAGACAGGGTCGGTTCTTAGCGCACGGGGAAGCTTGTTCCAGATCTTGGCCGCTAACACAGGGAAACTGGAACCTCCCGCTTTGATAAGTTTGAATGTTGGAATGTTTAAACAATGGGTGTAGTTAATTTGTTCATCAAATACTTGGGAGCTGAGTTGTTAAGGCACTTGTGGGTGGTCATGGGCGTTCTGAAGGTGATCCTGTCTTGGATAAGGAGCCATTTCGAATTTTGTCTAATTTGTATAATGTGGTTGGAGCGAGGGATATTGAGGGCAAGACTAAGAGCATTGTTTTCCAATACTTGTAGCTTGTGCAAATTCCTTTGACTGGTGCCCAAGTAGGAAATACTGCAATAGTCCAGTTTGGACAGTATAAGGGCTCTTGCCAGGGTAAGACAACTGTTGATGTTTAAGAATGGTCGGCAGGCATTTTTCAATGTTGATATATATGCCGTTGAGGATGCAGTGGCATTGATTTGTCTTTGAAGGTTTAAGGCCGAGTCTAGATAGAAACCTAGGGTTTTTGCTACCTTGTCAACTTTGATGAGGTTGCCATCAATATTGAAGGAGGAATATTTGGGGCCTAGCTTGTTGAGTCTTGATTTAGAGCAGATGAGGAGGATCTCGGTTTTGTCATCATTGAGACAAAGGCCGTGATTGGCCATCCAGGGTTGTATTTTGCTGTAAATTTCATTTAGAAGTGCGGAGTCGGATTGTTGGTCGCCTGATCGAGTGATGAGTATTTGCGTATCATCTGCGTAATTCGTGTATGATACGCCTAAGTCATCTAGATGGTCAAACAGGAGCTTAGTGAATATATTGTAGAGGGTGGGTGATACGCAAGAGCCTTAAGGAACTCCACATGTGATGGGGGATGGGTTGGCTGAGGCGATAGGGGCGAAGACCCTCATGGATCTGTCCGCTAGGAAGGAGTTGACCCAGGCTGCAGCTTGGCTTGAGAAAGAGGCAGCTGTAGTTAGATCGTTGGTTAGAATATTGTGGTCGACTAAATCGAATGCTGCCGATAAGTCCAGTAGGAGGAGTAGAGAAGGCTTACCATTATCACTTGCCTCATCCATTTGGATTTTCAGATCCAAGATGGCTGTTTCTGTCCCATGTCTTGGTCTGAAGCCTGATTGTCTGAAGCCTAGGAGGTTGTTTGTTTTGAGATGGTTCTGAATCTGGATATATGCAGACTTGTCTAAGATTTTTAGGAGGAAAGGCACGGTGGTGATTGGTCTGAAATTGGTTGGGATATTAGGATCAAGGTTTGGCTTTTTCATGAGGGGCATGACCCAAGAGTCTTTAAGGTTTCTAGGAACGGTACAGGAGGCAAAGGACGCCTTTATAAATGAGGTGATAAAAGGGGCACATTCTTTAGCACCTTCTTTTATGATGGAGGCTGGGCATGTGTCTTCTTGACACCTGGACGGTTCAAGGCTTCTGATGATGGATTCCACTTCTAGAGAGGTGACAGGGGTGCATTTGAAAGCTGTGTTTTGACTAGTGAGAGAGGCAGAATGGTTGTTCTGCTTGGTTTGTAAGATGTTTGGATTGCTAGATTTGGCAGTGGTTGGCAAGCTAGCTTTTCTCGCTTCAATTTTGGATTGGAGAAGTGTGATTTTATTAAGAAGAGCCTTTTGGATGTTGGTACACCATAGGGCATCTTTCTTGCAGGATTCAGGTGGGGTGATAGGCGATTCCAATTGTGGAAAACCACTTTTATCTGCCCATCAGTTCGTACAATATGAACTGCCATACCATTGTATCTTGTAATGAAACCTGCTATTATAATATAAACTGCTAAAGGACATTATTGAAGCTGAAATTTAGGACTCACTGCTAAAATATACGATGCATGAAAAACTGCTTGCTCTGGCTGAATGTATGAAGAACATAGCTTGACCTCTCACTGAATATGTACGTGTTTAGATTTAGAAAAGTACATCAGATCACACCAGATGGGACAAAATTCTGCTGACATTAATCGAAATTTATTATAAACTGCAAAAAACTAATGTATTAATAAAGCAAGACTGGCCGAGCACTTCCCTTTACGGGAAGGAAATCTGCTCATTGTTTTCGCGTTTGAACTTTATACACAGAAAAGCACAAGAGGCACATTTGCGCTGCTCTCTTCCTCTTTCTTATTATTTCTCTGACATGACCCTGTGATGTTTTATGACATGAATGCCCTTTTTTGAAAATACATATATTGCATATATTTCCCTGACATGTAGGATAATTTCGCAGACTTGATGGAGAGATGATTAATCCATCACGAGATGCCTAGGCACATACTGTCTGATGTCTGAAAACGCTGTTGGATATCTGCCTATATTATCATGAACATTCTGTATTGAATTTGTCAGTCACTAGGCTATGATGGCTCTCTGTCATTATAGTTGATTGTCCCACTTAAGTGTAGAATAAATGCAAACTTGTGTGAACCTCTGTTTGGAGTTTGTAATATCTGATATAAAAATGTTATTTTCTATTGTTTCCAGATGGGGCGAATCCATTCATGCAGCATTGTAAATTCCCTTTTTTCTAATTTGGCGACTCTGGTGAGGGGACTGTGTTACAGACGGATCCAGCTAGGACCTTTCCCGATCCACGGTTGACCGGTGCCAGATTGTCGGCTCGGACGAATTCGCGGAAGCCACTGCTAAAATAGGAAGCTCGGGTACCCGGGATGTTTTCCAGCAGCCACGGAAACCTCAGACCACATCCACAAATACTGCTCAACAAGATGATCCATCTGTGACCGAAGGCTCCCCGTCTGAGACCAGTGCGACGTTCACTGAAGGGGCTTCGACACAGACGTGTGTGTGTGTGCTGACGAGATAAGTGACATCTGAATCCGGTGAGATTGTTTCTAGTTGTTGAAGTAACTTTTTGAGAAATGAAAGTCGTGTCATTTTTTTTTTTGGCGCGTATTATTATAACCATAGGGAAGGTACTGCATTTAAGTATGCCCTAAGGGTTATAAATCTTGTGATCACAAGGTAATACAAGAGTTACACAAGGTAACAGAGGGTAGCGAACAAAGCTAGGCAGGCCGATACAGATAATTGAGTAATCATGGGAAATGCATGTACTAAAGTGAACTATTATGGTTTGAATTGTTGTTCAAGAAAGCGCTTAAATAATCTAGAGCAGCATGTGCCTATACCACCTCTGGGAAGCCCTGGGTGGGAAATCATGGTTAAGAAAGGACCAGGCACAGTCCTATTTTTACGAGAATGGCATAAATATACAGCCAAAGCCAGTGATCCTACCCTTCTTTTTCTGATTCATGGGTCTTTTTTTTTTTTTTTTTTTTTTTTTTTTATTCGTGACCACAAAGAGAACTGCAATGCCATTACAACTCGCAAATCAATAATTCAGCAACATACATTATGTATTTCATACAGACAATCAATATTACAATGATTCTTCGTCATCCGAAATCAAGTTACACAAATATCCCCTGAACGGGCCCTATATGTCTTTCGGTCTACATGCAGTTGGTTGTGTCAGTAAAAATTGTTCCTCTGTTTCATTGATATATGTTAACTCACGAAAAAATTGTTCCTTGCTGGGTGGCGGCTTGTCTTTCCATTTCAGTAATATGCATTTATTGGCCACTGCACATGAAATGTTAAACAGTCTTCTAACCTTCTCTGAGCACTTGCCAATATCACCAAACAAGTATTTCTGCGGAGTCAACACAGGGGGGACCTGCGCTATTTCTTCCAGCATTTCAGCCACCTCATACCAAAAAGTGGCCACCACCGGGCATTCCCAATACTTATGTAGAGCTCCAGCACGGGGCACGTTGCACTTGGGGCATGCATCAGAGCCTTCAGCTGTAAATTTCACAATTTTAGCCGGCGTGTAGTGTAGCCTATTCAGGATTTTAAATTGAATCAGCCGGAGCCCAGCGTTGAGTGAAACGTTCTTAGTGAGGGAGCAGTACCTGGCCCATTTCCCATCTTCTATGGATACCTGTAGGTCCCTTTCCTATTTTTCTTTACTATGATTTACCGTAGGGGTATTAGCCTGTACTGCCTCATACAGCCTGGAGATTCTCAGGCCCCCCTCGGTAGTTATTAACTCTGTGCACGGGTGTGGGGGTGGTTCATCCGGGAAGAGCAGCCATCTCTTTTGAAACGGTGTGTGGTATTATTGTAGTGTTTTTAGCGGTCCGCCTCCCAGTGCATGCACCAGCTCCTCCAAGGTTGCAAACCTCCCATCAATGAACATATCACCCAATTTCATCTTGTGATGTGGATCCCAGGGTTCCTGTATGCTGCTGTCATGAGTGGGCCTGATGCCCGGACAATTCCAGAGGGGAGATCTGGGTTATAAGGTTTCTCTAGTTTGAGTTTCCTGTATATGGCCTCCAAAGCTCTGTCAGTGCAACTCACCGGGTTATAGTCGCAGGTATCCCTGTACTGTGAATCGAAGATAACTGATTGTATGTTCGTGGGATGTGTGGTGTACTCATCCATCTATGTATGGGGTGTTCTGGATGTGACATTGTACCAATACTTTGCAAAGTGAGCCTGGGATACGTAGTAGTAAAGCTCGGGGGCAGCCAATCCACCTGAGGAGTATGGCTCTGTCATTTTCGCCCACCCTATCCTTGCTGTTTTTCCATTCCAAAGGAATGTCACCACCATGGAGCGGAGCCTGGCGAAGGAGGATCTACCCAGCCATATGGGGATGTTGACAAAGAGATAAAGTAACTTGGGTAGGATGACCATCTTGAGGATGGCAACTCTGCCATAGAGTGAGATAGGGCGCCCCCACATCTGTAATTTCGTATGTATCGTTTGCAATGCGTTTTCATGATTGTCTGCATATAGTGTGTTCCTTTCTCTGGATACAAGGACTCTTAAGTATCTGATGTGCTGTTCCGACCACAGAAGACCCTGTGTGTCATCAGGGCATTTGGTAGTGGGTGTAAGTGGGAATATTTCCGATTTAGCCATGTTAACGTGTACCCTGAGTATTCCGCAAATTCCTGTATTTCAGCCATGATGGGTGCCAGGTTCACTTCCGGTTGCGGACATATAATAACGTGTTGTCAGCGTATAATGATATTAGCTGAGTAAACCCTTTCATGCTAATCCCTCTGTCCGAGTGTCGCAGCCGTACCGCAGCCGCCATAGGTTCTATTGTTAACACGAATAATAGGGGGGAAAAAGGGCAGCCCTGCCTAGTGCCCCTACCTAGCAGGAAGAATTCAGAAATGGATCTGTTGGTCAACACCCGTGCCCCTGGGTCCGTATACAATAGCTTAACATATCCAATAAAATTGGGGCCCATCCCAAATGCCTTCAGTACGTCAAGGAGATATATCTATGAAACCGAGTCGAAGGCCTTTTAGGCATTTAGGGATATGGCCACCGCACTCCTGCCTGGGTCTATTTGCGCCATTATGCCGAAGAGCCTGCAGAGATTTAGGAATGTGGATCTTGTGGGAACAAACCCATACTGATCGGAGTGTACTAGCGTGGGGACTGCAAGTAAGAGACGATTAGCCAGCACCTTCGCGAAAATCTTGGCATCAGTATTTATGAGGGAGAGGGGCCTGTAGGAGGAGACGTCCTGTGGTGGTCTACGCAGCTTAAGTAGTACTGTAATTACAGCCTCTCTCATAGTGGGGGGTAATATGCCACTTCCTAGGGATTCTTCCCACACTTGTAGTAGTACCGGGACCAGTTCCATGTGGAACTCTTTATAAAATTCGGCTCCCAGCCCATCTGACCCTGGTGCTTTACCTGATGACAGAGATTTGATTGCTTCCATTATTTCTTCTGTCGTTACTGGCTGATCCATTGCCGATCGGCATTCTTCAGGGAGTTTGGGAGGGCGAGAGCCTCAAGATATGATTAAATTTCAATTTGTGACTTCTTGTCCTTATTTGTATGTAGGTTTTTATAAAAATCAGTGAATTCCCCATTAATATCTTTGTCTTTCAGGAGTACCTCCCCTTGTGCAGTTTCTATACTGGTTATATGATGGGGCTGTTTGTCGTGTTTAAGTAAATTGGACAACGTTCTGCCCGCCTTGTTTCCCTCCCAATACCTGCGCGCCCGCACAGGGGCGGCCATACAGCGTACTTCCCTGATGGCCAGCTTATCAAACTCCTGAAGATTAGTGTGTATGTCAGACAGTATTTCATTATTCTGCGTGCGGGTGTATTCTTTTTCCAATGTATCCAGTTTGCTTTCTATGGTCCCCAGTTCAGCCCGGATCCCCTTCAACATATCAACTGATTTGGACATCAGGACCCCTCTGACCCAAATTTTGAAGGATTACCATACTGTGGAGCACCTCTCTACAGATCCCATATTATTGGTGAAGAATTCTGCTATTTCAACATGGGCTGAGACCGTCCTGGAGTGTCAACTCCAGTGTCACTGGGGAGTGATCGGAGAGTGTGCGGGGAAGAATTTCACATGATTTCATCGCTGTGGACATGACTGTGGATACTAGCCAATAATCAATTCTAGACTCAGAATCGTGCACTGACGAGTAGTATGTGTATTTTCTGTGCCCGGGTGTGTTTCCTGCCAGGCATCTACCAATAACAGTTGCGAGAGAATGTGATTCAACGCTAGGGATATCTTGCTCAGGGTTCTGATGATTTTCGAGGATCTATCAAGCACCGGATCTAGAGCAACATTGAAGTCCCCCCCCCCAGATTACATTGGGAATGTCGAGTGAGGTGATTACCTGATAAACATCCATGTAGAAAGTAGGGTCATCCATGTTGGGACCATATGTGTTAACCAAGAGTAATTTCTGGCCTGCCACCTTCCCCCAAACCATAACATATCTACCAGCCTGGTCAACCCTATGGCCTTCCACTCCAAATCCCAAACTTGGATGTATGATAGTGAAAACCCCCCTGCATTGTGAGGAATATTCAGTATGGAACCTTAAGTTCCCCCATTTGGGAAGAATATGGAGGTTGCTTGCTCCTGTTGCATGGGTTTCTTGTAGCATCAGGATGTTATGGCTGTGCCTAGTGACATAGTTACCTATTTTCCTGACCTTCATTTGGTTGTTAACACCTCATACGTTCCATGTTAACAATTTTATCTTTAGCCCATCACCCATGAGTCGGACAGGAAAGTTATTACCCTATTCTGTACATCGGAACCTCAGCATCCATACAATTCGGTCAGCATCAATCTCCAAGTGACCACTTTTTTGACATAAACCCAACAATCAACCTTCATGAACCGTCCAACAAAACTCAACACTTTGTGGTGGAAGCAATCCGTTCCGCTGTCCCGCAAATGGCCAACACCACTGCAAGGCCACCAAGCCCTATCCCCATTCCCCGCCCTCCCTCCCACATCATCACCCCCAACTTGATGATAAACCCCCATTAACTGATGGAGCATTCCAGGGGTGGGCATGTTGCCCCACATGACCGCCAATTTGGCCCCACATTCCAGTAATAATCGTAGATGGAGCCTCCCAGACCATTATTTCCAAAGCCTGAATTCCAGGTGGCACAGCGGCCTGATAAGTATGCAAGCATTGAGTGTGTCCTAATCCTCCGGCCTGGGCCTGTTGTTTGGTGCTGGTCTTCCCCCTCTCGGAGGAAGAGGTATAGAAGTCTCAATGTACTGTGTGGCCTCAGCCGGGGACTCAAAAAAGTGCGCTCTTCCTGCGTGCTGGATTCTCATCTTGGCCGGAAACACCAAGGCATATGAGATTTGGTGCTCTCTAAGGAGTCTTTTTACCGGTTCATAGGATCTTCTACTGGCTTGAACCCCAGCAGAGAAATCTGGGTATATGTATACGGTTCCCCTCATATTGAATTGTTCCAGCCTCCCTTGCCATTCGTAGGATTGAGTCTCTGTCCCTATAATTGAGGAGTCTTGCAATTATCGTGCGCGGCGGCGCACCTGGTTTAGGGGCCGGGATCAAGGTGCGATGCGCTCTCTCAACTAGAAAATGCTCCGAGAACGCCTCCGCCCCAAATACGGATTTAAGTAGTGCTTCGAGCTGGTTCTCCATTTGGCCCTTACCAAATGATTCTGCCACTCCCACCACCCGAATGTTGTTTAGCCTTGATTGCGATTCCAGGTCCTCGCACTTATTTTGCATTTTTGACATGGCCTCCTTAAGCTGAGTGATGTCTCGGCTGTGGTGTGCTATGGCATCTTCGTTAGTGCTTATTCTGCTCTCTGTTTCTGTGACACGTGCGCTCTCTTTTTCGACCCTTGCCTTAAGAGAGCCTATAGTGGAGACTATGTTGTCTAGCTTAATGTTCACTGCACGGAGCCGTTTTGCACTATTGTTGTTAGCCTGTCCTTCTGTTCCTCGCCCTCCGTGCCTAGGGCCTCCTTAGAATTAGTGTGCACTTCCACAGCGGTAGTCTGCATTTGGCCGCTCGTGAAAGCATCCATTGGGCCTTTTTTCTTGTTGCTGGGAGTCTTGCCCCCCCTTCCCAGAGTTCTGTAGTTCACTCATGATGTTGTCGGATACTGTGCTGCTCTTTGGTCTTATTCTTCCCCCCTGCCTTCCCCTTAATGCAAGTTGCAGGATATTCCGCAATCTTGTGGAGGGAGCTTTAACAAAGTTCCAGGGGGATCAAGGGGTGTCCATTGTCAATGGACTCTGTTCTCCCACCTATTACGTAAAAAGGATGTGAATATAGAGCAGCTTATTAGCGTTTTTCAACCAGAATTTTCCGGGAAGCTTCCCACACGCTGCTTACATTGGACGGGCAATATGGGCTCTTTACAAGTTGGAATTCGGGGCCCGCCCGTAGTCTGCCACACCCCAGGGAGATTGAGGTATGAGGCCACATGTGCACAGCAAGGTAAACAGGCCTGGAGCCCCAAACAGCAGCCGCCAGAGTGGCAAGGGGGAGGAGGCCCTGCCAGCCATAATAAATGAGTGGTTTCCCGATGGGCCAACACCTCCAGCTCCAGGCGGGTGTCTCCACTGCACGTATCGCTGTAATGTGGTGCCGCCGAACCCTCTATAGGGGGAAATCCAGGACCTGATGTGAAAGGTCTTTCAGGCGGAGCCCAACACAGCCTGTCCCAACGCACTCGAGCTCAGCGCCTGCTGGGATCAGGATGTGCACTACTGATTGCACTTCTAATTATGCCGTGGCCTGCAGGAGTGTTGGACCGAGCCGGTTGGTCGTTAGACAGCTGGGGGGGGGCCCAGGTGGGCTTCGGGAATCAGTGTCCGGGTAGATGGGCTCCCTCTCCCCCATCACCGCTCCCCCGATCTCCGCACT
The DNA here is from genome assembly GCF_040938575.1 of Ambystoma mexicanum. NCBI lineage: Eukaryota > Metazoa > Chordata > Amphibia > Caudata > Ambystomatidae > Ambystoma > Ambystoma mexicanum. Next base: position 1,136,255,785 of record NC_090933.1, on the reverse strand, counting down.
TGTGTCAAACGATCCCCGCGCTGGGACTTCAGAAAGGCACAGGGCAGTCCCAGCCAAGCCGCAGGCAGGCGCCCAGCCTGCTGGTGCCTCTCCGCTACTGCGGTCCGTCCGGGCTCCGCGTCCCAGTCCTCCACTGCTCGCAAGGGCTCAGCGCGCGGCTCACGGGGTCCAGGCTCTGCCCCTCTGCGGCTTCACGCTTCCCCGAATCCGCGGTCTCTGGTGGTTTCCGGACGGAGCCCTCAGGCGGCCCGCGCCAGCAGCATGAGTCGGCCCAGTTTCAAATGGGCAGAACTTCTGTTGACACGAGCGCCGCAGTCCAGGATTTTAGGAAGGTGCGGTCGGACGTTCAGGCCACCGGTGCCCTAATTTGTAGCACTTCGGGCGGCTCCTAGCAGGATGTCTGGTCTCAGGATTTCGGGCTGGAGCGGGAGCTAACAAATCAGCCGGCCATCTTCGTTGTGCGCAACAGCGCCCCCCGATTCATGTGGGTCTTTTGATTTAGACAAAATAGCGTATCTCAGAGAAACACTGTTAGCAGAAGGAGATAAAAAGATAAGACCACTTCAATGGGAAATGTATCAAATTTGGGAAGATTATGCCAGACAGAAGTCAATAAGAGAAACACGGCTTAGGAATAAAAAGCCACAATCAGAGAGAGATAAAGCAAGAGCCCATGAGCTCCAGAAATTAAAAGAAGGATGGGAACAGGATAACAGGGAGTGTGAGCTACAAACAGTACGAGCATATGTATCCAAATCATGTACCGAGGCTTCTGCACCTATGATACACACAGATGAAGAGCGTGATCCCTTATTAGAATGCCTTCTCTCCACTAAGAGAACTCCTCCACCTTCTTACTCTCGCCCAGAAGGGAGTGATGAGTCAAAAGCGACCGCTCCTCCCCCAAATACTTCTTTATACCAGACTAGAAGCATAAGGGCATCCCAGAGGTATGAAGCAAAATGTTTTGCAAATGCTTGGATAGCCAAAAGTGTAGAGGGGATTAAAATAGCTATGGAAAGTGCACCTCAGGTTGAACAGCTAGTGGCAAATGAAATTGTGAATTACATGTGCAACAAAGTGTGGTTAGCCTATAAAATGGTTAATAGGAAGGACGCATATGATCTTCCAGACCACTACAGAGAAATGGATACGAATAGCCAAAAAGGGACAATTTCCGTGGATGACTGCTCAGATATTATAGTGACACTACTAATGTTGCTTGATAAAATTCCCCTAAACAGTCCAGTAACACATCATAATCCTACGAAAGAAGTACCAGGCTTAGCAGCAACCCCACACATCAGATCCATGTGCCTTGGAATCGTATGGAATTATTGTCCTTTACCAAGGACTTTCCAGATATTAGACAGAATCATGATCAATGGTATAGCCAAACTAACCGTGTTCTAAAGACTGGACCTCTAACACTGAGTGATATTGACCAGTTATTTTCATGTATATTACCTCCAGATATTTGGAGACAGTGTAGAAAACAGGATAGTGAAGAACCTCCCATTAAATGGACTGATTTAGAGGATGAGACAGTGATCAAATACAGAAATGGGTAGGGTTGTTTGCACAGGACTATTCTTGCCTTATCAGAGAACATAATGAGAAGGATAGAACAGATAGTACCCACAAGACAGATGAACTAGGATAAGCTAACTACTTGTAAACAGGAGGAAGGAGAATCAGTTGAGAAATATTTCAGCAGGAAAGAGCAGGCTTTTAGCTCTTTTAGCGGAATGGACTTAAGTACTACAGAAGACCAAAGTGCTTTCTGTTCACATTTTGGTGAAGGATTGCTTTCTTACCTTAAGCATGATATTCAAACATATGAATCACATGGCCAACCCAAAATGCTGCTCAGATACTTACCATGGCCAGGTATTATGCGGATAGACACAATAAAGAAAAGACTGAGAAAGATAGAAAACTGAATAGTTTAAAAACTAGAGCATTGATGCAACAGGCATTTCCAGACAGAGGGAGATGACAGATGCAGAAAGCAAGGGGTATGTTTAGAGTAAGGAGACAAGGAGCAAGTGCAGCGCCTTCAAATGGAAGGAGTGGTATAGATGAAGGGTGTCATTATTGTAAATCCCAGGATCCTTGGATCCGGGAATGTCCTTTAAAGCCTAGGGGGAGAGGAAGATCAGTAGGGTGTGGTTTCACCAGAGGACAGATGAGACAAAGTAAGGGTGAAGAAGTTAAAACTATCCAAGAGAAGTAGAATTATTTTGATCCCAGACAAGGCCAACAGTACTCAGCAAGAGATTACTATGAGGATGATACACATTCAGATGATTATGTAGAATAGGGATGCCCACGAGAGGGAAAAGGGAGAATGGAAATCCAAGTGGACTCCGAAGGACTATATGTTGAGTTAGCACTTAAAGATGCAAAGCCAGGAAAATTGAAGTTCTTACTTGTTATCGGGGCTACCCATACATCCATCTCCCATAAATTGATACCTACTGTACCCCTCTCTGGGAAAGTAAATACATTGGTAGGATTTTCAAATACGCCCATTCATAGCCCCATTTCAGATCCTATCCAATTTTCTATAGGACCTATTCATGTCTTGCTCCTGTTGTGCTTACGGACAAATGTGCTTTGAATCTATTGGGAATGGATCTGCAAAAAAAATGTGCATGCTACAATTTATTGTACCCTTGATGGTGTTTACCTCACTTGCATGTCTGATTACTTACAAAAGGTAAAAATGATGTAGGGTGTCTCCAAATAGAACCTGTTCGCATTACATTAAAAGATAATGTTATTTACTCAAGAATACCCCAGTACAAAATAACACAGCAAGCACTTGAAGGAATCCATCAGTGATGCAAGATTTCTTAGCCAAAGGCATTGTCAAACAAATTGCAGGCAGCCCCTGTAACAGCCTGATACTTCCCATTCAGAAGAAGGTTAGTGAGAGTGCAACACCTGAATGGAGGTTAATTATTGATCTGCGCAGTATTAACAAGATAGTGTTGCCTCAATTTCCGGTTGTACCAGATATGGTTTCTCTTTTTATCATGCTGCCACCTACTGCCCAGTATTTTACAGTAATATACCTTAAGAACACATTTTTTTGCGTTCCAATTGATGAGGATAGCCAGTATTTGTTTGATTTTAATATTGAAGGATGGACTTATACATTCTGTAGAGCTCCACAAGGTTACACAGAGAGTCCAAGTATTTATAGTCGAGCTTTAAAAGCACAGCTAGATTGCTTTTCCCTTACTAACGGTACAGCCCTTTTACAATGTGTGGGTGATTGTCACGACCCACACTCTGAAGACCCCCTGGCAAACCTATGGGCCAGGGAGAGTCTTGATTCCAGTCCCCACTAAACCCAAGAAATTGCAGCCTAGGCCTTCTTGGGGCCAGTCCTAGCGCCTTTGGCCCCAGGCTCATGTTTGAATAAGGACTTGTGCTTGGGAACTACTTTTCATTAATGCCAGTCATGTGGAGGCACCCTCATAACCTGGCTCCTTGAAACCAGGCTTGCAGTGTCGTGTTTTTGGGTGTGGTACCATGGGGACTATTTTACCTGGACTTCTTTCTTGAAGCTATTTAAACCACACCCGAATAGACTGACACACTTCGCGTTAGTTTGCATTACTGCAACGTAACGCTCACCGTGTTCAGCTTCAGCCACGAACCTTGGAAGAACAGCACCTGCAAAGGAAAGGAGAAGACATCGTGAGAAAAGGCGGCAGCTTACCTGAACTTCATCGCCAGCGGTCTGCAGCTCTTCCGACCATCATCCTGGAACCAGCGCTCCTTCGGATCGATGGACCTGTAAAAGAGAAGAAACAAGGCATTAGGCATTGTACAATTAACAAACTGTGCCGAAAGGCTTACCTCGCCAGCCGCTCCTCAATCAGCATCACTACGGAAATTCCATACTCCGTCCGAGTACCGTGACCTGTGGAGAGGAAAAGATAACAAGTTGGCAAAGGCAAGGCATCTTAAGTGCAGCGCATAGCACCTACTCACCACATCAAGGCGCTCCAAAAACGCCCATACTTACCGGCGAAACACAGATTCCGCCTTGCCACATATTGGACTTCTGCGTACCTAGGAAGAAAAAGACATTGTTTAAAAGGCATGCAAGAACAGCAATATTCACAGCAATAAGACCTACCTGAAAGACTCAAGACAGGCCAGCATCAGTGAAGCAACTCGATTGCCATTGCCCACCAAGCACAATGCGCCCCTGCCAAGACAGCAGGACGGAGAACCCGCCAACATCTAAAACAAGGTGAGGAGAAGTCCAGAAGGGTCGCATACCTACAGGGAGGTGGGAGGCTGTTTACCCCGGTTGCCCAGTCCTGAACATAACTTACCTGTATTCCAGGCAGAACTCTTCTGCTGGTCGCATCTGGGCATCGCAAGGAGGGACATCTGAACCCCAACTGCTGGGTGGCGCCCCTGTGGAACCAGGTGAGCGTAACAATGATTTACTTATAGCTGCTGACACTAAAGAGCAATGCATAAACTGTACATTCCAATTATTGAATTTCTTAGCACTATTGGGTCACAAAGCGTCTCAGAGTAAGCTACAGTTTTGCCAAAAGCAAGTTCCTTATTTGGGTCATCTCCTATCCAAGCAGTAGCTCCAACCGCGCACAAGAAGTGAGAGGGTTTTTGGGTATGACGTCATTTTGTCGCCAATGGATTCCCAATTTTTCTCTCTTAGCAAAACCTTTGCTCAATCTCACTACCAAAGAGACACCAACTCCAATGCCATGGTTACCAGAACACCAAGCAAGCTTTGATATGCTAAAACAAGCTTTGCGCAACTCACCTGCTTTAGGGACCCCAAACTATGCTAAGTGTTTTTCCTTGTTTGTGCATGAACAATCAGGATGCTCGTTATCTGTGTTAACTCAATTCCAATGAGATAAAAACCGGCCTTGCTTTTTTTTCCCTCCACATTAGATACAGTGGCTAGAGGTTTACCAAGGTGTTTAAGGGTAATCACAGCTGCTGCTGTTTCTGTCAAACAATCTGAAAGTATAGTGCAAAGACATCCACTGTTAGTGATGGTGCCTCATGCTATTGATATACTGATGAACAAAACACTAACTCAGCATATGACAAATGCTACATTGACCAGATATGAACTGATTTTACTTACACCACACATAACGATAAAAAGGTGTAACTCTCTGAACCCTGCCACAATGCTAACCCTCCCTTCTGATGACCTCGCTGTATTGCATGACTGTATCCTAACAACAGACGAGGAGACAAAGGGAAGGGTAGATTTAGCTGATATACCTTTAATTGATCCTGATGGAACTCTATACGCAAATGCTCTTGTTTTAAACTGCCATGCGGTAGCTCCACAGCTGCCTATGCTATTACTACATTGAAAACTATGGTTGAAAGTTGCAAAATTTCACAGCACTCTGCCCAAGCAGAAGAGATCATTGCATTGACTCGAGCATGTGAGCTCAGTCTTGATTTAAGAGTGAATATATATACCGATAACCAGTACGCCTTCGGAGTGGCACTTCATTTTGGAAAGTTATGGGCTGAGAGAGGTTTTCTTACTTCTCACATTACTAAAATCCAGCATGGAATGCTGATCACAAGGTTGTTGAATTCACTAGTAGCACCTAGACAGCTAGCTCTCATCAAATGTAGCGCTCACAAGAAAGTGACAAATGAAGTGGAAATAGGTAATGCTTTTGCTGATAAGACAGCTAAATTGACTGCCCAAGCACCTACCACTTTAACCTATGTCTCAGTAAGTGCACCAGTGAATATTGAATTTGATAATTCTCTTGAATGTGTCAGAGAAATACAAGCAGATGCATCCAAAGAGGAAATTGAGAAATGGAACAGCAAAGCTACCATTGACGATGATTGTTATGCATACAAATCTGATAAGAGATTATGGATGTTACCTAACAAGTATGTGCCTATGATGGTTTCAATGGCACATGGACACTACCATATAGGTGCAGATGCAATTGTAGCCTTATGGGGAGAAGTATGGTATAATACAAACATTCGAAAGACAGCTATAGCTACATGTAAGAATTGTATTACCTGCTTAACACACAACATAGGAAAGGGTACACCTACCCCTAGAAGTAATTTCAGACCCCCAGAACTGCCTTTTGAATTCCTTCAAATTGATTTCATAGAAATGGTTCAATGTCAGAGATTCAAATATGTGTTAGTTGTGGTATGTATGTTTAGCAAATGGACAGAAGCATTCCCTATGGTGGATAATACTGCTTTGAGCACTGCTGAGGCTTTGCTAAAGGAGTATTTTCCAAGATACGGACTGCCTCATACAATTTGGAGTGACAATGGTGTTCACTTTGTTAATAAGACAATGGACCTAGTGTGTCAGGTGTTGGTAATACAACAATGATTCCACTCAATGTATCATGCCGAGGCAGCTGGCCTTCGTGAGAGATTTAATTTGACCCTTACGAGCAAATTGGCAAAGATCTGTGCTAGTAGCCCCCTCAACTGGGTAGATGCATTGCACCTAGCCCTAATGTCCATCCGTACTGTCCCGCACTCAGGAGTAGGTAGTAATGAGACGACCTGCAAATATATGGGGAATCCCAAGTCCCAGAAAACTGTATAATGTACCTTATCCTTTGTTGAGTGATTACTGTTTGGAGCTTACCAAGAGGTTGTCTATTATTCATAAACAGGTGAAAGACTTTATGTGGGGGAAGGGATGCCCCTGCAACAGATACCTTTACCTTTTCTTCCTTCCTTTTATGCGTTTTATTTAGTTTTCCCACGTATTGAGATAGCGCATGCCCTTAGAAGGATGTCTTTAGGGTTTAGCACGAAGCGTGGTACTGCTTTGAATCACAAAAGCGCTTACTCTGTTTTTGATAAGGATATCCTTAGAAAGGGCCGATGTGATCTGGTAACTGTGCTCAATGTCACTTTTCCTCTTTCTTCCTATTTTTCTCCTTTTTCTAAGACTGCAAACCTTCCTGCCCTATATTCTCCTGATCAGCTTCGTGTGAACTCCCCTACCACAAACCCGATTGCATTCCTTAAATAAGAAACATAGATGTCCAAGGTAGTATCTGTATAGAAGCTTCTGAGACCTATGATGTGGGATATAGCTTAGATTGTAACATGACTTACCACATGCCTGATCTATATCCTTTTGTGGATGCCCCCATGTACGTGGTGGATTCTATTTACTTTATCTGCAGTAGTAGTGCGCACACATGGCATTGTCACCTAGGATTTGTCTTGCCAGCCACATCTTCTAAGCGCAACATTGATGTTCCACAACCTGCCATTAAGCCCCTACCACGCTCCAGAAGGGATGTGGTGAACCAAGGAGACACTGCAGCTGACATTGCCGGTGACCTAATGAAAGCTTTTATTCCCTGGTTTGGCCCCGCTATTAACTCCCGTAGTATTAGGATACTGGCTAGGCTTCTGGAGGCCACAATGTCTGAGACAGCAGATGCTTTAGAAAACATGACGATTGAAATGCAAGCTATTAGGCTAGTTGCCCTTCAGAACAGGATGGTGCTAGACATGATCCTGGCTGAGCACGGCGGGACTTGCAAAATTATAGGATCTTCCTGCTGCTCGTATGTACCCGAGTCATCTACCTCAGTGCGTGAGTCCATGAAAAGGTTCCATGAGATTGGTTGCCAGCTACACATAGACACTGGTTCATGTGACATTTTACATTCCATTTGGGGTTTCTTTAGCCTGTGGGTCTGGAAAATAGGAATGTTACTGCTTACAGGGATCCTAATAATCCTGGGATGCTGCCTCTTTGTTATTTGCTTACCCGCATGCTGTCAATGTCTGGCCCAAGCGTGAGCCCCACAGCCATACCGTGGTGCCAGAGGGATTGCCCTCATGATGCAGGATGTTGCCATACAAGAAAGGATGCAAATTGAGATTACTGAAATAGACATAGGAGGCCCTCCTTTTCCTCCTTTTCCTCCTTTTCCTCCTCCACCTTCTCCTTGCACCACTTGTGATGCCACTAACTATGTACCACAAGCAGTTGTCCTGGAAGAGGAAATATATGAAGTTGTTCTGTAACTGTGATCTAAAAGCCAATTGTAGAACTGATGATCAGAAGGGCCGTTTGTGGAAAACCAATTTTATCTGCCCATCAGTTCATACAATATAAACTGCCATACCATTGTAGCTTGTATTGAAACCTGCTATTATAATGTAAACTGCTAAAGGCCATTTATGAAAGCTAAAAGTTTAGGCTTCACTGCTAAAATATACAATGCATGAAAAACTGCTTGCTCTGGCTGAATGTATGAAGAACATAGCTTGACCTCTCACTGAATATGCACATATTTAGATTTAGAAAAGTACATGAGATCACCCCAGATGTGACAACATTCTGCTGACATTAATCAAAATGTATCATAAACTGCAAGAAACTAATGTATTAATAAAATGAGACTAGCAGAGCACTTCCCATTACGGAAGGAAATCTGCTTGTGGTTTCGCTGTTTGAACTTTATACACAGAAAAGCACAAGAGGCACATTCACGCTGCTCTCTTCCCCTTTCTTATTATTTCTCTGACATGACCCTGTGATGTTTTATGTCGCGAATGCACTTTTAAAAAAATACGTATATTGCCCTGACATGTAGGATAATTTCGCAGACTTGACGGAGAAATGATTAATCCATCACGAGATGCCTAGGAGCGTACTGTCTGAAGTCTGAAAATGCTGTCTCATATCTGCCTATACAATCATGAATATTCTGTATTGAATTTGTCAGTCACTAGGCTATGATGGCTCTCTGTCATTATAATTGACTGCCCCACTTAAGTGTAAAATAAATAGAAGCTTGTGGTAACCTCTGTGTTGGAGTCTGTAATATCTGATATAAAAGTGTTATTTTCTATTATTTCCAGACAGGGCGAATCCATTCATGCAGCATTGTAAATTCCCTTATCGAGTGGATTGTGTCCTCAAACGTATTCCTCATCTTTGATTTATTCCATCCAGCTTCAGCTGCTTCGTAAAAAGATTTCGGCAGAGGGCGCCGTGCGTCGATGTCGTCAAGTCGATGGTCCCTCGAGGGCCTCCATCGAGGGTGACGTCATCGGGTGTATAAGTAGCACGTGTGGCGCCCGTTGGCCTCAGCTCCGTTTTTCCGCAGTGTACGTTACTTCGGAGATTAGGCGCACCTCGAGTTCTGTGAAGAAAGAATAAATACGAAATATGTCTTCGTCATCAACACTGACCACAACCCCAAAATCGGGTTTCAAAATATGCGGGTCGTGCGGCTCAAAAATGTTGATTACCGATTCGCACTGAGAGTGCTTATGGTGCATTGGAGAAGGCCACGACATGGAGGCCTGTATGAAGTGTTAGGCGATGACGGGGAAAGCCTTGTGAGAGAGGAAGGGAAAACTGCAGGTAGGTCGTAAATCCGACCGAAAAGCTTCTAGCGTCGAGTCGAAGTCCTGTGAGGAGAAATCTCCTCAACGCGAGAGGCATCGGTCCAGGTCCCGAAGCGATTCCCATCGCTCGTCTTCTTCGACGAAAAAAATCAAAGAAACGACGCCACAGGTCCCCCTCCACTTCGTCCCACAAAACATTCATCATCCGAAGAGTGGGACGCATTTAGAGTAAAAATGATGGAGGTGTTCGAGAAAGCGAAGCCTCGGTCTGCGCCTTCCTCGGAAGCCGGCCGGGAGCATTATCGCTCTGACATTCGCACGCCCTCGAGCCAGGGTGATCGAAGGAGGAAGGATAGAGAACCTTCTAGGACGCCGAGCGAAATAGATTGCTCGAGTCGAGTCGACTGCTCTAGGTCACCGAGGCTATCCGAGACCGAACATACCTCGAAGGGCAAGTCTTTGAAGAGTGCCTCGACGCCCTCGAAGCTGATGCCGTCGAAGTCAGGTACTACGTCGACGTTATCGACGCCTTTGTCGATGTCGACGCCGAAGCCCTCGATGCCGAAACTTCCAGCTTGACAAGGTCAGCTAGGAAGAAAGAAAGAAAAGGCTAAAACACCTATGTTGCATTCAGGGCCCATTAGCGCTCCTCCTCTACCTCCTCTAGAGAAGGTTTTCAAGCCTCTGACTAGGAAGGAGTTTTTCAAATCCCTGCCCTCAATTTTTGAGGAACAAGAAAAATCTGATGAGGAAAATGTACCTTTTGGGCTTGAATTTGGTACTCCAAATGTTCCTGGATGCCTGACTTCAGAGGAAAGCAGGATGAAGGATTTGGTTGAATCATTGCACAGTGCAAGTGCTATTGATACGTCCCCAGAAAATGAATTTGGTAGACCAGAACCAGGTGAACATGCCAATCCATCATACCATCAGTTAATGACTAAGGTAGTAGATTATTTGGGCTGGGCAAGGCCTACAGCCCAATTTGTCCAAGATGATCTGACAGACATACTGGACCATGGTCCTACTGAAGACCCAATTCTACCTTTCAATGTGGCCTTACAAAATAGGGTGGCCAAAAATTGGGAGATGCCGGATTCTATTCCTCCAGTGGATAAATCCCTTACTTCAAAATACCGCCCTGCCAGTAGCGACCCCAGCTATCTGTCTAAACATCTCACTCCCGAAAGTTTGGTCATACAGGCAGCCAGAGCTTCTAACAAACTTGCGTATCCATCTATCCCTTCAGACAGGGACGATAAGCGTGTGGATGGCTGGGCACGGAAGGTATTTTCAGCTGGGAGCATGACTTTAAAATCAGCCAACTCCACTTGTGCCTTGGCAAAGTTTTCATACACTCTGTGGGAGTGCATTGCAATGGCGACGGAGCACATACCAGAAGAGGAAGAAAGGGAAGGATTCCTAGCCATTGTTAGAGATGGAAAGGAAGCTATGCAGGAATCCCTTGAATCTGGTTTGGACACTGTTGATAGTGTGAGCTGGTCCATGGCAACTAGCACAGTAATGCGTAGATTTGCATGGTTACGGAAGTCGGATTTTGCACCAGATGTACAGAACCATCTTCTGAACATATCCTTCGACGGGTCTCACCTTTTTGGCAGCAAGGCTGACGAGAGCCTTGAGAGGTTGCAGACCTCAAAGGCAGCTGCCAAGTCATTGGGAGCTGCTATCTGTCAACCTCAGCCCTTTCATGCGACAAATCAATCTTGGAGGGGACAATCCTATCGTTACTACCCCTCATATGGAAGAACGAGAGGAATGGCCAGTAAAGGGGCCAATGAAAGGCCACTCGCAGTGGACGAGCAAAACATGCAAAGCCAGCTCCGGCTACAGCCTCTTTACCATCAGAGGCTGCAGCAACCGCCACAAAACCACTTTGAGGACTTGCATCACAAAACACCTGTAGGAGGCAGGCTGTCACAGCATCTGCAAGAATGACGAGCCATTACTTCAGATGTTTGGGCTCTAGAAATAATAGCCCAAGGTTACTGCCTTTCTTTTCTAAAGCAACCTCAAAGCAATCCACCAGGGAGACACCCTTTGAAGTTTTCGGACCCGCTCCTACAGCAGGAAGTTCTAACCCTGCTGGAGAAAGGTGCTATAGAACCGGTACCTGCAGCGGAGAGGAACATGGGATGGTACTCCCCGTATTTTTTGATCCCCAAAAAGGACAGAGGACTGAGAGCCATCCTGGACTTAAGAAGCTTGAACAAGTTCCTCAGGAAGAACAAGTTCAAGATGGTTATCCTTTCTCAGATCCTTCAGGTTCTTCAACTACAGGACTGGTTGGTGTCATTGGACCTCCAGGATGCTTATTTTAATGTGTCGATTCATCTCAATGTCACGCACTCCACTCGTTCTTCTGGGGGTCCCATTCCTCATCCCCGTGCCCTGAACACCCCTCGCCCTCTTGTCCGTTTCCGGGACTCACAGGTTCTCTCTTCGCCCCAGTTGCCACGGCGCCGATTGCCACAAAGCTTGGGTCTGCATGCTGTTTGCCAGCGGAAACGTGTACCCCTTTGGCGTCTTCCGTGGCGGCTGCTAGACCGGCTTCTTCCGCGTCACATGACCACCGCCTTCCGCTCACGTGTTTCTGGACTACACTCACGTGATGCGCTCGTGGGTCATGTGACCGGGAGGAAATAGCAGCGCCAGTATTTAAACGGCTGTGTTGCGGTGCTTCGGTGCTTCACAGCTGTTTCTTCGGATTCCTGTACGGCGCTACTTACCTTTTGTCTCACCTTTTGGATTTTGACCTCGGATTTGTTTCACGGACTGGCAACGGATAACCCTTGGCTTTGGTACTTGCTTTTGGATCATTGTTACGACCACAGACTGCTTCACGGACTCCTACTACTTTCCGCCCTTCTTGTGCGGATTCTGGCATCAGGTGGGCCTGGCACTTGCAACGTTGCTGGGATCGCTACATACTGAGAGAACAGCCTCGCTGGGTCTTGGAACCTTCCCCATTGGTACAACCGCTACTCCACAGGCACCTCTTGGTAAGACCGTTCCACTTACTTGTTGATTGGTTGTTGATTCTGTTTTGGCTTGACACTTAACCAGTATTTCCTTTGCAGTGGTTCGGGGTTCCACGAGTACCGCAGTTCCGGAAGAACATCTCCCACCTGTGGCCTCAAGGGCTGTACAGAGAGTGACTTTGATTCTCTCTGTGCGGCACTTGTGGACAGAGGACTCTTCGGCTACACGACAGTCAAGACACAACACTCAAGCACAGAAAATACCTGAGGTTCATGGTTGGCGACTCACATTATCAGTTTCGAGTCCTACCATTCGGATGGACCTCCGCCCCGAGGGTCTTCACCAAATTGATGGTAGTAGTGGCAGCACACTTCAGGAGAGGGGGGATTCATGTCTACCCCTATCTGGACGATTGGTTGATCAGAGCACGATCTGCCAAACAGGCACTGGATCACCTGAAAGTCACCTGCCATTTCCTCCACAATCTGGGCTTCTCCCTCAATTTCAAGAAGTCACAAATGACACCTTCTCAACGGCTCCAATATATAGGAGCTGTGTTAGACACATCCGTGGGAAAGAGCTCACCTCCCAGGTCGAGGGCTCAAGACATTCTTCAGATGTTTTCCAAATTCCAAAACGCCCAAAATCTTCAGGCTTACGACTTCTTAAGGTTGCTAGGCCTCATGGCATCCTGCATCTTTCTAGTACCAGAGGCACGTCTGAGAAGGAGATCCCCTCAATGGGCTCTAAAGACTCAATGTTCCCAGTTCTCAGGTCGAATGACGGATCTTCTTCAGATCCCGAACAAGGTTCGTCAAGACCTTCTATGGTGGACTTGTTCAGAGAATATCCTGAAAGGAGAACCCTTTTGGCAACCATGGCCGGAGATCACAGTAGTGACGGACGCCTCACTCAAGGGGTGGGGAGCTCATGCCAACGATCTGACAATCAGCAGTCGTTGGTCTCCATCGGAGTCCAAACTATAAGCGCTGAAGGCTTTCCTTCCATCTGTCAGAGGGAAGAGTGTCCTGATAATGACGGACAACACAGTGGCCATGCATTATCTAAACAAAAGAGGAGGTGTAGGGTCACTCACTACCTCTGTGCAGAGAGGCAATGCAACTCCGGTATTGGGCAATTCAAGAAGGAATCTCTTTAACGGCAGTTCACCTAGCCGGTGAAGAGAATATTATGGCAGATGCTCTGAGCAGGCAGAGCACGGTGTCCCACGAATGGGAACTGGCTCAGGAAGTCATTCAAGAGATCTTCGTCCTTTGGAAAAACCCTCAGATGGACCTATTTGCGACCGGAATCAACCGGAAGTGCGAAAGGTATTGCTCAAGGGAATTTCCCCCGAGAGGAGCCCTGGGGGACGCGTTTGTGGTGGAGTGAAATTTCCCACTATTGTATGCGTTCCCTTCCGATTCCCGTCATTCCTCAGGTCATCAGGAGACTGAGACGCCTCGGGAACTGCATGATCCTTATTGCCCCGGATTGGGCCAGGAGAACGTGGTACCCGGACCTTCTAGACATGTCCATATGTCCTCCAGTACGTCTTCCTCAGAGAGAGAACCTTCTCTCTCAAATGTAGGGTCAGGTTCTCCATCCAGAGGTCAAAACGCTCAACCTTCATGCTTGGTATCTGAAATGCTGAGATACAAGGATTGGAACCTTCCAGATGACATTATGGAGGTGTTGCTTTCGGCAAGAAGGCCATCAACAAAGTCTCTATACCGTTGCCGTTGGAAAAAGTTTTGCAAATGATGCAGAGAAAAGAATGTCGATCCTTTTCTATGTTCTTTTCCGGAAGTGCCATCCTTTCTTCTGACCCTAGCACATAGAGGTCTGAATGTTGGAACCATTAAAGGTTATCTTGCGGCGCTTTCCAACTTCAAGCGCTCATCGGAAGAATGCTCCTACTTCAAACTTCCTTTGATAGTACAATTCTTAAAAGGACCCACTAATGTGTTTCCTTCTCACCCATTTCAAGTGCCAATTTGAGATCTCAATTTGGTCCTAGAATTCTTAATGTGTGCTCCTTTTGAGCCTTTGCACACATGTCCATTAAGATTACTGACATGGAAAACTGCTTTCCTAGTTGCTTTACCATCTGCAAGAAGAGTGAGTGAATTGCAGGCACTGTCTTCTGGGCCACCCTATACCGTGTTCCATAAGGACAGAGTTGTGCTGAAGGTTAAACCCTCATTTTTACCAATAGTAGTATCTGAGTTTCATTTAAATCAAAAAATTGTTTTACATGCATTCTATCCTCCACCCCATCCTAGTAAGGAGGAGGAAAGATTACACAGGTTGGATCCAAAAAGAGCTTTAAGCTTTTATATCTCTAGGCTTTCTAGGCTTAGACTGGACAACCAACTGTTTATTGGCTACACAGGAAAAGGATTGGGTCAATCAGTAACAAAACAGGGTGGCCAGCACGCATGGAGTGAGGACTGCTCTCCACGAAGCTCCTGCCCATGATCCTGAAGCGCGATCAATCGCGGCCGAAATAATGCACTTTTGACGCTGAAACTCAGCTGAGCCACAGATGAACCACCTCTGGGGGACCGGCGAAAATACCGGAGAAAATCGGAGCGGGTAACACCGAGAACGAAGCGTCCCGAAACTCCCCCCAAGCCGTCCAAGATGGCGGCCGGACCATGGGACCCACGACGCTACGGCCTGCCGAGAGCGTAGGATCGAAGGGCGGACTGCGGCCATAACCACACTCCTCCACCAAGCACAGGAAGCGGACGATCGTCTGCATCGCCCCGAGGAGAAGGAGGAGGGAGAAAGCGGAGAACCTTGCGACAGCCAGAGAGCGAGGGGACCCGGCGCCGCCGCTGGCTGTCCCTGCCGGCCCGCCGGCGAGAGCACACGCGGAAGCGACACACCCGAGCATCGGTGTGGGCCCCAGCTGGAAACCCACGGATCACCCAGCCCGGGTCAAGGCCCGGATCAGGAGAGGCAACCGCATCCCCGACCAGCACACCAGAAGTAAGTGCCTGCCATTACGAGCGGACACACGGCCACCCACCGGCGGGGGCCGCCGACCGTCCCATCAATTGCAGGGTGTGGCGGCGACCAACGCTTGGAACTGCTTCACACCACCTAACCTCGGGGGGAGCTATCATTCACCCAGCTACCCGAACTGCAAGCCCACGGACAATCCGCTGAGGGTCGCGCCGCGGGGGGCGCCACGGACGGCCGATGACGCGGTTATAGCGGGACTGTGGAACCATCTAACCACCCCCCACGGCCAACGGGGGTGAACACGAGCACCAAGCCAGGGTGTGACTCAGCTCTGAAACGATCCCCAGAGGAGAGATCCCCATAACTCAACGTGGCCACTATGCATAAACTGGCACCGGTAAAACCAGAACCATCAGGCGGTGTAATGTCTCCTCCCAAAGGCAGATCAAAAAACATAACGATGGACGCATTTACCACCCCCAAACCGAAACAACAGATATCACACGCGGAGAACAACATGGCCGAGGCGCCAACACCGACGGCAGACCCTCGTGACTCACAGATCCTTCAGGCAATCGCGGCACTGAGAACAACGGTAGAGGACATGAGGGGGGAGATAATATCAGACCTCCAATTAATAAGGCAAGATGCCCGAAACCTGGCTGAAAGAGTCACCGCCACAGAAGCCACCACACGTGAGACCTCAGAGGCGACGCAGGGACGACAAGCGAAGGTCAAAGCGCTAGAAACAACGGTGGCAAGACTAGAAGCAAGATCCGAGGAAGCAGAGGGCCGGGCACGACGGAACAACGTTCGAATCTTGGGAATCCCGGAGGGCATGGAGGGCTCAGACCCCACAGAATTCATAGAATCATTGCTACTACAGGAAATTGGGGCAGGCAACCTCACCCAGGGGTTCTCCGTGGAACGTGCCCACAGATCTCTCCAGAAACGCCCACCCCCAGGGTCTTACCCGAGACCTATGATTGCAAAAATTTTGAATTTCAGGGACCGAGAAACTATACTGAGGTTCTCCAGAGAAGGGGGAGAGATTAAAAGAAACGATGCATTAGTAGTCATGTACCCTGATTACACGCCGGTGGTGCAGCGAGCAAGAAATTCCTTTGTACCCATAAAGGCCAGACTACGCAAACTAAATCTTAAATACATGCTGCTGTACCCAGCAAGACTTAAAATAATACACAAAGGGAAGGCGATCTTCCTGGAAACCCCGGACGCGGCAAACTTATGGCTCGAACATAATAACCTAGCGGAAGACACAGAGGAACAGGCGAAAAGCAGCAAAAGTTGACTCCGCAAGAGTCCAACGCAAGCGAAATAGAACGTAATGATTGAACCCAGATCCGCATCAAGGAAACAGAAAGATTGGGCAGGAAGCAGGAGCCCCAATCACAAGACAGCTGCTGAACCCCCCCAACAGACAAGGTGTAGTCAACGCAGCTACACACCGCCCGAACCCGAAGACCTGGAGAGGTATGGAAGGCTTGGGAGCCCCCGAGCGTTGTGAGTTTGAAACAACTGCTGGGGGCAGTTTCTTCTTGTTGTTTTGTAATGTTAATCCATTCCCCGGAATGGTAGTTGAAGTAGTTAGTCAGTCTCCAAATGAAGTAGCACAACTGGAGGGCCAGGGGGCCAGAACGGTGGCTGGGAGGGGCAGGAGTCCACGAGCAAGGGTTGACCTTGAGGCCCCAGATGAGAACGCAGACACACCAGGGAGGAGCAAGACCCTCCCGCACCTCCAACATAACCCAGATGGCAACGCACATTAAGATACTGACCTGGAACGTAAGGGGCCTGGGCACATACCTTCGTAGAAATAGAATCAAATCCTACCTAAGTAGGAAGAAAGTGGACATAGCCCTGATACAAGAGACACACTGTGACAAGGAAGCAAACGCAAAGCTTGATGAGTACTGGGGGGGACAGGGCTTCGGAGCACCTTACTCTAAATACGCCAGAGGGGTTTACACTTGGATCAACCCACGAACACCAATCCACCTGCATAAAACGGAAATAGACCCAGAGGGCAGATACCTCATAATATGGGGCACCCTTGAGCACAAAGAGATTTGCATAGTTAACTCTTACTTCCCCAATAACAACATCCCCAACCACCTGAAAACACTGGGTTCCAAGATGGTGCAGTACAGGGAGGGCCTCTTTTTGTGGGGAGGCGACTTTAACTGTGTTCATGACCCAGAACTGGACAGATCCTGGTCCCCACAGAAGGGCCCCTCCGCAGCCACTCTATCCCTAGTCACCTTATTAAAGGAACTGGATCTGACCGACACGTGGAGGGAATTACACCCAGCCGAAAGGGCCTACTCATACTACTCATCACCCCACAAACTTCACACCAGGCTTGATTACTTCTTCATAAGCAGAGAACACCTACCCCAAGTAAGTGACACGCAGTACCTAGGGAGGACTATCTCCGATCACTCCCCCCTACTGCTAGACTGGCGACACAATAGCCCCAGACCACCCATCCCCATGTGGAGAATGCCCACCGAGGCCCTAATAGATCCAGCTTTCAGGGAGGAACTACATGAAGTTATAGAGAACTACATAACTGAAAACTCAGGTAGCGTCGAACATGCCAGGACATTATGGGACGCCCTAAAAGTAGTTACGAGAGGGGAAGTTATAGCGAAAGCCGGAGGAATCAGGAGAACCCTAAAAACCGCCCTTGAACAGAAAGAATGTGAGATATTAACACTTGAATCCACGCCAGTGGATACCCCCGGGAGGGAGAATGACCTCAGAACTCTTAGGGAGGACTGCTCAGGGGCATGGGACAGACTAGCCAAATTTGATTTCATAATCAGAACAAACAGAACACACTCAGAAGCGGACAAACCTGGCCGGCTACTAGCCTGGCTTTGTAAAAGAGAGCACCCTAAACACATAACCACGACACTACAGGATGAACATGGTGCAGTGCATGGTACCAAACAGGGCATCAACGATGCCTTCAAAGCTTACTATGCCAGACTATATTCCCATACAGAAAAAGTCCCGCAAGAACAAATCTTGGACACCATAGAAGAAATAGGGCTACCCAGACTATCGCCAACACGATCCGAGACCCTAGACTCTGACATCACACAAGAGGACATATCAGAAGCCATTCGCTCCCTAGCCACGTGTAAAACCCCGGGGACAGATGGGCTCCCCCCCGAGTTTTATAAAGCATTTGAACCTTCCCTGACCCCCCTACTACACCAGGTCTTCTTAGAAGCCTACGAAGAAGGCATCCTACCAGACAGCATGAGAGAAACCCTGGTGATACCAATGCTCAAGCCCGATAAACCTCCCGATAAATGCGACTCCTACCGACCGCTCGCTATGCTGAATTATGACGTCAAAATATTGACGACGGTCCTAGCAAACCGACTCTCCAAAGTGATTGGAGACGTCATACACATAGACCAGAATGGTTTTATACCCGGCCGAAGCACGTCCTTGAACTTGCGAAGGCTCCAACATATCATAGCCCAAACCAACGCATGTGACGAACAACTAGCACTACTGTCTCTAGATGCCATTAAGGCGTTTGACTCCATATACTGGGAGTGGCTCATAGCGGTTATGGAGGGATTTGGAATTGGCCAAAGGTTCATCAGATGGGTTAAGATCCTATACAATAATCTGAGGGCTAGGCTCAAAACTGGGAAATACGTGTCGGAAGCCTGGGACATCCAAAGGGGCACTAGGCAGGGCTGCCCACTCTCTCCCATGCTATACGTTCTGGGACTAGAACCCATAGCAATTTACCTTAGAAACCAGTTCTTTGATGCAGGGATCAGGCTGGCAGGAATAGACCACATCATCTCATTATATGCCGACGACGTCCTGATATACGTAAATAACCCCCATAAAAATGTCCCGACAATATTGGACGTCCTTGACAACTATGCCAAATACTCTGGCATTAAGTTTAGCAAAACTAAATCCTGCTTGTTCCCACTAGCAGGATTAAAAAATAGAAGCACCGATGAACTCCCCAAGGTGGGCGTCGAGTGGCGGACGACGGCTTTCCGTTACCTTGGGATCCAAGTAATGCATACCCCGGAGCTGATGCATGAGCATAACACGAAGGCAGCGGTTCCCATACTTAGGAAATCCATAAAATTCTGGGCAAAGCTTCCATTGTCTATGCTAGGCAGGGCCTCAATAGTTAAAATGATCATCCTCCCCAGATTCCTGTACGGATTTCAAAACGTGCACTTCTACATTACAAAACCCTTCTTCCAACTCCTTGACGCAATAATCAGGGAATTCCTGTGGGGAAACGGCAGACACCGGGTGGCCTTATCTACGCTGGTCCTGCCGTATGAGCAGGGCGGAATTCAACTACCAAACTTAGAAAAATACTACCTGGCGGCCCAACTGAGCCATGTATCCAAATGGCTAGCAGACGATGTCACTTCCGAGTCCCCTCTGCTGCAAGGGCTGATAAAGCCGCTTCGGCTGAAAGAATTGATCTGGGCCCCTAAAAACCTTATGTGCAAACCACCATTCCTGGCAGACCTAGGCAAGAGAATATGGCACAGAGCTATGATGATCCAGCACCTGAAACAACCATACTACCAAGAAGTGCCGATATTGGCTGGCCTGGGCGAAACACACGTTAACCTGAACAACATCAGATCGTGGGAAAGGAAAGGGCTATACACTTGGGGCGACCTCTACATGGACGGCATATTTAGAGAATTTGCCGAAATACGGGAGATGGAGGATATCCACGCCGGACAATTCTTGTGGTACCAAAAGCTCCGGAACATAGCCCGATCTAGATGGGCCACCTGGCCCGAGGAACCTTTCTGACATTGATATACAACCTGAACGATGGCGGGAAGGTAGTATCGCAGTTATACAGCATCATGCGCAACATCCCCAACCCTCGAAGCGAAGCAATGAGGGCCCGCTGGCAAATGGACATGAGGCAGGAAATGTCCGACAACGAATGGCTCAGGGCACTGTCGTTCCCGAAGGAAGTGTCAAGGAACCAGAGATTCCGATTAATACAAATCAATGTGCTCTACCGCACCTACCTGACTCCAAGAAAACTAGCAAAGTTTAATAAGAACAACCAAGCACAGTGTAACTGGTGCGGGACGGAAGGAGCAGATCTGATCCATATGCTATGGAACTGCGTTAAGACACAAACTCTCTGGGCAAAAGTGAAGCAGACTTGCGAAGTAGCTGAAGTCACGAGATACAAATGGACCCCAGCGGAATGTCTCCTGGGTAGCTACCCCAGGCTAGCCAAACTTAAACATGCTGTGAAATTGATGGACCTGTTGTGTATAACAGCCAAGAGGACCATCGCCATGGCATGGAAAAAACCTGCGGGTCCGAGCTGTAAAGCCTGGCGCATCGAACTGGAAAGGTGGGCAAATGCTGAAACCAAAGCCTGGGAGGACAGCATAGCCAGATCCACCGAAGAATCAAGCACGGCACTGGAGGCATGGAAAGACCCTATGGCTAAAATATTTCGATCCTCCGATGATAAACCCCCTTGAATAATGAACTCGAACACCCTACCGACCCACTGAAACGAATAAACATTGGAATACGGCCCCCCGTCAACCAGGCCATCCCAGAAGGATTCCCGATGGCCCCCCCAAAGCCGTGCCAACCGCCCACCCCCCCCTCCGAAGACGGACTAACCTCCAGCTAACCCCCATAAGGAGACAGTTAATGTTTTTATGTTGTATTAATGTTGTTAACTTTTGTGAATGTAATGGCATGTTACCTGCAAGTAAGTCAGTCAGCCTGAGCTAAAGGCCTGACTAATGAAAATGTGTAATGCATATAACCACAAATGCCAATAAACAAATTTTAAAAATAAATCAGTAACAAAACAGACAATATCACGCTGGATTGTGCTTTGCATTTTGGAATGCTACAGACTAGAGGGAAAAGACCCACCAGAAGGTCTAAGGGCTCATTTCACCAGGGGCATCGCTTCATCTACAGCACTGCAAAGAGGTGTTCCTATAAGGTCCATTTGTGAAGCAGCGACTTGGTCATCACTGCATACTTTTTCAAAATTATATAACCTAGATGCTTCCCAATCTAAGGAGCTAAATTTTGGTAGAGCAGTCCTATACTCAGCTATCTGAAGATATTCAAAAAATCTAATCCCTCCTCCATAAAAATTATCCTTACTGCTTTGGGAGTCTATCAAGGATGAGGAATACGTTGGAGGACACTCGAAGAACAAGTTACTTACCAACTGGTAACGTTCTTTCGATTGGATGTTCCTCCAACGTATTCCTCATCGCCCTCCCAACCTACCCTTCTGTAGATTTTTCCCAGGCTTTTGCCATTCCAATTCTCGCAAGGCAAATACCTGTCTACCGGCACAGTCTACACAGTGGAAAATCGATAATGAAATGGGGAAAAACAGAACTGAGGCCAACGGGCGCCACGCGTGCTACTTATCCACCCGATGACGTCACCCTCGACGTAGGCCCTCGAGGGACCATTGACTCGACGACATCGACGCATGGCGCCCTCTGCCGAAATTTTTTTCCGAAGCAGCTGAAGCTGGATAGAATACATCAAAGATGAGGAATACGTTGGAGGAACATCCAATCTAAAGAACGTTACCAGTTGGTAAGTAACTTGTTCTTTTATACAATTCTTTAAGGATGGAGAAGAGCTCCTTAGTTCTCCATTTGGCGTTAGAAATTCTGTTGTTGTAGTTCTCCCTTTTTGTTTCTAAAATGGCAGATTTGTATGTGGTGGCGGCGGTTGCAAATTTATCCTTATTCTGTATTGATGTTTTATTTTTCCAAGACGCCTCTGCGTCTCCTTTAGCTTGATGTAAAGATTTCCATTTGGACATGAATCATTTGTTAATGTGTGCTTAGGGTTTGGCTTTCCTTAATTTAAGAGGGGCCAGTTGGTCCATCGCATTTAGAAGGTTCTTATTGTATAGTTCTATCTACCATTGTGGCTGGATCTAAGTCCGGAGGCAGCTGTTGCTGGGTAATGGGTTGACTTAAGGGAAGAATGCTTTCTAAGGAGATTAGGCAGTTGTTCCTAGTTAGGGCTGGTGGGGCTTGTATGTCCTTGGGTGATGGTGGTTTGGAATCAATGATTTTGAATGTGATGAAATTGTGGTCAGACCAAGCGCCAGGCGTATTGGCTAGGATTTTGGTATTGCAGTTAAAGTCTACAACCCAATGTAGAGTTCTGCCTTTGCAATGTGTTGGGTCAGCTATCCGCTGTGAAAAGCCTAGTTCTGAGAGGGTATTTTGGATATCTAATGCATTAGTATCTAGGTTGTCATGTAAACGTAAGTTCAAATCGCCCAGGAGTAGGATTTGTGAGTTAGGTTTGGTATTTTGTGTGAGGAGGAAGGTTATGTCATCCTCGAAGGATGATAGTAGGGCAGATGGTCTGTAAATAATGTGGATGAGGAGAGTCCACTCTGATGAGAACGGAAGTTTCACAGAGAGGAGTTCTCCAGAAGTAAAAGGGATGCTGTTGCTTTCTCTGATAGCTACAGTGTTTTTGGCAATGATAGCTACCCCTCCTCCTATCTTGGTGGTTCTATCAGCCCTGATAATATTGTACTCGTCTAAGACTGCTAGCATTAGAGCCGGGCCAGCAGCTGGCTGGATTGCCAGGAAGACTAATTCATTAGCTGTGATCAAGTCGGAGATGTCTAAAGCATGAGCAATTAGCGATCTTGCATTAATAAGGGCTTCCTTAATGGTGGCGGCTTCCGGTAGCGGTGGAAGAGCGAGGGTATTAAGTGTCGGCGTTGGAGCAAAGGGTGGTGTAACAGTCGAGCTAGGTGGGTTGAGGCTAGGGGACTTGTGTTGAGTGCATGGTCCTGTTGTGGTGTGAGAGCCAAGTCTCATGTTTCAGCAGGAGATCGGGCACGGCGCATTTGAGAAGTTGTATATGTCATGCACGGTGGGGCTAGTCAATGAGGGGTGACCGTTCAATTTGTGGGACCCGTTGCCTAGATTCTGTTGAACTGGCACAGTCGTAGGGGTGCAGAAGCTTATTAAGAGTAAGGTCGAAAACGATTGCAACAGAACTGAAAAGCAGATAATGGACATACTCCCGTAGGTGTATGGGGAATTCGCAGAACTCGCCATAGGTACGAAAAGGCACTTGTTGGATGGGAGCTATGTTAGTGTTGGGCAGGCTGAGTGCACCGGCCAGAGTCAGGCAGATTAGATACGCTCCCCAATGTCAGGCAGGCTGCACAGTACCGGGTGGCTAGGTGTAGTGCACAATATCAGGGTATGCAGGGTGCTGTACATGGTAATGGGGCAGTCTAGATGCAGTATTTAATAACGGAGTAGGCTAGATACCGTGCATAGCATAAGGGCAGGCTAGGAGCAGTACGTAGATATAGGGCAGGCTAGATGCAGTACACGATATTGGGCGGGCTGGGTGCAGTGCACAGTATCAGGAAAACTATATGCAGTACACAGTAGCAGGACCAACTGGGTACAATACACAATATCAGGGCAGGCTAAATGCAGTGCACAGGGGTATTTAATATGGTGAAAGAGAAAGCAGTGCACAATAGTTGTGCACTGTGGATAGGCAGGATAGGTGCAGTATACAATATCAAGCAAGCTATAAACAATACACAATATCAGGACCAGCTAGGTGCAATACACGATAACAGGGCAGGCAGTGCACAGTATCAGGCAAACTGTAAGAACTGTAAGAGTACATAATAACAGGCGAGCTATATACAGTACACACTATCAAGGTCAGTTGTATGCAGTGTTCGGTGTCAGAACAGGCTAGATGCATGCACAGTAATTGGGCAGGTTAGGGCAGTGGCTTAAGTAGTGCGTAAATAAGACATATACAGTTATACGTATAGGCAATGAGTGGTTTGCAGCAATAGGGGTATCAATAGCGCCTAAGCAGTTGTGAGGCATGCCGGATACATCAGTAAACCTTGTGGCACGGAGCAGTTTACCTCTGTAGGGGTACCAGTAGCACGTGAGCGGACACCCTCCGCGAGGCGGACACAAGCCATACAGAGAAAGGATGAGAGCGCAGAGGGGTAGTTGCGAGTGTAGGTGATTGCAATGAGTGGAATCTAGCAATAGGGGCTGCAACCACGCATGAGGTTATAGGCATAGAGTTACGGCATGAAGTGCTGAGTCGAAATGGTTACAGTCAGAAATATAACATCGGAAAGTACTTAGCCGTTTCTGCAAGGTAGCTGTGGCAAATTGCACGTAGAAGAACAGCCATAACGTTATCTTGTGGGAGTGACGATGGCATTGAATCCAACCCGAATAGACTTATTTTGACGGAAGATCTATTTGCGACCGGAATCAACCGGAAGTGCGAAAGGTATTGCTCAAGGGAATTTCCCCCGAGAGGAGCCCTGGGGGACGCGTTTGTGGTGGATGAAATTTCCCACTATTGTATGCGTTCCCTTCCGATTCCCGTCATTCCTCAGGTCATCAGGAGACTGAGACGCTTCGGGAACTGCATGATCCTTATTGCCCCGGATTGGGCCAGGAGAACGTGGTACCCGGACCTTCTAGACATGTCCATATGTCCTCCAGTACGTCTTCCTCAGAGAGAGAACCTTCTCTCTCAAATGTAGGGTCAGGTTCTCCATCCAGAGGTCAAAACGCTCAACCTTCATGCTTGGTATCTGAAAGGCTTAGATACAAGGATTGGAACCTTCCAGATGACATTATGGAGGTGTTGCTTTCGGCAAGAAGGCCATCAACAAAGTCTCTATACCGTTGCCGTTGGAAAAAGTTTTGCAAATGATGCAGAGAAAAGAATGTCGATCCTTTTCTATGTTCTATTCCGGAAGTGCTATCCTTTCTTCTGACCCTAGCACATAGAGGTCTGAATGTTGGAACCATTAAAGGTTATCTTGCGGCGCTTTCCAACTTCAAGCGCTCGTCGGAAGAATGCTCCTACTACAAACTTCCTTTGATAGTACAATTCTTAAAAGGACTCACTAATGTGTTTCCTCCTCACCCATTTCAAGTGCCAATTTGAGATCTCAATTTGGTCCTAAAATTCTTAATGTGTGCTCCTTTTGAGCCTTTGCACACGTGTCCATTAAGATTACTGACATGGAAAACTGCTTTCCTAGTTGCTTTAACATCTGCAAGAAGAGTGAGTGAATTGCAGGCACTGTCTTCTGGGCCACCCTATACCGTGTTCCATAAGGACAGAGTTGTGCTGAAGGTTAAACCCTCATTTTTACCAATAGTGGTATCTGAGTTTCATTTAAATCAAAAAATTGTTTTACATGCATTCTATCCTCCACCCCATCCTAGTAAGGAGGAGGAAAGATTACACAGGTTGGATCCAAAAAGAGCTTTAAGCTTTTATATCTCTAGGCTTTCTAGGTTTAGACTGGACAACCAACTGTTTATTGGCTACACAGGAAAAGGATTGGGTCAATCAGTAACAAAACAGACAATATCACGCTGGATTGTGCTTTGCATTTCGGAATGCTACAGACTAGAGGGAAAAGACCCACCAGAAGGTCTAAGGGCTCATTCCACCAGGGGCATCGCTTCATCTACAGCACTGCAAAGAGGTGTTCCTATAAGGTCCATTTGTGAAGCAGCGACTTGGTCATCACTGCATAACTTTTCAAAATGATATAACCTAGATGCTTCCCAATCTAAGGAGCTAAATTTTGGTAGAGCAGTCCTATACTCAGCTATCTGAAGATATTCAAAAAATCTAATCCCTCCTCCATAAAAATTATCCTTACTGCTTTGGGAGTCTATCAAAGATGAGGAATACGTTGGAGGACACTCGAAGAACAAGTTACTTACCAACTGGTAACGTTCTTTCGATTGGATGTTCCTCCAACGTATTCCTCATCGCCCTCCCAACCTACCCTTCTGTAGATTTTTCCCAGGCTGTTGCCATTCCAATTCTCGCAAGGCAAATACCTGTCTACCGGCACAGTCTACACAGTGGAAAATCGATAATGAAATGGGGAAAAACAGAACTGAGGCCAACGGGCGCCACGCGTGCTACTTATACACCCGATGACGTCACCCTCGACGGAGGCCCTCGAGGGACCATTGACTCGACGACATCGACCCACGGCGCCCTCTGCCAA
The DNA here is from genome assembly GCF_040938575.1 of Ambystoma mexicanum. Taxonomy (NCBI): domain Eukaryota; kingdom Metazoa; phylum Chordata; class Amphibia; order Caudata; family Ambystomatidae; genus Ambystoma; species Ambystoma mexicanum. Next base: position 1,136,229,273 of record NC_090933.1, on the reverse strand, counting down.
CATTTTTTTCCGAAGCAGCTGAAGCTGGATAGAATACATCAAAGATGAGGAATACGTTGGAGGAACATCCAATCTAAAGAACGTTACCAGTTGGTAAGTAACTTGTTCTTTTATACAATTCTTTAAGGATGGAGAAGAGCTCCTTAGTTCTCCATTTGGCGTTAGAAATTCTGTTGTTGTAGTTCTCCCTTTTTGTTTCTAAAATGGCAGATTTGGATGTGGTGGCGGCGGTTGCAAATTTATCCTTATTCTGTATTGATGTTTTATTTTTCCAAGACGCCTCTGCGTCTCCTTTAGCTTGATGTAAAGATTTCCATTTGGACATTAATCATTTGTTAATGTGTGCTTAGGGTTTGGCTTTCCTTAATTTAAGAGGGGCCAGTTGGTCCATGGCATTTAGAAGGTTCTTATTGCATAGTTCTATCTACCATTGTGGCTGGATCTAAGTCCGGAGGCAGCTGTTGCTGGGTAATGGGTTGACTTAAGGGAAGAATGCTTTCTAAGGAGATTAGGCAGTTGTTCCTAGTTAGGGCTGGTGGGGCTTGTATGTCCTTGGGTGATGGTGGTTTGGAATCAATGATTTTGAATGTGATGAAATTGTGGTCAGACCAAGCGCCAGGCGTATTGGCTAGGATTTTGGTATTGCAGTTAAAGTCTACAACCCAATGTAGAGTTCTGCCTTTGCAATGTGTTGGGTCAGCTATCCGCTGTGAAAAGCCTAGTTCTGAGAGGGTATTTTGGATATCTAATGCATTAGTATCTAGGTTGTCATGTAAACTTAAGTTCAAATCGCCCAGGAGTAGGATTTGTGAGTTAGGTTTGGTATTTTGTGTGAGGAGGAAGGTTATGTCATCCTCGAAGGATGATAGTAGGGCAGATGGTCTGTAAATAATGTGGATGAGGAGAGTCCACTCTGATGAGAACGGAAGTTTCACAGAGAGGAGTTCTCCAGAAGTAAAAGGGATGCTGTTGCTTTCTCTGATAGCTACAGTGTTTTTGGCAATGATAGCTACCCCTCCTCCTATCTTGGTGGTTCTATCAGCCCTGATAATATTGTACTCGTCTAAGACTGCTAGCATTAGAGCCGGGCCAGCAGCTGGCTGGATTGCCAGGAAGACTAATTCATTAGCTGTGATCAAGTCGGAGATGTCTAAAGCATGAGCAATTAGCGATCTTGCATTAATAAGGGCTTCCTTAATGGTGGCGGCTTCCGGTAGCGGTGGAATAGCGAGGGTATTAAGTGTCGGCGTTGGAGCAAAGGGTGGTGTAACAGTCAAGCTAGGGGGGTTGAGGCTAGGGGACTTGTGTTGAGTGCATCGTCCTGTTGTGGTGTGAGAGCCAAGTCTCATGTTTCAGCAGGAGATCGGGCACGGCGCATTTGAGAAGTTGTATATGTCATGCACGGTGGGGCTAGTCAATGAGGGGTGACCGTTCAATTTGTGGGACCCGTTGCCTAGATTCTGTTGAACTGGCACAGTCGTAGGGGTGCAGAAGCTTATTAAGAGTAAGGTCGAAATCGATTGCAACAGAACTGAAAGGCAGATAATGGACATACTCCCGTAGGTGTATGGGGAATTCGCAGAACTCGCCATAGGTATGAAAAGGCACTTGTTGGATGGGAGCTATGTTAGTGTTGGGCAGGCTGAGTGCACCGGCCAGAGTCAGGCAGATTAGATACGCTCCCCAATGTCAGGCAGGCTGCACAGTACCGGGTGGCTAGGTGTAGTGCACAATATCAGGGTATGCAGGGTGCTGTACATGGTAATGGGGCAGTCTAGATGCAGTATTTAATAACAGAGTAGGCTAGATACCGTGCATAGCATAAGGGCAGGCTAGGAGCAGTACGTAGATATAGGGCAGGCTAGATGCAGTACACGATATTGGGCGGGCTGGGTGCAGTGCACAGTATCAGGAAAACTATATGCAGTACACAGTAGCAGGACCAACTGGGTACAATACACAATATCAGGGCAGGCTAAATGCAGTGCACAGGGGTATTTAATATGGTGAAAGAGAAAGCAGTGCACAATAGTTGTGCACTGTGGATAGGCAGGATAGGTGCAGTATACAATATCAAGCAAGCTATAAACAATACACAATATCAGGACCAGCTAGGTGCAGTACACGATAACAGGGCAGGCAGTGCACAGTATCAGGCAAACTGTAAGAACTGTAAGAGTACATAATAACAGGCAAGCTATATACAGTACACACTATCAAGGTCAGTTGTATGCAGTGTTCGGTGTCAGAACAGGCTAGATGCATGCACAGTAATTGGGCAGGTTAGGGCAGTGGCTAAAGTAGTGCGTAAATAAGACATATACAGTTATACGTATAGGCAATGAGTGGTTTGCAGCAATAGGGGTATCAATAGCGCCTAAGCAGTTGTGAGGCACGCCGGATACATCAGTAAACCTTGTGGCACGGAGCAGTTTACCTCTATAGGGGTACCAGTAGCACGTGAGCGGACACCCTCCGCGAGGCGGACACAAGCCATACAGAGAAAGGATGAGAGCCAGAGGGGTAGTTGCGATTGTAGGTGATTGCAATGAGTGGAATCTAGCAATAGGGGCTGCAACCACCCATGAGGTTATAGGCATAGAGTTACGGCATGAAGTGCTGAGTCGAAATGGTTACAGTCAGAAATATAACATCGGAAAGTACTTAGCCGTTTCTGCAAGGTAGCTGTGGCAAATTGCACGTAGAAGAACAGCCATAACGTGATCTTGTGGGAGTGACGATGGCATTGAATCCAACCCGAATAGACTTATTTTGACGGAAGGTCTATTTGCGACCGGAATCAACCGGAAGTGCGAAAGGTATTGCTTAAGGGAATTTCCCCCGAGAGGAGCCCTGGGGGATGCGTTTGTGGTGGAGTGAAATTTCCCACTATTGTATGCGTTCCCTTCCGATTCCCGTCATTCCTCAGGTCATCAGGAGACTGAGACGCCTCGGGAACTGCATGATCCTAATTGCCCCGGATTGGGCCAGGAGAACGTGGTACCCGGACCTTCTAGACATGTCCATATGTCCTCCAGTACGTCTTCCTCAGAGAGAGAACCTTCTCTCTCAAATGTAGGGTCAGGTTCTCCATCCAGAGGTCAAAACGCTCAACCTTCATGCTTGGTATCTGAAAGGCTGAGATACAAGGATTGGAACCTTCCAGATGACATTATGGAAGTGTTGCTTTCGGCAAGAAGGCCATCAACAAAGTCTCTATACCGTTGCCGTTGGAAAAAGTTTTGCAAATGATGCAGAGAAAAGAATGTCGATCCTTTTCTATGTTCTATTCCGGAAGTGCTATCCTTTCTTCTGACCCTAGCACATAGAGGTCTGAATGTTGGAACCATTAAAGGTTATCTTGCGGCGCTTTCCAACTTCAAGCGCTCGTCGGAAGAATGCTCCTACTACAAACTTCCTTTGATAGTACAATTCTTAAAAGGACTCACTAATGTGTTTCCTCCTCACCCATTTCAAGTGCCAATTTGAGATCTCAATTTGGTCCTAAAATTCTTAATGTGTGCTCCTTTTGAGCCTTTGCACACGTGTCCATTAAGATTACTGACATGGAAAACTGCTTTCCTAGTTGCTTTAACATCTGCAAGAAGAGTGAGTGAATTGCAGGCACTGTCTTCTGGGCCACCCTATACCGTGTTCCATAAGGACAGAGTTGTGCTGAAGGTTAAACCCTCATTTTTACCAATAGTGGTATCTGAGTTTCATTTAAATCAAAAAATTGTTTTACATGCATTCTATCCTCCACCCCATCCTAGTAAGGAGGAGGAAAGATTACACAGGTTGGATCCAAAAAGAGCTTTAAGCTTTTATATCTCTAGGCTTTCTAGGTTTAGACTGGACAACCAACTGTTTATTGGCTACACAGGAAAAGGATTGGGTCAATCAGTAACAAAACAGACAATATCACGCTGGATTGTGCTTTGCATTTCGGAATGCTACAGACTAGAGGGAAAAGACCCACCAGAAGGTCTAAGGGCTCATTCCACCAGGGGCATCGCTTCATCTACAGCACTGCAAAGAGGTGTTCCTATAAGGTCCATTTGTGAAGCAGCGACTTGGTCATCACTGCATACCTTTTCAAAATGATATAACCTAGATGCTTCCCAATCTAAGGAGCTAAATTTTGGTAGAGCAGTCCTATACTCAGCTATCTGAAGATATTCAAAAAATCTAATCCCTCCTCCATAAAAATTATCCTTACTGCTTTGGGAGTCTATCAAAGATGAGGAATACGTTGGAGGACACTCGAAGAACAAGTTACTTACCAACTGGTAACGTTCTTTCGATTGGATGTTCCTCCAACGTATTCCTCATCGCCCTCCCAACCTACCCTTCTGTAGATTTTTCCCAGGCTGTTGCCATTCCAATTCTCGCAAGGCAAATACCTGTCTACCGGCACAGTCTACACAGTGGAAAATCGATAATGAAATGGGGAAAAACAGAACTGAGGCCAACGGGCGCCACGCGTGCTACTTATACACCCGATGACGTCACCCTCGACGGAGGCCCTCGAGGGACCATTGACTCGACGACATCGACCCACGGCGCCCTCTGCCAACATTTTTTTCCGAAGCAGCTGAAGCTGGATAGAATACATCAAAGATGAGGAATACGTTGGAGGAACATCCAATCTAAAGAACGTTACCAGTTGGTAAGTAACTTGTTCTTTTATACAATTCTTTAAGGATGGAGAAGAGCTCCTTAGTTCTCCATTTGGCGTTAGAAATTCTGTTGTTGTAGTTCTCCCTTTTTGTTTCTAAAATGGCAGATTTGTATGTGGTGGCGGCGGTTGCAAATTTATCCTTATTCTGTATTGATGTTTTATTTTTCCAAGACGCCTCTGCGTCTCCTTTAGCTTGATGTAAAGATTTCCATTTGGACATTAATCATTTGTTAATGTGTGCTTAGGGTTTGGCTTTCCTTAATTTAAGAGGGGCCAGTTGGTCCATGGCATTTAGAAGGTTCTTATTGTATAGTTCTATCTACCATTGTGGCTGGATCTAAGTCCGGAGGCAGCTGTTGCTGGGTAATGGGTTGACTTAAGGGAAGAATGCTTTCTAAGGAGATTAGGCAGTTGTTCCTAGTTAGGGCTGGTGGGGCTTGTATGTCCTTGGGTGATGGTGGTTTGGAATCAATGATTTTGAATGTGATGAAATTGTGGTCAGACCAAGCGCCAGGCGTATTGGCTAGGATTTTGGTATTGCAGTTAAAGTCTACAACCCAATGTAGAGTTCTGCCTTTGCAATGTGTTGGGTCAGCTATCCGCTGTGAAAAGCCTAGTTCTGAGAGGGTATTTTGGATATCTAATGCATTAGTATCTAGGTTGTCATGTAAACTTAAGTTCAAATCGCCCAGGAGTAGGATTTGTGAGTTAGGTTTGGTATTTTGTGTGAGGAGGAAGGTTATGTCATCCTCGAAGGATGATAGTAGGGCAGATGGTCTGTAAATAATGTGGATGAGGAGAGTCCACTCTGATGAGAACAGAAGTTTCACAGAGAGGAGTTCTCCAGAAGTAAAAGGGATGCTGTTGCTTTCTCTGATAGCTACAGTGTTTTTGGCAATGATAGCTACCCCTCCTCCTATCTTGGTGGTTCTATCAGCCCTGATAATATTGTACTCGTCTAAGACTGCTAGCATTAGAGCCGGGCCAGCAGCTGGCTGGATTGCCAGGAAGACTAATTCATTAGCTGTGATCAAGTCGGAGATGTCTAAAGCATGAGCAATTAGCGATCTTGCATTAATAAGGGCTTCCTTAATGGTGGCGGCTTCCGGTAGCGGTGGAAGAGCGAGGGTATTAAGTGTCGGCGTTGGAGCAAAGGGTGGTGTAACAGTCAAGCTAGGGGGGTTGAGGCTAGGGGACTTGTGTTGAGTGCATCGTCCTGTTGTGGTGTGAGAGCCAAGTCTCATGTTTCAGCAGGAGATCGGGCACGGCGCATTTGAGAAGTTGTATATGTCATGCACGGTGGGGCTAGTCAATGAGGGGTGACCGTTCAATTTGTGGGACCCGTTGCCTAGATTCTGTTGAACTGGCACAGTCGTAGGGGTGCAGAAGCTTATTAAGAGTAAGGTCGAAATCGATTGCAACAGAACTGAAAGGCAGATAATGGACATACTCCCGTAGGTGTATGGGGAATTCGCAGAACTCGCCATAGGTATGAAAAGGCACTTGTTGGATGGGAGCTATGTTAGTGTTGGGCAGGCTGAGTGCACCGGCCAGAGTCAGGCAGATTAGATACGCTCCCCAATGTCAGGCAGGCTGCACAGTACCGGGTGGCTAGGTGTAGTGCACAATATCAGGGTATTCAGGGTGCTGTACATGGTAATGGGGCAGTCTAGATGCAGTATTTAATAACAGAGTAGGCTAGATACTGTGCATAGCATAAGGGCAGGCTAGGAGCAGTACGTAGATATAGGGCAGGCTAGATGCAGTACACGATATTGGGCGGGCTGGGTGCAGTGCACAGTATCAGGAAAACTATATGCAGTACACAGTAGCAGGACCAACTGGGTACAATACACAATATCAGGGCAGGCTAAATGCAGTGCACAGGGGTATTTAATATGGTGAAAGAGAAAGCAGTGCACAATAGTTGTGCACTGTGGATAGGCAGGATAGGTGCAGTATACAATATCAAGCAAGCTATAAACAATACACAATATCAGGACCAGCTAGGTGCAGTACACGATAACAGGGCAGGCAGTGCACAGTATCAGGCAAACTGTAAGAACTGTAAGAGTACATAATAACAGGCAAGCTATATACAGTACACACTATCAAGGTCAGTTGTATGCAGTGTTCGGTGTCAGAACAGGCTAGATGCATGCACAGTAATTGGGCAGGTTAGGGCAGTGGCTAAAGTAGTGCGTAAATAAGACATATACAGTTATACGTATAGGCAATGAGTGGTTTGCAGCAATAGGGGTATCAATAGCGCCTAAGCAGTTGTGAGGCACGCCGGATACATCAGTAAACCTTGTGGCACGGAGCAGTTTACCTCTATAGGGGTACCAGTAGCACGTGAGCGGACACCCTCCGCGAGGCGGACACAAGCCATACAGAGAAAGGATGAGAGCCAGAGGGGTAGTTGCGATTGTAGGTGATTGCAATGAGTGGAATCTAGCAATAGGGGCTGCAACCACCCATGAGGTTATAGGCATAGAGTTACGGCATGAAGTGCTGAGTCGAAATGGTTACAGTCAGAAATATAACATCGGAAAGTACTTAGCCGTTTCTGCAAGGTAGCTGTGGCAAATTGCACGTAGAAGAACAGCCATAACGTGATCTTGTGGGAGTGACGATGGCATTGAATCCAACCCGAATAGACTTATTTTGACGGAAGGTCTATTTGCGACCGGAATCAACCGGAAGTGCGAAAGGTATTGCTTAAGGGAATTTCCCCCGAGAGGAGCCCTGGGGGACGCGTTTGTGGTGGAGTGAAATTTCCCACTATTGTATGCGTTCCCTTCCGATTCCCGTCATTCCTCAGGTCATCAGGAGACTGAGACGCCTCGGGAACTGTATGATCCTAATTGCCCCGGATTGGGCCAGGAGAACGTGGTACCCGGACCTTCTAGACATGTCCATATGTCCTCCAGTACGTCTTCCTCAGAGAGAGAACCTTCTCTCTCAAATGTAGGGTCAGGTTCTCCATCCAGAGGTCAAAACGCTCAACCTTCATGCTTGGTATCTGAAAGGCTGAGATACAAGGATTGGAACCTTCCAGATGACATTATGGAGGTGTTGCTTTCGGCAAGAAGGCCATCAACAAAGTCTCTATACCGTTGCCGTTGGAAAAAGTTTTGCAAATGGTGCAGAGAAAAGAATGTCGATCCTTTTCTATGTTCTATTCCGGAAGTGCTATCCTTTCTTCTGACCCTAGCACATAGAGGTCTGAATGTTGGAACCATTAAAGGTTATCTTGCGGCGCTTTCCAACTTCAAGCGCTCGTCGGAAGAATGCTCCTACTACACACTTCCTTTGATAGTACAATTCTTAAAAGGACTCACTAATGTGTTTCCTCCTCACCCATTTCAAGTGCCAATTTGAGATCTCAATTTGGTCCTAAAATTCTTAATGTGTGCTCCTTTTGAGCCTTTGCACACGTGTCCATTAAGATTACTGACATGGAAAACTGCTTTCCTAGTTGCTTTAACATCTGCAAGAAGAGTGAGTGAATTGCAGGCACTGTCTTCTGGGCCACCCTATACCGTGTTCCATAAGGACAGAGTTGTGCTGAAGGTTAAACCCTCATTTTTACCAATAGTGGTATCTGAGTTTCATTTAAATCAAAAAATTGTTTTACTTGCATTCTATCCTCCACCCCATCCTAGTAAGGAGGAGGAAAGATTACACAGGTTGGATCCAAAAAGAGCTTTAAGCTTTTATATCTCTAGGCTTTCTAGGTTTAGAGTGGACAACCAACTGTTTATTGGCTACACAGGAAAAGGATTGGGTCAATCAGTAACAAAACAGACAATATCACGCTGGATTGTGCTTTGCATTTCGGAATGCTACAGACTAGAGGGAAAAGACCCACCAGAAGGTCTAAGGGCTCATTCCACCAGGGGCATCGCTTCATCTACAGCACTGCAAAGAGGTGTTCCTATAAGGTCCATTTGTGAAGCAGCGACTTGGTCATCACTGCATACCTTTTCAAAATGATATAACCTAGATGCTTCCCAATCTAAGGAGCTAAATTTTGGTAGAGCAGTCCTATACTCAGCTATCTGAAGATATTCAAAAAATCTAATCCCTCCTCCATAAAAATTATCCTTACTGCTTTGGGAGTCTATCAAAGATGAGGAATACGTTGGAGGACACTCGAAGAACAAGTTACTTACCAACTGGTAACGTTCTTTCGATTGGATGTTCCTCCAACGTATTCCTCATCGCCCTCCCAACCTACCCTTCTGTAGATTTTTCCCAGGCTGTTGCCATTCCAATTCTCGCAAGGCAAATACCTGTCTACCGGCACAGTCTACACAGTGGAAAATCGATAATGAAATGGGGAAAAACAGAACTGAGGCCAACGGGCGCCACGCGTGCTACTTATACACCCGATGACGTCACCCTCGACGGAGGCCCTCGAGGGACCATTGACTCGACGACATCGACCCACGGCGCCCTCTGCCAACATTTTTTTCCGAAGCAGCTGAAGCTGGATAGAATACATCAAAGATGAGGAATACGTTGGAGGAACATCCAATCTAAAGAACGTTACCAGTTGGTAAGTAACTTGTTCTTTTATACAATTCTTTAAGGATGGAGAAGAGCTCCTTAGTTCTCCATTTGGCGTTAGAAATTCTGTTGTTGTAGTTGTTAAAACGGATTTCTGAACTCTGTCCTGGTGGCGCAGAAGTTCAGAAGGCCAACCTAATTACTTGGAACAGGGTAACCTCTGGACGAGCCAGACCAATCAAGGTAGCGATCGCGGCGGTCAAGACTAGGTCTCAAGAGGGGTGAGGGCGACTGAAAGCCCGCAATGAGCACACAAAGCAAGAGCGGTTACAAACTACTCCAAACAGTTGTTATATCAAAAATATATACACATTTATTTTAAGGCCTTTAAAACAATGACCGTAGCGAGAAAATCACAATATCACAATATTAAGCCAACACATACCATATCAACACAATATATATACAAATACGACAGTCGCAAGCGTTATATGCACGAAATGTGTAGTCCACCTGAAAGGGAAGGAAAACAGGCAGTGCGATAATGCTTTAGACTCAGTTCGCCTTCAGAGGCACCTAACTAGATGGAAGTCCGAGCCCTGCGAAGAGTGGAGCCTTGTGCTCAAAGTACCTGCACACGCTGGTGCCAACGGGCAAAAGGAGAAGCTCTTCGGAGGACGTCAGGCAGTTCGGGTTAGTGCACAACAGAAGAAGAACAGGTTCCGCGACTCAAGCGCAGCCTCCACAGTGAGCAGAAGCAGAGCGCGAGTACGGACAAAAGGGTGCTGTTTTTACACAGCGGGGAAAAGCAATGGGCTACTGCAGGAGGGCGACCAGATCCTAGCTATACTACTCACCGGTCCCCGATGCAAGCAGACCCAGGCTTCTCCACGTTAGTTTCAGCAGCTGGCAGGTTCAGAACAGCCGGGAATGCCTCGTCGTCGTGTAGAGAAAAAAGACGTCCCAATCGAAGAAACCTGCACAGTTTTGTCACCACCGCAGGGCAACGGAGCGGCCGTGTGTATCCGAGCCAAATGTACACTACTCACTTCAGACTTGGGAACGTCAAGTGTACGAAGCGTGTGAGAGTGACCAGGACTCGAAATACAACACAACCTGGCGGCGGTTACAGAGCAGGACTCCCTTGTAAGCTGGTCAGTCAACTGGATGGCCCAGAGACGCTTCCGAAGGCTTACTGGCAGGAGATGATGAAGTCGCCGAGAATAGCTGTTCCTGCTATTCCAAAGGTCGAAGCACCAGTACAAGCCTTCTGGTTCGATCAAAGGAGGAAAGGGTTTCACAGGACGACAGCAGTGCAAAGGAGTCCTTCAGCGGGTCACCAGCGATTCCTCAGTCCAGCCTCTTGGTTGCAGGATACTTGGCTCCTGTATTCCTTCGTTCGTGAGAACTCAGGAGATCGACATGGTAGTGGTGTTTCTAGCCCCCTCTTATCCACGGTTCCCTTTCCGCCAAAACGGAGGGGAGCCAATGGGAGATCCGCTCATCAACACACACACCATACGTGGACCAATCACGGACCACGGTGGTCCCAGGCATTCACACCACCCTAGACTCTCTGGCACCCAGGATGTGTATTGGGACCAGACATCCCAGCCCACACCCTGGAGGCACACAAAAGACATGTAGAAGCCCGCGAAAGCAACCACGTTTCGCGGGAAAGTACATGCCCAAATAAGGAAGGCCCCGGGTCGCTCGACCTGGGGAAGGTGAAGGGAGCAAGACGGTCAGTGGACAGGACAAAGGAGCCTCGTGGTCTGGCCATTTTGGGAGCCAGGCCACCATTTTGGGTTCAGTGCGAAAAACGCGCTCAGAACGCCAAAAGGAGCTCAAAATACACAAAACGATCACTGCCACCATTCCAATCCCTGAATGACTTGCACCGATCAAATACAATCCTAGTCGAGTATCTAGGGCCTGTAGAAGGCTAGAGACCCAAGAGAGCTGTAACTTAGCTTACAGTGCCCTCTTGTGTCATGTTGCACTAAAGCCGCAACATGATAAAGGAAACTACGGGAAACAGCGTTCCCCGGTACTGACTGTCTTAAGGGCATGTCAGTTTCCCCATAAGAAAAGGAGCGAAAGCCCAGAGGAGTGCGGCAGAAGGCTGCACTTCTCTGGCAAAGTCAAGAACAAGGTGAAAAACAACAGCAAAAAGTTTAGGGGTTGCCACATGGAAGGAAAATTACCTACAATTACGAAATCTTTCCTAACACTCGCCCCTCACAGACTATGGACAGGGGGAACTAATCCACCCCTGGATGAGTCTCTTGTTCAGGTCGGTTAAACATTCTGGACAACCCATCAGCATTGCTATGTTGGACACCTGGCCTATGCTCAATAGTGAAGTCGAAGCCTTGTAGACTTATGGACCACCTAAGCAACTTTGGATTCTCCCCCTTCATGTTCATTAGCCACTTTAACGGTTTATGGTCAGTCTGCACATTGAAGTGGGTCCCATAGAGGTAGGGCCTCAGCTTCCTTAGGGCCCACACAACAGAGAAACATTCTTTCTCTACCGTGGACCATCTGAGCTCTCTGTCCTTAAGCTGGCGACTAATAAAACCGATAGGGTGTTCCTTACCCTTCTCATCTACTTGTGATAGTACAGCTCCTATCCCAGTGTCAGAGGCGTCCGTCTGCACGATAAAAGGTCTTTGATAATCAGGGGCCCTGAGGACAGGGGCCTGGCACAAGGAGTCTTTCAAGCCATTGAAGGCCTTCTCACACTCGTCGGTCCAAGTTACCTTCTTGGGTTTCTTCGGAGTTGTGAGGGCAGTCAGAGGGGCAGCTATGGTGCCATAGTCTGCCACAAAATTGCGGTAATACCCTGTGAGTCCTAAGAAGGCTCTCACTTGGGTTTGCGTAGTGGGGGTAGGCCAGTCTTGTACTGCTTGTACTTTACTGGGTAGAGGCTGTATCCTCCCTCCACCTACTTCATGTCCAAGGTAAACCACTGAGCCTTGTCCAATCTGGCATTTACTAGCCTTTATGGTCAAGTGGGCTTTCTGAAGAGCCTGGAGCACAATCCCGAGGTGTTTCACATGGTCTTCCCAGGTGGCACTGAAAACTGCTATATCGTCCAGATATGCAAGACAGAATTCGTCCAACCCATTCAACACATGATTCACAAGCCTCTGGAAAGCGGCAGGTGCATTCTTCAACCCGAACGGCATTACCCGGAATTGGTAAAGGCCGTCTGGAGTAGAAAATGCTGTCTTCTCCTTGGCATGCTCTGCTAAAGCTTTTTGCCAATAGCCAGCAGTGAGGTCAAACGTGCTGAGGTACTTGGAGGCACCCAAAGTATCCACCAGCTCATCTGTTCGAGGCAAGGGGTGGGCATCTGTCTTGGTGACAGCATTCAGAGCCCTGTAATCCACGCAGAACCTCAATTCAGAAGTGCCTGCCTTTGGAACCAACACCACTGGGCTGGACCAAGGACTACTAGAGGGTTCAATCACCCCAAGGTCTAACATCTTGTTGACCTCGGTCTTAATATAAGACCGTACTTTGTCTGACATCCTGTATCCCCTACTTTTGGTAGGTACACTGTCTCCTGTGTCAATGTTATGTTTGCACCAAGGTGTCAAACCAGGGGACTGTGAAAACAGGGGGGAAAACTGCCTAAGCAAACTTTTCACCTCAGCCTGCTGATCAGAAGTCAGGTGAGGGGCCACTCGGACACCCTCAAAGGAGCTATCTGAAGGACCGCTCTGGAACAGGTCGGGGAGAGGTTCAGACTCCTCTTCCTCAACGTCTGAAGCCAGTAGCAGTGCTGCGATTTCGACTCTTGGGACGAAAGCCTTCAGCCTATTCACGTGAAACACTTTTGGAGCCTGTCCAGGCCTTCCAAGGTCCACTAAATAGTTAACCTCACCCAGGGGCTCCACCACTGTGTAAGGGCCTGACCATTTGTCCTGTAAAGCTCGAGGCCTTATGGGATTCATGATCAGGACTTGCTGACCAGGTGTAAAGTTGATGAGGGAAGCTTTCTGGTCGTACCAATGTTTCACCAGCGCTTGTCCTGCCTTCAATTTATCACTAGCCAAGCCCATCAGAAGTACCATCCGTTTTCTGAGCCCTAGCACATAATCAACTACATTGGTAGTAACAGGGGGAGTGGGCATCTCCCATCCCTCTTTGACGATGGCTAAGGGTCCCCGTACGGGATGACCGAACAGAAGTTCGAAGGGGCTGAAGCCAACACCCTCCTGTGGTACCTCTCGGTAGGCAAACAGTAAGCATGGTAACAGAAGATCCCATTTTCTTCTCTGAGGCTCCTCCAGAGCCCCAATCATGCTCTTTAACGTTCTGTTGAAACGTTCCACCAGACCATTGGTCTGGGGGTGGTATGCAGAAGAGAACTTGTAGGTGACCCCACATTCTTTCCACATAGCCTGCATATACTTCGACATAAAGTTGCTGCCACGATCTGACACAACTTCTTTAGGGAAGCCAACCCTAGTAAATATGCCGAGTAAAGCTTTTGCAACTGACTTGGCAGTTACAGTTTTCAATGGGATGGCCTCAGGATACCTGGTTGCATGGTCGACCAGCACCAGGATAAACCTATTGCCTGAGGATGTTTGCGGGTCAAGGGGACCAACGATGTCGATCCCTACCCTTTCCAATGGTACCCCCACAACTGGGAGCGGTACCAACGGAGCTTGGATTGTCGTGCCAACCTTACCAGACAACTGGCAGGAGGCACAACTCCTGCAGTGACTTTCTACTTGCACCCCCATCTTGGGCCAGTAGAAGTGCATGGATAACCTTTGCTTGGTCCTCTTCATACCAAGGTGACCAGCAAGGGGAACTTCATGCGCCAACTGCAGGAGGAAGGGCCTAACAGCAAGGTAAACCACCAACCTCCTATGGTCTCCTTCTGTAGACTCTGTGGGCTCGCTATACAGGAGTCCACCTTCCCAATAAATCCTATGCGTCCCAGGAGGTTCACCCTCAAGCTGGGAGCAGGCCTGTCTCCTTAGGCCTTCCAGAGATGGGCACTCACGTTGACCTTTACTGAATTCGTCCCTATCAGGACCTCCTTCAACTAACAAGTCTTTTAGTTCAGGATGATCGTTGGGGTCGAATACGTCAGGCATCGCCACCTCCTCGTCAGGCCCGGGCGATTGACCAACTTCCTCCACCGCAGTGGTAGGCGAGCTCGGGGGAATATTGTCTTTCCCTCGTCGTGACTTGTCGACTCCTTTCGCCTTGGGTTTCCCCTTCGTCTGGGGCGGCGTATTGGACTTGGCCAATGCTGCCCGTGCTTGAGACCGTGTGTAGGGTCTTTCGGCAGTGTCTCCTACGAGCCCTAAAGCTCTGAGATCATTACCCAACAAGACCTTTCCCGGGACGTTTCTCTGAATGCTCAATGGAATCCTGACTGCTGTACCATTTAAAGTAAGATTTACAGGTATTACTGGAAACATACGGAGGGGGCCGTCAGCCAACTTAGTGGGCATCAGAGTAGCTCTGGCAACTTCCTCTGAGTCTACCAAGGTAGAATCCACTACAGTGCGACTGCACCCACTATCCCTAAGAGCTGGAGTATCCCCTCCATTGATCAGCACACTGTCTTTAAAGTAGTGCTTGGTATTATCCGGAATCCTAGCATAAGCCTCTGCGACTTTAGGCTCCCAGGAACCCAGGGACACTAAAACTACCTCAGCCTCTATCCCGCTGGGAAATGAGTCTGAGGAGAAGGATGCTCCTGTAATCTCTTCTTCCTCGTAGGAGGAGAAGGCCAGATTAGCGGAGTGGACCCCCAAAGGTCTAACCTTACAACGGGGATCCCCCTTCACGTGGTCAGTTGCTCCACAAGAAAAACAAGCCCCAGTGGGTCTGTTTACGTAGGGAGGCTTATTGTAACCAGAGTTCTGTTTCGGAGGCTGACCTCCACTACCCTGTGAGTTCTCTTGTGTCTTACCCTTGTTTTTCTTTTTGTGGCCCTTATGGGAAGAAGATTTAGCAGATTCCCCACCCTCCATATCTTTGGACTTTTTCCCTTCCTCCTGCTTACCAGGATGAGTTTTGTCCTTATGGGACACTCGATGTGACACCCATAAGTCTGCTGCAATGGCCAGCTTCTTAGGATCTATCTCCTTCAAATCGGCCAAATGCTGCTTAAGCTCCGGGGAAGAAGAAGCAAAAATGTGTTCCAGCATGACAAGATTTATCATGCCTTCGAAGGTAGAAACCTTATAACCTTCGACCCAGCCAGTTAAGTTTTTCAAGGATTCAGTGACATAAGATACCCAAGTACCACCTTCCTTTTTCTTATACTCTCTGAAACGTTTCAAATATTGGGCCGGAGTCTTCCCAAACTTTAAAATGAGAGTTTGCTTTAACATTGCGAAATCAGCTCGCTCAGCCTTCGACATTTCCATAATGGCACTACAGCCAGAATGGGGCAGTCTGCTGAGTAACCATGCAATCTTATCAGCATTGTCAACTTGTTGAACTTCGCATGCATACTCAAACGCATTCAGCCAGTCCATAATGTCATTCCTTTCTTCATACACACTGAGCAGATCTTTCGGAAACCGTGGATGAGAGGAAGCCCCAGACCCATGTCCAGGACCCTTGGACCCATTTGCAACCTGAAGCTTGGCCAGTTCCAACTGGTGATCCCTGTCTTTTTGTTTTTCTGCCTGTTCGATTTTTAGTTTGGCTATGCTGAATTCAAGCTCCTGCTGCCTAAACCGCAGCTCTTGCTTCTTGAATTCAAGCATAGCCTCCCCATCAGCACTGGCAGAGGAAACATTAGACATCACATCCTCCCTGTCCTCGTGGTCGCGATGGATCAGTGCAGCGGCAGAACCGTCGGTTCTACCAGTGAGAGCAGCCCCACCACCTTCTGCACTGTCCTCAGAAGTAATAGCGTCAAGCTGCGCTTCTTGCCACGCCACGATTCTTTGGATCATTTCCAATTTCGTGCCTTGAGAGGAAACACCTCTCTCCGCACACATCTTCTTCAATGTTTCTGATTTGGAAGCATTTAAAGTTAACAAGGTATTTGTTTCCATACTGTTTGATAGGACTATGGCCTTTTTAAAGTTATACTACAACAATTCACTACATGTACTGGTTGGAATAACCTGAAATGCCTTAGTTCGTGCGCAACACTGGATACCTTCAGTCGTATCCCACCGCTGTACACCAATTTGTTAAGACGGATTTCTGAACTCTGTCCTGGTGGCGCAGAAGTTCAGAAGGCCAACCTAATTACTTGGAACAGGGTAAACTCTGGACGAGCCAGACCAATCAAGGTAGCGATCGCGGCGGTCAAGGCTAGGTCTCAAGAGGGGTGAGGGTGACTGAAAGCCCGCAATGAGCACACAAAGCAAGAGCGCTTACAAACTACTCCAAACAGTTGTTATATCAAAAATATATACACATTTATTTTAAGGCCTTTAAAACAATGACCGTAGCGAGAAAATCACAATATCACAATATTAAGCCAACACATACCATATCAACACAATATATATACAAATACGACAGTCGCAAGCATTATATGCACGAAATGTGTAGTCCACCTGAAAGGGAAGGAAAACAGGCAGTGCGATAATGCTTTAGACTCAGTTCGCCTTCAGAGGCACCTAACTAGATGGAAGTCCGAGCCCTGCGTAGAGTGGAGCCTTGTGCTCAAAGTACCTGCACACGCTGGTGCCAACGGGCAAAAGGAGAAGCTCTTCGGAGGAAGTCAGGCAGTTCGGGTTAGTGCACAACAGAAGAAGAACAGGTTCCGCGACTCAAGCGCAGCCTCCACAGTGAGCAGAAGCAGAGCGCGAGTACGGACAAAAGGGTGCTGTTTTTACACAGCGGGGAAAAGCAATGGGCTACGGCAGGAGGGCGACCAGATCCTAGCTATACTACTCACCGGTCCCCGATGCAAGCAGACCCAGGCTTCTCCACGTTAGTTTCAGCAGCTGGCAGGTTCAGAACAGCCGGGAATGCCTCGTCGTCGTGTAGAGAAAAAAGACGTCCCAATCGAAGAAACCTGCACAGTTTTGTCACCACCGCAGGGCAACGGAGCGGCCGTGTGTATCCGAGCCAAATGTACACTACTCACTTCAGACTTGGGAACGCCAAGTGTACGAAGCGTGTGAGAGTGACCAGGACTCGAAATACAACACAGCCTGGCGGCGGTTACAGAGCAGGACTCCCTTGTAAGCTGGTCAGTCAACTGGATGGCCCAGAGATGCTTCCGAAGGCTTACTGGCAGGAGATGATGAAGTCGCCGAGAATAGCTGTTCCTGCTATTCCAAAGGTCGAAGCACCAGTACAGGCCTTCTGGTTCGATCAAAGGAGGAAAGGGTTTCACAGGACGACAGCAGTGCAAAGGAGTCCTTCAGCGGGTCACCAGCGATTCCTCGGTCCAGCCTCTTGGTTGCAGGATACTTGGCTCCTGTATTCCTTCGTTCGTGAGAACTCAGGAGATCGACATGGTAGTGGTGTTTCTAGCCCCCTCTTATCCACGGTTCCCTTCGCGCCAAAACGGAGGGGAGCCAATGGGAGATCCGCTCATCAACACACACACCATACGTGGACCAATCACGGACCACGGTGGTCCCAGGCATTCACACCACCCTAGACTCTCTGGCACCCAGGATGTGTATTGGGACCAGACATCCCAGCCCACACCCTGGAGGCACACAAAAGACATGTAGAAGCCCGCGAAAGCAACCACGTTTCGCGGGAAAGTACATGCCCAAATAAGGAAGGCCCCGGGTCGCTCGACCTGGGGAAGGTGAAGGGAGCAAGACGGTCAGTGGACAGGACAAAGGAGCCTCGTGGTCTGGCCATTTTGGGAGCCAGGCCACCATTTTGGGTTCAGTGCGAAAAACGCGCTCAGAACGCCAAAAGGAGCTCAAAATACACAAAACGATCGCTGCCACCATTCCAATCCCTGAATGACTTGCACCGATCAAATACAATCCTAGTCGAGTATCTAGGGCCTGTAGAAGGCTAGAGACCCAAGAGAGCTGTAACTTAGCTTACAGTGCCCTCTTGTGTCATGTTGCACTAAAGCCGCAACATGATAAAAGAAACTACGGGAAACAGCGTTCCCCGGTACTGACTGTCTTAAGGGCATGTCAGTTTCCCCATAAGAAAAGGAGCGAAAGCCCAGAGGAGTGCGGCAGAAGGCTGCACTTCTCTGGCAAAGTCAAGAACAAGGTGAAAAACAACAGCAAAAAGTTTAGGGGTTGCCACATGGAAGGAAAATTACCTACAATTACGAAATCTTTCCTAACAGTAGTTCTCCCTTTTTGTTTCTAAAATGGCAGATTTGTATGTGGTGGCGGCGGTTGCAAATTATTCCTTATTCTGTATTGATGTTTTATTTTTTCAAGACGCCTCTGCGTCTCCTTTAGCTTGATGTAAAGATTTCCATTTGGACATGAATCATTTGTTAATGTGTGCTTAGGGTTTGGCTTTCCTTAATTTAAGAGGGGCCAGTTGGTCCATGGCATTTAGAAGGTTCTTATTGTATAGTTCTATCTACCATTGTGGCTGGATCTAAGTCCGGAGGCAGCTGTTTCTGGGTAATGGGTTGACTTAAGGGAAGAATGATTTCTAAGGAGATTAGGCAGTTGTTCCTAGTTAGGGCTGGTGGGGCTTGGATGTCCTTGGGTGATGGTGGTTTGGAATCAATGATTTTGAATGTGATGAAATTGTGGTCAGACCAAGCGCAAGGCGTATTGGCTAGGATTTTGGTATTGCAGTTGAAGTCTACAACCCAATGTAGAGTTCTGCCTTTGCAATGTGTTGGGTCAACTATCCGCTGTGAAAAGCCTAGTTCTGAAAGGGTATTTTGGATATCTAATGCATTGGTGTCTAGGTTGTCATGTAAACCTAAGTTCAAATCGCCCAGGAGTAGGATTTGTGAGTTAGGTTTGGTATTTTGTGTGAGGAGGAAGGTTATGTCATCCTCGAAGAATGATAGTTGAGCAGATGGTCTGTAAATAATGTGGATGAGGAGAGTCCAATCTGATGAGAACGGAAGTTTCACAGAGAGGAGTTCTCCAGAAGTAAAAGGGAAGCTGTTGCTTTCTCTGATAGCTACAGTATTTTGGCAATGATAGCTACCCCTCCTCCTATCTTGGTGGTTCTATCAGCTCTGATAATATTGTACTCGTCTAAGACTGCTAGCATTAGAGCCGGGCCAGCAGCTGGGTGGATCGCCAGGAAGTCTAATTCATTAGCTGTGATCAAGTCGGAGATGTCTAAAGCATGAGCAATTAGCGATCTTGCATTAATAAGGGCTCCCTTAATGGTGGCGGCTTCCGGTAGCGGTGGAAGAGCGAGGGTATTAAGTGTCGGCGTTGGAGCAAAGGGTGGTGTAACAGTCGAGCTAGGGGGGTTGAGCCTAGGGGACTTGTGTTGAGTGCATCGTCCTGTTGTGGTGTGAGAGCCAAGTCTCATGTTTCTGCAGGAGATCGGGCACGGCGCATTTGAGAAGTTGTATATGTCATGCATGGTGGGGCTAGTCAATGAGGGGTGACCGTTTAATTTGTGGGACCCGTTGCCTAGATTCTGTTGAACTGCCACAGTCGTAGGGGTGCAAAAGCTTATTAGGAGTAATGTGGAAATCGATTGCAACAGAACTGAAAGTCAGATAATGGACGTACTCCCGTAGGTGTATCGGGAATTTGCCGGACTCGCCATAGGTATGAAAAGGCACTTGTTGTTGGATGGGAGCTATGTTAGTGTTGGGCAGGCTGAGTGCACCGGCCAGAGTCAGGCAGATTAGATACGCTCCCCAATGTCAGGCAGGATGCACGGTACCGGGTGGCTAGGTGTAGTGCACAATATCAGGGTATGCAGGGTGTAGTACAAGATAATGGGGCAGTCTAGATGCAGTATTTCATAACAGAGTAGGCTAGATTCCGTGCATTGCAAAGGGCAGGCTAGGAGCAGTATGTAGATATAGGGCAGGTTAGATGCAGTACACGATATTGGGCAGGCTGGGTGCAGTGCACAGTATCAGGAAAACTATATGCAGTACACAGTAACAGGACCAACTGGGTACAATACACAATATCAGGGCAGGCTAAATGCAGTGCACAATAGTTGTGCACTGTGGATAGGCAGGATAGGTGCAGTATACAATATCAAGCAAGCTATAAACAGTACACAATATCAGGGCCAGCTAGGTGCAGTACACGATAACAGGGCAGGCAGTGCACAGTATCAGGCAAACTATAAGAGTACATAATAACAGGCAAGCTATATACAGTACACACTATCAAGGTCAGTTGTATGCAGTGTTCGGTGTCAGAAAAGGCTAGATGCATGCACAGTAATTGGGCAGGTTAGGGCAGTGGCTAAAGTAGTGCGTAAGTAAGACATATACAGTTATACGTATAGGCAATTAGTGGTTTGCAGCAATAGGGGCATCAATAGCGCCTAAGCAGTTGTGAGGCACGCAGGATACATCAGTAAACGTTGTGGCACGGAGCAGTTTACCTCTGTAGGGGTACCAGTAGCGCGTGAGCGGACACCCTCTGCGAGGCAGACACAAGCCAGACAGAGAAAGGATGAGAGCGCAGAGGGGTAGTTGCGAGTGTAGGTGATTGCAATGAGTGGAATCTAGCAATAGGGGCTGCAACCACGCATGAGGTTATATGCATAGAGTTACGGCATGAAGTGCTGAGTCGAAATGGTTACAGTCAGAAATATAACATCGGAAAGTACTTAGCCGTGTCTGCGAGGTAGCTGTGGCAAATTGCACGTAGAAGAACAGCCATAACGTTATCTTGTGGGAGTGACGATGGTATTGAATCCAACCCGAATAGACTTATTTTGACGGAAGGTCTAGTTGCTTAATGAACTCCTTGCTTCTGTGATGATGAATACTTATGTATTCTTAATGGTTGTGTTCATGTTATTCAGTATTCGTGATTCCACTCCTAGGCGGATGATTTCCTTCAGTAGGAAGTGTGCATCTTTCGCCTGATCGACTTTCGGCTTGTGCACACTTCTGCTCATTACCTTGTTCTCACCACGCTGTGGCATTCGTCCAGATGGTTTCTAAAGCAAGGGGTAGGCACATTATTTGTAATATGTCCAATGCTTGGGAACCTGCTGCTCCCTCTACTCCTAGTCAATCCATGTGCAGCTTTTACATCATTTCACATGTGTTCTGCACTAAGTTGCAACATCTGAAAGAATCACTGCTTCCCTATCGAAGCCTGGGAATGAACTGCATAACTCTGTCCTAAGCAATCACAGCGCAGCAATACATCCTGTCCGTGGTTACTGACCTTGTATGTGTGTATCTCTCTAAAATGAAGCAAAACTGTGTGTATTTTACTGTGTGGAATCATCCATGTATTTCTGAGGCCTGTTAATTCTTAATGGCATACAAAGCTTCTTTTACCTTGAGTCCTACTCTATTTGTTGTACAACTAATGGATGTCAGATGTGCTTATATTATATTTTTGTGATTACTACCTTCGGTGTTGCTAATGAACGCTCTTATTGCTGCGTGGGATACGTACTCTGTCTCTGTTCTGCTCACTCATGTGTGTTCAGACCTAATGCTCTATTGCACATTAATCGTCTTTACCATTATTCTACATGAGCTATATTCTAAGTGTGTGTGTGTGTGTGTGTGTGTGTCTATTGTGTATTACTGTCTACATTTCTTCATGAAAGGTTCTCACAAATGTATCTATTCCCTTGTCGGCTTCACCTAAGGCCTGTGTGTTGTGCATATTGGCTAGGTGTCTGGCCTTCTGTGTGGTTTCTGTCTCATGTTATAAGGACTCCCTAAACTGTATTTTCTCTCGCGTTTGGGGCATTGGATGTTCATCCCAACAGTAAAGAGTTCACATCCTGTTTTTTGAGAGCACTGACTACCTTATTCTCAAATTTCCCTCAGTTTACCACCCAGAAATATATACCCATACTGAATGTGTTGGTCAAACCCTTGAGCAGTACCTCCCTTCTCTCTGTCTCCAACATCAAGATATGTGGGAAACTTTATTTATCTTCAGGCTGGCCATGGCAGACCGTACCCCCTATGATATTCCAGTAGTCGATTATTGCTATCATCATATACAAGAAGTTCAAGTGCATGCCGTCAAGGTCTGAAAAAGGCACAAACCGTATGCATTGTTACGCCGGTCATCTTCGGCACAAATATCCAGCGTTCCAACTGGGAGATTCTGTCTGGCTGGCAACATAGTATATACATCTGCACGGCACATGACAATTCTTGCCTAGATATATAGAGCCATACAAGATGGCTATGCAGCATATGAAGCTATGCTATGCTTCATATGCTGCATAGCTTAAACAATTGTGTATGCTAAATTCAGTAACTTTTGTAATGCTATATTGCACTCTTTATGAAATGCAAATGTGAATGTATGCAGACACTGTATAGCTTCTCCCATTTGCACACTAAATAGCCATCCACTAGGCACATTGAATATTTAAAAAATGTCCTAGTGGATTATAACAAGCTGGTACATACGCTAAAGAGTATGACAATTAATATTTAACAAGTGTCCTTACAATTATAAAGTACAGGTGTCAGATTATCAAAGATTTGCACTGGATCGAAAAAGAGGGCAAATGCTTTTATAATCAAAAATGGAGCAAACAGATTTTGTCACAATCCATATTATATGAAAAAATGTGCACACATGCAGAAATGAATCAGGCTGTGTTTTTGTACTATGTTTGCTGCATAACATACAACAAAAGGTATCTACTACAGGGCAGGTTAAATGAATATTAACACACAGCAGTTTTCTCCAGTGTGCAAGGGAAAAGATTTACATTGTCAGGTCATAAACCCTGTGACATGTTGTTTGGAACCCCACGATCTTGACTTCTACATGAGGTGTATAACATATTGTATTCACTACTACACAGAGGCCATCTCTATTGTTTGATCGACTGGAAGGGGAATCTCCCATAAGAGAGGTCATGTGTGGGATATAGTTCATTCAAATTATATATTCTTCATTAGTTGGATGTTTCCAATCTAAAGCCCCATGGATATAGTCCCACTCCACAATTCTGAGCAAGAAAATAGTTTTTCAAAAACTTAATTTTTATTAAAATTAAAGTCCAATCCAAATGAAGGTGGCCTCTAGTTTCATACCAGAAAATTAACCACAATCAGAAACAGCTGTTCTACAAAAACTAAATGTACCTGCCTGCATGAAAGCTCTGAATAACACCGGACATTCTATTAATACTTCTGTCCCTTATCAATAAATATCTCTCAAAATGCTTAACTTCACCAAAACATCTCAACTCTATGCACATAGTCACATTGTCAAATGTATCAAAATACAGTTTTTACTTTCCCCCAATAACAGCTTCTCACATAAATGTGGTATAGGGGCTACCCAACACAACATGTGTATGGAATGTACACTACACTTACAATAACTTGGATCTACAAGTCTTGTATTCTGAAAGTAATTTTCTTAATTCTAAAGTCTACACAATTTCATTTTCCCCTATTCATCGTGGAAAAGTGTGCAGATGACTTTAAATGGCGCTAAACATCCCTGCCCTTTCACTTCACAAAGGAGTTTTAATGTGCATTTTAGAATAAGGAGTTACATGGGTTTTACACGGGTTTTAGACGTTGGAATATTTTCTGTGAAAAGAAACAATCCCCCAGGCTACCTTTTGGTCCACAAATATCTGTTAAAGAACTACAGCTCCCACTGGCGAATAATTATTAATATTTTTCTGTCATGCTATGCACCTTCATTACTGGTTCATAGTCAGAAATATTGACTATGCCAGTAGAAATGCAGGCATTCTATTTTAAATGGGCTCAAAAGCAAAACTACTTGCTCCAAACATGCTGTCAGTTGTGCACTGCACGCTCAATACATAATGCAATTTGTTGTATGGAAATTAAATCTCTCTACTCTGCAGGTGCCTCCCTCTGGAATGGCCCCTCTCAAGCTTGTGCCAGACCACTTGAAGTTCTGGATGCTGCTCAAGAGGTTCATTTTATTCTCTGCTTTTTCTCTCTCTCTCCCCTGCTGAATTACTTGAATTACCTGTCTGCTGTGCCGACTGGTTGCTTGGCTACCCCCAGAGTCTCACTGGGTACCAGGATCCTGCATGATCAGTCTCTCTAGCACTGCATCTGGGCCTACTGTGCACTTAGGCACTGTAACTATAACCTCTACAGCCCCCCTACCTCCATGCACTTACAAAGAGCCGCACTGCCCTGGCTGCACTCACTCAGAGCAATGCTGGCCTGACTGCACTTCTATTTCTCATTAGCCAAGTGCAGAAACGCTGAATGCAAGTCAAATGAAGAGATGCACTGCAAGCTTGCAGCCACTTATTGCTACTAACCCTATGGAACTACCGGATCATGAAAGGAGCCTGGAAGAACCAAATACAACTAACCTCATGGAAACATAGCACGGTATAGATATGTAGAAATCATAGTATAATTATAATGAGGATTACATGAGGTCACAGAATGAGAGACGAGGGAAAGCAGAACCAGGCTGCACAAAACAGGGCTCACAGCCAACGTCAGAGACAAACAGCACATTCCAAAGCAAGGAGACACAGAGCTATGTGCAGAAAAACTGAATAAATCCTCATAAATTGCAGACCGAGAGCTTGATTTCGTGGTCCCCAACCACATGATACAGCTAGGCTAGACAATGGTCATTCACTCACGGTGGGAAGATGAACGGTTCTTAGCAACACAGACATGAAGTGAAACATGGAATCGTTAACAACGTTGCAACGCTGAGGGCATTCTCACAGGCAAAAGGGGTAGTGCTAACAGTTACATTGGAAACACTTCATCATTCTCATCACCTTGAGAGGGTGCACACAGCACTGAGAACAGAGCTGGGTCCCAGGCCTAGGGAGATCAGCTCCAGCCAATCAGGGAACAGAAATCCAGGGGTGGATGGCAGAGGGCAAGGGCCAATGGTAATCCTGCGACCCTGAAACAATGTAATAGATAGTTTCTTGGGGAAGGGGCAGGCCAGCCCCCTGACATGTGAGGACCAATAACACAGTATCTATAGG
Organism: Ambystoma mexicanum; assembly: GCF_040938575.1. Taxonomy (NCBI): domain Eukaryota; kingdom Metazoa; phylum Chordata; class Amphibia; order Caudata; family Ambystomatidae; genus Ambystoma; species Ambystoma mexicanum. Next base: position 1,136,204,009 of record NC_090933.1, on the reverse strand, counting down.
TGCAGTCCATAAGTGATGCCACCCCAATCACCCAACCAGGCAGACTCTCAGGTTTTTTTGGGAAGGGCCCATGTTTTGTCGTTGTGTCGTCGAAATGAAAGAAAATGGCCCGACACAGGCTCGGGAGTGGTGATTCTGGGAATTTTCAAATGTCCTGTATGATCCCTGCCTGTGTAATAAATGACAGTTCTAACTTGCCCCTGGCTGAGACCTCCATTTGTATACTGGGGGAGGGTTGTTGGGCGCTGAGAGCCGAGAGAGTGAACATCTGGTAACCCCCAGTCCTCTGGCATACCTAAGCCAACAAGTTGAAAGCAGAGGTATGGTTGGCTACGCCTGTTCGGCATAAGCGGCCTCTTCCGCTGCAGTGCCTGGTGGGCTGCGGGGCACCACGTGGAAAATCATCCCTACAAGGAGGTGCACCCCCATGCAAAGGCCGTCAGGAGCCAGCTTGGAAATATCTTGCCCGCGGTCCATGATTAGCCCAGCAGGCCAGAAGGGTAACGTGGCAGCTTTGGGAGAACCAGTAGCCGAACAGTGTCGGCAGATCACAGAGTGTAAGTATTCACTCAGCCACACAGCAACTGGGGGGGTGGTAAAGTAATTTTGGGTGTGGGGTGGTAACGAGTATTGCTGAGTATCTTTTGATGCTTTGTCAAGTATTGTTTAGGGAACATTCAGTCTTGAGGTAAAAGGTTCTGGTGAATAACCTAGACTATTTACTTATGTCATGTGAATATTGGATTCCCTGTGGATTGGGTGTTTTAGCTTGGGTCATGGATGATGGTATCCCTGTGGAAAGACGTAGCAAAGGGAGGTAGCCCAGATTGCGAAAGGTGTTCTGCTGGTTAAATCTCTGCAAGGCATTTTATCTACAAGGCGACGCTGTAGGCACAGATTGAACACGAGAACTACAGCTGTGGGTTCATGTTGGGGTTGTGAAAATGTTTTTGTAATGAGAAATTAGTATTGTGAGCGATGTAAGTTTTCTCTAGCACTCCCTTATTTAGTGAAGTGGTGACATCACCATAGGGCCTGTGCATAGAACTAGGAGAGCACGAGGAGGTACAAAAGCTGGTGCTGAGAATTTAAAATTGACGGAGTAGGTTGTTCAGTGGCGGTGCGCGGAAGGCGAATGTGCATGGTTGGTGGGTGTCCCTGAGGAGGCAGAGAGTTGTAGAAGAGCCCTGCGCGGTGCACGCCCGACAGGTTGATTGGGAGCCATAGAGCCTCGGGAAGAATTGACGAGAACTGGTATTCATGAAATTATGCAACAGAAAAGGCTACCTAACAGTTTGAAAAACAAATCTGTGGGCACGCCAACAGCACACTAGTATTATTCTAGAGGAGCAGAATCGTATTCCCACAGAAAATGTATTTATTTGGTCAGTAAAAGAAACAGAGCAGGTTAAATGAATAATAACACACAGCAGTTTTCTCCAGTGTGCAAGGGAAAACGTTTACATTTTGTTAAAAAACAGAAAGAACATCTCAACCTCATCGAACGAGTTACAATGCGTCATTAATATAAAATCAAGGTATGGAGGGGGCGCAGGCAGGATGGTCACCTGAGCTTCGAGCTCCGTACCCAGCCCCGGGAGAATGACGGTGCTAGCACGGAACAAGGGTCCCATGACCTGCGAGACCCCCACCATACACCTGTGGCCCCCCGCTGCACCCAACTCCAGTCCCAATCCGACACCCCTGAGCCGAGTTCTACGGGCCTGAAAGTTCCCGCGGCTCCTCCCCCACGGCTCAGCGCGGCGCACTGGAGGAGGCCGCAGCTGACGCGCATACGCGGCTTCGGTTGGAGTGGGGAAGCCACGGGCGAGGAGGAGGCGGCGCCGCACGGAGGAAGAACCTGAGGCCGTACACCCGCAGCGCATCGGGGCTTCCCGCACGTCCTAGATACTGGGCACGGTTCTGGCAGAGCGCGACTGACGCGGCCCAACGCAGGAGAGGCCTGAATCAGAGAGGTCCAACGGCCTACGGCCCACGGAACGGCAACGCCGCCGGGGGGCCGACGCGGGCCGTGTCCCAGAGTGATCCCGGGACCCCGGAGCCAAGTGAAAAGAGAGGGCCACCGGCCCACAGGGCAGCAACATCGCCAGGGGGCCGACGCGGGAGCATGCCCCCCGACCTCCCCTCTTCTGATCCCACCGGGCAGCAACCGAGGGTGATCCCGGGACCCCGGAGCCGAGTAAAAAAGAGCAGTGTCGGGGCCCTGGAAATTGGATGCCCGCCCCCTCTCCACATTGAGCGGACCTATAGGCCACCAGGAGGCTACCGTCGCACAGCGACCCGTGGGGTCCGAGAACCTGGGGGCCGACGCGGGAGCGTGCCCCCCCAAATACGCACCCCTCCCCCACGGTCACTAGAGGGGGGCATCCAGGGGCACTTGTGATCCAGAGCCCCCTAGCCGCAAAACCACCACCACTGGGGGAACTGATAGGTCCGGACAGGCCAGACACGCACTGGGACGACCGCGGAAAACACGCTACCCCACCGCCTCGCCAATAGCAGGTGGCCAAAACAAGCCTCCCATGAGTTGGAAAGAAAACCTGTCGAAATACCAATTTGTGGCCAGCGAGAACATCATGCGAACGGGGGCCCCTCCACCCCACCCCCATACCTGGGTGCTATCCAGAATAATATTCAGACGATTCTGGAGGAGATCCGTGGGATAAGGACGGACATGGGAGCCAAATTGGCGGACCTCACGACTAAAGTCACCACCTTGGAAGATCGAATGGAGGGAGTCGAAAACAATCAGCTCTCCACTACTCTCCTTGAGACCCAAATGGAAATCAGATTCCGGGACATGGAAAGACGCGAAGAGGAACTCCGGCTCAAGGTGGACGATATGGAGAACAGGGAGAGAAGGAATAACCTGCGTATTTTTGGTTTAGTGGAGGCCGAGGGAGAAACCATACAAGGCCTTGAAGGCAAAGTACATGACATCGTAAGGATTGTCTTGAGGGCGGACGCTGAAAGTGCGATTCAGTTTGACAGTGTCCACCGGGCAGGAGGAGGGGGCAGAGGCCTGCGTTCGGTCCTGGCCCGGCTACACTATTACAAGGACAAAGCTAAAATTCTGGAGAAAGCAAGGAACCTTGGCAATATTCAATACGGTGACTCCAGGGTGTCCATCTTTCAGGAACTGTCGGCTCTCACCCTGTCAATGAGAAGGAAATGTGGAAACCTCACAAGATGGCTTCAGGGAAAGAGGGTCCGATACCGCTGGGGACACCCCTTCTGTTTGGAATTTGAATGGCTGGGGGAGAAACATCGCCTGGTATCTGAGGAAGACATTCAAAGAGCCACGGACGACCTGGTCGGCGACCAGGCAGGCCACTCAAGCGGCCAAGATGGAAGAACCCGGGACCCCCCGAGGGGCCCGACAGACTGGGACAGCTTAGCGGCAAATCTAAAGTCAAGGGGGTCTGGAAATTTCAGAAAACCAGGCACCCGTTAACGACCTCCGAGGATCACCCGAAGCCATAACAGCACCGCCCTTCCGGAGGTCGAGGAAATCCTATGATGAGCATCGGTCCCAGGATCTGGCAGTAAGGGGTCCTGGGGCCCGGGGGGGCCACGCCTGGGCGCCGCGTTGGCGCGACATGCAGCCCGCTGGTTTGGAGGGCGGGCAGAACTTTATTAAATGTTAGCTGTTTTGTTGTGGTGACCCACGTAGAAAGTCTGAGTTTGGAGTTTACAGGCTGAAGCGGGGGTTCACGGTTCCAGAATTCCACCTCGGTCATTTGCACCGAGGATTTGGTGGGGTAGACCTATATTGATTCCAAGACTTGAGATTCCCTAATACAAAAAATCCCGGGGCTGGGGTTAGAGTCCTTGGTGGTTCGTTGACCAACCCCGACACTTGTTGGGGGACGTGGACGAACGCCCTACATTACAAGGGAAAGGGAGGTGGGGGGAGGGGACAGAAGGGGAGGCTTGGGCTTGGGGGGGCGGGGGTGGAATGATTAGCGAAAGAGATGGGGAGGAATGGGGGGAAACCAGTTCAAATCACAGATACTTGCTTGGCTGCGGGCTCTGAAATGCAGATGTTACGAGGGGTTCAAGGTGCACAACCCAAAAGACGATAATGATTGAAGGAAGGATAGGCACGCTGAACATCAAGGGTCTTAACTCCCAAAACAAGAGGTCCCTCACGAGCAACATGTTCCGCAAACGACATCTAACAGTCCTCCTTCTACAAGAAACACACTACAAACGGGGAAGGGAATCCAGAATTAAGGGGAAGGACATTGGTTCCAATTACTGGGCCTCACATGCGAACTCCAAGAAGGAGAGGGTAGGTATTCTCCTGGGGAGGGCGTTCCATCTCACGGGGGTAGAAACTAAGAGAGGTTTTGGGGGCCGATTCTTAGGCGTCAAGGGGTTCTGCGAGGGACACCGCATCACCCTGGCCACCTTATACGCGCCCAATTCAGGGCAAGTGCAGTTCCTCACTCGGATCTTTAATGTCATGGATGAATGGGCAGAAGGGGCCATGATACTGGGCGGGGTTTTCAACCTGGTAGCTGACCCCCGTCTGGATTGGTGGTCTGCCAAGGGAGGGGGGCCCAAGGGGATTTCCAAGGATAACCTGGCCCTGCAGGCCCTCTTGAGAGACCATTATTGGGTGGACGTCTGGCGCAGGGCATATCCGGGTCAGGGAGGTTACACCTTTTTCTCTCCCCCACACTGTACCTACACTAGAATTGACCTCATGCTAATCTCCGAGGAGGGGAACGGGGTGGTTCAACAGCCAAGGGTGGAGGCCATAACGTGGTCGGACCATGAATTGCTTGTGGCTGACTGGTCACTGCCTGTCGCCCCAAGATCCTCCCGTTGGCTGTGCAACGACACGCTTCTTAGGGACCCCGTATTCCGGGATTTTATGAAACAAGAAATGTCGGCCTACTTTGAGACGAATGATAATGGCGAGACCGACATGTCCACAGTATGGGAAGCCGGAAAAGCCACTTTTAGGGGTCTCCTCATAGCAGAGGGCTCGAGGCGTAAACGGGAGAGGGGCGTGATTGAGGGCAAACTCCGTGCAGAGTTGGTGGTCTTGCGGGCTAGACTGGGCGTTCCTGGAATAGACAGAGAAGCACTCCTAGAGGAAATGCAGGGCAAAAGACAAGAGCTACACACCGTTCTTATAGGGGAGGTTATTAAGAAAATGCGGTACACCAAGCAAAGATACTATGAACGAGGAGACAGGGTGGGGACTCTTTTGGCACAAAGATCCCGGGGCTGCAGGGTGGAAAGGGGGGTTTCCCAGCTTAGCGATGGGGAAGGCAGGATTCACAGGGGCCGGGAGGAAATAGCGGACTGCTTCGCCGACTATTACAGCAAACTTTATTCCAGGCAAGCAGGCGAATCACTGGAAGATATCTCAGCCTACTTGGCGGAGCACCCCCTCCCCAAGCTATCCGACAAAGACATGGGGGCCCTTGAGAGGGAGATTTCAGAGGAAGAGGTGGAGAGCGCCATTAAGAGACTGAAGGCAGGAAAGGCACCGGGTGGGTACGGCTACACGGCTGATTTCTATAAACAGACCCAATCGATCTTGGTGAAGCCCTTAGCCAAACTGTTCAATCAGATTAGGAGCCGAGACTCAATTCCACCGACGTTTCTGCAAGCCCTCATCACCGTCATACCCAAGTCCGGTAAAGACCAGACTGAATGTGGGTCCTATAGACCCATCTCACTCCTTAACCTAGATGCCAAGATTTTTACCAGAATCTTGGCCTACAGACTTGAGATCTGCCTTCCACGCCTGATACACCCTGACCAAGCGGGATTCGTCCTCAACAGGCAGGGCTCTGATAACGTACGGAAGACACTCCATATACTTGCCACAGTGGGGGTCCGGGACGAGGGGGCTCTCCTACTGGCTCTCGATGCGGAGAAAGCCTTTGACGGGGTTAGCTGGGCTTTCAGGGGGGAGGTTTTCGCATCTCTGGGGATGGGTCCTAGGTGGCTGGGGTGGATGGCCACGCTTTACTCCTCCCCCTCGGCTAGAGTGGTGGCAAACGGGACAGAATCGAGAGAGTTCCCCCTTTAACGTGGTACGAGGCAGGGATGTCCCCTGTCCCCGCTAATTTACGCACTAGTAATGGAACCATAGGCAATCTCAGTCCGCAATGACAAGGCTATTAGGGGAGTACAGATGGGAGACATGCAATGCAAAATCTGCCTCTTCGCGGACGACGCCCTACTCTACGTCACCAGACCGTCCCAAACAGTCCCCCGGTTACTATAGGGTCTCATGCGCTATAGAGAGTTATCGGGTTATAAAGTCAATCTGGATAAGTCAGTGGCGTTTATGGGTGGGAACCTGTCAGATCCGGAGATGGCCTTTGTGAAAGGGCTCCCCTTTAGATGGACTGAAGAGGGATTCCGGTATTTGGGAGTACAGATTACGCGTGACCTTGAGGAACTGAACACAGCCAACTTCCCCCCCCTCTGTTCCGCAATCAGAAGAGATGTAAAGAGGTGGGCGGGATCAGGGCTCTCCTGGATGGCGCGCCTTAACCTCATAAAAATGGTTCTCCTCCCAAAGTTTTTATTTCTCTTCCAAATGCTCTCGGTGATAATCCCCAAGACCTTCTTTATAGAAACAAAGCGAGTCCTGCTCAACTTCCTCTGGTCGGGCAAAAAGCATAGGATCTCCTACGAAGTGTTGACTAGGGCTAAGGAAGATGGGGGAGTGGGTTATCCTGACCTGGAAACGTACCACAGAGCTTCTCAGCTGAGGGTTTTGGTTGATCACTTCTCCCCAGATACGAAAAAAAAATGGGTTGCCATGGATAACAGACCCCTTGCCCCTGTCACAATAGAGGAATGGCTTTGGGTCCCGAGGAAGAATATCCCCAGAAGCGTCCTGAATCATCCAATCTTGAAGGTGCTGTGGTCCCTGTGGGGAGAGGGAGGTTACTATCGGTGGCTCACGACGTGGCCATCCCTGTTGAGCTGCATTTGGGCCCCTCCCTTCCTGGCCAAAATAGCAGAACCAGCGGCGTATCAGTCGTGGTTCGAGGCAGGCCTTAGCAGGACCGGCCATCTTTGGGTGAAGGGTTCTTTTCTGCCCTTAAGTGACCTCGAGGAGGCCCTGGGAATTGGTACCCTGTCCCCCTTTCGCTACCTCCAGCTCAAGGGTGTCCTCACCGAGCCATCCTGGGGCGACACCCTCAGGAGGGATCTCACAGAGTTCGAAAAGCTTCTCCTATCTGCGAGGGGCTCTAAGGGGATAATATCTCGCCTTTACAAACTCTTCCTGTTCTCTGTCCCCAGGGATCCTCCACCGGCGTGTACACGATGGGGTAGGGACCTAGGAGACGAGATTGATGACGAGAGGTGGGCGGAGATGTGCAGGCGGGCCAACCGATCCACGGCCTCCCTCCAATATCACCATCAAGCCCTCAAAATACTACACCGATGGCATTACCCCCCGCAGAGGATTGCCAGGATAAAACCAGGGTACGACCCACACTGCTGGAAATGTAAGACTGAGAGGGGGGACTACATCCACATGTGGTGGGGATGCCCAGTGGTCCAAAACTATTGGGAAAAGGTACTTGCCTGGATCAAAGAGGTGGACGGGGTTGAGCGGTCTTCCTGCCCTTGGCTCCTCTTGTTTGGAATCGACATTGGGGAAGGTCAGGAGGGCACTCAGGACCATATGCTCCAAATCATGTTGGTGGCGGCCAGATGCTGCCTCGCACAAAAATGGAAACGCCCGGAAATGCCGGGAAAAAACATGGGTGACCAAGGTGCGGGCCATATATGACATGGAGTTTCTCACCCACTTACTCGATGAGTCCAAGTCCAACATCGAGGAAATCTGGCTCCCCTTTTTTGACAAATATGGCCGATCAATTTAACGCTCCGCGCCTGAGCCGGGGGTCTTCCCCCAGGGGCACTAGACCATTGTACACCGACCTGATCGTGAACTTCTCCCAGTCGGACCCAGGACTTCGGCGCGCCAAGTGCATTGTGTAACGATACATCTGTCTCAGGAAAGTCCGTCAAACAAGCAACAAGCAACTAACGAGATCTTGAACTGTATAGGAGGTGGGGAGAGGGACGGGGGGAGGGGGTGGGTGGGGTGTTACAATTGTTGTTTTTTTTTAACTCATGCTTACACATGCTATGTACTGTCGTACTACATGGATAAAACTTAATAAAAATTGATTTTCAAAAGAAAAATCAAGGTATGAGTAGCACTGTACTATCAAAACAAAAACAGCAGCTTTTAATATTGTGGGTGGCTGGCAAGTGGAGCCGTGTCATTTGACCCATTGAGTTTAACCTGGCTTTTTTGCCATTAGTGCTTTTAAAACTGGGAGTAGGTGCAGATGTATTATGAGGGCTACTAAAGTCACAGAAATCGCAGTGTTGGTTGAAAAGTAAGGACTCACTTAGGTGTTGCCAATGTTTGTAGTTTTGATTGGCAATTGCCAAGTATTTCTGATTTATAGCAATTGAGGTGTTTTTTTGCTGTGGGAAAATAATACATAGATACAAATTTAGACCTCTGTAAAAATTAGAAAAATGAACAATGAAATCTTCACGTGTGATGGCGCAATTTTTATTATTTTTTGTTATTGTGCTTTAACCAAATTTTGGTTTTTCACAAAGCAAAAACAATACAAACAAATCATAATACATAATACATAGAAATTCATAACATATCAATTAACATAAATCACAAATCCCAAATGTCCTTCTTTCTGAGGCATGTCAAAGAAATTACCAAATGTATCAGTATTTCAATGGGATAAACCCTTTCTGTTGTAACACTCTAATGATGTTTATCGTTAGGGCTGTTTCATGGCCAGCGATTAATCTCTCCCAGAATATCTCGGAAGATAACCGATCGGTTCAAACGATAAAACGCCCTAGGTATTTCTCTCTGGCATCCCAGGTCCCCCGGCAGTATCTTAACAAATGCTCTATTGTCTGATTTTTTTGGGTCGTTACATTCTGGGCATAGAATTTTTATTCTCTCCTCACACCCCCATCGAGCAAGACCTGATCCTGTTTGGACCAAGTTTAGTCAGACTCTAAGAAAATTCCGTATCACCTTGGCATCTGGGAATTTTAGCAGATAGTTTGGGATATAACCAAGTTTCTTATATTTAAGGGAAAAGGAAGCTGCAGCCAAGGAGGACCTTATTTGATCAATTGACCGGATCCAGTCACTAAGGCCTTCTTTGTTTTCATGGGGTTTAAAATTGGTGTTTCTTCATCACTGCCACAACTTATCAGGATCTCCTGCCCCAAACACATCAAATTTTGCAACACAGAGGGGTGGCCCAATTTAACATGAACCATGAGCTCCTCGTGTAGTGAATTTCCCAGGGGATTACTTATTAGTCTGTAAAGACAGAGCAATCTCCAGTCCACTTGGGACTTAAGAGATCTTAAACCCAACTAGAATCTCAGACATACAATTGGAAGGCTGTTTGGCAAACTCAGGGATTTCTTCCAAATCTTGGCTTCAATTTTCTGCCAATCAAGTGTCCAAGCCAATGGTTTAGCCTCTAGGCCGTATAAGAGCACTGGAATGATCTTTGTCAGGTAAAACCTCACCGCTGGGAGGAGAGAGAATTTACAGAATTGACCAACCATCCATTTTAGTTGTGATGTTAGCTGGGTATCCTTTGATGAAAGCTCTACCAAGACTTGATTTACCTCCTTCACCAACCCCTTTGTGGCTGAAGATTACTATCCTTGAATTTTCTGGATTCACTGTTCAGTCATTTTTCATCATATATAAATCGAGAGAATTTAGCAACCTTTGGAGACCAACTGGTCTTTTGTCCAGGAGGACGATATTGTCCACATACTTGAGCCATTTATTGCCCTTGAGCCGATTTTAATGCTTCCCAATGCTGTGGAATCGACCTCCTGGCCAAAATCAGCAAGGTAAACGTTAAAGAGAAAGGGGGCAACCATACATCCCTATCGCACCCCTCTACCGACAGGGAAATGTTCTGAAAGACAACCTTCCGAGTTTAATCTGACCCTCACCGTATTACTCTTGTGAAGAGAGGCTAAGATGTTAATGAGTGATTTCGGGGCTCCCCTGGTGACGAGCTTTGACCATAGTCATTCTCTATTGACCAGGTCAAAAGCACTTGATAAGTCAATAAACACCCCATACAGTCTTGACACTTTCCTCCCCTCTTTGTTATTACATAGGGTGGCCAATATTATACCATTGAGAGATGTGGACTCTCCCTTCCGGAACCCAGTTTTCTGTTTCGATAAGATGTTATTTGTTGTTGCCCATCTCTCAAGCTCTCTTAACAGCAGACTAGCAAACAGTTTGCTTTCCACATCCAACAAAGTGATAGGCCTATAGTTTGTTGAATTCGTACGGTCCCCCTTTTTAAAGATGGGTATGATTATGGCAGACTTCCAAGATGGAGAAATAACTCCTTTTTCTATTATTCCCTTGAAAAGTTTGTACAATATTCGGGCCCACATTTTTATGTTTCTCTTTAACACTTGATACGTTAGACCACTTGGGCCTGCAGCTCTCGAGGATGAGGTTTTTTTAATCAACTCAAGGATAACCTCTTCTGTAATTTCCAAAGACCAAGATGTATTTGGGATACTGAAAGCAGTTTCCCCTTGGGGTTTGAAGTATTTTTCAGTAAAGTAGGTAATCCAAGCCCATTCGCGAACACAATTTGCCTGCATGATGTTTTGCTCTTTATTCAGGGTATTGATTAATGCCCAAAATGTTTCAAGAGCTGTTGGTTGTCAAGATTCTGATTATAGATTCTCTGTCTTTCTGCAGACGACTCATTTGACATTGTTTAGACCAGTTTTTGTAATTTTGTTTAATGGACTTAAGTTTCATCGTGTGTTTTTCCCTATTGGAGGTTTCCATCTTTGTGGCACTAACAAACAAACGTGTCTCCCTTTTCTTGGACCATGTGATCTCGTCAAATGTATGTTTGTGTGCTGTGATTTTATGAATTGGCATGGTCTTGCGTCGTTCAACTGCCCATAGGGTATGGGGTTTACAGTTCTATTCTAGTACACTGGCTCTAGGATCATTATAGACCTGATTCAGAGCTTCATTCAGTCGCACATCGTCTCTCCCGTACTTTACCAATCGGTTCTTTTGAGCTTTAACTGCCACTGCTCCCTGCCATGATTCGATTTTTTTATTGAAGATCCATTCAAACGAAGCCTCTTGTCGCCTGTGGTCACTCGATCCACCCTCCCTTATTGAGAATTGATCACATTTCGTATAGAGGCTGGCTGATAAAAAGATATAATCCAAAGTGGATTCTGTTTGCCCTCGAGACCATGTATATGCCGGTGGAAGATCTCCCTCAATGGACCCGTTAGCCATGTTCAAGTCCCATTCCGCAAAGAAGGACAGCCACTTTCTACCATTTGCGCTTACCACCTTGGTTTTGGGTGTCATGCCCCTGTACGGCTTGGGACACACTGAGAATTGAAGTCACCTGCAACGCAGATATGAGCCTCTCGGAAGGATATTTTTATCTGTGTCAGGAGATCAGCCAAGGAATCCAGAAAATCTGTAAGTTTTACACACATGGGGTTCCAGTATAGATTTAAGGCTACTAATTCCTTTGGTGGATGGCACCGCCAATTTCACCACTAAGATCCCATCCTGCTTACATGGGATCAAAGTCCCTTCTTCAAGAAACGTGCACTTGCATGCCGTCAGTAGCCTGCCCTTTGGTCTTCCTCTCCCTAGAGTAGTATCTGGCTGTGTCATAATTAGGAACCCATCTATTTCAGGGGTGTTCACTAGCCATGTCTCCTGGAAGAGAATTAAATAATTTTTCCTGAAGACCTCCGATCTCATTTTTAGGTTTCTGAAAGTACTGGATCCCCTCGTGTTCCAACTCACTGATAAAAATGTTTCCCAACTAAAGCGGAATCTGCCCTGCTCCAAGTTTCTGGTAGACCTGTGTCATGATCTCTGGCAACATGGACCACAGGGCAGACTGACCTCCTCTGTTGATTTCCTGGTCATTAACTTTCTTTTCCTTGAGCTGTTCCCCTTTCCCTGCTTCCGCGGTACCTTTTGGATTACATCCTTTACCTCCTCCCTCCTCATGCAGGGGTAAGGATTCACTAACAACCAGACCTTGTTTTTATAAAGAGTCTGCCTCAGAGTAGACTGTGTTTGCCCCCACTGTAGGTGTAAACCCTGCTTCCACTAACTGGGCTGCATGGGGATCTGGAAACTGGAGATACTCGATGTCCTTGGATTTGAACAAGTATAGGTCTGGTATCTTTTAAATAATTGACAAAATAAACCCTCTATTCAAAAATCTTGGGTTCAGTTTATGCTTTTGGCATGTAAACCAGAGTTTCGGAACCACAAAGGGTGCCAGTTCATTGTGAAGAGAGACACAGTCTTTCATTTACATGCTACCTATATCCGCTTGATTGGAGTCTTCTCCTTCACTTCTTGTCTTTTCCATCCTCAGAATATCTTGCTCTTTGTAAATGAGAGGCCTGGCAGCAAGGATTGTTGAACCAAAAAGAAACCTTTATTCAGGATGCAGGGATAACTGCTTCAACTTAAAAGGTTCTTAATAAAAATTACTTCTTCCTTCTGTAATAAGGATGAAGCTTCACAAAGGTGTAGCTAGTTCTCATAAGCCCACATCATCTCGGGTGCTCCTTCTCTCTCGAGTTCCTGCAAGGGAATGGAAAAGACACACACAGTCCGTCATTTGTCTCCACCTTATATAGGGGTTGGAGGGTTGTGAACCAATCAGGGAGGTGTTGTTCAGGTAGTCTATAAAAGTTCCCATAAACCCCTTTCTCTCGTAACGAAGGTTGCCTCCATGCCTGGTCCGCCAAGCCCACGCAACCGAAAGGAACACCGGCCTCCACGTGAGCCGACATCGCCGCAGTCCATGGACCTCTGCAACGAGAAATGAAAGGTGAGCGTTGCCGGGGTTCTCTGTAATCCGGTACTCCCACTTGTTTCTCTGTCGCGGCTTTCCACTGACAATTGAACGGAACTGCTCGATGGTAATCCACCGGCTGTTAGGGAGCCTAACTGGTCTGATTGATGTTACGCTGCTGGCATGAGAGTATATTTCTCGGGTATAGGGTAGCGGGTACGGCCGGGAGGCTTCTGTTCCGGTCTTCTCTAACCCCACCTTCCGAGGACTCGCGGCCATCTGCCGCCTGTGACCATGTATGCCCTCAACATTGTTGTTCTACCCCCTTCGTTTGGTCTATGTGTAACGAACCATGCTTTCTTCCTTCCATTGCTCTGTGATTAATTGTTCTCTTTTGATCTTCTCCATTCCGTCGTGCCGCTGCTGGTGTCCTTTCTTCAGCGTTCCATTCACAAACCCCCCCCCAGAAGACTCGAGCCATTCGGGTCGATCCAGACTCCTGGAAAGTTAATCCGGAACCACCTGGAAAGCCGCGGGTTTATGTACAGTTCTGAAGTGATATTCTTGCAAAGTGAGGAACCACCTTAACACACGCTGATTGGAGTCTTTCGATACGGCCAACCATAGTAGTGGCGCATGGTCAGTGAACACAGTGAATGATCGGCCTAAGAGATAATATCTCAAAGCTTCAATAGCCCATTTGATAGCCAGACATTCCTTTTCCACCGTTGAATATGATTCCTCATGTGGTAGGAGTTTTTCGGCTAATAAAGGCTATAGGATATAGATCCTCTTCAACACCTTGAGAGAGTATGGCTCCTAACCCGGAGCCAGATGCATCAGGCTGTAGATAGAATTATTTTTTGAAGTCCGGATAACACAGGACTGGTAGGGCTAAAATTGAATTTTTTAACTGGTTGAACGCCTTAAGAGCCTTTTGGTCCGAATGGATGTCTTTCTTGTAGGTGCTTTTTAATGCTTCCGTCAACAGGGCTGCAACTGAGGAAAACAGAGGTATAAACCTCCTGTAATACCCTACAAAACCCAAAAAAGCACGTATTTGTTTACGGTTGTTGGGCATGGGTAGCTTCAGAATGGCTTCAACTTTGTCCAGTTGTGGTCGAATTTTACCTCCGCCCACTAGATATCCCAGATACCTTGTCTGTTGGGCTCCAATGGTCGTCTTCTTTGGGTTTATATTCAAGCCGGCTTTCTCTAGTTCTTTTATGACTTCTTTAAGATGTACAAGATGTTCTTCCCAGCTATTGCTGAATACTACAATGTCGTCTAAGTACGCCGAAGAGTAGTTGCTATGCGGAGCCAGGACTTGGTTCATCAGTGCCTGGAACGTGGCGGGTGCCCCGTGAAGCCCAAAAGGCAGGACCATAAACTGATACAATCCTGATGGAGTGGAGAAGGCAGTTTTAATCTTATCTTCTTTCTTCAAGGGAATCTGCCAATAACCCTTAGTGAGGTCTATAGTGGTCAGATATTGAGCGGCGCCCAGCCGTTCTAGTAACTCGTCTATACGTGGCATGGGGTAAGCCTGGTAGGTGGAAATCTCATTAAGTTTTCGATAGTCCATACAAAACCTAGTTGTTCCATCCGGTTTGGGCACCAGGACTATCGAGGAAGACCAGTGACTTGTTGATCTTTCGATAACCCCCAGTTTTAGCATTTCTTACACTTCCGCCTGCACCACTGCCCTTTTGGTTTCGGGAAGAGATAGGGTCTTACTCTGACAAACTGGTTGGGTAGGGTCTTGATCTGATGCTCCACCAATGATGTTCTGCCCGGAAAAAAGGAAAAAACTTCACTAACAGGGCTAATAACTTTCAGGAGTTCTTCCCTTTCCTTTTCTGTTAAGTTAGGACCCCAGTGAACAGTCTGTAGTGCAGAGAGTTCCGTCTCGTTTTTCTGTAACTCTTGACTCCCCACATTCACTCTTTTTGGAGCTGGGCTTGAATCTTTCTATGCCTCCAGGAGGTTGACATGATAGTTCTTGTTTTTTTCCCTTCTGTCTGGGTTCTCGTAATCCGGTACTCCCACTTGTTTCTCTGTCACGGCTTTCCACTGCTATGTGAACAGAACTGCTCGATGGTAATCCACCGGCTGTTGGGGAGCATATCTGGTCTGATTGATGTTACCCTGCTGACATGAGAGTATATTTCTCGGGTATAGGGGAGCGGATACGGCCGGGAGGCTTCTGTTCCGGTCTTCTCTAACCCCTCCTTCCGAGGACTCGCGGCCATCAGCCGCTTGTGACCATGTATGCCCTCGACATTGTTGTTCTACCCCCTTCGTTTGGTCTATGTCGAACGAACCATGCTTTCTTCCTTCCATTGCTCTGTGATTAATTGTTCTCCTTTGATCTTCTCCGTTCCGTCGTGCCGCTGCTGGTGTACTTTCTTCA
The DNA here is from genome assembly GCF_040938575.1 of Ambystoma mexicanum. NCBI lineage: Eukaryota > Metazoa > Chordata > Amphibia > Caudata > Ambystomatidae > Ambystoma > Ambystoma mexicanum. The sequence continues at coordinate 1,136,188,670 of NC_090933.1, read as the reverse complement.
GCGTTCCGTTCACAGTCTTCAAGTGTCATAATTACTGTCTGTACCTTTCCTGTTTCCAGTTGGACAGAATTGGCACTAGGGGGAGATTCATCTGGGGTCAAGGCCCCTCTGTCTGGCTCTGTCTCTTCTTGGACTCCATGCAGAATATTGGAGCGATTTTCAAAGTGGCCCATGGCTGCAACATTGTTCCTTTCTCCGGTTTGACTCTCGGTAGAAAAATCGCGCCCATTTTATTGACTTCCCAATTGCCACTGGTTTTCTTGCATGTTAAGGTCCTGTAACAGAGTCACCCTGGGTTCCACCTTGAGCCAAGTCTGTCTTTACAGCTATAGTTATTTTAGTCACTATTGTATCATCTGTTATCAGTGGTAAACTCAACTTTTTTTTTTTATCCTTCATACCCGGTAAATCCGAGGTACACGTCGAATGATCTCTGGATTGTAATTCCACTTTACCTACCTCCTCATTGATGTCTGATTTTTTAGGAGGATTGCTCAGGCTATTAATAAATCTATTTGTGTCTGAGTTTTTCAACTTTTTTGTCTTCATATTTTTTTACCCCGTATACCAAGTTACAGGGATACTTGGACCATTTTTTTCTGTTTCTTTATCCTTGCACGGCTTCTTCGCTGATATGTTTGCTGCAATCTTTCCTTCCAAGAGTCACTCCCTAATGGACCCTCCTGTTGCGCTGCGGGGGATTATTCTTCTATACAGGCCATTGTTTCTGAAGAAACAGGGTCCACCACATGAGCTAGTCGACAGAATTCATCCTGGACGGATTGGGAGAGGGGAGTGTCATCAAGAGTGGTGGGAAGCTGTGTCACTTCAACCACTACTTTAGTTTCTTGCTCCTTTGACTTGTCCCTCTCCTGGGCTTGAATGTAGTTTAGAAATAAGGATTTTGTTTCTTTTCCGTCCATGCATAAGTCTCTGAATATATCTTTGAGTCCTGATGTTTCAGCCTTCTGAATGGCCATTGCTTCGGACATGGATGTTAATAAAGGTGTGACCAAGGTGTCAATGGCGTTACTAAGGCCAAGAATTGAACACTGAAACTGCTCGATGTTTTTTGACATTTAAAGTATTATGCCTGTATGTGTATGCACATCTCCTTTTATATTTTCAAAAACCCTGACCAAGGAATTCAAGACGAAGTTCAATGCAGCCAGTGTAACCTCACTTGCGCCTAAGTCTTAATTAGAGGTCTGAGGGATTGAGTGCGCTGTTTGATGGTATAGTGGAAAGGTTGAAACCCTGTAAGAAGTCTGGTCCCGGAGCTATATGACTAATACTTCGAGCTTCCCTTATGTTTTTCAGTCTAAAATGTGGATGCACCTGCGAGCCCATCAACAGTTCACTCAAACTCCTGTGTCTACGCCTGGAGAAGAACTGGTTAATTGTCCCTTTGATGGTCGTTGCTGTCAAGGTGAAATCTTTCCCCCCTTCAGACATGGAATCCAGTGATATTTCTCCCTTGCCTACACCCCCACTAGGGCTTCGGGTTATGGCCATATTGTGTACTTGGGCGTGAGCGAGGACCTCACGTCCCGCCGGGACCCTTTGTTGGATCTGCGGGCTCTGGCTGTCTTCTGGAAGCATAGATTTTGGGTCATCCGCGGGTATGCCACTTCCCAAATTGTATCTAGTTGTCATTTCTGTGCGGGAGAGATGTGACAACGTCTGCAACCCTTGTGCATGTTGTATATTGTCTGGGATGATACTTCTCTTGAATGGACCTTCTGGCTAGCAGGGGCGTGCCCAAGATATACTGGGCCCACAACTTCAGCAAACAACTTCTGCAGAGACTAGGCAATGAAGTTTGTGGATAAGCGCTACCAGACACTGTACTCACACTGCTTGATGGGATGAAAGGGGCGAGCCCAAACAGTCTCCCGATAGCAGTCTTCGCCTGTACGTCGTTGCGAAGGTGCTTAAAATAGTGCTTGTGGATAAGTTCGAGGTAGATTTCCCGGAAAAACTCCCGTTCAAGCTGGGAGTTTCAAGGTCTATACCTCTTGGATGTATTTGAAAGGATCAGAATGGGTGTACGAAACCCGGGGCTAGGGAAAGGAGAGCAGACGTTGGTTATGAGGATAGCTGTTCACAGTTTACAAGCTTCGGGCGGGATCAAAGGGGACATCACCAACAGTCTCCCGCTTGTGCTATTGTCACAGTGGCTTAACTCTGTTTACTGCTTACCAGTCGGACGCTGGAATACTCTTCTCCGCCTCATTCGTTAATGAGGATTTCCCCTTCTCCCTCCTCGGCACAAGTCCGTCAATTTCCACGAACCCACTCCCCCAAGGGTCAATGGATGCAGTGCTGGGAGGGGGTTATATAACTGAATGAAGCTGGTTTTCAGACCGCCACAGAGCCCGAAGACCCAAAGACTCTGCTGCCTGACTCCACTGCCGCTCCACGGCATGTTGCAGCTTTTGTAGATCAAGGACAGCAGAAGAGGTCTAGGTGCCTCTGGACGTTCCAAAGTGCTCTGCAATTCAGGCTGTAGCGAAATGAGTCAATCCCAAAGACTCTGCAGCCTAACTCAGCGGCTGCTCCGCTGCGTCAGTGGTCGAAGTGGGCGGGAGCGGTCGAGCGCGGTGCTCCTCTACTTCTTTTAATTAAGTTTTACCGTTCCTATACTTTTATTTTAAAAAGAAACCGTTCCGAAACGGTTTCGTTTTAAAATAAAAGTGTAGGAAGAAGTTAAAACTTGCACTTTCAGTGTACTGCACAGGACGTTAACTTAAAGTGCAGGCACATGTGTTTGGGTTTTTTATTGTGCATGGGAGGTGGCGCGACGATGGGGTTTGTGCGGAGCGGTACAGACCAGTAGGGAACATAGTTCCATTACTTCTTTTCATACACTTCGACCACTGCACTGCGTGTTGCAACTTTTGTAGATCAAGGACAGCAAAAGAGGACTAGGTGCCTCTGGATATTTATAAGTGCTCTGCAATTCAGGCTGTAGCGAAATGAGTCAATCCCAAAGACTCTGCTGCCTGACTACCCCGGTGCAATTGAGCAGTAAGCCTGAAACCGGACATCTGCATACATACAACCATCTCACATGTTTAACCAGGAGACACAGGCTCTCAGAGGACGTGTGAATGATGAGCACCTCAGAAGCAGGTACAACTGATGTTCTCAAATTGCTGCTTCTATCCTGGACTGAACTCTGGTTATATTTGTTTTACTTTAACACCGAAAACTCAGAAAAAGGGGAAAAGACACATTCTATAGACAGATTAGACGTTTGCTAGGGATGCAAAAACTGAAAGTCATTCAGTGAGATGTGCTGAAAAAGTGGTACTGGTTTAATGCAAATAAGATTGTTATATGCTAGAAGATATCAACATGGGTTCCAGCACTGCCACAGTACCACTGTATTAGTAAACAGTGGCACCCAGTGTCCATTAAATGGAACATTGAAGGTTTTTGAAGTTTAAACTATTTTTAGGAAGACATTGCTTATAAAGGATGTGACTGAAGGACTACTTGGATAAACATTCTTCTTACACCAGGAGCTCATTTACATTTGCAATTAAGTGATAACCCATCAGGAGACTGCTCAAAAAAGAACAATAACATAACATCACAAAGTGTGGTTTTATTGTGTGGCAGAGCTAGCTCAAGGATATTAGGGTGTGGTGTTTTTGGGCAATGAGGGCAGGGTAGTGGGTAGGAATGACCATAGGGATTCAAATGGCAATGGGCGGTCAATAGGCGGATGAAAAGCTAAGCAATATAGATAAGCTGTGTGTCCTTCCTCACATCCCATCTCCCTGCTCGCATCCCATCTCCCTGCTCACATCCCATCTCCCAGCTCACATCCCACCTCCCAGCTCACATCCCACCTCCCTGCACACATCCCACCTCCCTGCACACATCCCACCTCCCTGCACACATCCCACCTCCCTGCACACATCCCATCTCCCTGCTCGCATCCCATCTCCCTGCTCACATCCCATCTCCCAGCTCACATCCCACCTCCCAGCTCACATCCCACCTCCCTGCACACATCCCATCTCCCTGCTCGCATCCCATCTCCCTGCTCACATCCCATCTCTCTGCTCGCATCCCACCTCCCTGCTCACATCCCATCTCCCAGCTCACATCCCACCTCCCAGCTCACATCCCACCTCCCTGCACACATCCCATCTCCCTGCTCGCATCACATCTCCCTGCTCGCATCCCATCTCCCTGCTCGCATCCCACCTCCCTGCTCGCATCCCACCTCCCTGCACACATCCCATCTCCCTGCTCACATCGCATCTCCCTGCACGCATCCCATCTCCCTGCTCGCATCCCATCTCCCTGCACACATCCCATCTCCCTGCTCGCATCCCATCTCCCTGCTCGCATCGCATCTCCCTGCTCGCATCCCATCTCCCTGCTTGCATCGCATCTCCCTGCTTGCATCCCATCTCCCTGCACGCATCCCATCTCCCTGCTCAGATCCCATCTCCCTGCTCACATCCAATCTCCCTGCTCACATCCCATCTCCCTGCTCACATCAAATCTCCTTGCTCACATCAAATCTCCCTGCTCGCATCCCATCTCCCTGCACGCATCCCATCTCCCTGCACGCATCCCATCTCCCTGCACACATCCCATCTCCCTGCACATCCCATCTCCCTGCTCGCAACCCATCTCCCTGCTCGCATCCCATCTCCCTGCTCGCATACCGTCTCCCTGCTCAGATCCCATCTCCCTGCACACATCCCATCTCCCTGCTCGCATCCCATCTCCCAGCTCACATCCCACCTCCCTGCACACATCCCATCGCCCTGCTCGCATCCCATCTCCCTGCACACATCCCATCTCCCTGCTCACATCCCATCTCCCTGCTCACATCAAATCTCCCTGCTCACATCCCATCTCTCTGCTCGCATCCCATCTCCCTGCACACATCCCCTCTCCCTGCACACATCCCATCTCCCTGTTCGCATCCCATCTCCCAGCTCACATCCCACCTCCCTGCACACATCCTATCTCCCTGCTCAGATCCCATCTCCCAGCTCACATCCAATGTCCCTTCTTTCTGTACTTCAGGGCCAGGCCCCTGCCTTCCCATTTGCACACCTGCACTGCCTCCTGGCAACCCTGCACTTGGGGCTGTATCTGCAACCCTACAGTCCCCCTACCTGCACTTATCTAACACTTGTTGTCTGCATTTAACTCCTGCACTGCCAACTGCTGGCCGCACTTCTTGTTTTTTGGTGTTTTTGATCCTATATGTCTGTTATGTCCGCCCTTCGCCCCGCTACACGTTGACGTAGGGCGTCTGAATAAAAGCCCAGCCCCCGCGCGAGGGAGGCAGTTCTGGGCACAGACCCTAGCAGCGTGTGTCGTGTCTTTCTTCTCGCTCCGGCTGGAGCTGCGTCATTGAGGCCTACCTCTGCGGCCTACCACGGTCTGGCTCCGTGCGGGGCTGGAACATAACACTGGCGACGAGGGAAACGGGACCCAGCACAAGCGCTCGCCGCCCAACCATCTCATCCCTCCTGCACCGCACGACCAACAATTCCTTCCAGCGAGCCGATGGAACCGCTCGACACGTGGGCCTACCGCGCACAAAAAATGCACGTGCGGTCACGGCTGTAGACAGTGGAGGACAGGTAGCGGCCCTATCCGCCAACGGATTCAAAGGGCGGTCTCAACAGGAACCGTCAGGGGACATCGTCACACGACATGGCGACCGGCACGTCCACCCCCGGCCCTGGCACGCCGTCCAGAATCGCGGCAAACCTGCCATTGTTGCCACCGCCAGCTCGCCCACAAAGCAACTCGACCACGATAATTCAACCTTTCGATCCTTTCACGGATCCATCATCGGTTGGCCCCCGCTGGCAGCTATGGCTTCAAAAATTTGAGATGGCCATGGAGTGCAAGGATGTGACATCGTCTAGGAAGATGAGATCGCACCTACTTCTGAACGTAGGGGACGAGGTGCTACGCATTTTCAACACGCTCACCATCGCGGATGGCCTGGACATCTACCAACGATCGAAGGACGCGCTGACGGCTCACTTCCTCCCGCAACTAAATCCCTATTACGAGACATTCATATTCTGCACCACGTTTCAGGTGGAAGAGGAGACGTTGGATGCGTTTCACACCCGGCTCAGGAAGTTAGCAATGTCATGTGAGTTCACGGATGTTGAGCAAGAGATCCGGAGACAAATCATCAATGGCATCCATTCTGAGAAACTACGGAGGTTGGTGCTGGGTGAGAGGGGCATCTCTTTGACGCGCATTTTGGAGTTAGGCCGTCAGAGAGAGCTAGCGCACACCAGGGCTGCCAACATGGGCATGACTCTGCACAAGTTACAGCCGGCTCTCGTGTCGTCCATGATGGCCCAGGTCACAAACAGACAATCTACAAGGGACGAATACGGTGGCAACTACACACCGCCCAGATGGCAAGCACGGATCCCGGGGCCCACAGTGTGTGGATGGTGCGGTGGACCGCGTCACGGATGGCTAAATTGCCCGGCACAAGGCACAACGTGCGGGGCATGTGGCAGAAAGGACCACTATGCAAAGGTATGCCGCTCCTCAGGCGCTCCACCACCGCCTTCGCCAAACCCTCAGGAGAGGAGTAGTACAAAAAAGAAGAAACAGGGAGTCACGAGACGCATTGAAGTAAACAATTTGTCGACTGAGGAAGACAGTGACGACATCACAGGGACTCCATTAGACCCTGGCAGAGAGCAGCGGACCAAAGGAAGAAAAGTCTACCTAGTGTCAGCCCTGGATCGAGGACGCGGCACGCAGAAGAGAGGGCTCTGGAGACGGAAATGTCAGGTCACCATCCAAAACCAGCAGATATGGATGACCATTGACACAGGGGCCTCGGTGAATGTCATGCCCACGTCCACGTTCACGACATTGCAGCCGCAACCGTCCTTCAAAAACACTGACACTCTCCTGTTCGCATATGGCTGCAAGAAGCCTCTACCGGTTGTCGGCAGGTTCCGCACGACCCTCAGCCATGGTGAAAACAACCTACCGTCAAAAGTCTACGTTGTGAACGCCGGGATCGAATGCCTCCTGAGCGGTGATGCATCGGAAGACTTAGGGCTCGTACAGTTTGTCAATCAAATCGGGGAAGCCCACGAGGTCGAGAAGCTCCTGGCGCGACATCCGAACCTGCTGAACGGGATTGGGTGCCTGAAGGGAAAGACAATTAAACTCCACATCGACAAGTCGGTTCGGCCAAGGGCCGTCAGGCACCAGAGGACCCCTTTCCACATGCGCGAGCAGGTCGAGCTGGAACTAAAAGCGCTGGAAAAAGCAGGCATCATCGAGCAGGTGACGGGGCGGACACCATGGGTGTCCCCGATGGTGGTCACCCGGAAACCCAAACAACTGGGGAAGGTCCGCATTTGCATAGATATGCGCCTCCCGAATACCGCCATCAAGAGGGAGCGCCATATCACACCAACCCTCGACGAGATCGTGGCTGATCTCACGGGATCCAGAGTCTTCTCAAAAGTTGACCTGAAGGCAGGATACCACCAGCTGAAGCTACACAAAGACTCTCGGTACATAACGACTTTTTCCACACACTTGGGTCTGCGAATATACAAGCGCCTAAGTTTCGGCATATCTTCAGCAGCTGAAGTCTTCCAACAGACCATACAAGAAGTCATCCGGGACATCCCAGGTGTCCTCAATGTCAGTGATGACATCCTGATCCACCCCCAGGACAAAGAAGAACACTCGAGGAGGTTGGAGATGCTGTTGGACCTGTTGGAGGCAGCGGGCCTAACCATCCACAAGGAAAAATGTGAGTTTTTCAAAACAGACATATCCTTTTTTGGCTACAAGTTCCGCAGCTCTGGCATCTCGCCGGACCCCCGGAAGGTCGCTGACATACAGGCCGCAAGTCCACCCAAGACACCCATTGATGTCCGCAGTTTTCTGGGGATGGCCACGTACTGTGGAAGATTCATTCGGAACCTGGCCACACTGTCGGAACCCCTCCGTGAACTCACGAAGCTCAACGCGAATTGGGAGTGGGGAAAAGCTTGCCAAGATGCTTTCGAGAGCATAAAAGAGTCGCTGTCCGCAGAGACGAGAATGGCATACTATAACACTGCCCTTCCGACGGAGCTCTACGTGGACGCCAGCCCTGTCGGCCTGGGGGCCATCCTCATGCAGGTTACCAACGAAGGCGAGAAGAGACCCATCGCCTATGCGTCGCATGCTCTTACAGCAACGGAACAGAGGTACTCGCACATCGAGAAAGAGGCAATCGCTGCATTAGGGGGTGCCACCATTTCCACCTGTACCTATATGGCCGCAAGTTCACAGCCATTACGGACCACAAGCCCCTCCTCCCCATCTTCATGGGCACTTCATCGCACCCACCGGCCAGAATAGCCAAATGGCTGCTACACCTTCAGCAGTACAACTTTGAGCTCCTGTATCAACCGGGATGTGGCAACCCGGCAGACTTCCTCTCCAGGCACCCGAGAGAGGCAACGCCACAGGAAGTCCAGGTGGCCGAAGAGACCGAAGAGCACATCTGCCAGGTGGTACGGGCAATGAGGCCGAAGGCGGTCAGCAGTGAGGACATCGCGGAGGAGACATGCAGTGACCCCTGATGCGATCTGGTGAAAGATGCCATCATTTCGGGCGACTGGAGGTCATTTATGAGCAACACGCATAACAGGACGGAGGAGGCAAAAGCGTTCCTCACAGGAATGTTCACCGTCCGCCAAGACTTGTCGAGAACAGACCAGGGGCTGCTGCTCCGCAGAGATTGCATCATCATTCCGCCAGGCCTTGACGACCGCATAGTGGCACTCGCCCATGAGGGCCACCAAGGGATGGCTCGAACTAAGGCGCGCATTCGACACCGAGTGTGGTTCCCTCGCATTGACGAAAAAGTGGAAACTCTGGTCAACACCTGCCTGCCGTGCCTCATAACCGGAGCTCCACCAGATCCGGAACCCATCTTATCGGTGGAAAGGGGCTCTGGCAGTTGGGACGCAATAAGCATTGACTTCTGTAAACTACGGGAGGGCCTGTACCTCCTGGTGGCAATCGATGACCACTCCCGATACCCCGAGGTTGAGGTGTTTGAGTCCACAGCAGCGGAAGTGGTCATCCCAGCCATTGAGAAGATGTTCACGACACATGGACTACCAACCACGATCAAAAGTGACAATGGAGCCCCCTTCCAAGGGGTGGAGTTCAAACAGTACTTGCAAGATCTAAACATCCGGTACCACACATCATGCCCAGATGGCCACAGGCCAACGGCAACGTAGAACGCTTCATGAGAACACTCAATAAAGTGCTGAGGCTGTCCAAGGCAAATGCCAGCCCGTGGAAGGTTGACCTCTATCGATTCCTGAGGAACTACCGGGTCACCCCGCACTGCACAACAGGCGTCCCCCCAGCGGATCTCATGTTCGGCACCGTCATCAGGTCGTCCATCCCACACCACCCCAGCAGGGCACTGGACGAGCTAGACGAGGTGCGCACTGACCGAAGATGCAGGGACGCCAACGCCAACATGAGCACCAAGAGGAGGTCGCGACCATCCGACCACCAGGTGGGCGATAAGGTGGTCATGTTACGGAACCCGACGAAGTCCAAAATGGATTCCCGCTACGAGACTCTCCCATGGACTGTTCGTGAGACACGAGGGATCATAATAACTGCACAAAGGGGACATCGCCAGGTGACGCGCAACGTGTCATGGTTCAAGGCGGTCAAAAAAAACTTCCAAGAAACAAAGTGTATCCACTAAGTTAAGAAAGGCGCATCTCAGTTTGCCCCAATTTGGTTGCTAATATTCAGTCACTGATTTATGATATGGAAGTAATAGAGTTCCAATAAATTCTTTTGGCAGGAATTGTTTAATTCACATTCCTATATCGTTTGCCGCCAATGGAAGTTTAATTTTTATACATCACACAATGAGTTCTCATCTCAAATTGCCCATAATACTTTGGTGCCAATGCATTTCGGATACAATCCTTCTTCAGGGCGGTATTATAGCAAAAAGCATAAAAATTAGTTTAACTAGTAACAGTATATGTATATGCAAATATAGTAATTATAACAAATATAACAATTATTGCAGACATTTGTAGGGAGTTATTGCGAAAATCACATACCCATCCACGAGTCATGTTCATTTGGAGAGGAAATAAGCAAAAATAAAACAAAACGGTATGTCAATTAGTTGACTAAAGTAGAAAGACATTCTATCATTATCTTTTAGCTCTATATATTTGTCATACCTCGGTCAAGCCGATCTCTGGACTCGAGTCGTTGTACGTATGTACAATCAGATCTATAAGCAAATTAAACAACAATTTTGAGTCATCCTCAATCTCTTTCGTGGGTATGTTAATCCTAATCGGTACTGCTGTACTTACTTAGCTCCTGCCGTGCACAGCGTGTAGCTGCAGACTGAGCCGCTTGGAACGCGCTCGTGTAAGTTTACCTTTCGTTTTAAAGGTCACCATGGAGACGGTACGAGGCGTCGTGGACCGACCTGGTGCACGTACGCCTCGCGCCCCACCCCCGAGCGTTTGCCCGGGGGCGGGGATGTCTCCATGGTGACCAGCACTCTGTAAGACAGTGCAAGTAATTAACTGTCTACAGCGTCAATTGGCGCCGTAGCTGTAGTAATTGGAAAATTAGCAGCGTGTGTCAAAATTTTTTTTTAAATTTTTGTCGTAGTAGTGTTATATGCAAGACATAAGGTCCACATTAACAATTGAACATATGGAAGAGATAAACAGTCTAGAGCATTTACGCTCCGGAACAATTTTCTGTTGCTACTAAGTCATTAGAGCAATTTGGGGCAAAAAAAAAAAAAAAAAAAACGGAATAATACAACTAGAAAATAAATTGTGACAAAAGGATAGCAGATATATGACAGATATTTACATGGAAGGTGTAAATCTTCTTTAGATAAAAAATCGAAGAGTAAAGAAATTGTTAAGTTGACAAAAATGCTTTTACAAAAAGCACATAAAGTTTATTTCTTCATTGAGTCCCTTTGGAGAAAGGGAGCTCAGCCGGTCTATCCAAAAGGATTCTCTTTGGTCCATCCTTTTTTGGAAATTCTCGTGGATGTCTCTTTTTGAAACCACCTCTAGGATGACAAAACGGATTTGGACCAAGTTGTGTTTCTTTTCATCCCAATGTCTTGACACTGCTGAGTTAGGATTATGGTTTCTTATGCACGATCTGTGTTCATTCCACCTAATTTTTGCTACTCGCAATGTCTGACCCACATAGTACAGTCCACACGGACATTTGATAGCATAAATCACGTTGGTTGAATCACATGTAGCAAAATTTCTCAATCTCGTACCGTCTCCATGGTGACCTTTAAAACGAAAGGTAAACTTACACGAGCGCGTTCCAAGCGGCTCAGTCTGCAGCTACACGCTGTGCACGGCAGGAGCTAAGTAAGTACAGCAGTACCGATTAGGATTAACATACCCACGAAAGAGATTGAGGATGACTCAAAATTGTTGTTTAATTTGCTTATAGATCTGATTGTACATACGTACAACGACTCGAGTCCAGAGATCGGCTTGACCGAGGTATGACAAATATATAGAGCTAAAAGATAATGATAGAATGTCTTTCTACTTTAGTCAACTAATTGACATACCGTTTTGTTTTATTTTTGCTTATTTCCTCTCCAAATGAACATGACTCGTGGATGGGTATGTGATTTTCGAAATAACTCCCTACAAATGTCTGCAATAATTGTTATATTTGTTATAATTACTATATTTGCATATACATATACTGTTACTAGTTAAACTAATTTTTATGCTTTTTGCTATAATACCGCCCTGAAGAAGGATTGTATCCGAAATGCATTGGCACCAAAGTATTATGGGCAATTTGAGATGAGAACTCATTGTGTGATGTATAAAAATTAAACTTCCATTGGCGGCAAACGATATAGGAATGTGAATTAAACAATTCCTGCCAAAAGAATTTATTGGAACTCTATTACTTCCATATCATAAATCAGTGACTGAATATTAGCAACCAAATTGGGGCAAACTGAGATGCGCCTTTCTTAACTTAGTGGATACACTTTGTTTCTTGGAAGTTTTTTTTGATCATTTTGGTCCTAGTGCTACAGGACCTCTTTTGAGATTGGCAGCTCCAGGCGAGAATAAACCATACATACTACTAATTATCATATCTATGATCTCTAAAGGACAAACTGTGAACTACAACATGTAGTGCCCTTCTCATCCTCTTTTTCTTAGATTTCTCACTTAGCACAATTAGAGGAGGAGCACACAGGCCAAAAAGAATAATATAGATCATTGAAGCATTTTTCGTATAAAGAATGTCATACACTGACATCGAAGCCCTGACCACTAACAGGGCAGACACACTGGGTTTTTCATCTGAAGAAGCAGAAGCAATATTGGGTCTGATAAAAGACAGCGGCTTTGGAAACAGTAATAACAAACAACAAGATCCTAAACAACAGATAAAACAACTAGAATATCTAATTCGAAAGGAAATAAATCGCAAGCTACATGCGATAACCCTAGGCAGATACCATAAAAGTCAACGGATACCGAGAGGATTACGAATCCAGTTGCGTCCTACATTGTGTAAAGAAAACAAAATCTTTGTGAAGAAATGGGAAGCTATACTTAACAAATGTTCTCTGGACCTTATATTACTGACCATACAAGAATTGGCAAGGGACATATCAGATTTAGGCAAAGAAATTAAAGAAATAGAAGACGCTCTGGTAACAACACTGAATAGAGAAGAAGTGGATTCTATCCTCCAAGAGATAAATGACAAATTGGAAGACTACAAAACAGAATTAGAATCCAAGAAAATTCGCAAATTCAAAAGAGACACCTATGATTACCTTAAAGATGAAGTTTATAACTGGATGGATAAATATGCTCCTCCACAAAGGAAACTAAAGCCTACGAATTTGAGTGAAACATCAAGTTCAGGAACCGAGACAGAAAGGGAACCCCCGAACCAAGAAGAAGCAGGTACGCCAAGTACTTCAGGCCTTTCGCGAGTAAGAGAAGATACAGCCACTTCTTCTTTTTTAGACAAAGGAAGAAGAGAACGAGACGGGGGAGGAGAAAGACCAAAAGGAAAACCCAACACGAGACTACAACAGAAGAAAACATAGTAATAAACTTATCATCCAGAGTCTTGACTGGGAAAGAAATAGAAACCTTACAGAAAGGCCTTAGTTTCGTTCCTACCTATGACAGCACACTATTTGATTCCAAAATAGAACTCTTTAAACTTATTAGGAAGATGAAACTGAAGGTGTTTTTCAGTGAACTAGAACATGAAGAAGCCAGAGAAGAAGCAGAACTTAAGGAATTCAGAAGTAAAAGTACCTTTATTCCTCCAATAAGTATACCTTCAATAGAAATCTTCGAAAAACAAGTCACAAGAGACTTCGAGAAACTTAAGTTCAAAAGTCAATCACCTCGAAACATGAAACCTCACGAACTTAAATTGATACGTGATCTATATGGAGACCACACAATCACAATAAGGGCTGCGGATAAAGGAGGAGGCTTAGTACTACTTAACACAAGGGAATATGAAGAAGAATGTGAAAGACCACTAAGCGATGGTAATACTTATGCCAGATTGACACAAGATCCCACATCGGAGATTAAAGAGAATTTGAAGACTTTGTTGGACAAAGCGGAGGAATTGGAGTGGATTAATCACCACACAAAGACATTTTTGATTAATACACACCCTAAGATACCACACTTTTATACCCTTCCTAAGATACACAAAGATCTCATCAAACCCCCTGGAAGACCAATCGTAGCAGGGATTAACAGCATACTGGAACCCTTAGGGAAATATGTGGATTACTTCTTACAACCACTGATTCAAAAAACCAGTACATATATCAAGGACTCGACACATTTTTTACAACTCTTGAACGAAACTGTATTCAATTGCAACAACATATGCTTTACTATCGATGTTAAAAGTCTCTACACATCGATCCCGCACGATTTAGGGGGTGAAGCGGTAGAATGGGTGCTACTCAATGCTGAAGAGATACCGGCTCAGAAAGAATTTATAATGGTTCTTCTGGAGTTTATTAGTAACAACTCATACTTTCGATATAAGAATGACTACTATCTCCAAGTGGCTGGGACAGCCATGGGAGCCACCATGGCCCCCTCTTATGCTAATTCATTCATGCATAAATTCGAATCCGAACATATACTACAGAATGAACATTGGTTCCCGAAATTAAGTCTCTGGATCAGGTACATTGACGATATATTCGGAATATGGAAAGATACGGAAGAGGAATACCTAAAGTTCTTCGCACATCTGAACAGCATAGATGCTTGTATCCAATTCACTCAAGAACACTCCCAAACCAACATACACTTCTTGGATGTAGACATTAAGATTACTGACACAGGATATCAGACTACCATTTTTCGAAAACCCACGGATCGTAACAATCTATTACAACGTCTCAGCTTCCATCAACCGAGCCTCATAAAAAATCTTCCATATAGCCAGATGCTCAGGGTGAAAAGATTGGTAAGTGACCCAGAAGATTACAAGCTAGCTATCCGTGAGATGGGGAAAAAGTTCCTGGAAAGAGGATATACAGAAGAGGAAATAAACACAGCAGAATCACGAGTAGCTACACAAAACAGAGAAGAGCTATTGAAGACAAAAACCAGACAGGAATCAGCTCCACCATTAGTGTTTGTGTCTAGATACTCACGACAAAGTAATCGCATTAAGTGCATTATTCAAAAACATTGGAATACTTTATTATGCGATCAGAGAGTTGAACATCTATTTAAGGAAGTACCCACATTTGCTTACCAACGGAGTCAAAACCTAAAAGATAGACTGGTTCAAACTAAACCAGCACCTAAAAAGAAGCTTACAGAAAGAATTGGGACGTTTCCGTGTTTAAGTTGTAGTAATTGCAGCTTTGTGATGAGAGGAGAGACAATAAAACATTCACACACAGGGGAGACAATCAGATTGAGAAATTTTGCTACATGTGATTCAACCAACGTGATTTATGCTATCAAATGTCCGTGTGGACTGTACTATGTGGGTCAGACATTGCGAGTAGCAAAAATTAGGTGGAATGAACACAGATCGTGCATAAGAAACCATAATCCTAACTCAGCAGTGTCAAGACATTGGGATGAAAAGAAACACAACTTGGTCCAAATCCGTTTTGTCATCCTAGAGGTGGTTTCAAAAAGAGACATCCACGAGAATTTCCAAAAAAGGATGGACCAAAGAGAATCCTTTTGGATAGACCGGCTGAGCTCCCTTTCTCCAAAGGGACTCAATGAAGAAATAAACTTTATGTGCTTTTTGTAAAAGCATTTTTGTCAACTTAACAATTTCTTTACTCTTCGATTTTTTATCTAAAGAAGATTTACACCTTCCATGTAAATATCTGTCATATATCTGCTATCCTTTTGTCACAATTTATTTTCTAGTTGTATTATTCCGTTTTTTTTTTTTTTTTTTGCCCCAAATTGCTCTAATGACTTAGTAGCGACAGAAAATTGTTCCGGAGCGTAAATGCTCTAGACTGTTTATCTCTTCCATATGTTCAATTGTTAATGTGGACCTTATGTCTTGCATATAACACTACTACGACAAAAAATTTTAAAAAAAATTTTGACACACGCTGCTAATTTTCCAATTACTACAGCTACGGCGCCAATTGACGCTGTAGACAGTTAACTACTTGCACTGTCTTACAGAGTGCTGGTCACCATGGAGACATCCCCGCCCCCGGGCTAACGCTCGGGGGTGGGGCGCGAGGCGTACGTGCACCAGGTCGGTCCACGACGCCTCGTACCGTCTCCATGGTGACCTTTAAAACGAAAGGTAAACTTACACGAGCGCGTTCCAAGCGGCTCAGTCTGCAGCTACACGCTGTGCACGGCAGGAGCTAAGTAAGTACAGCAGTACCGATTAGGATTAACATACCCACGAAAGAGATTGAGGATGACTCAAAATTGTTGTTTAATTTGCTTATAGATCTGATTGTACATACGTACAACGACTCGAGTCCAGAGATCGGCTTGACCGAGGTATGACAAATATATAGAGCTAAAAGATAATGATAGAATGTCTTTCTACTTTAGTCAACTAATTGACATACCGTTTTGTTTTATTTTTGCTTATTTCCTCTCCAAATGAACATGACTCGTGGATGGGTATGTGATTTTCGAAATAACTCCCTACAAATGTCTGCAATAATTGTTATATTTGTTATAATTACTATATTTGCATATACATATACTGTTACTAGTTAAACTAATTTTTATGCTTTTTGCTATAATACCGCCCTGAAGAAGGATTGTATCCGAAATGCATTGGCACCAAAGTATTATGGGCAATTTGAGATGAGAACTCATTGTGTGATGTATAAAAATTAAACTTCCATTGGCGGCAAACGATATAGGAATGTGAATTAAACAATTCCTGCCAAAATAATTTATTGGAACTCTATTACTTCCATATCATAAATCAGTGACTGAATATTAGCAACCAAATTGGGGCAAACTGAGATGCGCCTTTCTTAACTTAGTGGATACACTTTGTTTCTTGGAAGTTTTTTTTGATCATTTTGGTCCTAGTGCTACAGGACCTCTTTTGAGATTGGCAGCTCCAGGCGAGAATAAACCATACATACTACTAATTATCATATCTATGATCTCTAAAGGACAAACTGTGAACTACAACATGTAGTGCCCTTCTCATCCTCTTTTTCTTATGGTTCAAGGCGGTGCCACGCAACCTCTGGAATGATGGGGATTGTCCCCAAGAAGATGAGGAGTCGCTGAGGGTCGAGGACGAACCCGAAGATCCCCAAGGCGAAGGACACACAGATGACAGAACGTGGGAGCAGGGGAGCGAACCGGACCTGGGTGAGCCTGAGGTGGAAGGTGAGAGATCCCATGAGACTGTAGCAACCGCCCCACGGGGTGGACGGTATGGCCTGAGGGCTGCCATCCAGCCACAACCTCGGCTCAAGGACTATGTGTAGTAGGGTGGACTCTGAACGTTTAAAAATGGGAGTGTGCATTTGTATTTCTGTTATGATTAGGAGTAGAAGCGTTTGCGTTGGTGTGTTTTATTGTTGTGTTTTGTTTATAATAAAGGAGGAATGTTATAATCGCCATTCGCCCCGCTACGCGGTGACGTAGGGCGTCTGAATAAAAGCCCCGCCCCCGCGCGAGGGAGGCAGTTCCGGGCACAGACCCTAGCAGCGTGTGTCGTGTCTTTCTTCTCGCTCCGGCTGGAGCTGCGTCATTGAGGCCTACCTCTGCGGCCCACCACGTTCTGCCTCTGTGCGGGGCTGGAACATAACAATGTCTTTCACTTGCTCCTCCTCCCCTTTCCCTGGTACTTTCCCTTCCCCACTACCCTGCACTTGAGTGATCTCAATGTCACTTGGCCTAGTAAGATCGTTGTCTTGTCCATTGTCCCCCCGCCCCCTCCCCCTGCCTCGTCGGGCCTTGAAACACTTGTGTATAGGCGCGCTATAAATGTCATATCATATCAGACTTGTATGCCAATTTTATTGGCTTATAGTTGGCCAAAAGCAACCACATCGCCAATACTAAATAAAACATTGTTTTTGTTGTACACAAACCCCCACAACCTATCCACATGGTGCGTGTACCTTCATCATTACCCCCGCTGGGTGTCAAGGCGTCTACTGTTGCCACTATCACTAACGATACAACCTTTCACTTTTCTGTAAATGCGGCATATTATAGAGCACATAGGTGCTCTCTGAGTCTATAAATAGGTGGGAATTCTCAAAACGTGAAGCATTACACACCGCCTACCATGGGGCCACCCATCTTCCTAACACTCATAATTACAGCGAGTGGTGGGCGGTGACTACACGGCCTATAATAATAGAGGGTTACATTATAATCTGCCGAGGAATGTGGGAATTGGAAAAAGGTTTAAAACAGTGCCGCTGGCGGGGTAGACACCCAGTGGGCAAGGCAGAGAGGTTTCAATGAGCGGCCATCTTGGCGCGCATGTACACACGATTGGTAACGTGGAGATGCTGACATTTAGAAGGGCCCTGGTCCTTGGAATGCGGAACCCCACTGCTCTGCCATATCTCCTCGTCTTCTCTGCAGTGCTTATGAACGCAGAGTCTCGGTGTGTGCTGCCAGGCTGGACCAAGGAGGGGTTTGCAGGTTCCGGGGACCTTCTGATTGGAGGCGTGTTCCCCGTTCACTACAAGAAAGCGACGCCAGGCCTCACTTTCACGGATCACCCGCCTCGAGTCACCTGTGACATGTAAGGAACTTGTTGGGTGCAGAATGTATATGACTTGCATAGGTAAAATGAGGAAGGTATCATTGGGGAAATTTTCGGAGTACAGGGCATTTGAAAGAATAAAGGCCACAGTCCCCTTGAACACATGGATCAGGCATGTCATAGGCAGTAGCAGGCCAGGTACCATCGCGCAGAGAAAAGGGGCAGCGTGAGCAATGCAGTCACCAGTCACACACATAATATGGCATGGGGAGAGCCAGTGCCGACTTCTGTTCTAGCATAGGCCACAGTGGCTTTCTTAATCACACCCATATTATAGCATGGGTGGAGGCAGCACACACCTCTTTTAAACATATTGATGAGGTAATGTACCATATGGGCAGTCTAATCTTCAGTCACTCGCATAATATAGCATAGAAGCAGGCAGCCAGACACTGAACAGGTACAGCATGGAGAGCTGAACCTTCGATCATTTACATAGTATGGCAGAAGTACAGGTGGCCAAGCAGTATAGCATGGTGTGTGCAAACAGGCGGCCAAGCAGTATAGCATGGTGTGTGCCAACAGGCGGCCAAGCAGTATAGCATGGTGTGTGCCATCTACAGTCAATCGCAAGCGCACGGTATAGCAGAGGCAGGCTGTGCTTCTTTGATACACATTGAACAGCACAGCATTTGGGGTACAACCTTCAATTGTTCACTTAGTATAGCACTTAGACAAGTGGTATAGCAGGAGGAGTGCAACCGCACGCCACACCCATGGGATTAGAGAGGTCAAGGCAGTCAAACAGTATAGCATGAGGAGTGCAATCTACAGTCACTCACATGGAATGGAGGTAGAGGCAGTCAAGCAATATAGCATGGGGAGTGCAATCACACATCACTCCAATGGTATTACAGAGGTCAAGGCAGTCAAGTATTATAGTATGAGGAGCGCAATCTGCAGTCACTCACAGGGCATCGCAGAGGTAGAAGCAGTCAAGCAATATAGCATGGAGAGTGCAATAGCACGTCACTCCCATTGTATTAAACACGTCAAGGCAGTCAAATACTATAGCACGAGGAGTGCAATTTACAGTCACTCACATAGAATCGCAGAGGTAGAAGCAGTCAAGCAATATAGCATGGGGTGTGCAATCTACAGTCACGCACATGATATTGCAGAGGTGAAAACAGTCAAGCAATAAAGCATGGGTAGTGCAATGACACATCACTCCAATGGTATTACAGAGGTCAAGACAGTCAAGTAATATAGTATGAGGAGCGCAATCTACAGTCACTCACATGGTATCATAGAGGTAGAGGCAGTCAAGCAATATAGCACGGGGAGTGCAATCGCATATCACTCCCATGGCATTACAGAGATCAAGGCAGACAAAGAGTATAGCATGAGGAGGGCAGTCTACAGACACTCACATGGTATCGCATTGGTACAGGCAGTCGAGCAGTGCGGCATGGGGTGCAATTTACAGTCACTCACATGATATCGTTGAGGGGGAGGATGCCAAGTATCATACCATTTTGAGTGCAATCTTCAGTTACTCACATGGTACTAAGCAGATAGATACTGTCTTCTCTTCGTTCATACACATAGAACAGGGACAACGTAGGGAGAGGGCACTGTGCACTCACTCATACAGTAGTGCATGGGTAGAAGCAGTGCACACTCATTTCATACACATAGAGCAGGCACGGCACAGTGCACAGGGATTGCAAACCGTACTCACACACATAGTACACCACAGCTAGACACAGTCTGTTTTTCCTTTATACACACAGAAAAGGTACAACAGAGGAAGAGCAATCGTCAATCACTCACATAGTTGAGCAAAGATATATTTATTCGATGTTTGTTTTATTTTGAGCTTTTATTGATTGCGAACCTAGCTTTGGGAGTCAGTCTAGATCTGCACCTCAGTGTGTGTGTGTTTGGGTGAAGGCATGCATTAGGCAGACAAGTCGTATAGCAATGGGTGTGCACTCTGAAGAAACTCGCGGGGTATAGCAGAGGGAGGCTGTGCTTCTTTCACACACACTGAACAATACAGCATTTGGAGTACAACCTTCAGTTACTCACGTGGTGCAGCATGTGTTGAGGCAGCACGTGCATTTTTCATACATCTGGCACCACTACTTCATGGCCAATGTAATCTTAAATTACTACTGTAGTAGAAAATGTGCAGAGGCTGCCAAGCAGTGTAGTACTAGGAAGTGCAATCTTCAGTCACTTGCATGGTATCACCAGGTGGAGGCAGTCAATCAGTATAGCATGGGGTGTGCAATCTACAGTCACTCACATGATATTGCAGAGGTGGAGGCAGTAGCAGTATAGCATGGGGTGTGCAATCTGCAGCCACTCACATGATATTGCAGAGGTGGAGGCAGTCAAGCAGTATAGCATGGGGTGTGCAATCTGCAGCCACTCACATGATATTGCAGAGGTGGAGGCAGTCAAGCAGTATAGCATGGGGAGTGAAATCTTCAGTCACTTGCAAGGTATTACGAGGTGGAGGCAGTCAAGCTGAATAGCATTGGGTGTGACATCTACAGTCGCTCACGTGACATTGCAGAAGTGGAGGAAGTCAAGTAGCGTAGCATGGGGAGTAACATGTTCCATCACTCACATTGTATCACAGAGCTAGAGGCAGTGAATCAGTATAGCATGGGGAGTGCAAACTTCAGTTACTCATATGGTATCGGGGAGCTAGAGGCAGTGGGCCAGTGTAACATAGAGGGTGCACTCTACAGTCATTCACATGGTAATACATAGGTAGATATATTCTTCACTTCTTTAATACTCATAGAACAGGTACAGCCATTCACTCATACAGAAGTGCATGGGTAGAATCAGTGCACACTTATTTCAAAGACATAGAGCAGGCGCGGCTCAGCGCATGGGGAGTGCAAACCTTACTCACATACATGGTATACCATATCTAGACACAGTCTACGTGTCTCTCACGCACACAGAAAAGGTACAGCACAGGAAGAGCAATCGTCAATCACTCACATAGTTGAGCAAAGGAATATGTATTCGATGTTTGTTCTATTTTTGGCTTTTATTGAGCAAGAAACCAGCTTTGGGGAATCAACGTAGACCTGTAGTTCAGTGTGTGTGTGTGAATTTTTGTGTGTCTGTGTGTGTGTAGCGTTTACAGGCATTAGTTAGGATGGTTACAGAGGACAAACAAGCATCACAACATAGCATTTATGAACACTATATAAGCCCTCATTACGGGTCCGGTGGAAACCGTGCCGGTAAAACCAGCAGGTAGCTGCCAGACCCGTAATGATTTACTGCCGTCTGACTTGCTGGAATCACCGGGGCATTACAACTCAGGTGGTCCGGTAGGTCAGGTGCCGGTAAAATGTTGATCCCCATTCTTATGTGGAATGGGGACCACAGAAGCACTGGTACTGTTAATATAGGTGCCAGTGCTTCTGTGAAAATCTGTGGGTGGGTGCCGTTCCACCCACCAGGTCTGACCCTGGCGGGCAGAATGGCACCAGCCCGCAGACTCATAGTTTGCCGGTCCAGAAACAACTATGCCGGTAAGCTTACCGTCACCGTTGTTTCCGGACCGGCAAACTTGTAATGAGGGCCTATATCATTGGTTCCATGTAATTTCATCGCGGGATGTATTTTCATGGGGTTTGTTACTGCGATTCCCCTTCGCCCCCCCGATTTTTGAAAAATTTCGATGGGTTTTTTAAAAAAAAATGTGTCATCAAAAACCCAGCGAAAAAACATCCTGCAATGAAATGACGTCGTCCCATATCATTTACACAACATGTAATAGTAAACATTTACAGACAGCAGGGAACATGCAATAGTGCTGATAATGGGTGCAGGAGTGAAACAGGGGGGTGGGCTGCAGAGGAAGGTCGTCAGTTGGGATACGGGGCTGAGTGGGCTTGGGAGGTGCATCTTACTCGTTATGTATAAGGGTTTCCGTGAAGGGTTGGTTCTTGATTTATTCTCTAAATTGCATGAGGGTGGGGGCGAGTCTGATGTTGAATATCAGAGCAGTGACCGATTCACTGAGTCACACCTGCCTTTGCAGTGCCACTTCTCACTCTGAGCCCTGGGCAGCTGCCTGCTTCTCCCGGCCCTAGAAAGGGCCCTGTAGCCTAGCATTGTGCAGTATGTCTGCTTGTGCACAGGATCTCACTAAATGCAGAGTTTGCTTTGTGAAAGCAGCCAGTGGTGACAGCAATAAGGCAACACTTTTCTTTACCAGAGTTTGTGGAACCCCAGAAACCAGTGCTCTATTGGATCACTAAACTGACCATTAATGTATGGTAATGCACCCTCTTCTCAAGAAACCCTCAGCCGACCCCTCCTGCCCAGCTAACTATCACACCATCTCCATCACTCTTTTCCTGGGCAAACTCCTGGAAAAGCTGTCCATCTCCCAGCTTAATCTTCTCACTGAATCTGTTGGCTGTGACCATGACCATAAGTCTGGCTTCAGAGCAGCCAGAAGCACAGAATCTGCTCTCCTGAATGTCTGTGAAGACCTGCTCTCTAACCTTGATGCTAATCTCCCCTCTGTCCTCACCTTACTCAATCTTTCTTCTGCCTTTGACACGGTCAATGCTGCCATCCAGCTCAATCATCACCGTGATAACCTGTGTATCACCGATCAGGCCCTGGCCTGGCTGACCTCCTTTCTCTATGAATGACCCTCCCAGGTCCAACTTGGGTCCTCCCTTCCCTCTTTCTCACTCTCTACCTGTTGTGTTCCCCAGCGGTCTAACCTCTTTTCCTGGCTGTTCAACCAACACCTGACACCTCTCGCCCACCGCATTGCCGCTCTCTGCTCAAACTTTCAGCACAATGCAGATGACACTCAGCACGTTTTTCAGGTTCCCCTCTGACACCTCTTCTCCTTCTCTCCTCTCTGACTGTCTGTCTGCTATTCAGGAGTGGTGTGCCATCAGTGATCTTTGCCTTAATGCCAGTAAGACAGAGATTCTCCTCATCGGCACACCTGCAACCTCCTTTCCTGACACTTTCTTGCTGGCCTCCCTTGGCCCTCTTCCTGCTCCCACCTCTGAGGCTAAGAACCTCAGGGTCATCTTCAACTCCACACTCTCCTTTTCTCCTCACATCTCTGATGTCTCTAAGAAGTCAAACTACCAACTGCACCTCCTCAGAGGTATTCTTCCTTTCCTCTCCTTCCCCCAGAAGCTCACTGTCTCTAGGGCTCTAGTTCTCTCTAGGCTGTACTACTGCAACAGCCTCTTTCTAAACCGGCCTGCTTCTACTCTCCGCCCTCTGCAACTCATCCAGAACAGGACTGCAAGACTTGTCCTTGGCCTCAGGCCCAGGGATCGTATCTCTCCAGCACTGAAATCTCTGCATTGGGTCCCTGTGGCTGCAAGGATTAAGTTCAAGACCCTCTGCATTATCCACAAGACCTTCTGGGGCCTGAGTCCTCAATACCTCCAACTCTCTTTGTAAATACCTTCCTAGTCAAGCTCTTTCCTCCTCCACCTCCAACTCTCTCAGGGTCAGTCGCTTTTCCAAGCAACAAGTTGGTGGTAGATCTCTTTCTTCGGCTGGGGCCTTCCTCTGGAATAGCCTCCCTGACTCCGTGAAACTTGAAGAGAATCATCTTCAGTTCCGGAAGCACCTCAAGACCTTCCCCTTTGATTCTGCCTTCTCTCTTCCTCTCCCCTGCTGATCTCCTGTCTGATACTGTACTGGTCACCTGGTTACCCAATGAGTTCAGGCCCAGGTCACTGCCAACCCAGTTGCACACCCCCACTGCCTCCTGGCAACCCTTGCACTTGGGTCTGTATCTGTAACCCTACAGTCCCTTACCTGCACTTTTGGACACCTGCCCTCTGCACTTACCCTTGCACCTGCCACCTGCTTGCCGCACTTCTTGTTAATGTTTTGATCCCATGTACAGCACTGCCCCCTCCCCTTTCCCCTGGCACTTTCCCCTCCCCTTTCCCCTGCACTTGCGCGATCTCAATGTCACTTGGCCTAGTAAGATCGTTGTCTCTGTAACCACTCTGTGCCACCTTCCTTGTCTCGTCGCGCCTTAAAACACTTGTGTATAGGCGCGTTACAAATGCCCTATCATATAATATCATATCACGGCAAACCATAACTCTTCTGTACTACTTGCTGAAATCTGCCAGAGGTAACAATTGTTTCAGCTCCTCTGTCTCACCATACCTAGCGTGTGTGTGTGTAAAAGGTTTACACTGCTGCACGTTTCTCTGACAACATTTTTTAATGAAGGCATATCACACTTGCAATTCTATACCTGTTCTATGTATAGGGAAGACGCGTGCACCCCGCCAGGAGATACCTGTTCGGTTAGTCGGTATGAAGGAAGCGTGCCCTACCTCTGCGTACACTAAGCTATGATAGTGATTGAAACTCGCACTCCGCTATTGCACTGTTACCTCATCCCAGATCCCCTGAACCCTACTTGTAAACCCCTTGTAAGCTCGTTGTAAGCCCCTTGGCACTTCCCCTTTGTACAGTGCTCCATTGGTTCCCTGCTGTGTTTGAGCTTTATACATCCACACACACATACATACATCAGTAAAGCTCAGGCTGCCTCTTACTAGAGCAGCAGAAAAGCAAACAAATAAAGAGCTAGAAATCAAGCGCTCTAGATCTGTGCCCCTTGGATGGTGGAACCTCGGGCTGGCATCCCACGGATAGGACCAATCTGTGGTTGAAATGATATATTTTCTTTTGGAGGCAGGGATCTAGGGTGCGAGCAGGCACCCGTAGTCCTTCCTGATTTTAAATGGCAAAGGTTGAACCCTTTGCCCACTGGGCGTGCCCTCCGGTGAGGATGCGCATCAGTTGTCTGCCATCATGCTGTGTCTGCCCAGCTCTGCAGATGTTCCTCTACTGCCACCAGGTGGGCAAGCACAGCAGGTGCGGTAAATAATCACAAAACCGCAAGTCCCAGGATGGCAGCAGCCAGTGGATGGAAGCATAGATGCTGGTTGGCAGGGCCAGGTACACTGGCAGATGAAAACGCTGGTGTCTCTGAGAGCGCCAAGGCCATTCTTAAAAATATGC
Organism: Ambystoma mexicanum; assembly: GCF_040938575.1. NCBI lineage: Eukaryota > Metazoa > Chordata > Amphibia > Caudata > Ambystomatidae > Ambystoma > Ambystoma mexicanum. The sequence goes on along the minus strand of NC_090933.1, from coordinate 1,136,163,275 downwards.
ACAATTAACACAAGTGTATGCCTGTTTATGTTCTCATTATTAAGCCTGTGGTCAACATCTGATTTTGGCATATTGTAAATTATTCAAAGCACAAAACGAAAGTAATTTTCCTTCTGGCATATCTTAAACTTGTATGCATGCTTCATACTTTCCGCCATGTTGTTTAGTATGGCGTAGCGGGGACACAAAGTGGAGTTATCTCTTCCACCAGCGCCTCCTGCTTCCCAATCTGCATGCATTTCCGCCAGCATTCGATTTTGATGCTGTAGGTAAAGCAAGGAATCCATTGTGAAAGCTGCCTGCCAGTGTGTGAATGGCAGGCACAATCTACACAACTTGCACTAGGAAGTGTAAAAAGGAGAAAGGTTGATTTCACCAGTTTTAGTGTTTGCTATCAAGTGGTGCTTAAGTACCAACTCTCTGGCAAACCATTTGCTTTGGAGCACAGCTACGAGGGCGATGTCACGTAAGGAGGGACACACATCTTGTGAGCCTTGTTAGTCTGCCCAATGCCATGCTAATCACTATGGCTATCCCCACCCACTGCTTGCTAGGATGGAGAGGCCATGTAAGGAGGGACACACAGTTTGTGAGCCTTTTTAGTCTGCCCAATGCCATGCTAATCACTATGGCTATCCCCACCCACTGCTTGCTAGGATGGAGAGGCCATGTAAGGAGGGACACACAGCTTGTGAGCCTTGTTAGTCTGCCCAATGCCATGCTAGTCACTATGGCTATCCCCTCCCAGTGCATGCTAGGATGGAGAAGGCATGTAAGGAGGGACACAGAGCTTGTGAGTCTTGTTAGTCTGCCCAATGCCATGCTAATCTGCTTGCTAGGATGGAGCTGGCATGTAAGGAGGGACGCGCATCTTGTGAGTCTTGTTAGTCTGCCCAATGCCATGCTAACCACTATGGGTATCCCCACCCACTGCTTGCTAGGATGCAGAAGGCATGTATGGAGGAACGCGCATATTGTGAGCCTAGTTAGTCTGCCCAATGCCATGCTAACCACTATGGGTATCCCCACCCACTGCTTGCTAGGATGGAGAAGGCATGTAAGGAGGGACACACAGCTTGTGACCCGCACATCTCGTGAGTCTTGTTAGTCTGCCCAATGCCATGCTAATCACTATGGCTATCCCCACCCACTGCTTGCTAGGATGGAGATGCCATATAAGGAGGGACACACATCTTGTGAGCCTTGTTAGTCTGCCCAATGCCTGCTAATCACTATGGCTATCCCCACCCATTGCTTGCTAGGATGGAGAGGCCATGTAAGGAGGGACACACAGCTTGTGAGCCTTGTTAGTCTGCCCAATGCCATGCTAAAATCACTATGGCTATCCCCATCCACTGCTTGCTAGGCTGGAGAGGCAATGTAAGGAGGGACACACAGCTTGTGAGCCGAGTTAGTCTGCCCAATGCCATGCTAATCACTATGGCTATCCCCACCCACTGCTTGCTAGGATGGAGATGCCATATAAGGAGGGACACCACACAGCTTGTGAGCCTTGTTAGTCTGCCCAATGCCATGCTAATCACTGGGGCAATACCCACCCACTGCTTGCCAGGATGGGGAAGGCATGTAAGGAGGGACATGCAGCTTGTGAGTCTTGTTAGCCTGCCCAATGTCATGCTAATCACTGTGGCTGTTCCCACCCACTGCTTGCTAGGATGGAGAAGGCATGTAAGGAGAGACGCACAGCTTGTGAGTGTCGTTTGACTGATCAAGGTCATGCTAATTACTTAAACCATTCCCACGCAATACCTCCCCAAAACACCTTCCCCTAAGATCTCTTTGAGCGGGTTCTGTCAAGCGGTAACATTACACTATGGCCTGCCAGTGTTATTACTAAACAGTCTGCTGAGAAGTAATGGCATGATTGCAGTAACAACAGTTAGAGCAGTTGGTGAAGTGTGATGCGGGTAAGTGGACTTCTCTGTGTGCCTTCACCTCCTACCTCTAAACATCTTTGTCATCACTTATTACACCAAGTTATCCATTTTGAAGAACTATGTATAACCTCGCCCATAAAACTAAACTCCATCCCAGTCTTTCTTTGGAGAGGCTCTCAGAAAGTCAACTCTTTCCGTCCAGAAACAGGCAGCGGAACTCTTTAGCAATGGAGCCGCCCATTACACGTAAGGGGATAAGTTCCAAGAAAATGACTCCCTCCTTCTCACCTGAAAACTGCTCTTCTACTTCGGACACTTCAGCAGTGACCCACGTGGAGGTCGATAAGACCCCACCTCATCCTATATAACTTTCTCATCCCTGTTTGACTCCCATGACAGTTCCTGACTGTCACCTTGTGTTATGTCCATCCTCATTTCCAATGCTTACATAATTGGTAAATGTAAAAAAGGAACTAATTACAGTAAACGAATATAGGACGCCTCACACCACGAAGCCAAGATGTTCCCTATCTGTTACACCCAATGTTTTCAGACTGCCTGATAAATCATTCGACCATGGACTCGGAGGCTGATAGTTCTCTGTGTGGGATGTTGGAGTCTCTACGTGACATGCTAAAACAAGGAACCACTTCCGTGTCAGCCCTTAACTTGGTTTTGGCATCCTTGGTCAAGTTGTATGAAAACTTGGGTCCCATTCAGCTAGTTTGATGGAAATTGAATGGAGATTGGAATGTTGGGCTACAAAGGCTGAGTCTTTGGCACATTTAAACAAACCTCTTTTAACCTACAGAGTTCTGTGATGGTATCAAGCCTTGAATAACAACACAACATCACTGAGGTTTCCCTGTCTATCCAGATGGAAAACAACACTTGTGAAGCTTCAATAATTATTGATCCACTTCCTGGAATCAGCACTATAAAAAAAAACTCTAGACCGAAGAAATCTCTGATAGAGAAATCAAAGAATCAAAAAAGTCCATCAAACTCACAACTTAAGTCCTCTAGGAAATGTTTTAGAACATTAAAACAGAGGCCAAGGCAACTTGCAGTAATGTGCACTACTGAGCCTGTCATAAAAGCTTAGTCACCTGTGTCCCTTTACCACCGAAAGGCATAAAGAAAAAGAAGGTGAAAAATAAAGCTCTTCTCAAAAAAGGAATCAATGTAAATCTACTTCCAATGCCCTGGTGAACTCTATTACATCATATTTTGGAGTCTTGACAGGTAAACACCAAGAAGATCTGACGAAGAATCCCCCAGTGAACACCATTACATCATATTTTGGGGACTTGACAGGTAAACACCAAGAAGATCTGACGAAGGATCCCCACTAGGCGTTTGCCGAGACCTCAGGGATATCCGAAAGGGATGGAGAAGATACCGCCAACATGAGGACAACATGAGGACAAGCCAAATACACATCTTTCTTCAAAAGTCACCAACTGAAAAGCAGAAGCCACACCCTGCTCCAATGAAGCTTAGCTTGGGAGATATTTTTCCAAGTTGAATTCCTATACTTCTGAACCGAGCCAAAGTTTTATCTTTACCAAATTCCTCATTTAAGGAATCTAGCCTCTGAAAACATAGATTTGGTGGAATACGGATACAGTATTCATCCACCTCAACTCTAGGATCATTGTTACTATGTTAATCAGAGGAATCAGAAACATATTAACTTTGGGTTGGGAGCTGTCCTCAAGCCCATCAGCACCCCCTCACCGTCCACAATAGGAAAGTTGATCAACGTCCGCTCAGCTATCACTCATGCAGTAGACATCACCAACTTCATCACTACATACAACCTTGATGCCGCCTTCTTCACAGAGACCTGGCTGACACCCACATCCTAGACATCCTTGTCAGCGAAGGCTACAGCATCCAACACCGAGACTGGCCAAACAAGACAGGCGAAGGCCTCGCAGTCATCCACAAGACCTCATGGCCCTGCACCAGACTTGAAGTCAACAACATTGGCTCCTTCGAAGTTCTCTCCTGACACTTCCCACTCTATATGATGGACACAGTCACCTTTCATCTCATAAGCAGACAACCCAAACCCAACACCACCTTCATCAGACACTTCAGCGACCTGGTCACCACCATGTCCCTCACACACGCCAACAACATCTTCCTAGGTGACTTCAACCACACAGGCACCAAGGCCACCAAACCGATGAAGAAAGCTCTCCTCTGCCTTCTTGACAACCTCACACAGCACACAAAAGAACCAACACACGAGAAAGGTAACATCCCCGACCTAATCATCACTGCACTGCCCTCCCTCCACTACAGCTCTCCTTCCCTGCTTGACTGGTCTGGCCACCTGGCCGTGCCTTTCAACATCCTGCACACCACCCCAGTCAAGCACTCCAAGCAGAAGCCCATCAGACAAACCTTCAGAACTTCCCCGTGGAAATCCTCATGGATGACCTTGCCAACCTCCAACTCACATGGACCAAACGCCCCAAACCAAACTGTGAATTTCTACTAGAAGCACTTAACTCCACCCTCTCAGCCTCCATTGACCTACATGCACCTCTGAAAAAACGCACTTGCAAACCGAAACCATCAGCACCCTGGTACAAACAAGAAATCAACCTCAGCAAAAGAGTCATTAGGAACAAGAGAAAACCTGGCATTGCTCCAGGACTGCATCCAACCTGGCACACCTCAAGGAACTCAGAGCAACCCGCCAACAACTAATCAACACAACTAAGGCCTCCTACTATCAAAACTCCATAGCAGAAGCTGTCACCAAAAGCAGAGCCCTCTTCAAAGTGGCAAAACACCTTCTTCATCAATAAAAACAGCAAGATTCACCAGCACAAAGATCCCAAGCTCTGCCTCGACAGACCCACCACATGTCCCTCATCGTAAAATCTCCACACCCTGGACAAAATTCAAGACACTCTCTATAGAGGACCTGGTAGAAACCCTGGCTGCCTTCACAGCCGCATTGTATACAGACAACATCCTCCCAGCATCCATCCTCAAGACCCTCCCAGCAGAAGCTCGCCGTCCCTACCTGGAGATCATCAATAGCTCCCTAACTCAAGGCACCATCCCATCGACCCTAAAGACAGGACAAATCCTCTCTCTACTAAAGAAACCCACTCTGGATACACACAACCTAGATAACTATTGCCCCATAACCTATCTTCCTTTCCTAGGTAAGATCATCCAGAAAGCTGTAGCCAAGCAACTGCAGCATCACATCAACACAAACAATCTCCTCCAAACCTACCAATCTGTGTTCAGACCCAGATGTAGCATGGAGACAGCAACCATACAGGTGGTTGACGACGCCCTCAACATCCTCGACAACGGCCACCCCTGCCTCCTGGTTCTACTCAACATCTCGGATGCTTTTGACACAGCAGATCACCATGCACTCACAGACACCCTACATTGGCGCATGGGGATCAGCGATCCTGTCCTATGTTGGTTTAAGTCCTACCTCACCAAACGCAAGAAGTTTGTTCAGATGGACTCCTCTAGCTTGACAATGCTACCATCACTCATGGAGTCCTGCAGGGTTTCATCCTCTCCCCGGTGTTCTTCAATCTATACATGGAGTTGCTGGGAGCCTTCCTAGCCACACACAACATCCACATCCACCAATACGCCAATAACAAACAGCTATACCTTGAGATCGACTCCATCAAGGACATCCAGAGGATCAAAACCTGCCTCTCGATGATCCAGTCTTGGATGTCCAGTGCATACTTGAAACTCAACCCCTCCAGGACTGAATTCCTACTCCTCACCAACAACACAGAACACCCAGGCATACCGATCTGGCTATCAACCATGAACCCTGAGGGTTTCTCACCCGAGCTCACCTTTTGCACCAAGTCCCTCAGGTTCCACATTGACAAACACATCTCCTTCTGGCCACACATAGCTAAGAACTCTCAGAGAGCTTGATATCAGCTCTCCCTCCTGTGGAAAGTCAAGCCATTCTTCCCATCTGGATGGGGGCAATGCCCTCCTCAGAGGCCTACTGTGGTCCTTGATTGTGCCCTCAGAAGTGTTCTACACGAGACTGCAAGCCTCATCAAGGGTCTATGCACATCACCCCGGCCCTCATCTACCTTCACTGGCTCCAACTGCACGCACAAATCACCTTCAAGTCTAGCTGCATCATCTATAAGGCAGCCGCCCTCAAGTCACCCTGCCAACATCTCTGGCAGACAGCGCACCACCAGAAGCCAGGAAACGTCCAGACTTGAAATCTGCCACTGCAAAAAGGAAAGGACCAGAAAACAAGACTTCTCTACTCATTCCCCAAGACTATGAAACCTTGTCCCTGTCAGAATCAGACTCACCCTCCTCTTTAAGGAGTCTCACCTCCTCAACATCTAGGCAATCACGTCGCCCCTGCAACACTTGACTCGCTAGACGCGGTCTGCTCCTCTCCTCCCCGCCACCCTGTACAGATGTACCCCTCCTCTGTGCCCGTCTGTATGATACCTGCTGTATATCTGTTCTGTTCTTACCTCTGAAAAGCACTCTGTTATGCATCTCTACTGTGTTAAACACCTGTATATCACTTGCTGTGCATCTGTATTGTTGTATACCTCTGTAAAGCTCTCTGTTGCTTCTCGAAGCTAGGTCCGCGCTCAATAAATACCATAATAATAATAGTTTGTTTTTTAAAGTCACAATTATAAATGTGATCAAGATAATATTTATTGGAATTTCAAATGACCAACGCAGGTGTAATGTATTTGCATGGCACACATAGGGCCTCATTACACAGATGGCGGTGGACCAAGGTGCTATTAGCACCTTGGTCCATGCCGGTAAAATACCGGCACCACCTTGGTGGAAAGGGGAATTACCGTCCTATTCCAAGGTTGGTGGGGCGGTAATTCCCCCTTCCCCGATTGCCCTTCCCCATTCCCATTTTCGCCCCATAGGGCATACTGGGAATGGGGAAGGTGCTAATTACGGCACCGCAAATTGCGGTACCGTAATTAGCTCCCTGGTCCCTTTGCGGGTTGGTTTTTAACGCCTGCAAAAAGCAGGCGTTAAATTCCCCAACCCGCAAAGGGACCTCGTAGTAAGGCGGTAAGGATTTACCGGTAAAATACCAGTACCGGTAAAACCTTACCGCCTACCGTGTAATGAGGCCCATAGTCTTAGTGTCAATGGTTGCTCCAGTTAGTAGACTTTTTAAAATGTATCAGACCAAATAACTCCCATCTCATTGTTATTTAGACCCCATTCTGTACTGCAAATATTCGATCCCTAGAGTCTATTGGAAAAGGGCCTCTTAAATACCTTATACTGTACCAATTACATGACCACAGCCTTCTCCTTTTCAATTTCACATGCTAGGACATAGAAAATGTGTGACCAGAGCTTCATGATTTACAATGTGCTTTGTGATAATATATGGAGATTTGTGTCGAGAGGAATCCAGACAGAGTGCAGAGACGATTCTGGAGGTGTGGATGATGAATATGAATGGGATAATTGATGAATGAATAAATATGAATAAGAATGAGAGAGGATGTGTGAATGAATGATTGTATGGTTAGATGAATGGGTAAACATATGGTGCTGGAGGCTTGAAAGAAAGACCTAACATTGATGAAAGAATGGCAGTTTATGGACATATAACCGTCTGGGGAAGTATGGTTTGATAAATGCATAACTGTAATAAGAACATTCTACAGATGGGAAGTTTTAGCATATGCAACACTGCATGGGAATTTCAGAGAGTGGCTGCGCATGTGCTAACATGACAGAAGTCCAAAGCATGAAAGGATGCATGAAGTTCTTTCAGCAGCATCCACCATCTCAGTTTCCATGTCACACTTTACATTTATGGGTGTAGTAACTGGTGATATTTAGCTGCTCATTCTACCAGTATCCTCTCATATGATGTATGAGGTTTACATTCTACTGACACACACAATGGAGGAGGCAGCATTTGGTGCTGGTCAGGTGTCTGCTGATAGGGCACCGACATGCTAAATAAATCAGTGTCAGTGGAGTCAGTAAAGTATTGTCAATACTTTCAGTGAATGAGCATTCATAATTACCTAGATTAGTGACAGGGATGCAGTGTGGCCGGTGACTCCTAAGCAATGTAAGTGGATCTTTGGCATTCCTCTAAGAATGCTTAAATCCTAGGCTGGAATAGCATATTTTACAATACCAAATTTGAAACAAATGATATAAAAAATGATACAATTTACAATCAGCTCTGTAGATTATCATGTGAAAGAATAAAAAGCCAGGTAACCACCACTACATTTTACAACATTGTCAGGATGCTTTCTCCCACAAAATATGCCAGCATTGCTACTGCAAAAACTTCATTATATAGCACCCACGAGATATGCCACCATTGCCAATATTAAACCTAAAAAATATGGTACCCACTGTTAATATACCAGTATCTTTGTAAGGAAAATTCTGGTTTCATTTAGAGAAGGGGCAACACACCCTAATAATGTATTGATACATCTGAGCATCTATAATATTCGTAGAAGATTAAGATTATCTTGTGGAGGCAGAGGGTGAGAGAAGCAGAGATAACTGCTTACAGGCTGTCTTGAGTCCTGGGAATGAGAGACATTTTTTAGATTAGGTCTCAGAGTTTCGTGGGTCTTGACATTGATCAAAGAAATGATTGGAAGACAGACAAAGAGGGTATAGAAAAGCTTGTAACTGTCCCTGCCTGTCTAAAACCCTGTCTCTAGTCGGCACTGGTGTGCCACCTATCTAATAGTGGATAGAGAATGAAAATAAGGAATTATTTAGTTATCAACTCTTTTTTATTTCAACTTGACTCAAAATTCTCATCTGTTAGCCCCAGCCCAGATTTCTGAAGAGAACTAGTATCAGACCTTACAGTTGTGAAGTGTTAAAAATGACTACTGGGGATAATTCTCAAACAGTAGTATGGCAAAGGCTGCTTTATTGGCCAATGCTGTGGGTGAATATGTCCCTTTGTTAAAACCTGTGCACTAACTGGAGAGCTAAAAAGAGCATGGTATGAAGACTGTTGACCAGGGGCATAGGCTGTCTTATTTTTGGGTCTACCCTGGTTTCTGATGGGAAATGCAGAATGAAACTGCCCGCTGTCTCAACGTCTGTGTCAATGGTTTCAGTGGGCGCCGTCATTTTTGCCACCTTCTTCAGAGCTGTCTTCTTAGAGGGTTGTAAGGAATTTCTGCTTGAGAAAAAATGGCTTTATGTGTATTGGCCATTCTAACTCTGTATCCAAATTAGAAAATCAAGATGGAACGGTCTCACCTTAGTTAGTATTTTGGAGACATTCAGACTGCCCAGTTCACTCTTGTGGCTCAGGGTCAGGAGGATGTAGGACTGAATGTGTCAGGTAGCACAAGGAGTTTGCACAATAAACTTCCTGTGGCATCAAAGAAATTCTCCTCACGACCTCCTTGCTGCTCGGCCTAGTGAGCCATTGTGTGTGCACATGGCGTTATGAACTGTGTGTCACCGCCCGAGATAATTCTATTCATCTACGAGCATTATAGATGCTCTGATGTATCACTACATTGTAAGGATTTGTTGCCCCCTCTCTCTTTTTCGTGTTACAAAATCCTGCTTGTGGTACACTTGGGGGTCTGCCCCTTCTCTTTCAAGGACTAGGGCAACATTAACATAACGCAACAAGGGTGTCCTGGAAGGAAAGCTACACAGTATTATTCTAGTGAAATGGATCACTGGATGTGGAACTAAGTGTAAACAGTAACCAACAATTCTTTTACATGTCTGACTTCTTAGTAATACTGGCAACGATTCTTACTGTTCTGTATCTATCAGAACAAAACCCACTGTACTATGGGCCGCATTACGAGTCTGGCGGTAGCCGTGCTGTTAAAACCGGCAGGCTGCTGCCGGACTCATGATTTTTTACGGCATCTGGCTACCACCCCAGTGTTCCTGGAAGTCAGGTGCCGGAAAAATGTTAATCCCCATTCCCATTTGGGAATGGGGTTGACGGTAGCACCGGTACCATTAATAACCATGCTGGTGCTATCGTGGAAGTCTGCGAGCCGGTGCCGTCCTGCCCCCCAGGTCAGACCTGGCGGGCAGGATGGAAGCCACAAGCAGACTCAGAGTGTGCCGGTCCGGTAACAACGGTGCCGGTATGCTCACCGGCACCGTTGTTACCAGACCAGCACACTTGTAATGAGGCCCTATGTCTCCAACATTGTCACTTTCCATACATTTATTAAATATAATTAAATTAAACAGACGAAGACATTTTGTTCACAGATTGTTATACACAAACATGCGTGCAAAAAAACAGGTGTCAGGTACAGCCTGGAAAGGATACAACTATTAATAAAATGTGACTGGAGAAATAGAAAGGATGGAACCAAGGGGAACACATTACAATTTGGTAACTGTTACACAAATGTAGTTCCCAAATTGACAGTAAATATTAGTAAATACAATCAATATTGCATCACAAATGGCTAAAAGCACAGCAAGTGGGATATCAGGTGGTGGTAAGCGTGTTATGGGGTTGCTGGTACCGGCAGGTTTTACCAGCAACCCCATAATGAGCTCCAGTACCTCAGTCGATACTCAGTTTACCTACCTCAAAAGGATGTAAGCCAATAAGATAGCTCAGCCAGTTGAGCGCTTGTTGTTGCGATATGTGGGTGATCTATAGGTTGCAGGTTAAAATCCCAGCAAGGCCAACTCAGGCTTTCACCCTTTCGAGGTCAATAAAGGAGTACTTCAGTTTGGTGGTAATTGTGATAAATATGTTCTGTGTACAGCGCTTTGCAAAAGCACCATATAAATAACAATTTGACCATGAGATTAGGTATAGAATTTAGCATGGAGTCCTTCCCTCTTCCCTCGCTGCACTGTTGTATCATAACATTGGCATACCATTAGGTAGTAATAGCTCCAGGAAATGAGGACTTTCATTAAAGATCAAAAGACAATTCTGCAATTGAACCTCAAAGCACACAATACAATTCATGTTTGCTTTACTATGTAATTGGGCCACATTATAATGTGGCCGCTCCGGAAACAAGGGTGCCGGTTAGCTCACCGGCACACTTGTTTCCGGACCAGCAAACTACAAGTCTGCTTGCCCGAGCCGCTGTGCCCGACAGGTCTGACCCTGCTGGGCGCAGCGGCCCAGGTAGTCAGACTTGTCACGGGAGCACCGCCACCGTTCCTAACAGTGCCGGTGCTCCTGTGTCCCCAATCCCATAGAGTCCAAAAGGACTCTATGGGAATGGAGATCAACAAATGTACCGGCGCCTGACTTCCCGGCCGCCGGACATGTAATAGCCCGGTGGCACCGGGAAGTCAAGTACCAGTAAATTATTACGTGTTCGGTGGCAGCCCGCTGGTAGCACCGGCAGGGTTACCGCCAGACCCGTAATGAGGCCCATTGACTAGGTTTTTGTGTTGTCAACATTTAAATATATACAGGAGAGATCAAATGGCCAGATCTTAGAGAAATAATTAAAGGTGTATACTGTCATAATGCAGAAAGTTGATGCATGGTAGTGATTTCCATACAGTTTTAGCACACGTCGGCTGGATGTCACATACATTTTACTCTATTTTTACTCTCTTGAAATCACATTTACTCTCAAAGTGTAAAAATATGGAGTAAAATACTACCACCTTATCTGGAACACTGCCTGCTATTATCTTGAATTTGTTCCTTTTGGGAGATAGTATAGAGAATTGAATCACTGGTGTGAATGTTGATTGAACTCTATGAATGAATATGTGTGAAGTATGCAAGGCCATTTTATGCTTGAAGAATGTGATCTATTTTGAAAATAATATCTGTTTGTTTGTTTAAAATGACATTGTGTAACGGGGAAAACCTGTAATTATATACATAGGAATTGTATAATATAACTGTAAAAAAATATAGGAAAATGAATGTGTGCAAATTATGTGATAATTGAACAGATATCCATTTCTTCTTCTGCCCTTTCAATAAAAGTATCTTGTAGAATAATGGATTGTTTTGCCATCTCAGGATGAGGTTTTATAAATAATGGGGGAATATGTAAAGTGTGACGAATCTGTGGATGTAGTCCCTTCCGTAAGGGGAGACCTTTCCCATGGGTCCAGGGCGGTGCACCCACAGTACAATAGTCCCCCTGGGGGTGGTGCACAGGGGGAGGATCACATAGCAGTGGAAGGCCCTTATGGGATTAGGGACAACAATTCCCTGAGAATGTGGTATACCTCCACTTTGTTACACCCTCCCTCTTTGCCAAAGCCCAACCCTCCATTCCTTGTTCCAACCAGTGCCAATATCTTTTATTGTAAAGTCAGCCAACCTACTACCATGAACACGACTAAGGTACAAGATGATCAAACCTGCCTCCCATACATTGATTTTGCAAGTACTGGGAAGAAGAAGATGGCTAGTAGCAGGACGATTACTCCAAGTAACTGTTGTGACCGGTCTAGTTTTCCGCAGTACCTGATTGGACCAAAGCAATGCAAAATAGAGGAGGTAAACCAGGTGAAGGAGATCCACCCTCCTGAGAGGAATTGCCAGGTACGCGCGTAGTCCATGACATGAGGACTACACGGCTTGCTACTCAAATAAACCTCTGAGTATCCCAGGATTGCAGGAGCTGCTGTACAAAGAAGAGACAAACCCGGAGAAAGACGCAGAAGCCGGTGCGACCACAATCAACGAGTCAAGGCCCCAAACGCTACCAGAGCCTCATGCTGCCGTCCCACCGCTCGTAAGAAGCAAACCAAGCAAAAAGGTATGTGGGTAGACCGAGAGGGGCTAGAGGTCTGGGAAAAAGCCAGAGAACGAGCACGAAGAACAGAATAAGAGGATCTGGCACCCTGAGAGAAAAAGAGACACTCGATAAAGAAACATATGCTTGGCAGGAGAGTAAACCAGGCTGTTGTGATAATTTATTGTGAGTCTGGGACCCGCACCCATATGAGATCCAGGGAAGACAAGGGTCTGGGACCCTGAGAGCAAAAGCGACAGATACAAGAGATACATATGCTTGGCAGGAGAGTACACCAATCTGGTATAATAAATCATTGCGAGTCTGGGACCTAAACCCATATGAAAGTCTAAGAATAATTTGAAGCCCATTCAAGAAAGCACAGGGTCTGGGACCCAAGGAGATAAAAGAAAAAACTTAACAAATACTATGGGACTCATCACGAGTTGGGCGGTTGCCTTTAAATCTGGAGGTAATGGTAGTAGCGTTGGCAATACCGCTCCGCTGGATCACCACTGCAAGCCAGCCGGCACAATTCTTGTCGGGCGCTATTACAGCCAGCTGTCGTTGACCTGTGCCTGGGTGCCTCAATCACGTTAATGCGTGCCATGACTGCAGTGCCCAGAGCTATGGCTTTGTTATGTGTCAGGCTGCTCTGCCTGGCAGGTCTATGCGGTGTAGTGGGGGTGCTGTTGCTTGTTGTGGTGGCCTGTCTGGTGGGGCTGCCGTGGATGAAGGGGCTGCCAGCAGGTGACCCATATGAGGGTGTGTCTCCATCCACCACTGGTGTGTGTGCGTGACGGCGGCGTGCCCAGACATGGGGACTGTGGCTTGGACTCTGCACATGCTCCGGGGTCCGTTGGGGTGTGGTCATTTGCTGCTCCGGACTGTGAATTGGTGTCAACACAGGTACGCCTTGCTGCTCCTCACAGGATGAGTTGCTGTCCTCTGGGGTGGTTGCACTGGTGGCAACCAGGACATCCTGTGAGCCCCTGGTGGCTGGGGGCCATTGAGCTGGTGAGCCCCTGGTGACTTGGGGCCATTGAGCTTCGGAGCTCCTGGTGGTTTGGGGCCGTTGAGCTGGTGAGCCCCAGGTGGCTTGGGGCCATTCAGCTGGTGAGCCCCTGGTCCGGTGCGGTGGGATGTCACCTCAACCTTAGGGTATCGTGCTGGGCCCTTCGCGGGATAGTGGTGCTGGTGAAGGCGCATCTGGGCAGTTGTCGGGATGGGTCTGCCTCCTCATCATCCTCGTTGCCCTCCGATGATGCCTGCGTATCTATAGGGTACATAGGCTATGGTATGAGGACAGGACAACTAAAATTTGTTTCATGCATTACATGGTTTACAGGGGGTAGAGGACAGTTTTAATCATGTTTGGGCATAACCTGTTTAGTATTCACAATGTTGGTATTGCTGGGAGGGGGAACACAGTTTTGACTTGTTGGGATGGCATTTTTATGTGTCTGATGTGGATGCACAGCTGGCATGCAGCTGTCAGTGAGAGGTGGTTGGTAATACAAATGCACACCAGACGTTGCTGTGCCCAAGCCATGGATGTGTGTGCCATGTTAAGTTTGTTTGTTTGTTTGTTTATTTATTTGTAATGCTTCCATTTGTCCAATGGATGCACTACTGCCTAGTCTGGATACCTGGGGTTGCTTGGGTGCACTGGTACAAGGGTCCAGTTGTGGGTGGCTATGGTCCATCACAAGTACTGCACCCCCCCACAGTGCCTGGATGTCGGACATTCACACCGGGAATGGACTGGTGGACTAGTCACAATTCTATTTGCAGGGGGAGGGGGTGACTAACTTGCAACCTCCTGGGTGCCAGTGCCTGCCTCTGCTCCTCCCACTCAATGGACATCATGTCAATGAGGGTGGTGCATTGCCCCTTCCATGGTGTCAGCTCCGGTGGTGGTGGCGGTGGTGGCCCTCTGCCTGTCGCCATGGACTCACTCCTGTGCTGGGCCAGGATACCCTGGACACAGACCCTCAGGTCATTGAAGTGCTTGCGTCAGTCCTCTTCATCCCTGGGGACACAGCCCACCACTGTCACCTTCTGGCTGATGGATGTCCAGATCTGGGGTCGCCGCAGTGAGCCCGTCTTTTTCTGTTGTGGGCCATAAAGCTCATCCTGGTGGAAAATTACCTCCTCCACCAGTATTGACAGTTCTGAGTCAGAAATTGTGGGTTTCCGCACCCTATCCAGGGCAGACTTGTCCCTGACACGCTCCTGAGACATTTTCCTGGATTTTCGGGTGTGGATGGCTTCCAGGGGCTGGGATTTTGGGCGGATTGTCCTTTCCAAAATGGGTGCCGCTTTGTTTCCCGTACTGGGGGTGATACATTTCCCACAGTGCTGTCAGCGCGTGCTCACATCGGTAACGCAATGTACGCTGAGTTTTCGGGTTTGCAGCCACTTTTACCCCTGGACGCTATTTGCGTTAACCCCAGGTCCGTGTGCATGCCCGCCAACTCGTGATGGGGCGTTGTTTGCACCACAACCCAAAGCGTTAATGCAAATACCGCGCCCAGATGCAGCCAAACTCGTGATGAGTCTGTATCAGTTATAGTGTCCTGGAGTATGTTTGGCAGGAGAGTGAACCAGACATAAGCCCTCCATGAATACGGAAGAGACGTTCACAGGAAACTTGGGAGCTTTTGTTGTGCATCATTGGGAATCTTTGAAAGGTCCAGGGAAATTAAGACAACCTCCACTGGCCTAAAGACGTTTTCTGTTGTGTTATTTTGCAACCACCTAAGGAGGAGATGAGCTCTTAACTTATAAAGTAGCACAAGAAGGAATCCAGGGGAAAGGAGCTAATAACTGGTCATTTGAACTTCGCCTTGTGAAAAGGAACATTTGTTTTGTTTATTGACAACCTGAGACATTGGAAACTTTCTGTTGGCAAAGAACTTTCATTATCACTTTAGTTGAAAGTATAGCATCCTTGCACATTAAATTTAAGTTAATAGTGCTAGGGTCAGAACTAGGGTTTTTGGACACAACAGTGACTGACTCTTAGTTTGACATCCTGCAATTTTTCTTAAAGTTCTTTGAGACAGGGCAACCCCTCTTAGCTTTAGGAACAAAGAGGCCGTTATTCCAACCCTCTTTCTGCTTAATAACAGTTTATAACCAAACTATGTCACCTCTGTGTCCGAGCCTTACTTCTGCACCCTTACAAAAGGGAGTGATATATTGCATAAATTGTGAATGGGAATTTTCTCTGCCACCTTCTCTTCCCCCCTGTCTGCCTATGGCTGATTCACATCCTGACACAGCCCTTTCCATGCTCTGCTCCTCTATCTCTGATACTCTGGATGCTCTTGCCGCTGTCATGAGGATCCATTTGAAGCCCAAAGCCAAGTGCAATTCTTGGTATGACTCTGACCTAGCTACCCTTAAACATAAGTGGAGAATGGCTGAGAGGAAATGGAAGGTTTCTTTTCATCCTCTGACAAAGTAGCCTGCCACCTCTCCAAAGGCAATACCGACTCTCTGCTCATACTAAGAAGAGAGCCCACATCCAAGCCCGTGTCTCTGCGGCATCTAACAACTCGGCCGAACTCTTCAAAATCTGCAAGGAGCTGGCCGTCTCGGCTGCATTCTCTACCTCTCGTGTTGCCTTCTAGGCCCTTTGCACAGCCCTTGCCTCTCACTTCATCTAAAAAACCCAGGACATCCTCTTCACCCTCTTGTCCCCTCCCCCTCTCTTCCCTTCTCCTTCTGTGAACTCTGACCCTCCTGCAGTTGCCCCCCACCCTATTTCTCTTAATTTCCTCTTTTCTCCTCTGACGAGGTTTCTAGACAAGTCCGATCTAAGAAACTCTTCTCAAAACAGGTTCTTCCCTGTTCCTCCAAAACCACATTGACACCTTTGCTTCTGCCGTGCCCAACTTCTGCAAGCTCTCCTTCACCTTGTGAGCCTTCCCCTCCCCTCTGAAGCATTCTCTTATGCACCCTGTTCTCAAGAAACCCACAGCTGATCCTTCTTGCCCAGCTAACTATTACCCGATCTCCATCACTCCTATCCTGGGAAAACGCTTGGAAAAGTTGCCCATCTCGCAGCTTAACCTTCACTCCGATTCTGTTGGTTGTCGCCACGACCATCAGTCATCAGTCAGTCAGAAACCGCTCTCCTGAACATCTGTGAAGACCTGCTCTCCAACCTTGACTCTAACATTGTCATGGCCACTCAGTCAGGGGCACAGTTGCCCATCCGCCATCCTATGGAGGGCTCCTTGGGGCACTCCCATATCCCTTGTGGGATACAACATGGAGCCAGATGGGTATTGTCCTGGCGCCTCCGGGGGACTAAACCATGGGGAATGTTCTAGGCCCACTCTGCACATGCATCTGGCACTAGGTGTGGCAGGGCGTGTCCAGCCAGACTGCTTGGGGGCGTGGCTAAACAGCCCAGGGCTATATAAGCCCCGCCCTCATGCTGATCCGTGCTTCACGTTACTTTGCTGCGGCAACGTGACACTCATTGCAATCCTGCCTCCAACTGCACTCACCTTCACAGACCTGAAGTTGACTCCACCTGCACCAGCGGCAAAACCAGGAACCTCGCAGAACTTACCCTCGAATCCAACGCCTCACCGCGATCGCTGTAAGAGAAGAAGAGAGTAAGGTTAGCAACTTAAAATCACGCACTGCAGCTCAGTTGCTTGTGGGCGCGTTCAGACTCTACATGCCTGCGTCTTGATCCACTCTGCATACCTCATTTTTGGAACTAGCGGCTCCGCCTCTGCTACCACGGGCCGCTCCTGCTTGCCTTCCCTCGCATCCGAGCCGCATCAACACCTGAGGAGAGAAAGAAACAACGTTAGCCAAGGACCATGAATGTGGAACGAACAACATGGAATAAAAGACAAACGACGCGGATCCTACAGAACGAACAACACAGATCACACAGAGCGAACAACATGGAATAAGACAAATCATACAGAACATACAGAACGAACAACACGGATCACACAGAACGAACAACACAGAATAAGACAAACAACACAGAACATACAGATGAACAATAAGGAGAGCATTGAGAGGGCAGAGACAATTAACAGGCGGCAAGGGGAAAGAGCAGCAACTGCCAGGAATATACCACAGCAGTCCTGGGTTAGTCCCCATCAGGGATCAGTGAAGTAACTGGCCCAAAGAAGAACTGCGCCCTGCAAGAACAGCATGACGGAGACTTCAGCATTCCAAACTACCAGGTGAGCCATCCGGCATAGGCACTCACAAGAGGTACGGACTGGAAGGGACAGGAGGGGGTGTAGCACAACCCAGAGCAGCTCTCAACTCATCATCATCTCCCTGTCTATATAGGAGTAACCCTCACGAAAACTGTTTTCGAGTTATACCAGCCATTGGACCAGGGAAAGATTGCATCGCCCACTACCCGAAAAGGACCAGCAGCGTCAGACGCCCCCGCAGAGACCAGGTGAGCGTAACAAACATCCCTTCTGTCCTCATCCTGCTCGATCTCTCTTCTGCCTTTGACACAGTCAACCATACCATCATGCTCAACTATCTCTGTGACAACCTGGGTATCACTGATCAGGCTGTGGCCTGGCTGACTTCTTTCTTCTCTGATCGACCCTCCCAGGGCCAACTTGGGTCCTTCCTTTCCTCTAACTCCCTCTCTACCCTCCCCAGGGGTCTAACCTCTCACCCTGGCTTTTCAACCAATACTTGGCAACTCTTGCCCATCGCATTGCCTCTCTCTGCTCCAATTTTCCGTGCTATGTGGATGACACTCAAATCATTTTCAGGCTTCCCTCGGCCACCTCTTCTCCTTCTCTCATCTCTAACTGTCTGTCTGCTATCCAGGAGTGGTATGCCGCCAACGATATCTGCTTTAATGCCAGCAAGAGGGAGATCCTCCTCATCATCGGCACACCTTCACCCTCCTTGCCTGTCACTCTCTGGCTGGCCTCGCTGGCCCTCCTCCAACCCCCACCATGCGAGGCTAAGAACCTCAGGGTCATCTTCGACTCCATGCTTTCCTTTTCTGCCCACATCTCTGATTTCTCTAAAAAGTCAAACTTCCAACTGCACCTCCTCAGAGTTATTCTGCCTTTCCTCTCCTTCCCCCAGAAGCTCACTGTTTCTCGAGCCCTGGTTCTCTCTAGGTTGGATTACTGCAACAGCCTCTTTCTAAATCTACCTGCTTCTACTCTCTGCCCTTTGAAACTCATCCAGAACATGACTACGAGACTTGTCCTTGGCCTCAAGCACTGGGATCGTATCACTCCAGCCCTGGGATCTCTTCATTGGCTCCCAGTGGCTGCAAGGATTACATTCAAGACCCTTTGCATTGTCCACAAGGCTTTATGGGGCCTGGTACCATAATACCTTCAACTCTCCCTCTGTAAATACCTTCCCTCTCAAGCTCTTTGCTCCTCCTCCTCCAGCTCCCACAGGGTCATTTGTTTCTCAAAGAAACAAGCTGAGGGTAGATCTCAGTCTTCGGCTGGGGCCTCCCTCTGGAACAGCCTCCCTGCCACTCTGAAACTTGAGGAGAACCATCTCTGGTTCCGGAAGCACCCCAATACCTTCATCTTTACTTCTGACTTCTCGCCTCCTGTCCCCTGCTGATCTGTTCTGATTTGGCATCATGCACCTGGTTACCCTCTGACTTCAGGCCCAGGTACTTGTCCACCCTGCCACGCACCTACACTGCCTCCTGGCAACCCTTGCACTTGGGTCTGTATCTGTAACCCTACAGTCCCCCCTTTTTTTCTGCACTTATCAGACACCCCCTGTCTGTGCCTTAACCCTAGCACTGGCCATTTGCTGGCTGTACTATCGCTTGTTTTGCCTCAGCACTTCACACTTCTCCCCTCCCCCTGCATTTTGCCGCTTCCCTCTCCCCTGCACTTGCGTGTTCTCAATGTCACTGGGCCTAGTAAGATCGTTGTTTTTGTTGTCCCTTGTTCCCCTCCCTTGCCTCTTTGCACTCTGAAACACTTGTGTATGAGCGTGATACAAATAAAATATCAATATCAATACTTGGGAACAGTGTTTTTGTAAAGTATTCACAATATATGACAGCATTTCACTGTAAAATGTTCATGATTCCTGTGTTCACAATATATGTTAACATTGCCAATGCAAAGCAATTTCATGCTACTAGTGCCCACGGTATATGTCGACATTTCTACTGTAAAATGTTCATGATGGTGCAGCCACACCCACAAAATGTGCCAGAATTGTAAAATATATGTAGAATATTGTAAAGTTTTCGTAAGGTACAAAGGAGAATTACTCCCCTTCAATATAGTAAAAAGAGTTGTCTTGTGGAAGATGGAATAGGCGAGAAGGTGGCCATCTCTGATGCCCACTGTAAAGGCATAGTGAAGTAAGACACAGCCAACAGATTCAAAGTTCAAAATAAAATGATGTATTAACTCAAATGTCCGGATCAAGGTCTAACTTGCCCGATGCTTAGGTGGGATTTCCCTACCTGAACAAAACGAAGGCAAGTGTGAGTCCGAAAAGGTCAACTTAAAAGTCTGTCTGTGTCCAAAACCACACTTGCCACCACAACTAAAACTAAACAGTGTGTAGGGATGTCAGTAATACAATGAATGGTGATCAAACAAATGTTCTGAGCTTCTTCTAGCTCCTAGCTTCCTTTTCAGTTCCTCTTCCCCAAGTTCAAGAAAGTGCCACAAAAAAGCCTCTGCATTACAGTTCTTAAATTCACAACAGTTCCACAAATCCTTGGGTTCCCCTTCCCCAAGTTCAAGGCAACACAGTTCCACAGAAAAGGGTCTAGAGGATACCGTCCTCAAGACAATGTTAAAGTTCATCAAGTCTCAGGATTCCCTTCCCCAAAACTTGAACTTGCTTCTTCTGGTTGGCCTTCATCTCTCAATGTTCAAAACAAGTCCAAAATGTACTTAATTTCCCTTCTGGGTGAGCTTAACAATTCACTCAGCTTACTCTTTCTTGGTTTGCTTCAACAAGGTATTTTTCTTCCCCAATTGAGGGTTTCCTGGTCTAGGTGCAGTTTTCAGACCACACGGACCACCCATTACAGGTCACGCAACCAGGAATCTTAGGTTCTTTGACCCACACAGGTTCTTCTGCTTTTGCTCCTGTGTGGAAGATTACACACTCTTGGCTTCTCCTTGTCAGCCACTTGGCTTTGCCACACTGTGTCACACAACTTGGGCCAATCCTTGGCCTTGCCACACTGTATTCAGCCATAGAAGTTCACCTTGGCTTGCTCACACTATTTCCACTTAGTTGTTATTTCACTCCTTTACCACCTTGCGTTCATTCTCTCTTGCAATCTTCCACTCTTGCTTTCTTGACGCTTACTTGGCTTTCACAAAACAATGTTTGCAGTTCATATGCATTTTCTCGCTTGTAATGTTCCTCATAAAGGTTTCATTCACTGCGATATTCAATATTCTTTACTATTTGCTTTGCCGTTTAAAGTTCACCCAACCCGCAGTCTCTGGTTCATTTCATTACTTTCATGCTGTTTCACTTGTTCAGCACTTGCCTTGATTCCCCCACAGCCCCCAGGAGCACCCCAGAGTGAGTGACTTACTCCCTTCAATCACTGGTCCTTGGCGTTACCTCTGGGCAGCTGCGCTGCTTGTTTCAGCTGCGCTAGCTGGCTTTCCTTCACTCATGAGCCCCGCTTGCTCGCCTGCTGCTCTTTGGTACTCACCGTCAGCTATGCTCTGCCCCCGCGGACGCTGGCAGCTGCCTTTTTTACTTCCCTTCGACTGCATTTCTCCGATCACAGATGCCCCCAAACGTGTGGTTTCCTTGCGGCCCACCTGCAGGACCCACCACGACTGCCTCTTCACAGACTGGACTGATTCTCACAGTGGAAAGGGGAATACCACGTCTCGCCTGTCTCCACCTTAAACCTTCTCTTCTTCTTATTCTTGGTGCTTCTAGATTGGTAATGTCTCCTGGGGTTTTCTTGGACAGTGGGACAGGGGTAGCAATACCCCATAACTGCGTCTGGGATAGAGGGTTCCCCCTGAAATGCAGGATACCGTGTCTCCCTTAAAGATATCTCACCCCCAATCCCCAAGGACACTCCACCCAGGTGATCCTCGCTCGCTTCACCACCCCCGTGGTCAGGATCCAAAACCAATTACCTTTCACTGGCCACCTGAGAAGAGGACCCAAGAGGAGTAGATGTGAGGACACCCTAAAGTTTCTCACACCCCTTTCTGAACATCTTTCACATGTAATATATATCAGGGTCGGAACTAACACTTTGTGCGCTGAAAATAATGTTCACTAGTGGCACGATCTAGTACTATGCACTATCCCTTATCATCATCAAAATTAGAGTGCAAATGGATAGAATTATTTTTACAAACAAGTACAGCAAAGGGTGCTTCCAGAAATACCACTACGCTAACCAGTGCGCTAGTGGTATTTCAGTAATTTGGTGGATTTTAAAAATATCTTTGGAGGATAGAGAGCCAGGGGACACTCCGGTGGTGATAGTGCGCGGTTCAAATATCCTTTAACATTAACATCTGGCAATAACCAGTGGCAGCATTGCGTACAGAAAATCCACCCAGATGGTAATGGAGCTTTAATGAAACTTAGATAAATCAAGTCTTTTCTCTGAAGCCAAAGTGAATGTGCAGCTTTATTATTTAAAAAAATATACATGGCTCCATTGCATTCCTACAACAAACACATGGGAATGATGAGTTCACGCGATGCTCCGCATATCCCATTGCAGCCCATCCATTCCTGCATCGCTGTTTGTATCTTTGGACAATTCTAAGTAAAGCTCAAAATGGAGCAGAATGCAAAGCAAAAACCAGGACTTAATGATCCATTCCAGTCAACATGGAGTCATCTCTGCACATGAAAGTGAACAGATAAGCCTAGACGTGTTTGCAGGTTTAGAACATCTTGTCCTCAACTTGTGGGAAAGAACACATTCCAGTTTCATCAGTATATTTATTTATTAGTGCATTCTCTCTGCACACAGCACTGGGAACATCCGTCCAATCTGGGACGTCATTTCACCAAAATGCCTGGGGTAGCGGAAGTGACATCACATGACCCTTGACCTCCGATGACGTCACATACTGTGATTTGACCCATCCCAAAATGACATCATGGGAAGCGATGGAACATGACCTTTCACCCCTTGACAAAACAGGAAATTACATCATATAGCATTGTTCCTAAGTACACAATATGGTTACGATATTACTATAATGTGTTATACATTTGATAAAAGAATAGATCAACATATGTATCGGTAATATCAGTGTCTATAGGTCCACATTACCAAATTACTGTGACTGCAAGAAGACGTCCAAGGCCAAATGATAATGTTGTGTTCTTATATAGCATTTACACTTAAGTGCGTTATACAGAACAAATATACCTACAATATCACCCAACCTGTGTTGGCACTCATTTATCGACCTCAGAAGGATGAAAGGCTGAGTTGAGATGTTTAAGAACAGACTAAATCGGTGACTCAACCCCTGAAGTGTGCCTGAAATATACCTTTAATTAATCTAGCAATTATTGTATAGAATTCCAGAAAGACAAATTATTTGTTATTCCTTTTCTTTCTTATTAGGGTCACTGCTCAAAGTGTTACACTTGTGCAACCCTATGTTTTTTTAAGAGGCCTGAACAAGAAAGCCAGCCACTCCAGAAATAAAAGAGCCGCAAGACACTGACCACAGTCCAGGAGTTTACATTTACACCCTTTTTTTTAAGGGGTAGCAAGGGAGACCACAGGGGTAGTAATGGAGACCTCAGGGATTGCAACTGCGACCCCCTGTTACACCCAAATGACGTCCCTGCGTCCACTCAGAAGCACCGCTTCCTCAAAAGAAAACTCGAACATCCATTAGTACAACAATGGCTCTGTCATGAGGTAATGATAAAATGGTAAAATGTAGCCCAAAATCATCGAGAGATCAGCCCTGGGGAGCAATTTGCACTGTTTAATGGCCAAATGTTCGACATTTGAACCCTTTCAAGCAAAATGTAGCCCAACACATGGCAAACCGGCACACGGCCGATTTTTTCCATGGGGTTTTCTGTCACCCAAATGTGCAGGAAATAGCCCAATCTGACAACACTGAATAGACAATACTTAGCATAAATGTGAAATGTTTTAAATGTTCAAATATGGAGCTGTGAGAGGGAGGCGGGTCCAGGGGTACTGTTATGAATAGGATAACTGGAGTAATCATTTGATCAGAGCCTACCTGACGCTACCATTTAGGGGTCAGGTAATGCCTGATTGGATTAATGGTATACAGCGAAGAAACACAAAGTACGTGTGTATCCTCACACACATTCAAAAGCCTGACTACAGAGGAGTCATATTTTGGTCAAGCTGGCTTATCCTACTTTCAGCCAAAACGAATGATTAGATCAAGACATTTTGGTCAGTTAATTGTTCAAGATGGCTTCCAGTCTCTTCACTGCCACTCACTGTGCAAGTTAAAGCTGTTATGATTAAGGTGATTGAAATACATTGATAAGTCTCAGAGACTTTGGACATGTCACAAGTATCTCTTTAAAACTAATGTCAATGGGCAGCATACTTAGAAATCCAAGTCAAGCCATAGTGCACATTGAAACACGTTGATTTGATTTTAGGAAGATGGACACTGCCTACTGGTCCAAGTTCTCCATCAAAAGTTTGGAACAGAATGTGTTGAAAAATATTTTTTTTCTAAAGTGCTAGAATATGAAAAAAGGGAATAAGCGTTTGATCTTAAATTCTCTGTAGTTTCAGAGTGCGGTCATATCGTTGGGTACAAGGGTTGATCTTCGCCATTCAACAGATTAACCGCAGTGCAGGTCTTTTGCCCAACACAACCCTGGGGTTCATGATCCACGACTCATGTGGGGTCATCGTCCGAGCCCTGGAGGGCACTGTCTGGATGCTGAGTGGAGAGGAGGAACCAGTGATAAACTACAAGTGCCACAGCCTGATGCCAATGACTGCCGTGATTGGGGACGCATCCTCGCTAGCGTCGATTCCCATGGCTAGACTTTTGGGGCTCCACAGATATCCCCAGGTAAATGGAATACACATATTAGTGAATGTATGCAGTTAAAATGAACAGTAAGTGTCGTTTCATAGAAAATACAACTTTACAAGAAATCACGTAAGTAACATGATTTGATTCAGAAGACTGTTATCAACATCAACATCAACCTGCCCAGATTAAAGGGATGAACCTACGAACCTACACGCCTTGGAGTGGGGCTGGAGTCACCAATACACCCGTTTGGATGTGAATGCCAGCTAACCCTCACACGCTCATAGCATCTCTAACCAGCATGGATCAAATGTGGATGCACACCACACATTCAGCAGAGTGGGGTTGGAGTCATCACCTCATTGGTTGTGGATAAGGCAAGGCCACACACACTCACAAGATCACCAACATTAACATGGCTGAAACAAAAGTAGGGCGTACACACATATGAATGGGATTTATAAAGCACAAACATACGTAGGTAACAATGAAGTGCAAAATAAACGGGACACACCCTGGGGTTACAAGTAGGGTGTGAGGGTAGCAGAGTTAGCTGTGATAGAACATTGGTGGGGGGAGCTCTGGAGGTAAAGAAATAAGGTTGAGCAGAGAGGTCAGTGATTGGGGATATGTTTTCCTCAGTGTAGGGTTTTTATATCCTTCCTGTAGCGAAGAATAGACAGAGCAGTCTGATTTGCGTTGGTAATTTATTACAGAAACAGCATCTATAGCAGTAAAATGTATTTTTC
Organism: Ambystoma mexicanum; assembly: GCF_040938575.1. Lineage (NCBI taxonomy): Eukaryota > Metazoa > Chordata > Amphibia > Caudata > Ambystomatidae > Ambystoma > Ambystoma mexicanum. Next base: position 1,136,137,845 of record NC_090933.1, on the reverse strand, counting down.
CTGTTTTTCCTGTTTCTTTCCTTCTTCATTTGTTTCCATTCTAGAGTCACCAACATATTCTTTGCAGATGAGTCAGGGTCATACAGCCATAGCATCGCCAATATTAATCTCTGCAGAGAAAATGTACATAGCAACCATTAGGGTGGAATGCCACCCACAACAATCAGCAGGATGGCTATCTGTGCTGTGAATTTGTACTCTGACAACATCCCATGCTGAGCCCTTGCTGTGAGTGTGAGGGTGAGTCAGGGGCCCAGACCCCACCGCCCACTACTTGATGTGTGGCCAGAGTCAGCATGGGGTGGATCCGCTGGTCTCCCCCACAGCACACGAGAAGGCTGGTAGTATTATTTTCATCCTGCAGATTTTGGAAATAAAAATTATGGCCCCCAAAGATATGATAGGTTATTTACAACGCGCTTAATACCCAGAGGTTTGTAAGCGCGGACGTGGGGATTGTCATCTTGCTTCCAAGGCGAGCACGTTGCCCCTGAGCCATCCTCCCAAAACGTCTATATGCTCACCAGATATGTTTCAGGTGGTCAAGTGAAGCCAAAGCGAGGCCATAACGGCTCCACTACATGTTCTGATGTGCATACCGGTCCACCAATATGCAGGAAAGCTGGCCAACTCAATTCTACATACTTGTCCACCCACTCATCCCCAGACCAGACAGATTATTTTTTTCAAGGTGCCACGCGTTATTTTAAACCTGGCCTAGAGGGAGGGGATAGGCATGTATATGAATGAGGTGAGTGAAAGGATGGTTGTTTGCATTTGAATTAGCAGAGCAGCCAACAATTAATAGCCAGAGGTGCAGAAGGAGTTGAAGGTGCACGATGTAGTTGGAGGTGCCCAGTGAGTTGAATGGGCAGGAGGAACTGAGATTCAGAACGAGTTGAAGGGGCAGGAGGGGGTTAGAGAACAGAAAAGGTCGGAGGAAGTGCAGGTCAAGGAGGAAGGGATAGAATAGAGGAAACACAAATCAAGACAAAGACACAGGTCAATGAGGAGGGGAAACAGGAGAAGTGGTTGACGAAGGTGACGAACTAGATGGAGTTAATTCTGTTTGGTGTGCAAAAGAAATATAAAAATGAAATATAAAATGTAAACAAATATATACAAGAAAGGAGAGAGAGGTAAAACATCTGAAGAGAAGGTGGAAAATTGGCAAAGAGGCAAATATGGCAGTTGGAGGAGGGGTAAGAGGCAGGCAACAAGAACGGAGTGTGCTGGGAAGTCCCTTGTGCAGGGACAGTGATGGCAAGAAGGGAAATCACCACAAGCCTAGTGGTTGCCTGGGAGAAATGGTAGGAGCCTGAAAATGTGACAGCACATCAAGACTGTTAGACGACAGACAGCTCAAGAGCTAGTGGCAGGGCCCAGTGTCAGACCTTCAGACACATGTGAGCATCATCTCTGTGAGGAGGAAATGAAGACATGCTCCGGTAGTAGGTTCTAGACTCAGAGACAGGGATGTGAGTCAGCACCCCGCCCACCAAATAGTATTTCTCCTGACCTAGCCCATCTCTGAGAGAGTTTGTGGAAACTATTTAAGAAAAACCAGAACTTCAACCAGAGTGACCAAGATACCCAACCAGCGGTCTAATGTTGGAGGCTACTCACCCCCAGGTTTTTAGTTATCATAGTAACTCTGTGCCAAAGACTGTTAGTGACGCAGAGCAGAGGCATTTTGTATTCGAGAGATGACTTTGTGGAAAAGGGGAAAGAACTGATGTGTGATCTTGTCTCACATTTTGTCCACTCAACATGAAACAACTGGCGAATGGTTGAGATCCCAAGAGGCAACCCTGAGGAAACCTATTGCTAGAAGAAAGGTTTACAGAGGGTCCTGGGAAGTCTTACGAGAGCCTGATGAGTGAGCCGGCTACAACTGCCTGCATATTTTTTTCCTGCTCTCACGCTTTTTAGGTATTTTCCGCACAACATAGTAAACTGCTTTACGCCTTAGTTTACCACTCTGGCTATTGCAAATTACCCCAGATGAGTGTTCAAATGGGTATGCTTCTGCTTGTTCATGATATTAAACATTATGAATGTTCTGCGCATGTCAAAAATATAGATAAGTTCCTGTATTGTATTGTTCATAAACTCAGCTTCTTAATTTTGGCTGAAGCGATTTGCAAAATTTGTAAGCATAAGCAAACTCTGAGTAAAGTGTTTATGTGCCTTCCAATCCTTGCATTTTCCGACAGAGCTCTCCATTAAACGTGAACAAATGCCTTAATTAATTTCAACTTCCTATAGCTTTTGATTCCTACCAAAATTGACACGCTGAATTGGATCTTGTAAATTTCACTAGCTTGCTCAATGTATTGACTTTCAAAACACAGGTTCAAAGATTATAGAGGAAAGTATTTCTCCATTTTGACATAGAACGTGCAGTGTCACCTTAACTATAGGGTGGTGACCGCATATGGCATATGTAGCTTGTTAGCTGAAATTGCCCATTCCACTCTCTACTGTCAAAGCCTGACACTTTTGCTCCAGTGTCAACAACACCTTTGTCAGAACATAATCTTTGTTATTTATTTATTTATTTATTTATTTGTTTGTTTGTTTGTTTGTTTGTTTGTACATTTGTAAAGCCCAAAGGCAACTAGGCACTGACACTTAAGAAGATGGTTACAAGTTTTTAGAGCTTCCATAAGAAAAATACGTTTGCATAGTAATGACATAATCCATTACACATCCAAGGCATACATTCAGAAGATAGCCACAGTTACATTGGTTAAGTATACCTAGTGTTTGTCATAGTGGTAGCATGGGCGCTGAGAACTAAGTGGTATGGTGTCTATGATGGAAGATCAGACCGAAATAGTAGGGTTTTTAGGTTTTTTCTGAAAGACCAAAAAGATGTGTCATTTCTAAGTTGCATGGGGAGTGTGTTCCACAGTTTGGGTGCGATCACCGGAAAGCTTGAGCCTCCCGCTTTCTGGCTTCTATATCTAGGGGTGGTGAGCAGGTTAGTGTAAAAATAACAAGGCCTATTGGATTGAGTTTTGCAAATCAGGTTACTAAGGAAGGCAGGCGCGTTGTTAGAGATACATTTGTGTGTGAGCAAGAGAATTTTAAATTTGATTCTGTCATGACTGGGAGCCAATGGATGTTCCTCCTAGTGGACGAAATGTGTTAGTTGAAGGGAATATTCAGAGCTGCTTTGATGGCGGTGTTTTGTACAGTTTGTCATTTTTTGATATTTCTAGTGCTATTTCCAGCAAATAGAGAGTTGCAATAATCAATCTTAGAGAGTATCAAGGCTCTGGCCAGGGTGATGGAGTTGTGCGGGGAGAGGAATGACCTGCTGGCTCTTATCAGTTTAGCTGTGTAGGCAGCAGAGGAAACTATGTCGTTGACCTGTCTATTTAAAGTGAGGGAAGAGTCGTTGTAGACACCAAGAGTTTTTATTTCGTTAGCGACCATGATGGTGTTGCCACCGATTTTGAATGATTTATACTCTTGTGGGAGATTGATTAGTTTAGTTTTATTTACAATTAGAATCAGCTCGGTCTTGTCATCGTTGAGACACAATTCATTAAGAGCCATCCAAGCCTGGATTGCAAGGTAGATTTTGTTTACATTTTTTGAGTCAGTGTCGTAACATCCAGTAATTGGAATGAGTATTTGTGTATTATCCGCATAATTTGTATAGGTGATACCCATTTTGTCCAGCTTGTCGAATAACAGCTTAGTGAATGCATTGTATAGTGTAGGCGACACACAGGATCCTTGTGGGACGCCACAGGTAACAGAGAAAGGGGGGGCTGCTGAGGTATCCGAGAAGAACCTCATGGTCCGATTAGAGAGAAAGGATTTGATCCATTTAATGGCTTCAGGAGAAACGTGGGCCGCGGTTTCAAGGTGTTGGCACAGGATATCGTGATTGACCAAATAAAAAGCTGCCGAGAGGTCTAATAAAAGGAGGATGCAGAGGTTGCTTTTGTCTTTATACTGGTCCATTTGTGTTTTCAAACCTAGTAGAGCTGTTTCCATTCCATGGCCTGGTTTGAAGCCTGATTGTCTTAGGTCCAAGAGATTGTTACATTCCAGAACTTTTGGATCTGCAGATAGGCTGCACGGTCCAACATTTTTAATAAGACCTGTACCGTGGTGATAGGGCGGAAATTAGTGGGGATATTAGGGTCTAATGTAGGTTTTTTAATTAATGGTAGACCCCAAGCTGTTTTTAAATCTTCCGGGATAGTGTTGGTAGCAAAAGAGTTATTGATCAGGCTGGTGATGAAAGGTGCAAGTTCAGTTGTGCATTCTTTTACCAAGGTTGCAGGACATGTGTCACCCTTGCATTTAGAGGGTTTTAGGCCTTTGATAATATTGATAGTGTCTGAGATGGGCAGTGGCGTAAAGACAAATATATTAACCTTAAGGAGTTCCGTTGAGGTAAAGTGTCATTGGGAGAGATGGATTGAGATTAAGTTGAGATTTTTTTAGGGCTATTTTTTGTTGTAGTAATGAGACTTTGGGCCTCATTACAAATCGCCCGGTATGGAAACAACGGTGGCGGTAAACCCGCCGCCACCATTGTTTCCATGCTGGGCGATCACAACTCCTGCAGGCGGGAGGTGATTTTCCCGCCAGGTCTGACCTGGCGTGTTTAACACCGCCCGCCTGCAGGCGGACAAGGAAACACTGGCAGCATTACGAGATGCTGCCGGTGTTTCCATGATCCCCATTGAGTCCAATAGGACTCAATGGGAATGGGGATTAACACCATTCCGCCTCCGTGATTCCCGGGAAACCGGGGTTGTAATGCCCTGGTAATTCCGAGAATCACAGAGCCGGAATGGTAATACGAGTCCAGCGGTAACCAGGCGGTTTTACCGCTGCGGTTACCGCCAGGCTCGTAATGAGGCCCTTTGTCAGCTAAGGTGTTTGGGATATTAGAGCACCTTTGTTCATTTTTAATGGTATGAATTTCTACTGCATATGCAGGAGTAACAGGGCACTGTTTTCTAATGACATTAGCTTCTTTTTAGTAGCTGGACAGGGGCACTTACTCTTTTGATAAATTGTACCTCTTTTGCAGCGTCACATTGAACCTATTCTGTTGCCTCAATATGCATGGCACTGCTATGTTTTTGGTAACCTACTACATGTCCCATCTCTCCATAGACCAATCCCTACTCCACCTTGTCATGTTGACAGTATAATTCTAGTCCAGCAGTTCTTGAGTCTGTATATTCTAGATTTATATTATTTTTTTCCACATCTTTTTTCATTTAGCTCGTTAAGCTTTGTTTTGGGATTTGGTCAAAAGCTTTAGATGCAATGTTGGGTTGTTCTCTTTTAAAAATATACTTTTGATGTTATGCACTTGATAAGCCGTGAGGCAGACTCATTTTGTCTCTTGTTTGAATACGTTGATTTGTATCATTTTCCGTGAGTTGTCCTACTCTGGTGTCTTTAAGTCTCTTTAAGTGTCTTACCATATAAGTCCTTTTTGCATGTAACGCATGTTTTGAGTTAGTTCAAAGCCTTCAAAATAACTTCATAAACTAACATTGCCGATTGTACCCATTGTTTTGGCACAATCCTTTGTGGGGATGGTTTGAAATACTGGTTGACCATTTACGTCGTTTAGTTGGAGTAGCTCTCCAAATAATTTGAGATGTTTTCCTGCAAAAATGTCCCTGTTTTCAGGTTTTAGTATTTCCTGGATTCTTTATTGTAAAAAGAATCTTTATTTAAGTACTTGACACTGTTAACAAGACGCTACATTACAGAAAGAGTGGAATTGACGTATAAAGAGATCATTGGTAAGTGCAGTAAACCACAATATAAAGCAGTTGGCCCATATACTAGTCTGACACTTACAATCTTTCTGTCGACCATATGACCGTTCTTATGTGATATGATTACACATATGACCGAAAGCAGGCTACCTGTCCATACAGGGATGGACAAAGTCATTGAAGCAGTATATACCGCCTTGTCATTATTATCCCACATAAAACGAGGTAGCCAATGTTCTACAGCGGGGTCTACAACCCTTCCATCTGAACAGAATACATCTTTTTGCTTTCTAATGAATCGGCACATCAATTGTGACATTTTAATATTGTAAAGCCCAACATTGCCCACTGCAGGTCCAAGGGAATTCCAACCTCAGTAATATTTGTATTTGTATTATTTTTTGATTTGTATACTGCGCCGAAAGCCCACGGGCATCGAGGCGCAACAATTACACACTAGATACAAGCAAAAAATACAGGACAATCAAGTCCGACTAAGGGAGAGTCAGGAGGGAGTTATCTAGTTACTCGAAAAGGCGGGTTTTGAGAGCTTTACGAAAAGCCATTAAATCCACCTCTAGTCTAAGAGCAGGAGGTAGGGTGTTCCACTGATTTGCCTTTTTTACTGTAAACGATCTTCCTAGGCCTTTTGAACGTGAAAAGCCTGGACAAAACACCTGCAGCTGGTTGGAAGAGCGTAATGCTCTAGCTGGGATGTAGCATGAAGTCCATGATTTAAGGTATGAGGGAGCAGATCCTAAGACGCACCGGTGGATCAGAGTGCATGCTTTAAAGTTGATACATTCCTGTATCTGGAGCCAGTGGAGGTCCCTCCTATGATCTGAGATAGTAACAATTCTTGTGATTTTTTTGACAACGCGTACAGTGTCAATCTGGAGAAGCTGGAATTTTTTCAGGTTGGCTGATGACACTCTGATCAGTAACGAGTTACAATAGTCAAGCCTCCACAAGATAGTTGCTCGAGCAATTATTGCACAGTTGTTTTCTGTGATGTATTGGCGAATGTTTTTGAACAGGCGGAGATGGTAATTGCAGTTTCAGCTCACCTGGTTGATATATCCATCTGCATTCAGTGAGGCCTCTGTGAGAAACTAGAAGGTGTCTCACCCACTAGTCCCTGAGGATCTGTCATTTAGGTGGCCAGGATACAGCCATCGCTTTTGGATCCAGTTCCTGGGGGTAGAACAGTGTGGGAGGATCACCTGGTTGAGGGGTCTTCGGGGAGTGGGAGTGGGATGCCGGCTGGTGAGACGCGGTATCCCCTTCTCTGTGACACCTTTACCCCATCCTTTAGGTCATTTAGGAACTCTATCCCCCCTTTACAACACAAATGCATAGGTCAGGCGAGGTCAGGCAATTACTGATAATTACTCACACCTGACTTCCATTAAACTTCCACGCATGGATAAAAGGCGGATCACAAGAGCACACTTTGAGCGAGGCAAAGCACACGATGAAACATCAATGGATAGTAAAATTGTCTACCTATCATTAATAGCGAGCAAAATCCATGTGCCAACCAAATTACCATGATTGTACGTAATTATGTTTCCCAATATGCTGGGTTTACGTTGAAAGGCATAATGTTGCTATATACCCAATCATTCATACCAGTGCTGGCCTATGGCCTTGAAGCCCTTACACTTGAAAATTTGTCTTGGCTTGATAAAGTTGAAGGCTATTTCTGGCGGACCATATTAAGCCTTCCATCTACTTGTCCAATACAATGTATAAGAGTCGAGTTTGGCCGTGCGGCTCTAAAGGCTATTATCCAATATCAAAGAGACTTGCTCCCTTTGAAAGCACTGTGTCATCCGGTCAGCCAAATGCTTACTATCATGGGGAAGAACATAATTGATCGCAAAAGAAATAATGATTTAAAAAAGTATGATGTATTATGTATGGATTCCTATGCTTTACTCAATTGGTCGCTAGAATGCTCGACCTGTGGAAGATATAAGGCCACTTATAAATATCGTTGCCCCCAAATGTATTTGGTAAGATGTCCGTGTCCGGCTGTGCGTAAATTTCGGCTATTAATGCGGCTCAACCAACTTCCGGTGAGAGCTACACATGGAACCCAATGGCAATTGGCGCACAGCCAAAGGTATTGCCGAATATGTGAAATTGAAGGTAATTTGGAGACTGTAAGATATATATTAACTGAGTGTCCTAAACTTGTATCCATCTATAGGCGTATGTATTGTCGATATGTACATCATTTTGAATCCATTGCAACTATTCATTTTTGGCATTTATGCCTAAATACGTCGTCTGAAGTTTTGATCATTGCATTGTACCATGTACAGACAATGGCTATGGATAAGATCAAATCTGCTGTAAACAAAGAAAAATAGCGATATCATCTGCTCTCTATCTCTATTACCCATGAATTGGTACTATTCTATGAATGCTACTTAGTTTACACTTATCTGACTGCATATGTTCAAGTATACTCACCTTTGATAAGGACATATGATATAGATTTGAATGGTTCTTTGTTCTGTATGAGAACTGATGAGGGTGATTTGTTTCACGTCTGAATGAGTGTAATGTTTGTATAATAGAATGTGATGTGTTTTAATGAATTACTATTTGATGAATTGATAATGTTGATGAATTGATATTGTTGATGATTAATGTATTCTCAGTGATGATTTTATGTAAATATATCTGTACTGTTGTAGAAGTTTGTTTGAACTATAAACAACAATAAATAGGAAATATCAGTTTCGAGACAGCAGCTGAATGAGAGAAGAAAGATGGCAAATGTATTTATTAATTTATAACATGCCGACAGCCTGCAGACAAAACAGAAGGGGATCGCAAGGAGGGAAATTCCCTTGACCTTTTCTACAAGGAACTGTTACTTTCCAGAACCTCAAGAAATGAAAGCGTAAGACCAGGAAACCAGGCTCAAGAATGCTGCATTGTGTGTCTGAGATACCCGGGGCCCTCCCGTGTCAGTAATCAGGGCAGGGAGAAGCACCAGCCGCTGTGGTACCATCCTTGGCTCCAAGATCAAAGCAGTGTCAATGAAATCAATGCAGCCGGTGAGTTGAGGAGACCGATACAAGACCGTTTGACGAGCGTTGGAACGAACATTGTTAAAACGCGTGTGATAAGAGTTGCAAGTAAAGTTGAACTGCTGATGAGTGATTGAACTTTAAAAGCCAGATATAATACCTTTGACAGAGTGGTCTGGCACTGCATGGGTGCTCAATCGAAGGTCTCTGTAAGGTATCCAGTTGAGATGTGGCAAAAGTGGAACTGAGAAAAAGCTTATATCAAGAAGAGAACAAGTAATTGTGAATCAAAGTGGTCCTGCGACGGGTCGAGCAAAATCCTGCGCAGTCGAAGTCTTCGATTTTGATGAAGTAAAGAAAGTTTGGAAAAGTAAATAAATTTGGTCCGAGTCCGGCAGAGGGAGACCAATTGAAGGTTGTGTGTTAAAGTAGGTCTGAGCCTGGCAGAGGGGGACCCCCGGGTGAATAGAAAATCACCTGACAAGTTGTATATGTGAAATCCTATGAAGAAAGGAACTTTAATGTTTGTCGTGTTGCATCAGGCCCTCTGAAATAAGAGACTTTGAATGACAAAGAGACTTTGGCACAGAAGGCTCTGATGTTGAGGTTTTGAACTGCATCCTTGTGCTAGAAAACCCAGAGATTGTGCTAAGCTCGAGTGTGCTGCCTTGCCCCGTGTTGGAAACATGGGTAAGGAAGCCAACGGCTTGAATATCTTGACATATCATTTCTTGAACACGTTTCTTTTGCATAACATTGTTTCCCACACTATTTGTATTTAGAAGTAAGTATTAGAAATAGGTTTATTAGTATAGGCCCTTTTATTCTGACAGACTCTATTAGGACTGCATTATTATTATTTGATGGTCGTAGCTTGTTACCTCTTTAGATTTAGGATTAGATAGGCATTGCTCAAACTCAATTGAGGTTCAATAAACACCCTTGAACAGTGATCACTTGTGTCTGTCTTACTGTTTGATACCATACCTTCCTTACACCTCCAACTGAAAACCTAAGGTTTTGACCTTATTTTGCACTTGGATGATGCTATTCCCAACTTTAAAGCTTTTGTACTCTGCGCTTAACTTAGCCAAGGCCTGCCGAGATCCAAAAGTGAGGAGCTCTGTTTTACTGCCGTTCAAACAAAGCCAAGTTTCGGACATCCATACTTCAATTTGTTCGTAAAGATTGGCTAAGGCAGCAGAATAATTTCCAGAACTAGATGGGTATCATCAGCGTATTTTATGAAGAGTACCCCAGAACATCTAGGAGCAAGCATAGCGGCCTAATGTATAGATTGAACAAAGCAGATGACAGGCACGCTCCCTGGGGAAACCCACACAGAGTAGGTGCCATTGGAGAGGAGGCAGGACCCCACAGAATTCCTGACTCTTGATTTGTTAGGAAAGAGTGGAACCAACCGACATCCTCTTCAGGGCAATGTCCAAGGTGAAGCAAGGAATGCAAGAGGCAGTTGTGGTCCACTAAATTGAAAGCCGCTGACAGGTCCAGTAAGATCAGCGGCCCAGCTTTTCCCTCATCCATGATTCTCAACATGTGAGACTGCAGATCTACAAACTTGATTGCCTGTTATGGAGAATACCATTCAGTTACACATAGTTTTGAAATTGAGAAGAGACAGAATTGCCAAGGATCTTAAGAAGAAAGTTTCAGTACATAATGGGTCTGAGATGGCTCGGTTCTTTTGGATCAAGGTTAGGCATCTTGAGAAGAGGGGTATCCGTAACTGCCTTGAACGATCAGTCTTTAAAAGAGGCGTTCACAAATCTGGTCAAAAAGGGGGCAAATAGTTCATTATGAAAACAAATAAAATTTTGACCGGAGAATATTTTCCAGGCCAGAAGTAGGACGCATCGAAGATAACATTTTTTGCATGTTCGATATAGAAGTTGGAGATATGGAGAAAGTGGGTTGTTTGTGAGAACTGGAGTCTGGGGCTTGAGGGTTGTTAGGCGATATGGCGGGTCCCACAGAGTTTTTTATTTTATCCCTAGCATTGGTGATTTTAGCTTCAAAAGCAGCTAAGATCGTTATACAATCCTGGTTGGTAGGCTGAAAGGGGGCATGGAGTGCCTTTGTTTTTTCTAGTGATTTTAGAATCTCAAAGAGTTTTCTGATACAGTTCAAGGATTGGTCAATCACAGTGTTCAAGACATTCTTCTTAGTATCCACTATTTTAAGTTTGTATGATTTATCAACCTTTTTCCAGGCAGTTCTGTTTTCCTACGATTGGTATTTTAACCATTGAAATTCAAGTTTACACTTTTGTCTGAGGCTGAAGGCTGTGAAAGAAGGAAAGGAGAAAAATGAGCAGAAGAGGGAATGGTAAAACATCAAGATGTATGATGAAGGGTATACAAAATAGGCAAGTGAATACAATGAAGAAAGGGTGCAGCCCAAGAGAGAGAGGATAGGTGCGTAGGTGGAAAGGGAAAGGGTAAATGGGTAGCTGAGAAGAAGCAGGTGTAAGTTCTGAGTTGGGCTAGAATGAGGCTATGAGTAACCAAATGACTATTAACAGATCCAAAACATTAATGTTCCTTGCTCCTTTGAAGTAACAGAAGCTAGCTAGCAGAAGTCAGGTAAGGGTTGAACTTGGGGAGGTCCATACTTGAGCAGGGGTCCTGGCACTAGGCCCTTACTGGGCCCAGCAAGCAGGGAGCTTGCCCTTTGCTGCTTTCAGCCTTTGTAGACACGTGGGCTAGACACCCAGGGGAGGCTAAATAAGGGACACAGTGTGTCACATGTTACTCTGGGAGCCAGTCATAGTTTTCCAGATGGTTTCCACACTTGCATGCAGAGTCCTGTGTGTTGGAGGCTCAGGAGCTTCGTTTTGTAGGCAGGACCCTCACATGGTGCACAGGGCCCTCTGGAAAAGCAGGATGTGGCAACGCATAAACACAACTTTATTTAAAAAACGATCCAACAGAAAGTCACATGTCCTTCTGGGAGCCAGTCATAGTGTTACAAATGTCTTCTGTACTTGCAGTCATGGGTGTTGTAGGCTCAGGAAGTTTTGTTTTGTAGGCAGGACCCAGATGGTATACAGGGTCCTCAGGTTCTAATTAGTGGCGTTTGAATCATCCTCCGCCAACAGGATGTAGCAATTAGCAAAAATAGTTAGGAGAATAATAATATTGAAGGGTTTCAACTCCACAATGCTGATGCAGGCTTTCCAGGTGGCAGTCTTGAGTGTCAGGTAGAGAAGGACCAGCGGTGGCCATGTGACAGTTTTTGCGTATCCTGTTTCTTAGTTTTCCCGTACTGCTGACACTTGCCTGCAGCTGGCAGTAGATACTGTGGCATTGCCAGCGCTGCCCATTAGTTGGTGTCCCCCTCCTCTTTCAGTTGAAAAACAAAATCAAAAAGTAATCTTCATCAACTCATCCCCATGATTGAACCAAAGCCCAAAAGCTGTCTTTTTTCCCCGCCACTGCCTGCTCCGCTGGAGTAGCGAGACATTCCATGGCAACGCTTCACCACAGCAGCAAGCACTATCAGCACTGGCCGCTGGTGCATTGCATGCAAGCCGGGGGATCTAGTGGCATATGAAGTCAAAACCAAAGCGCCCGTACGGGGCAAGTCGCTCTCCGCTCTGTGATTACCACCCAGCCATCGGAGGAGGGATGCTCAGCAGCTGAGGTGCCACCTGTAGAAAGCCATTCTGGAGTCCAATAATACTGAATCAATAATATGAGCCAAAATGCATTGCATAAGACATGACAGGCGCAGGATTAGAGTCAGGATAACTTATGTCTAACAAGGCATCCTCTGTATACAATGGCCCTCATTACGACCCTGGCGGTAAGGGGTTTGCGCCAGCGTTAGCTGCGCCGACCCCTTACCGCCAACTACGAGTTCCCATAGCGCCATGGTCATTTTTCCGCCCGCTTTTTGCGGGCGTAAAAATCCATGGCGCTATGGGACCTTGGTGTTAATTACGCCACCGTAATTTACGGTGGCGTAATTAACTCCTTCCCCACTCCCATTATACCCTATGGGGCCGAAATGGGAATGGGGAAGGGTAAATGGGTCAATGGGGACTTACCGCCCCGCCGACCTCGGAATGGGGCGGTAAGTCCACCATCCGCCATGGCGTAAACGGACTTTACGCCATGGCCGGAAAGTCCGTCGATGGCGGAAAAAATCCGCCAGGGTCGTAATGAGGGCCAATGACATGATCTCAGGCTCCACCTCCAGACATGCACCCCAGTGTTTATGCCTTTGCATCACTAAGTCAGCAAGGGCTGCAATTGTCAGATCAAATAGCAAGGTTGAGTGCGGCCCCCCTTACCGGGTCTCCTTACTCAGAGAAACACAGCTGAGAAAGTGATATGCATTCTCATTTTTGCTACTGGTTACATGTATAACGTCTTAATAGATGACACAAAACAATGTACAAACTCACATTACTCCATAACAGCAAACGCTACATTCCAGAATCAAGAGTATTTCAACATCTAACGAAACCATCACAGCTGACAGTTCTGAATTTATTTGTGAAAGGACACTAAATATCCACCTCACATGTATTGCTGTAGAGCTTCCGGAAATAAACCCAGAGAGATCTGTGTGAACAATATGACTCATAAAGGGATTGTAGGAGAGAAGCCAATTCTCGCACACATAATTTAGTAGCTACATTACTTAATGCCAGTATTAAGAATGACTTACCTTCTTTCTGAGACTTATTAAGTTTGAGTAGTAATAATAACTCACTCTTTGAGGGACGAGTGGAGCTACCCCCTCCCCCTCTCCCCCAGTGATTCTTCCCACATCCGTAACAAGTATGTAGCCAATATAGTGCAGTATTTCTCAAGTCATCTGACAAGGGGCCTTACCAATCAAAAACAGATTTAAAGCCCCCAATAATTCTCCGATAGTCAATGTGCTTCTGCTGCTCTAGTCTAGAGAGTTTCCATGCCAAGAAATAAAAAAATGAAAAATGTGTTCTTTGTTGTTGCCCTGCAGTCTTGGCACCTATAAAGATTCTTATCGAATCGCCATTACATCTTTAGAATCTCCCTCCTCTCTGCCCAGGCATTGACATACTCATTGTGCACTGCCTTCGCTTTATTCCCATCCCTCTCATGGCCCTAAAGCCTAGCCAGCCCTCTACCATAATAACCAATTGCAATTGCTGAGCATGTCAAGCTCCGCCTGAACGTCTGAGAGTAATTGCGGATAGGGTGTCAACATGCACTTATGCCCTAACCATCGTAGTTTAGCTTCAGAGCTTGCAATATCTTGTTGGATATGCTATTCTTCAAAGCGCCAAACGGGCAAATGGCTATACCTCTACTGTAAACCTTGAAGGCATGCCATACTGTTCCCATATTGAGAGCCATACTGCCATTTTCCTCAAAGCAGTCCTATTAGTATGAACCAAATACCTGCCTGAGGTGTCATGAAATGACTCTATGAATAAAAGGTGTAATCTCTTTCCTCTGTGCAGGTGTCACCATACATCTAATAATTCACCTTGAAGCAATTCCGCTGCTGCCCTAGTCAATTAATTAGGCTTTTTTTTTTATATAGCGCTACAAACCCTCAGGTATCTGAGCGCTGCTTATTATTACCCACGGTGTGTGGTGCTCATTTATCGATCTCGGAAGGATGAAAGGCTGAGTTTGGCCCCGCCGGGATTCGAACCTGCGTTAACAGGCTCTGCACAGGTGTCAAAGCGGGCGCTCTACTCGCTGTGCCACTTGACCGGCTCTTTGTATAAAACTCTAATTCTAATACAGTATTCATATCACCCCTTACCATCAATATAACTTGCGTATCGGGCACATTGTCACAAAAGCTGAAAAGCTGTGTAAAAAAAGCTGAAAAACACCACAATCAGGCACCTCTTTTGGCCATGCTTAGCCCCAATCTATTGGTGATGCTGTCCAATAACAAACCGTTTCCTTTATGACGCTGTTTCCATTTCACCAATGGGTGGCTCCTTTCCATTGAGTGGTGCCTGAGCATCTGTGCCTTCCTGGGCTGGCCACAGGGGCAATGCGAGTGGAAGAAGTGTGTGGCCTATCCTTGTGGAATGGAAATGTTAGCTGCCCATTATGTTCTTGGGAGAGAAAGAACTGTGACGAATACTGTATCGTTACAGTGAGAATATACTGCAGTACAATTGTCCAGCAACACAGATGCATCTCCTGTCCAGGAGGCAGAATGATCCTGTATTCTTGTTGAGGGACAACTCTATAAAGCACCAGATATGGTCTATTGCCCCTAGCGGATGTAGAATGCATAGCGCATCTTGGTCACTTCTGGCTCCACACTGTGGAGAGAGTGGGCAGATTGGAAATAAGAAGAAAAGAAATACATTTGTCAGAGGCCAGTCAACGATACAAGGAGTATCGTTCAGTGTAATAGAGCTTGTGAAATTTCAATTGAAATTACAAATCTTAATGACAACTACTACCATTAACAGCTGCTGAGATGAGAGATAGATGGGGTCTTGTTAATTTATTATTATTATTATTATTATTTATTATTTATTGCATTTATTACTCGCCCAAACCCTTGGGTACCACGGCGATGTTACAGACAGCTTGGTTAAAACATTTCTTAGAAATTGCCAATCGGGCGCAGTGCATGTGAATACAAAATAATCATACACTAAGACATTTAATGCAGGGCTTCAGTACAGTGATATTTCCTGAAGCATGGAAGGGGATTTTAGTCTTGGTTAAATAGCCACGTTTTCAGGGATTTCTTGAAACCTGAGAATGTTTGCTCATTTTTGATGGGGAGGGGAAGAGTGTTCCAATATGTGGGTGCGAGGTATTGGAAACTACTGCCTCCTGCCTTGGTTGTCTTGTAGCGGGGGATGGCTAGGAGTAGTTGACTGTTAGATCTGAGGGGCCTCTTTTATACTTTTTTGGTGATGGCGTGGTTGAGGTAGATGGGGACACAAGAGTGGATGCATTTGAATGTGACGCACAGGGCTTTGAATGTGACCCTGGCTTTGATGGGGAGCCAGTGATGGTCTCTTCTAATATTTGAGATGTGATCTGACTTCCTTAATCCAAGGGCCGCCCGAAGGGCTTTATTTTGAATAAGCTGTAGTTTGTTTAGATTGGCTTTTGAGGTACCCAGGTAGAGTACGTTGCAGTAGTCGAGCCTGGATAAGATTAAAGCTCTTGCCAGCGTGATACAGTTGGTGGGTGTCAAGAATTGGCGACTGAGAGCAATAAGTTTTGCGGTGTAGGAGGTAGAGGAAGAGAGGGCGTTAATGTGCTTGGTCATGGTGAGGTTGGCATCTAGGTAGACACCTAGTGTTTTTACTTGTTTGAGTACTGATATGTTTGTGCCATCGATGTTGATGGATGAGTAATCAGCATGTAATGCTTCTATTTTGGATTGGGAGCCCACAATGAGAACCTCAGTCTTCTCATCATTGAGACAGAGGCTATTTAGTGCCATCCAATTTTGGATTATGGCATATATTTTGTTGATAGTGTAGGTGTCTTGAGTGTAGTCTCCCGATAAAGGGATGAGGATCTGGGTGTGGTCTGCAAAGTTGGTGTAGATGACACCCATGTCGTCTAGCGCTGAGAAGAGGAGTTTAGTGTATGCATTGTATAATGTTGGTGCGAGACAGGAACCTTGGGGGACACCAATGGGTACTATGATGGGGTTGGCGGCTTCTTTACCTATGGCGACCCTGGAGGTGCGGTCAGCAAGAAAAGATTTGATCCAGGTAGTAGCTTCGGTGGAGAAGTTGAAGTCTTTCGCTAGTGTGGCGCACAGTTTATTATGGTCTATTAAATCAAACGCTGCGGAGAGATCGAGTAGGAGGAGGATGCAGAGTTTTCCTGAGTCTCTGATGGTATCCATCTGGATTTTTAAGTCAAGGAGTGCCGTTTCTATGCTATGGTTGGGGCGGAAGCCTGATTGCCTCGTGCCAAGGAGGTGGTTTTGTTCAAGGTGAGTTTGGACTTGGTTGTATGCTAATTTATCCAATATTTTGAGGAGAAATGGGACAGTTGTTATTGGCCTGTAATTAGTGGGCACAGTAGGGTCTAGGGTAGGTTTTTTCAGGAGAGGGGTGACCCAGGCTTCTTTGATGCTAGCTGGTACTAGGTTAGTATTGAAGGATGCGTTCACGAAGTTGGTGATAATGGGGGTGAGGGTGTGGGCGCAGGATTTGACTACTGATGCGGGGACAGAATCTCCTTTGCAGTTGGAGGCTTTAAGTTTGGCGATGGTGTCAAACACTACATTTTGGGATACTGGTGTGAAGTGGAATGGGGAGCTGATGAATTCCTGATGTGGTCGCTTTAGATTAAGGAGGGCAGGTTTGTTGGCTAGTGATTGTTTTTTGGATGTGATTTTTATTTGGAGTAGTTCAATTTTGGCTGTTAGTGCGTCTTGAATAGTGGTGCACCATTCCTTGCTGGGGATGGTTGGATTTATGGCTGGGGTAGGGTTTTCCAATTCTTTTAGAATGGCAAATAGTTCCTTGGTATCTGAGGTCGCATTGCTGATCCTATTATTATATGCATTAGATTTGTAGGTAATAGTAGCTGTTTTATAGGTTTTGTTTATTTCTTGGTAGGCTTTTTCTGCCTCTGCAGTAGGATGCTTTCTGTAGGCATGTTCACACGCGCGTTTGGTTCTTCTGAGGGCGATAAGATCATCATTGAACCAGAAGCTAGATCGCCTGTCTGAGCGTTTTGCCTTGGTGGTGAGCGGTGCTATAGCATTAATGGTTGCAGTGAGGCAGTTGTGATATATGTCTGCTAGGAGACAGGGGTTGTCACTAGTGATCGAGGTAGAATCTAGGATTTTTGAAAGAGGAGGCGTGAGGTTTTCTGGCGTGAGTTTGCAGGCGTTTCTAGTTTCATAGGTAATCATGGTTTTAGGTTTCTTTTGTGTGGGTTCGGAGGGATTGATTGTAAATACAATGTTATGGTGATCGGTCCAAGTAAGAGGGGAGATGGCCTCAATGGTTATGGGGGTATTAAGGGAGAGGATCCAGTCAAGAGTCCTGCCTTTGATAGGTGTGGGTGCATTAACTAGTTGGCTGAAGCCCATGTCCTTCAGGGCGGAGTGAAGTGATTCTGCTTTGGCATCTTGGCTGTCATTGAAACCTAGGTTAAGGTCACCCAGGATGATGTATTTTGAGCTAGGTTTTATTAGTGGAGCTAGTAGCAACGGAATTTCAGTCTCTGGGTGGTTGTTGGGGCTAGGTGCTCTATTAATTACTATTAAATTAATCGTAGTTTTAGCATTTATGGGAAATTTTACGAGTAATGTTTCATACCCTTCAATACTTTCGATGGGACAAGATCTAAGCTGTAATTTAGTCTTGACTATTATAGCAACACCGCCTCCTTGTGAGTGGGTCCTATCTGTTCTAAATATGGTGTAGTCGGATGGGATTGCCAGAGTTAGTAGTGGACCAGATGCTTGATGGAGCCAGGACTCTGTGACTACTAGTATGTCGAGCTGTGATTCCATAATGAGGTCGTGAACTTCTATAGCATGCGCCCCTAAGGAGCGGGCATTGATGAGCGCTCCTTTAAAGGTGGATAGTAATTTATTGGGGGTGTCCGGGGCTGGTTTGGAAGTAGTGTTGGGTTTCTGGCTAGGAGTATGGTTTTGATGAGGGGGAAGTACTCTGGGCCTAATTTGTTTGGGAGGTGTGTGTTCATATTTGACTGGGTTGGGGTGGTTGAAAGTATGAGACCTTAATCGGAAGTGTCTTGCTACACCTGTCACGAGGTTAGAGAATTTTTCAGTATGGCTGTGGTGAGGTGACTCTGCAGTGGGCAATACGTGTGAGATTGGATCAGGGCTGATAGCATGATGCTTGATGGTATTCAGATAGGTCCTAGGGGTAAGACTTGCGCTGTTTGGGAATGGGGGAGTAGAGGGAAGGAACGGTGTAGGACATGGGATAGGGTGATGCCGGGGGCATGCCGGCTTGCTGAGACCGTTGTTATGGGGCCAGTAGTAGTGGCCCAAGCAGGGTGTGTGGTTGGGGAGAATGCAGTACGGGAACATGATGAGGGGCAAACAGGTTTGCATATTGGATTAGTGTCAGGGCGAGCTGCGACCATAAGGCACAGCGCTAGCTCCTCAAAGTGGTCTGTAGGTGACCCTGGGGCACAATACGGCAGTCTGATGTGGTCTGTAGGCGACCAAAGGGCACAATACAGCAGTCTAATGTGGTCTGTAGGCGACCAAAGGGCACAATACAGCAGTCTAATGTGGTCTGTAGGCGACCAAAGGGCACAATACAGCAGTCTAATGTGGTCTGTAGGCGACCAAAGGGCACAATACAGCAGTCTAATGTGGTCTGTAGGCGACCAGTATTTGAGACCGGGAGCACATTTCAGTAAAGCGGTTAAGATTACAAACAGACAGTAGTGTCTCCGGTGCTGGCATGTACTTACAGTACGTTTTCATTGTCCGAGTGGTAGTCTATCGGTTGGAGAGTAGTAAAATTGTGCAGGGGGGTGGCCACGCCGCGCTTCCATGCGCGTAACAGGCGCAGGAACAGGCCTTTGTATGGCCTTCGTGTGCGCCGCCGTCGGATCCGCCTGCCGGCGGGAAAGCAGATTCAAATGCGAGGCTCAGCCTCGTTCTCGCGCCGCGAAGCGCCCGGCATGTGGGGGTCAGGCAGGGAAGCGAGACAAGGGTCTTATCAGATTCTGCTTGTAGACGCCTGAAGAGATCAGTGGGTGAAGTTGATTGGTCAGAAACCCTAGATTTGAACATCTTTCTGGGCAGCTCGAATGGAAAGGAAGGTGGTTTGGCCAGCAGACTTTATAGATTATTCGACGCTGGACTGCCCCTGGGCAGGACAAAGGCTGATATATGGGGACATTTCTTCTCTGTGAAAGGAACAGTAAGCTAAAGACTTGGTAGAGTCTCTCCCAGGGGTAATTCACCCAAGAACAGGTCATTGGGCTGTGTTAATGCTGGTAGAGAGATTCCCAGACCCCCCTTTGTTTTGCATAAATTAACTTTGGGTCTCACCCTAAGATACCAGGGCGATCCAGACGTGGACCCTTTGTTCACTGTTCTTAGAGAGGCACAGTTTCACCTCACTGATGATGCCCAACAAGGCTGAAACACGTGTATGGGGTTACTGTTGGTACTCTTGTTCAGAGGAGAATTGCCTAGCATTTCGGCGCTGGTCTGCCCCTGGGCAACACAAAAGCTGATATGTGGGGACATTTCTTCTCTGTGAAAGGAACAGTGAGCTAAATACTTGGTAGAGTCTCCTCCAGGGGTTATTCACCCAAGAACAGGTCATTGGGCTGTGTTCATGCTGGTAGAGAGATTCCCAGACACCCCTTTGTTTTGCATAAATTAACTTTGGGTCTCACCCTAAGTTACCAGGGCGATCCAGACATGGACCCCTTGCTCACTGTTCTTAGAGAGGCACAGTTTCACCTCACTGATGATACCCAACAAGGCTGAAATACGTGTATGGGGTTACTGTTGGTACTCTTGTTCAGAGGAGAATTGCCTAGCATTTTGGTGCTGGACTGCCCCTGGGCAGGACAAAGGCTGATATGTGGGGACATTTCTTCTCTGTGAAAGGAACAGTGAGCTAAAGACTTGGTAGAGTCTCTCCCAGGGGTTATTTACCCAAGAACAGGACATTGGGCTATGTTCTTGCTGGTAGAGAAATTCCCAGACCCCCCTTTGTTTTGCATAAATTAACTTTGGGTCTCACCCTAAATTACCAGGGCGATCCAGACATGGACCCCTTGCTCACTGTTCTTAGAGAGTCACAGTTTCACCTCACTGATGATGCCCAACAAGGCTGAAACACGTGTATGGGGTTACTGTTGGTACTCTTGTTCAGAGGAGAATTGCCTAGCATTTCGCCGCTGGACTGCCCCTGGGCAGGACAAAGGCTGATATGTGGGGACAATTCTTCTCTGTGAAAGGAACAGTGAGCTAAAGACTTGGTAGAGTCTCTCCCAGGGGTTATTCCCCCAAGAACAGGTCATTGGGCTGTGTTCGTGCTGGTAAAGAGATTCCCAGACCCCCCTTTGTTTTGCATAAATTAACTTTGGGTCTCATCCTAAGTTACCAGGGCGATCCAGACGTGGACCCCTTGCTCACTGTTCTTAGAGAGGCACAGTTTCACCTCACTGATGATGCCCAACAAGGCTGAAACAGGTGTATGGGATTACTGTTGGTACTCTTGTTCAGAGGAGAATTGCCTAGCATTTCGGCGCTGGACTGCCTCTGGGCTGGACAAAGGCTGATATGTGGGGACATTTCTTCTCTGTGAAAGGAACAGTGAGCTAAAGATTTGGTAGAGTCTCTCCCAGGGGTTATTCACCCAAGAACAGGTCATTGGGCTGTGTTCGTGCTGGTAGAGAGATTCCCAGACCCCCCTTCCTTTTTTATAAATTATTTGTGTCGCGATTTCAAAGTAATGACAGACTTCGGTAAGTTTGGAGTGAAAGGATTGGCTATGAGATTGATGTCGTTTGCTGGCAGAATTTATGCAGAAATGTTTGCTGGTGTTCATTGAATTTAGGGGAAAGGTCTCGGCAAATTAAGATTCTCAATCGTGTATACTGGTGTCCGGAAACTTTACACAAGAGAGGCATGTCAGACAATGATGAGTGTTGGGGTGTGCTCAGGAGGTGGGATCTTTGGAACATATGTTGTGGAGCTGTGTGAGAGTCAGAGGTTTTTGGAGTGATGTTTGTGATGTGTGTGATAATATTACTGGTGGGGGGTGTGTATTGGATTTCAAGACTGTGATCCTAGGTGATGATGCAGGGTTTTCTGACCTTATCTCTGCCCTGTTTTTTTCGATCAACCATGGTGGCCAAAAGGATAATACTGCGAGGTTGGAAAAGCCAGGTGCCCCCTTCGTTGAAGATTGGCTTCAGGAGATGCACTGTCTGTCGTGAACTGTCGTGAACTGAAAAATTGATTTACAAATTGAGACATAAGTTGTCATTGTATGAGAACATCTGGAATTTGTTTAATGACTCTTCTTTAAACATTTTTTTTTCTCTCTTCTCTCTCTGTAATAGTAATAGAAGTCACCAAAGTGGGCCCATACCGGACGCAGAACATTTTATATGCAATATTTTATGCAACAAAGTTAGGACCCCATGGAATTCTGAAGAATATTTTGTATACTATCTGCATGAAACCAACCTTCTCACAAATGACTCTCTCAATAACACCAATGAATGGATTTCTCACAGCAAAACAATCTTAGCACCACCAACCACCAGATAAGCCTGTAATTTCCTAAAGTTACTCTTTGGCATTGAGCAGTCTCGCAAAAGGCATCATCTAATTCTGGCCTATTGGTGTATTCAGCCATCTTGTACCAAATCTAATTTCTCATGAAGACAGTGCAGCGCTGAGTACATTTTGAAAAACATTCCACCCCATTGCCCTTCCCTCACTGCAACACCAAAAGTTGCACTGTTATACCCCACAACAAACTCCCCGATAATCAACATCGTAATAATGATGACAGCTCATTAGTGAGGGGGAGCTAGCTTTGCCCGTTTATTGGTGTATGCATCAATATATTGTCCTATGTGTGAACTTTTTGGAGAGTTTTTGGCCTGATTCATAGAATCCAGCGCAGAAGTAGTGCAAGAGCCGCGCACCGAGAAGGAGTCTGTGCCACGTGTGCGCCAACCGTGGTGCAAACCAGCAATTGCGCGGCACGCATATTCATGGATTTCCCAAGGCATCAATAGCGGTGGCACAATGAACATCAAGCAGTGCCAGTAACGCCCCAAACACGCCCCCGTGCACAGGAAAAAGCCAGTGAACTGCCTAATACGGTGCAAGGCCCCATGTCATCCGTGGGCCAGCACACAGCCCCCTCATCGTAATCGTGTGAAAAATCTGCGCGCACCCCAGGCGCAGCAGCCAAATCACGTGGAAAGGCCTGCGCATACCACATCCACACCCCAGCGTAAACAGGTACCCTGGTTGCACCAGCCAAATCGTGTGGAAAGGCCTGTGAGTACCCCATCCGCACCCCAGCGTAAATGCGTACCCCTATCGCACCAGCCAGATCGCATGGAAATGCCCGTGAGTACCCCATCCGCACCTCAGCGAAAGCGCGTACCCCGGTCGCACCAGCCAAATCGCGTGGAAAGGCCCGTGCGTACCCCATCCGCACCCCAGCATAAACGCGTACTCTGGTCGCACCAGCCAAATTGCGTGCAAAAGGCAGCACGTACCCAGCCGCACCCCAGAGTAAACGTGTACCCCGGTCGCACCAGCCAGATCGCGTGGAAAGGCCCACGCGAACCCCATCTGCACCCCAGTGTAAACGCATCCCCCGGTCGCACCAGCCAAATGGCGTGGAAAGGGCTGCGCGTACCCCATCCGCACCCGAGCGTAAACGCGTACCCCAGTTGCACAAGCCAATTGGCATGGAAACGCCCGTGTGTACCCCTTCCGCACCCCAGCATAATCGCATACCCCAGTCGCACGAGCCAGATCGCGTGGAAAGGCCCTCGCGTATCACTTCCGCAACCCAGCGTAAACGCGTACCCCGGTCGCACCAGCCAAATCGTGTGGAAAAGCCTGCGCGTACCCCTTCTGCACCCCAGCGTAATCGCGTACCCTGGTTTCACCATCCAAACTGCATGGAAAGCCCCATGTGTACACCTTCCTCACCCCAGCGTAAACGCGTACCCCGGTCGCACCAGCCAAATCGCATGGAAGGGCCAACGCGTACTGCTTCCGCACCCCAGCGTAATCGCGTACCCCGGTCGCACTAGCCAAATCGCGTGGAAAGGCCTGCGCATACCCCTTCCGCACCCCAGCGTAATCGTGTACCCCGGTCGTACCAGCCAAATCGAATGGAAAGTCCCGCGCGTGCAGCCTTCAGCCGCGGTACATACCACGCAGGCAGCCCACACCACATGGCCGCCCCAACACCCATGACAATACCCCGCAGGCAGCTCAAACCACATGGCCCCCCCATCACCCGTGTTGATACCCCACAGGCAGCCCACACCACATAGGACCCCCCCATAACCCGTGACCATACCCCGCAGGCAGCCCACACCACATGGGCCCCCCCCAACAGCCATGACCATACCCCGCAGGCAACCCACACCACACGGGCCCCCCCATCACCCATGACCATACCCTGCAGGCAGCCCACACCACATGGGACCCCCCCATCACCCATGACCATACCCCGCAGGCAGCCCACATCACATGGGATCTCCCCATCACCCATGACCATACCCCACAGGCAGCCCACACCACATGGGACCCCCATCACCCGTGACCATACCCTGCAGGCAGCCCACACCACCTGGGACCCCGCCATCACCCGTGACCATACCCTGCAGTCAGGCCCCGACTCATCTCCCCCTCCACCACCAAAGACGGCAACCTGCAGGCAGGCCCCGACTCATGTACCCCTCCCACCACCAGTGACAGCAACCTGCAGGCAGGCCCCGACTCATGTCCCCCCACCACCAGTGACGGCAACCTGCAGGCAGGCCCGACTCATGTCCCCCCACCACCACCAATGACAGCAACCTGCAGGCAGGCCCCGTTTTATGGGACACCCCCGACCCCAAAACACATTGAACCAACATACAATCATGCAGCACATGTCAACCAAAATATTACCACGCTGCACACCCCCGGTGCACCTCAACACCCATCCATTGGTCATGCTCCCCAGTACATGCCCCAGGGCATGGGAATCCTAAAATCACACATGCATGCATGTATGCACACACATGAACAACATTGGTCAACGGCAGGGACACGCAACAGAGTCAAGGAAGAGTGAAACATTCACTAAACCATTGAGGCCAGACACCACTTTGATATCAATGGATACAAATATATTAAAAAACATGCATGAAAGTCACACTCATTTAAAATAAAGCAATACAACCAGCATGAATCAAATCAAAAAACAAAAGAAAGTGAAAACGGAAATAAGCGCGATGGAAAAAAATTAAAAACTCAAAAAGTGGTCCATGTCCATTAATGTATGTCCAAATAAAAATACAATTTAGAACAAAACCATTCCTCCATGGTGCAAAAAAAATGTTTCAAAGAAAAAGTCAACTATATACAAACATCCAGGGTCCATGGTCCCAAAACATGTATGAACATCCTAACAAAACCATCAAAAAAGAACTATATACAAGATGTGGAGCAAAGTCCAGGAACTCCAAAAAAAGGTACAAAACAAATTAAACCTACTCCTAAATAACTATATACAAAGGCAGCGGGCTAGTCCATCTCCTCACCATGCTCTCTCATAGTCTCTGCCAGAGCATCATCGAATACTGCGTCCACCTCCACTAGGCAGGCCTCCGCTTCCCCCTCGAGTGCTTGCAGGGACTCCTCCATGCTCCTCTCGAACTCCCTGCAAGTCTCCTCTAGGAACTCCGCCCGCCTCTCTGCCCGACGCTGTGAATTCTCCGCCCTGGCCATGGTGAGTTGTGCCTCCTGTGCCCGCTGCCGCTCTGCCCCGATCTGCTGTCCCAAACGCTCCAACACGGAAGACATCCTTGTCATAAGGTCCATGCTTCCCTCCTGCCCGATGGCCCGATACCTGCCCCTCTGATGTTGAAAGCCCCGAGTCCTGTCGCCTCCTACCCTGAGACTGCTGCTACCAAAATGCCCGGTGCCTGCACCACAAGGACAGCCTGCGGGATGATGACACCACCCGTGGCTGCCGTGCACGTGCCCTGCTGCTTGGTGCCTGCTCTTCCTCCATTGCCATAGCTCCTGTTGCTGCCGTGACCACATCTTCTGACTCCACCTCGACTCCCGACTCTGGCAGGGAGGTGGGCTCCACCAGACTGGCGGCCGGGCATGGGACAGATACACAGGGGGCCATGGTGGTATCTGGCCCGAAGATGGCAGGGAGGACGACTGGTGCACAGAGGAGGCAGACGAGGAGGGGGTCACATAAGTGGCCAGCCCACGGACCCATTGCGAGATAAGAAATGTGCTAGCCAGTTCAACAGATGCCAGACATCATTGTGATGAAGTGCAAGCCCCAGATTGGAAGCCTGCACCTCATCACGGATGTTGCCTGTACGTCTGCTGATACCGGCCAGCACAGGTTCCACCCTGTCCTGAATGGCAACATCCGCAGGTATTGATGTTTCCGTTTGCGTGGAAACATGTGCCACCTGCAGATGGGTCCGGCCTGACGCATTCCCGCAGGTGCATACTGATGCAGCCGCAGTCCCAGGGGCAGGAATCAGCACAGGCACCTTCACGGCGACCTGCGCTTCCTCCGGCCCCTGAGTCTGGTCTGCACCAGTCACACCTACATCATCACCCCCGCCGGACCGCATGGGCAGGGCTGATGTGGCCTCCTCCTCCTCCACCACCTCTGCCAACCTGGATGCCTCCCCACCGTCTTCTGCAGTGTCTTGCCCCTGTGTGGGCTCATCTGTCCCTCCCACTGCTGAGTAGCTGCGGCCGTTGACTCTGATGCGGCACCAGTCTCCTCGCTCCCGGAAGAGGACAGTACCTGATAGGATAGCTGGGCCTTGCGTCTACGCCTGGTGGAGGCATCCCTGCTGCCGTGCTCCACAGTGCCTTCTCTGCCCTCTTCTTCCATCGTCACTGTGGATAGGGAAACATAGAACACAAACATCAGGGTACTAAACACATGTGTGTTTCTCACAATGCTAATGTACATCAGTGGCACTGTCAGTGGTCACAGCCCACATCACCGTCCACTACACACAGGGAAGTGCTATTCACACACATGCACAATCATCACAATCATGTCTGTCATTCACAACAGACATTCACATCCTTGGACAAGGCACTGGCAGCACCTCAAAATTGTGCTTCCAGCCCACACGCATCATGGGTCATATACATCTCATTCACACACATCACCTGACAGTCATGAAACAGGCCATGGAGCTATCACGTCAGAGTGCACTCGAAGTCAAATTGACAGCGTGAGGCAATCACGCGATCAAAAACTCTAGTAACATACATCCCAGAGTGTTGCCCAGTCACACACTCACTACTCATATACATGCACATGTACACCATGCATGTCCATGAAGTTGACATAAGCACCCAGGTGTCACACCTCACGCATGGCCCAGTCCAGACACAGATATGCAAACATGTTCACGTCGTTACATATCGGTGCGCATCATGCATTGCAACACAGACACCATTGATGTGACAAACGCTTTAATGGACTCACATGCTGCAGTGTCAGGGACATGCACACAGACATTTGTACAGGAGGCATGCCAGACATAAGTCCAAGGTGCACACTCCAGCCACACATTAACATGCACATGCACTATGGTGGACAAGAACGCATTGGACACTTACTAGTCGACTGCAGACGGAGCACCAACTCCAAGACCTGGACGTACAACGCTGGGTAGAAGCGCTCAAGGATCCGCATCTCGCTGTTGGTCAACCGGCCCTGGCGCCCCACTCGGTCATCACCAGCCTTGAGGAGGTGCCAGGCCTTGTTGAGGGTCCTGGACTTGAAGTATTCCCAGCACTTGTGGACATGATGGTAGTCCCGTGGTGCCACCCCCTCTGCGTTGATGGCACCCACGATGTCCACCCAGATCTTCTTCCGTCCTTCATTGACGACGTGCGATGGTCCATGGAAGAGGGAATCATGATGTCCCAGGACTTGCTCCACCAGGATGCCAACTTCCCTGGCTGAGAAGCTGGCAGCCCTCTGCCTCGCTGCCGGCGGGTTGCCACTTGCCTCAGATGGAGATGGGTCAGACATGGCAACCCCCAGGGCAGGTGTCGGTGGGCAGGTGGTCCTGGGGCTGGGCTGTGGAGCAATGGTATGGCAGTCGGGAGTCTTCTGGATCAGCAGAGGTGGTCACGACAGGAGCACTTGCAATGGCTTCAGAGCAGGCTCCAAAATGCAGGGCACGTGGGCAGCAGGCACACAGAGTGGGCTGGCAGCAGCAGTTGGCTCGTAGGAGGCAGCTCGGGGCACTCAAAGGCAGGTAAATTGGCTGGTAGGCAGGAGTATGGGTCTTCCGTGTTACTCGCGTGGCCAGCCGGAAAAAGAGTGACTCTGCACGTGCGGGAACAGCACGTTAGTGTGGAATCAAAGGAAAGGCCCTAAGCGCGTAAGTTACATGATATGCGCTATACGTTGGGCGCTGCCTTTCAGTATCAGGTAAAAGGTGTGCATAGGACAACATTGCAATGTACGTGCATTTCGTGGCAGACAGATTCGTGGACTTCAGAGTGTTTTGGGGTCACACGCGAATTGTTCACTACTGCGACAGTGCATTCTTCTTATTTTGGAGGAGGATTTGCCTCCGCGAACACACGCATGTAATTTTCTGGTTCAAAAAGGCAGACAGTGAGTCGCGTATGCTATTTTCTATACTGTGGTTGCTGTTGCTTGTCGCGTACCCCATTTTCGAGGTCATAGTACCCTACGTGTTCCTCACATATGCATTTTTTGTGTTGCTGGGTGCCACAGCATACTGCATAATGTTTTTACTGCACACGTGGGCTACTGAGGGGTTGCATACACGTTCATTTTTCTTTTTGGGGTGCCTGTGCGATACACAACCTGTTATTTTTTCCCCATGGGTTAAATTGAGCCTAGCTGGAGTACAAAGGTACGTTTCACATCACGTACCCTGCCCCATCACTCCAATTGCCCGGGACAATTGATAGCTGCACCTCCCATTGCGCTAATACATCAGTGCCATATCTGGGAGGGCAACAAGTGGGAAGGGAGGCAAAGGTGGCTGAGATGGCCGAGGTGGCTGACCTTTCCGAGGTGGCGGAGGTAGGCCAGCTGGCCGAGGTGGCCAAGGTGGGCGAGGTGGGTGAGGCGTCACAGGTGTCTGAGGTGTCCAGGCCCATGCAGGGAGAGAGAGCTATGCCCCCCGCCCAACAGGGTTAGGGCGATGCAGCTGATGCTGATGTCCCCAGCACCCGGAATCCTGGACCAGCAGTGTCATCTTGAAGGTGAGTGAATCCACGGTAGAATGGTGCATTCTGCACAAGCCATTTCAATAATACCCCCCCCTCCCCAATCCCCTCTCCTCTCCTTCAGCATGCCTGATAATGTATGGAAGCAGGGGTTGAGTAAGTCACTAAACATGACGCATTAAAGCTATTAAGATACTGGGTGATATTTTATATTCATTTACCACGCAGTAATTCCACAGTTGGAACTTGTGGTTTTTAAAACCCACGTGGTTGTTAAAACACGAGTAAGACTTCAGAGCCTTAAGTCATTGGGCGTACTTATATTTATTCAACATGCAGTAATTTAACAGTTTGAACTCATGCTTTCCAAAACATGAGCAAGAACACAATTTGGCGCTCTACCCATTCTTTGCACATAGCTTGGAATGCTATGTATTCTAACCCAAATGTATTAGCAAGATAGATGTAATTTTGAGCAGAATGCTCGAATAATTATATTAAGTTCAGACACCCTCAATGGATGGGTGAAGTATGAATTAACTATATAACAACTAAGAGCCATGACCACCTTTGTCACTCTTTACAGCTGCTGCTCATCCATATTAATAGATGAAAGCGCCACTACTTTGAACACAGCACCATCGTGAAACAAGCTGAGTGGAGATCTTTTGCTTTCACCAGTTCGTCACAAGTCAAAGTCAAAAAACATTAAAGGTACTTTAAACTAAGTTAGTACTACACACTGTCCAACATTCAAATGACTAATTAGCGCAAAGAAAATATGAGCGCCCTATTGATTACTGTATGCATTTTTACAGATACAGTGCATGAAAACATTTTGAATGCGCGGTATTCGTTTAGGAAGCCGGATAAAAATGCGGATTAAGTTACCTTATACGTCCCAAAGAAATTGAGAAACACTCAGGTTAGTCCAATAAGCAACGGTTTCATTACTGCTAGCTACCACCGTTTTTAGTTTTTGTGATAAAATACTTTTAGTAAAACATACTTTTTTATGTATTTCGTTTTCTAGATATTAATGGGAAAGTATCATTTACTGAAAACAACAACATTTTCTCTGTCCTGAAGACTGCCACTATTACCATCAGAACCAACGGCACCAAGAGAGAGTCCCGTATGAGTCAGAAAGGCCGAAACATATGTCGACTTGCTAATAGGAACTTTTTCACTTCTCTGATTCCTATCTCTCATTTCAGTAATTTGTGAAAGGGTAGCTGGTGTGTATTAAGTAACCCGCAGTTACCCTACAACAACGTAGGTTAATTAGAATAGAGTAGGTAATAAACAAAACACAGAACTAGATTATCCGCTCTGGTTAAAAAACCTTTGAGGCATACATTTATGGTTGGGAGGCTCTAATATATTTGATTCTTCCTCGAGATTAATGCATCCATGTTTGCAGTAATATACACTGTTTTTCCCGTTTCCTTTCCCTATGTAATTTGGCATCTTGAAAGGTCTGGTGTGTCCACACCAGTTAGATTGTAAGTGAGTAGCACAGTTTGTTTTTATAGATTTAGGCGTTAGAAAGCCTTTTTAGGCATATGTTGTCTTAACAATAAAAAGAAAAATATTTTTGTTAATTATGTGTGGTATAAGTAATCTTAAAATTGCATGAGATTACCTTGGATCTAACCTTGTGCGACTCAGGGTCTTAAGGTAGGTGTAGTCGACCTATTATCCTTTGCTTTCAGTGTATCAGTCTCCCATTGATAGTGTCGTCCCCCCCGATAACAAAAAACTGGGAGTACCCAATGTTGAATTACCAGCAGTGTCATCTGCCATCCACAGCACCAGGGGGTTGAAGCTGCAGGGGCAGCTATGGCTACCACGACCCAGGCACGGGGTCAGCTAGCCCAGACTGTAGTGGTCCTGGCCCAGGCCCACAGTGACTCAGGAGCCGATGTCCTTGCCCACAAGGGCAAGGGACGTGTGGTGCAAGTTACTGGCACCAGCACCCAGGGTCACAGACCAGCAGTGTCATCTGCTGTCCAGAAATGCCAGGGTGTGAAAGCTGCAGGGGCAGCTGTGGCTACCACCACCCAGGCTCAGGGTCAGTCAGCCCGGACTGTAGTAGTCCGACCCAGGCCCACAGTGACTCAGGGGCTGATGTCCTTGTCCGTAAGGGCAAGAGACGTGCGGTGCAAGCTACTGTCCCCAGAACCCTGCTACGGATACCTGCAAGCCAGCCTACTGTCGTTCCATCAGTGGCTGATGCCATGGGCCAGTCCAATGTACTCCAGCCCCTCCTGACCCACATGGACCAAGCCACTCCGGATCTGCACAACCTTGCAAGAAGCAAAAGCGTGCAGTAGCGGGACAGGCTCCAACCCAAGGCACGGCACAGGAGCACCACACGTCGGGGAAGAAGAGCTTCTGTAATGAGGAACTGAACATTCTCGTGGACTATGTGTTGGAGCACGAACGTGACATGCTTGTGCGGGCAGGGAGCACAGATACGCCTGCTCAGCGTATGGCCCACTGGTAGGCCGTCACGGATCGTATTAACGCCATGGGCCATGAGAGGCGCACAGCTCGGGAGGTGGTTGTTAGGCAGAATCACATGAAGTACCCTTTGGGAACACTACATGCAATTAACACTACAAGTGTAAGCACAATTTCAGCTTTGGTACAAGCCTGTACTACACAGTAAAGTTGTAGCGATGGCTGAGCAGTCAGGCTTATCTCAAGAGTTGAGTGAGCAGTAAAACAAGTTACACAAAGGACCAACAAATACTGTGGTTCAAACAAACACTTACTGAAGGTTTCTGGTAAAAGAATATACATTTATTTACATAGTCAGTTTGAAAACGTTACACTAGCAAGAGCAGCTCAATATCACACACTAAAAAACCACAAATACACAACCGGTAATTAACTGAACAAGTTTAGCTCCCCTGAAGTGGGAGCAAAATGGCACTTCAGATACTTTCAAAAGGAGTAAAAAGACAAAGTTATTAGAATTAATAGCACAAATACTTGCATAGGCAGGGCAAGGGGTTTCAGTGAAGTACAACCAGCAATTCAGTTCATAGGCCTGGGCCAAAGTCAATGGTTCAAAGTCTTTGTATAGGATAGCACAGTTCTGGTAGTAAACGGTTAAGTCTTTGCCACGGTTTTTAGAAGGATTTGGCTAGGTGAAAAGTTTGATGAATGTTTAGGGAAGGACAAGCCTTCGAAGTCGGGAAAGTTTCACAAACTTTCTCTGTGGCCGAAAAGATTTCCAGACCGCGTTTGCACAGTACCTTTAAAGTGAAGAAGAGCTGTAGCTGAAGCAGTTGTTCCTAGCAGTTTGAGCAGATCTCGCTGTTCCTGAGCTTCAGTCGTGGGGACAAGAAGGAGGACGTCGGGAGGTTCCTGCACTGCCCAGGGATGAGGCCACAAGCTTGGCAAAATGTTGTTTTAAGGTGGAAGTGCCTTAAGGTACACAAGCTGGTATCCTTCCCACTGGCTATCCGGTTTTCAACAGCACTCTTATGAAAATTCGACCAGTATCGGGATGGTGTCCAGATGTCTTGCGAGTTGGTTGTTCCCACCAAACTCAAGGGAAGATGTTAACCTTGAAGGGCTTCTCTGTCGATGGAGTTTCAGGCAATTCGGACCTGCAGCAGGGCTTCACCGGTCATCCAGGAGTTGCAGCAGTCCTCTTCCTTCAGCTAGTCTTCGGTTCTTTTTCGTTCCAGTGGTCGACTCTGCTTTACATGTCCCGGAGACCTACTTTTAAACAGTTTTCCCCCATTCATTCCAGCCTGGCTGTCACTCACACAGCAGGGTGGCTGTCCTTGCCAGACAGTCAGCCGGACAATCATGCCAGAGTCCATTCAGGTCTCCTCGGAGACTAAGCACAGGGAGTTTCGGGCACCTCCCTCACATCCTGTCCATCCCAGACACTGAGACGCCAGAGGAGGGCTTCAGCACTGAAGCCCGCCAAAGGCCAACGAACAAAGGGACCAAACCTGGTTTGGCGCGCAGAGACAGACACAAGAAGGACCTTTCCTAAAAGAAATGGTGAAAAAAGATGACCGGAGTCTGTTTTTACCGATAGGTCTGGGGCGCCATATTGAAAAACATGGCTGACCCGATTTTTAGCTACCGTTGTTAGCGGTCGGGAAAAATCATGCTAGTTTGATCTAAACCACTGCCACCAGCCATTTAAAGTAGGAAAGGGTAACATTTGACTGTTACATGAGTGTTTTTACTCAAGAGAAGCTAGGTAACCCCTCCAGCACTCTATAGGAAGATATTGTGTGCTGGGTCTGTAAAGTCAATTTAACTTTACATGCTCTGGGAGAGGGTAGGCAGTCCCAGAGAAGGTCTGAAAGACATCCCTGTGCCACTGCACTGAAGGTGCTGTGTGACACACAGACAAAGATGATGCCTATGGAGTTGTTTTAAAACTCCATAACCAAAGAACACAAAAGTAAAACACACATCAAAATACATGGAAGAGTGGGAAAAAAAGGTTCACACTCTTCCCAGGTAAGGGAAATTAGCACATTTTGCGAACTCTCCCTAAATCTCGTCCCCCCAGACTAAGGGACAGGAGGATTTAATCCATTCCTGGATGAATCTCCTTACTCCAGTCGGTCAAACATCCTGGAGAGACCATGGGCATTTTGGTGGTGACACCCAGACCTCTGTTCATTGGTAAAATCAAACCCTTGCAGGCTGATTGACCATCTCAGTAGTTTACGGTTTTCCCCTTCAATTTGCATCAACCATCTCAGGGGTTGGTGGTCAGTCTGAATCACAAAAGTAGATCCATACCAGTATGGTCTAAACTTCTTCCGTGACCACACAATAGCAAAACATTCTCTCTCAATGGTTGCCCACCTTGTCTCAGGTTTCTTCAGCTTCCTGCTGATGAAGCAAATGGGGTGCTCCCTACCTTTCTCATCCAGCTATCTCAGAACTGCACCTATACCTGTATTTGAAACATCTGTCTGCACAATGAGGGCTTGTTTAAAGTCAGGAGCTCTTAGGACTGGAGCTTGACAAAGGGCTTTCTTTAGGCCTTCAAATGCTTGAGTGCACTCCTTATTCCACCTGACCTTTTTAGGGAATTTGGGAGAGGAGGCCACATTCAAGGGAGAAGCTATGGTCCCATAGTTCTGTATGAAGTTCCTGCAGTAACCAGTGAGGCCTAGGAAGGCTCTCAACTGGGTTTGAGTAGTAGGGGTGGGCCAGTTTGTACAGCTTGTACTTTGCTAGGCAATGGCATGATTTCACCTCCCCCTACCCCATGTCCAAGGTAGACCACTTTGCTCTGACCAATTTGACATTTACTAGCCTTTATGGTCAGATGGACCTGCTCAAGAGGCTGCAAAACATATCCTAAGTGGTCAACATGTTCTTTCCAAGTAGGGCTGAACACTGCAATGTCATCCAAGTATGCCATGCAGAAGTCCTCCATCCCATTCAGAACTTGATTAAACATACTTTGGAATGTAGCAGGTGCATTCTTTAGTCCTTATACTGGTAGAGGCCTCCTGGGGTTGAGAATGCAGTTTTCCCCTTGGCATGGTCTGTCAGTGCTATTTGCCAAAAGCCTGAAGTGAGATCAAATGTACTGAGGTACTTGGCTGAGCCAAGTTTGTCCACCAGTTCATCTGTCCTTGGTAAAGGGTGGGCATCAATCTTGGTGACTGCATCAAGAGCTCTATAGTCCACACAGAATCTGAACTCCTTGGATCCTGCCTTTGGTACTAGAACAACTGGACTAGACCATTGACTGGTAGAGGGCTCTATTACTGCGAGATCAAGCATCTTGTTGACCTCCTCCTTTATGTGGGTTCTTACATGATCTGACATCCTGTAACCTCTGCTTTTCACAGGGAAACAGTCACCAGTGAGAATATCATGCTGGCCCCAAGGGATCAAGCCTGGTGATAGTGAAAACAGGGAGGAAAACTGATTTAACAGAAATGTGCACTCCTCCTGTTGTTCAGGTGTCAAATTAGAAGAGAGATTGACTCCTATTTTCTCATCTAAAGGCTGGCCTCTGAGTAACTCAGGTAGAGGTTCACTCTCCTCCTCCTCTTGGGCTGAAGCTAGAAGCAAAGCTCCCACTTCTGGTCTTGAGACATAAGCTTTTAGACGGTTGGTGTGAAAGTCTATGTGAGCCGCCTTAGGATTGCCTTAGTCCACCAGACAGTTGACCTCTCCAAGTTTTCCCACAACCTTGAAGGGTCCTATCCATTTTTTCTATAAGGCCCTCTGCCTTGTAGGTACCATAACTAGAACTAGCTGGTCTTGAGAAAACTCAACCATGTTGGCATTCTGGTCATGCCAATGCTTTAACAGAGCCTGACCTGCTTTTAAGTTATCTGATGCTTCTGCCATCATGTGTGACATTCTCCTCCGGAGACTTATCACATAGTCAGTGACTCTCACTGGCTTGGGGGAAGGAGCACTCTCCAACCCCTCCTTAAGCAGAGCCAAGGGGCCTCTAACTGGATGGCCATAGAGAAGTTCAAAGGGACTAAATCCAACTCCCTCCTGAGGGACATCTCTTTAAGAAAATAGAAGGCATGGCAGTAGAAGGTTCCACTTTCTTCTAAGGGGTTCCTCTAAAGCACCTATCATGCTCTTCATTGTACGGTTGAACCTCTCGACCAATCCATTTGTCTGAGGATGGTAGGCAGTTGAGAACTTGTAAGTTACTCCACAGTTTTTCCACAAGGCCTGCATGTAGTGGGACATAAAATGGATCCCCTGTCAGAGATAACTTCCTTAGGAAAATGTACCCTGGTAAAAATACCAAGTAGGGCCTTAGCAACAGCCTGAGCTGTAACAGTCCTCATAGGTATGGCTTCAGGATACCCAGCAGCATGGTCTACTACAACCAGGATAAACGTGGTTCCTGAAGATGTTGAAGGGTCTAAGGGACCAACAATGTCGATTCCTACCCTCTCAAAAGGGACTCCCACCATGTGCCACATTCTTGGCTCCACTCTTTCCAGAGGTTTGGCAAGTGTGACAGCTCCTACAGAACTTATCTACATCAGACCCCAACTTAGGGCAGTAGAAATATAAAGAGAGCCTTTCCTTGGTCTTCTTAAAACTTAAGTGACCAGCAAAGGTATCTCATGGGCTAACTGTATGAACTGGAGTCTGCTTTCAAGAGGCACTACAAGTCTTCTGTAGTCCCCTGGGATAGACTCAGTCGGTTCACTGTAGAAGAGGCCATCTTCCCAGTACAACCTATCCTTCCCTGGCTCTTGCCCATCCAGCTGGGAAGCTGCCTGTTGGCAGAGACTTCAAGAGTAGGACACTCTCTTTGACCTCTGCTGATGTCTGCCCTACAGGGTCCACCTTCTGCCAGTAAAGACTGCAGCTCAGGATGGTCTGCAGGATCCAGATCTCCAACAGGAGCCAGGTCCTCTTCCAGCTCTGATTCCTCAGCAGCTGATTCAACCACACAAGGTTGTTCCACACCCTCAGCCTCAGCTGGTGGAGGAGTCACAGGTGTGACTTTGGAAAGTCCTCACGGCGATGTCCTTGTTGGTAGCACAGGAGTACTTGCTGGTTTCTTCCTAGAGGTTTTAGGTTTCACCTTTTCCTCTTTCTTTTTTCGAAATTACAGTAGTAAGTCCTGTGGAGTGGGAGTTATACTTTCTTCTATAATCTCCTCTGGAGAGCCTTTTAAGGTACCCCCACGGTCCTTCCTAGTCTGCTCCTATTTCCGTTTGCTGGGAGGCCTGGGGGTGCTTGATACATCTCCAAGAGTATTTAAGTCATTCCCCAACAGGACTCTCCCAGGTACTTCACTCTGCACACTTACAGGTTTCTTGACAGTCATGTCATTGCACTGGATGACAGCTGGTAACTGTGGAAGTTTTTTAACAGGGCCTCCAGCAAGCTTAGTTAGGTGTTTGGTGCCTTAACAACATCCTCCACCTTGAGAAATGATTAATCAACTACAGTAATGCTGGCCCCAGTGTCTCTGATGGCAGGGGTCTCCTGACGAGTCACAAGAACACTGTCTTTGTAATACTCTGTATTGTCTGGAATAGACATAAAAGTTATGTTGTTCCCACAGACCCAGGGATACTAAAGAAACACTGGCTGAGACTTTCATGGGTTCCTCAGCCAGTAAGTGAAGGTTTCCACTTGCCATTGGTACTTCATCCTTTGGGGAGAAGGCTAAGGAGACAGTGTGGATCCCTAAAGGTTTACCCACACATCTGGGATCCCCTTTCACATGGTCAGTTGACCCACAAGCATAACATTTACCAAATGTCTTTATGAATGGCGGTTTGTTCTGACCTCCTTCTGGTTTGGCACCAGGAGGTACACTAGCCTGATTCAGTTTCCCAAAGGACTTACCCTTGTTATGTTTGTGGCCCTCTTTTGGAATGGAGGTATTGGAATTCTCTTTGGCATCTTTCATGTGCTGTTTCCCCTCATCCTTCTTCTGGGTTACACCAGAATCCTTGTGAGTAGCACTGTAGGCAACCCACAAGTCAGCAGCCTTTGGTAACTTCTTTGGATCAATTTCCTTAGAGTCAGGCAAGTGCTGTCTCAGCTCAGGAGAGCAGACATCATAAATAGATTCCAACATAAACAGATTTCTCATACCTTCATAAGTGTTAACTCTGTAACCCTTAACCCCTCCATCTAACTTTTCAAACATTCAGTCACCCAGGTAGCCCAAGGGGTACCATCATGCTTTTTAAGGGTCCTAAACCTCTTAAGATACTGAGAAGGGGTCTTCCAAAATCTAGCTATCAAAGCTAGCTTCTGTCTATATCCCCCAACTCTGTTACCACTTCAGTTGCAGCAGGGGGTAGCCTAGCAAAAAAGCCAAGGAATCAGCTGATTCCCTGTAATGTCTTGAATACCATGGTTATATTCAAAAGCAGCCAACCAATCCAAAATATCAAGCTTAACCCCATACATACTTACTGCATCTTTGGGCATGCAAGGCCTCTTAGGACTGGAAGACCTAGAAGACTCTGGGAGAGAACCAGTTTCAAGAGACAACTTTTTCATTTCAAGTGCATGATTCAACTCCATTTCTCTGAGTTTAAGTTCTTGATGTTTGCTTTCAGTTTGAGCTTGGATTCTTATAAATTCTAACTCAAGTCTCATTCTTTCCAAAGAGACAAATTCAGGACTTAGTGTTGGACCTGATGGGGTCCCTGTGGTCAAAGGTTGAGGCCTATGAGCAGGTAGAGGTAAAACAGGGCCTAAATTGTGAGACTCTTCTGCCTCATCTAACTCATCCATAGCATTAGAGCTGGGCTCAGAAACATTATCATCCTCATCAACATTTTCCACATTTGCTGTAGGGGTGGGAGTTTCAGACCCACTCCTCAGACTTTGGTATTCGAACAACTTTTCTATTAATTCAACCTTTTTGCCTTTTACAGTGAGATTCCTAGCTTTACACATATCTATCAATTGATCAACTGTTAAAGTGACTAGGGTCTCCTGTCTGTAGCATTCCATATCAGGCATGATAAAACAATTGCTTCTCTAGTGTTGCTTAGCCTTGTGAGGATTATTTGAACAAAGGTAAAGGTAGCACTCTAAATGTAACAAGTATACTTTATCCACACCGCTGTACACCAGTGTTAGGCAGAACCACATGCAGTACCCTTTGGGAACACTACATGCAATTAAGACTACAAGTGTAAACACAATTTCACCTTTGGTACAAGCCTGTACTACACAGTAAAGTGGTAGCGATGGCTGAGCAGCAAGACTTATCTCAAGAGTTGAGTGAGCAGTAGAACAAGTTACACAGAAGACCATCAAATACAGTGGTTCAAACAAACACTTACTCAAGGTTTCTTTGTAAAAGAATATACATTTATTTACACAGTTTGAAAACGTTACACTAGCAAGAGCAGCTCAAGAGCACACACTAATAAACCACAAATACTCAACCGGTAAGTAACTGAACACGTTTAACTCCCCTGAAGTGGGAGCAAAGTGGCACTTCAGATACTTTCAAAAGGAGTGAAAAGACAAGGTTATTAGAATTAATAGCACAAATACTTACATAGGCAGGGCAAAGTGTTTCAGTAAACTACAACCAGCAATTCAGTTCATAGACCTGGGCCAAAGTCAATAGTTCAGAGTCTTTGTATAGGATAGCACAGGTCTGGTAGTAAACGGTTAAGTCTTTGCCACGGTTTTTAGAAGGATTTGGCTAGTCGAAAAGTTTGACAAATGTTTAGGGAAGGACAAGCCTTCGAAGTCGGGCTGTCTCACAAACTTTCTCTGTGGCCGAAAAGATTCCCGGACCGCGTTTGCACAGTACCTTTAAAGTGAAGAAGAGCTGTAGCTGAGGCAGTTGTTCCTGGCAGTTCGAGCAGATCTCGCTGTCCTGAGCTTCAGTCATGGCGACAACAAGGAGGTCGTCGGGAGGTTCCTGCACTGCCCAGGCATGAGGCCACAAGCTTGGCAAAACGTTGTTTTAAGGTGGAAGTGCCTTACAGAACACAAGCTGGTATCCTTCCCACTGTCTATCCGGTTTTCAACAGCACTCTGATTAAAATTCAACCAGTATCGGGACGGTGTCCAGGTGTCTTGCGAGTTGGTTGTTCCCACCAAACTCAAGGGAAGAAGTTAACCTTGAAGGTCTTCTCTGTCGATGGAGTTTCAGGCAATTCAGACCTGCAGCAGGGCTTCACCGGTCATCCAGGAGTTGCAGCAGTCCTCTTCCTTCAGCTAGTCTTCGGTTCTTTTTCGTTCCAGTGGTCGACTCTGCTTTACATGTCCCAGAGACCTGCTTTTAAACAGTTTTCCCCCATTCATTCCAGCCTGGCTGTCACTCACACAGCAGGGTGGCTGTCCTTGCCAGACAGTCAGCCGGACAATCATGCCAGAGTCCATTCAGGTCTCCTCGGAGACTAAGCACAGGGAGTTTCGGGCACCTCCCTCACATCCTGTCCATCCCAGACACTGAGACGCCAGAGGAGGGCTTCGGCACTGAAGCCCGCCAAAGGCCAACGAACAAAGGGACCAAACCTGGTTTGGCGCGCAGAGACAGACACAAGAAGGACCTTTCCTAAAAGAAATGGTGAAAAAAGATGACCGGAGTCTGTTTTTACCGATAGGTCTGGGGCGCCATATTGAAAAACATGGCTGACCCGATTTTTAGCTACCGTTGTTAGCGGTCGGGAAAAATCATGCTAGTTTGATCTAAACCACTGCCACCAGCCATTTAAAGTAGGAAAGGGTAACATTTGACTGTTACATGAGTGTTTTTACTCAAGAGAAGCTAGGTAACCCCTCCAGCACTCTATAGGAAGATATTGTGTGCTGGGTCTGTAAAGTCAATTTAACTTTACATGCTCTGGGAGAGGGTAGGCAGTCCCAGAGAAGGTCTGAAAGACATCCCTGTGCCACTGCACTGAAGGTGCTGTGTGACACACAGACAAAGATGATGCCTATGGAGTTGTTTTAAAACTCCATAACTAAAGAACACAAAAGTAAAACACACATCAAAATACATGGAAGAGTGGGAAAAAAAGGTTCACACTCTTCCCAGGTAAGGGAAATTAGCACATTTTGCGAACTCTCCCTAAATCTCGTCCCCCCAGACTAAGGGACAGGAGGATTTAATCCATTCCTGGATGAATCTCCTTACTCCAGTCGGTCAAACATCCTGGAGAGACCATGGGCATTTTGGTGGTGACACCCAGACCTCTGTTCATTGGTAAAATCAAACCCTTGCAGGCTGATTGACCATCTCAGTAGTTTACGGTTTTCCCCTTCAATTTGCATCAACCATCTCAGGGGTTGGTGGTCAGTCTGAATCACAAAAGTAGATCCATACCAGTATGGTCTAAACTTCTTCCGTGACCACACAATAGCAAAACATTCTCTCTCAATGGTTGCCCACCTTGTCTCAGGTTTCTTCAGCTTCCTGCTGATGAAGCAAATGGGGTGCTCCCTACCTTTCTCATCCAGCTATCTCAGAACTGCACCTATACCTGTATTTGAAACATCTGTCTGCACAATGAGGGCTTGTTTAAAGTCAGGAGCTCTTAGGACTGGAGCTTGACAAAGGGCTTTCTTTAGGCCTTCAAATGCTTGAGTGCACTCCTTATTCCACCTGACCTTTTTAGGGAATTTGGGAGAGGAGGCCACATTCAAGGGAGAAGCTATGGTCCCATAGTTCTGTATGAAGTTCCTGCAGTAACCAGTGAGGCCTAGGAAGGCTCTCAACTGGGTTTGAGTAGTAGGGGTGGGCCAGTTTGTACAGCTTGTACTTTGCTAGGCAATGGCATGATTTCACCTCCCCCTACCCCATGTCCAAGGTAGACCACTTTGCTCTGACCAATTTGACATTTACTAGCCTTTATGGTCAGATGGACCTGCTCAAGAGGCTGCAAAACATATCCTAAGTGGTCAACATGTTCTTTCCAAGTAGGGCTGAACACTGCAATGTCATCCAAGTATGCCATGCAGAAGTCCTCCATCCCATTCAGAACTTGATTAAACATACTTTGGAATGTAGCAGGTGCATTCTTTAGTCCTTATACTGGTAGAGGCCTCCTGGGGTTGAGAATGCAGTTTTCCCCTTGGCATGGTCTGTCAGTGCTATTTGCCAAAAGCCTGAAGTGAGATCAAATGTACTGAGGTACTTGGCTGAGCCAAGTTTGTCCACCAGTTCATCTGTCCTTGGTAAAGGGTGGGCATCAATCTTGGTGACTGCATCAAGAGCTCTATAGTCCACACAGAATCTGAACTCCTTGGATCCTGCCTTTGGTACTAGAACAACTGGACTAGACCATTGACTGGTAGAGGGCTCTATTACTGCGAGATCAAGCATCTTGTTGACCTCCTCCTTTATGTGGGTTCTTACATGATCTGACATCCTGTAACCTCTGCTTTTCACAGGGAAACAGTCACCAGTGAGAATATCATGCTGGCCCCAAGGGATCAAGCCTGGTGATAGTGAAAACAGGGAGGAAAACTGATTTAACAGAAATGTGCACTCCTCCTGTTGTTCAGGTGTCAAATTAGAAGAGAGATTGACTCCTATTTTCTCATCTAAAGGCTGGCCTCTGAGTAACTCAGGTAGAGGTTCACTCTCCTCCTCCTCTTGGGCTGAAGCTAGAAGCAAAGCTCCCACTTCTGGTCTTGAGACATAAGCTTTTAGACGGTTGGTGTGAAAGTCTATGTGAGCCGCCTTAGGATTGCCTTAGTCCACCAGACAGTTGACCTCTCCAAGTTTTCCCACAACCTTGAAGGGTCCTATCCATTTTTTCTATAAGGCCCTCTGCCTTGTAGGTACCATAACTAGAACTAGCTGGTCTTGAGAAAACTCAACCATGTTGGCATTCTGGTCATGCCAATGCTTTAACAGAGCCTGACCTGCTTTTAAGTTATCTGATGCTTCTGCCATCATGTGTGACATTCTCCTCCGGAGACTTATCACATAGTCAGTGACTCTCATTGGCTTGGGGGAAGGAGCACTCTCCAACCCCTCCTTAAGCAGAGCCAAGGGGCCTCTAACTGGATGGCCATAGAGAAGTTCAAAGGGACTAAATCCAACTCCCTCCTGAGGGACATCTCTTTAAGAAAATAGAAGGCATGGCAGTAGAAGGTTCCACTTTCTTCTAAGGGGTTCCTCTAAAGCACCTATCATGCTCTTCATTGTACGGTTGAACCTCTCGACCAATCCATTTGTCTGAGGATGGTAGGCAGTTGAGAACTTGTAAGTTACTCCACAGTTTTTCCACAAGGCCTGCATGTAGTGGGACATAAAATGGATCCCCTGTCAGAGATAACTTCCTTAGGAAAATGTACCCTGGTAAAAATACCAAGTAGGGCCTTAGCAACAGCCTGAGCTGTAACAGTCCTCATAGGTATGGCTTCAGGATACCTAGCAGCATGGTCTACTACAACCAGGATAAACGTGGTTCCTGAAGATGTTGAAGGGTCTAAGGGACCAACAATGTCGATTCCTACCCTCTCAAAAGGGACTCCCACCACGTGCCACATTCTTGGCTCCACTCTTTCCAGAGGTTTGGCAAGTGTGACAGCTCCTACAGAACTTATCTACATCAGACCCCAACTTAGGGCAGTAGAAATATAAAGAGAGCCTTTCCTTGGTCTTCTTAAAACTTAAGTGACCAGCAAAGGTATCTCATGGGCTAACTGTATGAACTGGAGTCTGCTTTCAAGAGGCACTACAAGTCTTCTGTAGTCCCCTGGGATAGACTCAGTCAGTTCACTGTAGAAGAGGCCATCTTCCCAGTACAACCTATCCTTCCCTGGCTCTTGCCCATCCAGCTGGGAAGCTGCCTGTTGGCAGAGACTTCAAGAGTAGGACACTCTCTTTGACCTCTGCTGAAGTCTGCCCTACAGGGTCCACCTTCTGCCAGTAAAGACTGCAGCTCAGGATGGTCTGCAGGATCCAGATCTCCAACAGGAGCCAGGTCCTCTTCCAGCTCTGATTCCTCAGCAGCTGATTCAACCACACAAGGTTGTTCCACACCCTCAGCCTCAGCTGGTGGAGGAGTCACAGGTGTGACTTTGGAAAGTCCTCACGGCGATGTCCTTGTTGGTAGCACAGGAGTACTTGCTGGTTTCTTCCTAGAGGTTTTAGGTTTCACCTTTTCCTCTTTCTTTTTTCGAAATTACAGTCAGTAAGTCCTGTGGAGTGGGAGTTATACTTTCTTCTATAATCTCCTCTGGAGAGCCTTTTAAGGTACCCCCACGGTCCTTCCTAGTCTGCTCCTATTTCCGTTTGCTGGGAGGCCTGGGGGTGCTTGATACATCTCCAAGAGTATTTAAGTCATTCCCCAACAGGACTCTCCCAGGTACTTCACTCTGCACACTTACAGGTTTCTTGACAGTCATGTCATTGCACTGGATGACAGCTGGTAACTGTGGAAGTTTTTGAACAGGGCCTCCAGCAAGCTTAGTTAGGTGTTTGGTGCCTTAACAACATCCTCCACCTTGAGAAATGATTAATCAACTACAGTAATGCTGGCCCCAGTGTCTCTGATGGCAGGGGTCTCCTGACGAGTCACAAGAACACTGTCTTTGTAATACTCTGTATTGTCTGGAATAGACATAAAAGTTATGTTGTTCCCACAGACCCAGGGATACTAAAGAAACACTGGCTGAGACTTTCATGGGTTCCTCAGCCAGTAAGTGAAGGTTTCCACTTGCCATTGGTACTTCATCCTTTGGGGAGAAGGCTAAGGAGACAGTGTGGATCCCTAAAGGTTTACCCACACATCTGGGATCCCCTTTCACATGGTCAGTTGACCCACAAGCATAACATTTACCAAATGTCTTTATGAATGGCGGTTTGTTCTGACCTCCTTCTGGTTTGGCACCAGGAGGTACACTAGCCTGATTCAGTTTCCCAAAGGACTTACCCTTGTTATGTTTGTGGCCCTCTTTTGGAATGGAGGTATTGGAATTCTCTTTGGCATCTTTCATGTGCTGTTTCCCCTCATCCTTCTTCTGGGTTACACCAGAATCCTTGTGAGTAGCACTGTAGGCAACCCACAAGTCAGCAGCCTTTGGTAACTTCTTTGGATCAATTTCCTTAGAGTCAGGCAAGTGCTGTCTCAGCTCAGGAGAGCAGACATCATAAATAGATT
The DNA here is from genome assembly GCF_040938575.1 of Ambystoma mexicanum. Taxonomy (NCBI): domain Eukaryota; kingdom Metazoa; phylum Chordata; class Amphibia; order Caudata; family Ambystomatidae; genus Ambystoma; species Ambystoma mexicanum. Next base: position 1,136,093,478 of record NC_090933.1, on the reverse strand, counting down.
CCAACATAAACAGATTTCTCATACCTTCATAAGTGTTAACTCTGTAACCCTTAACCCCTCCATCTAACTTTTCAAACATTCAGTCACCCAGGTAGCCCAAGGGGTACCATCATGCTTTTTAAGGGTCCTAAACCTCTTAAGATACTGAGAAGGGGTCTTCCAAAATCTAGCTATCAAAGCTAGCTTCTGTCTATATCCCCCAACTCCGTTACCACTTCAGTTGCAGCAGGGGGTAGCCTAGCAAAAAAGCCAAGGAATCAGCTGATTCCCTGTAATGTCTTGAATACCATGGTTATATTCAAAAGCAGCCAACCAATCCAAAATATCAAGCTTAACCCCATACATACTTACTGCATCTTTGGGCATGCAAGGCCTCTTAGGACTGGAAGACCTAGAAGACTCTGGGAGAGAACCAGTTTCAAGAGACAACTTTTTCATTTCAAGTGCATGATTCAACTCCATTTCTCTGAGTTTAAGTTCTTGATGTTTGCTTTCAGTTTGAGCTTGGATTCTTATAAATTCTAACTCAAGTCTCATTCTTTCCAAAGAGACAAATTCAGGACTTAGTGTTGGACCTGATGGGGTCCCTATGGTCAAAGGTTGAGGCCTATGAGCAGGTAGAGGTAAAACAGGGCCTAAATTGTGAGACTCTTCTGCCTCATCTAACTCATCCATAGCATTAGAGCTGGGCTCAGAAACATTATCATCCTCATCAACATTTTCCACATTTGCTGTAGGGGTGGGAGTTTCAGACCCACTCCTCAGACTTTGGTATTCGAACAACTTTTCTATTAATTCAACCTTTTTGCCTTTTACAGTGAGATTCCTAGCTTTACACATATCTATCAATTGATCAACTGTTAAAGTGACTAGGGTCTCCTGTCTGTAGCATTCCATATCAGGCATGATAAAACAATTGCTTCTCTAGTGTTGCTTAGCCTTGTGAGGATTATTTGAACAAAGGTAAAGGTAGCACTCTAAATGTAACAAGTATACTTTATCCACACCGCTGTACACCAGTGTTAGGCAGAACCACATGCAGTACCCTTTGGGAACACTACATGCAATTAAGACTACAAGTGTAAACACAATTTCACCTTTGGTACAAGCCTGTACTACACAGTAAAGTGGTAGCGATGGCTGAGCAGCAAGACTTATCTCAAGAGTTGAGTGAGCAGTAGAACAAGTTACACAGAAGACCATCAAATACAGTGGTTCAAACAAACACTTACTCAAGGTTTCTTTGTAAAAGAATATACATTTATTTACACAGTTTGAAAACGTTACACTAGCAAGAGCAGCTCAAGAGCACACACTAATAAACCACAAATACTCAACCGGTAAGTAACTGAACACGTTTAACTCCCCTGAAGTGGGAGCAAAGTGGCACTTCAGATACTTTCAAAAGGAGTGAAAAGACAAGGTTATTAGAATTAATAGCACAAATACTTACATAGGCAGGGCAAAGTGTTTCAGTAAACTACAACCAGCAATTCAGTTCATAGACCTGGGCCAAAGTCAATAGTTCAGAGTCTTTGTATAGGATAGCACAGGTCTGGTAGTAAACGGTTAAGTCTTTGCCACGGTTTTTAGAAGGATTTGGCTAGTCGAAAAGTTTGACAAATGTTTAGGGAAGGACAAGCCTTCGAAGTCGGGCTGTCTCACAAACTTTCTCTGTGGCCGAAAAGATTCCCGGACCGCGTTTGCACAGTACCTTTAAAGTGAAGAAGAGCTGTAGCTGAGGCAGTTGTTCCTGGCAGTTCGAGCAGATCTCGCTGTCCTGAGCTTCAGTCATGGCGACAACAAGGAGGTCGTCGGGAGGTTCCTGCACTGCCCAGGCATGAGGCCACAAGCTTGGCAAAACGTTGTTTTAAGGTGGAAGTGCCTTACAGAACACAAGCTGGTATCCTTCCCACTGTCTATCCGGTTTTCAACAGCACTCTGATTAAAATTCAACCAGTATCGGGACGGTGTCCAGGTGTCTTGCGAGTTGGTTGTTCCCACCAAACTCAAGGGAAGAAGTTAACCTTGAAGGTCTTCTCTGTCGATGGAGTTTCAGGCAATTCAGACCTGCAGCAGGGCTTCACCGGTCATCCAGGAGTTGCAGCAGTCCTCTTCCTTCAGCTCGTCTTCGGTTCTTTCGTTCCAGTGGTCGACTCTGCTTTCCAAGTCCCAGAGACCTGATTTTAAACAGTTTCCCCCATTTATTCCAGCCTGGCTGTCACACACACAGCAGGGTGGCTGTCCTTGCCGGACAGTCAGCCGGCCAATCATGCCAGAGTGCATTCAGGTCTCCTAGGAGACAAAGCACAGGGAGTTTCGGGCACCTCCCTCACATCCTGTCCATCCCAGACACTCAGGCGCCAGAGGAGGGCTTCAACACTGAAGCCCGCCAAAGGCCAACGAACAAAGGGACCAAACCTGGTTTGGCGTGCAGAGAGATGACCGGAGTCTGTTTTTACAGATAATTCTGGGGCGCCATATTAAAGAAAATGGCTGACCCGATTTTTAGCTACCGCTGTTAGCGGTTGGGAAAAATTATGGTAGTTTGAGCTAAAGCACTGCCACCAGCCATTTAAAGTAGGAAAGGGTAACATTTGACTGTTACATTAGTGTTCTGACTCAGTGGAAGCTAGGCAACCCCTCCAGCACTCTATAGAAAGATAGTGTGTACTGGGTCAGTAAATTTTAAGAGACTAGTAAAGCCAATTTAACTTTACATGCTCTGGGAGACGGTAGTCAGTCCCAGAGAAGGTATTTAAACCTTGAGAAGTCTGGAAGGCATCCCTGTGCCACTGCACTGAAGGTTCTGTGTGACACACAGAAAAAGATGATGCCTATGGAGTTGTTTCAAAACTCCAATACCAAAGAACACAAAAGTAAAACACACATCAAAATACATGGAAGAGTGGCAAAAAAAAGGCTCACACACTGCCCAGGTAAAAAATCAAATCCTAGAAATCCATCAAATTTGCTGGGGGGGCCTCAAAAGGTAAGGGAAATTAGCACATTTTGAGAATTCTTCCTAACAGTGGTCAAGTGTTGGAATGACCTCCGATGCAGAGCCATGGATACGCTGGGTGCCGTCTATGCTCCTGCTCTGGTGACTGGAGGTGGGACACAACCAGAGGACGAGGAACTCACTCCACATGAGGAGATTGCCAGTGATCCCATTGATGTGAATCAGATCCAAGGTGTGGGAGACCTGCCGATTTATGAGGAATCGTTCCGGTGAGTGGTGATGCATGTGCGTCCGGATCATGTGTATGTTGCTTGGATGAAGTGTAAAGATTGTTTTGCATTGATGTCCACATTTTCATAACTGACATGGGTTGACCATGTCATGGTAGACTGGTATGTGCTTGTTGACATACAGACTGCATACGGACATTGTGCTGCACACTGTGTCAATCCTCATCACCACTCCTGCTCACTCCTTCCATAACACTCTCTCTCCAGCCTCTCTTGGCCCTCTTACAGCTGCAACATGTTATAGTGTATTGCCTGTGATGATCTTCCTATGCACACTCGCATCCTCTCCTGAGAGAGGTCACCCTGACAGATGTACTTCCCCAGAGGAATCCTACCTATCAGCTCCTTCCCGCAGCAGCTCACTGTCTCCAGGGGACTGGTCATTCATATGCTGGCCTAGTGCTACAGACTATACAAATATTTCAGTACTTTTACTCTCTTCCCTCTGCAACTCATCCAGGACTGGGTGAATGGTCCTTTTGTTTTGGGGCCAGGCATCTCCCTAGCACTGTGATGATGGTATTGGCTCCCAGACACCACCTGCACTTGGGGGTATTTGCTAGATCCCTACAACCAACTAACAACACGTGACACCTGATTCAGGCACTTGCCGTTACACTGCCAGCAGCCCACAACTTTGCATTTACGGATTATATCCTTTTATTGTACTTTGAGCACATTCCCATGTACTGCAATGGCCCCTCACTTTTCCAAACCCAGGTCTCACCTTCTACAAGCCTATCCTCTTGTATTCTGACAATTTGACCTGGACTCATGGAATCAGTGTGCCTGCCTTCACTCTGTTACACCACCCTAGCATTGTAGCACTGTGTGACACTTGTGTTTTTGGAAATTGGTATTTCCATGTCATGTCATAAGCATTGTACATGGATCAGGGACACTACGCATCAACTTCCATGTCATGCTGTTTGACGGTTCAGGCATGGCCATACTTGTGGCATCTGTGTGTGTGCATCAGTGATGCTGGTGACTCAACTATGCCAGTCTGGTGCTTGTGTTTGAAGCGTTGTTGTGCACTTTGACACACATCCATGTCTACTTTCATGATAACCTTGCCTTCCAATAACACTGCGTACGTGCCAGAGTTTGTGACCTCACTGACATGGCAGGTTGATGTATAGCTTGCGTACGGATCGGGTTTTGTACAACCCCGAGCGAGCGTCTTCTGGTTCCAGCGTGCATTCAGCGTTCAACGTTCAGGGGTACCTGGAATCTCTGGTAAGTCCAGGAAACGAGGGAGGTGTACTCGGAGGCGGTACACGAGATCAGGGAATCAAGGCAGAATAAGGAGGAAGGAAAGGTAGAGGGGGAAATCAAGGGACCGGGAACCACGAAACAAGAGATTAGTTACAGCGAACTACAGAGCACACGTCTAGCCACTAGAAGCGGTAGCGTTGAGATGCGCGGGGCCGTGGTCGCTTTATAGAATGTGCTATGTCTGACGTGGAGGCTGGTGGAGAGCGTTCCACGTTAGACGGCCATGTTGGAAGTACTAAGGAGTGCAAGCCCTGTTGTGTCAGGGACCAGGAAATCCAAAAGGGATACGTTCTATGGATCATGACGGAGGGTGGCGACAGCAGCGACAGCTCTCCCAATTCATGTTGGCCGTGCAGACCACAAACACATGGAGGTTTTTTTCTTTCATCAGCATGAACTCATTTGGGTGTTGAGGTGCACCCTGCCCCTCCACCCTCCTGGGTGGTCCACCTCTCCCCCACCCCCGGTACGCCATGGGCATTTTTAATTTATTTTGATATTTTATTGTCTATTGTGCATTTATGTGACAGTGTGTTGCTTTGTGTGGCATCCAAGGGCATCCGCTGTTGGTTGCAGTTGGGCCCATACAAGATTTTCTCATGTTGGTACTCTCTTTGTTTGTGCCTTAGGGTCCAGACACATATGCGACACCTGCTTTCCCTTTCCATGGGCTTGCAAGGAGTGCAGCGGTGAAGTTACCGCACAGAGGCATTGAGGTTCTATTTCATCTGTGGGCCGTCAAAAGTCCAAACTGTGTATACAACCCTAGTGGGATTCATGATTGTTTGTCCAGTGCATGGTTGCCATCCCTTTTTGTTTTGAGATTGAAATACATCCTTTGTTTATGTTCCATCTTCATGTATTTGCTTGCCCGTCTCCATTGTTGTTGCCCTTCCTGCTGTATGCGCTTCCATGCCACCTTTAGTTGGCAGGCCAACACTATTAATGGAAGGGTGTGATGTGGTAGTTAGGGAACATTCAGGCACTTGTGGTGTTCTGATCGGTGACTGTCAGACATATTCACTGTTGTGTCCTGTGTTTCGGGTATGTCATACTGGCCAATTGATGTTCCTGTGTACATGATTGTTTTGATGTGTGAGAGTGAGTTATTTCAGTACTTGTTCAGTTTATCGTTGGGTGCTTTCTGACAGTACTGTTATGCGTTGGGCATTTATGTGTCACTGTTGACGTTGTTTGGCATGGCATGGCGTGCCAAACAGGTCACATGTAGTTTGGGAGGCTTTAGGTGACATACCATCATTTGGATGTGTATTTTTGCATGGGGTTGGTGGCATACTGCATCTTCCATGTGTGCCCTTTGTGCACACAAGATTGGTTTTGTTTTAGTTGTAAGGGATGCACACAATATAGCACTGCCCAGGACAGATTCTCAGGGTGGTAAGGTTGTGACAGATGGTTGTCCCTTTGTCATCATCGATTGTCACCTGGAATGTGCCAGGCCTGTGTGCACTCTGAAGGGGTTGGATTTTAGGTGAAGCCACAAGCTGGGTAATGGCAGCCTCGCCACGTGCCCTTTCCCCTCCCATGCACAGCGGCCATGAATGTGGTTGGGGATACCACCATGTCCACTGGTACGCCCGCCATGTTGTAACATTGTGCAGGACACATGCTGCCACAATGATCCTGCACACTACTGGTGGTGCATATAGTAGCTCTCCTCCAAAGTGGTCAAGGGAGCGGAAGCATGACTTTAGCACTCCGATTGTGCGCTACACTATGGCCCTAGTTGCAATATGGGCAGCATTGTATCTTAACTGGGGTGGTGTGGTGGGGTTCCGTATTGGCGTCATCATGGAGGTGCTCAGTTGGTAGGCACTGTCCCCTGTGGAGGTGAGATAGGTTGTCAGTGGTGTGGTTTAGTCTGTGTGAGACATGCATGCATTTGCAGAGACATTTGTACTCACCAAAGAGCCATGTGTTGCCATGCCTCCCAGCTTCCAGGTCCCGGTGTAGGGGTGACATTCTATATATGAAACTATCGTGGGTGGAACCTGTATAGTTAGCATATACAGAGGTAATGATTCCCTTGGCATCACATACAACTTGCACGTTGATGGAATGCCAGTGCTTGCGATTGCGATAGATGTGCTGAGTGGCCCTAGGTGGACGTAGGGCCACATGTGTGCAATCAATGGCGCCAAGCACTTTAGGGAAGTACGCAACCCCGTAAAAGTCCTGGACCACGGCCTGCCTTTCTGCGGATGTTCTGGGCATGTATATGTGCCTGCAGACTGAGGGGCGTGTAGTCATGATTGTCAGCACCTGGTGTAGGCAGCGTGACTGTGTGGCCTGTGAAATGTCCCCGATAATGGCAGTTGTCTGCTGAAATGACCCAGTGGCAAAAAAATGCAGTACATTGAGCATCTTTTCCAACGGGCTGAGTGCTTGGGAGCACAGGATGGGTGATGTGAGGTCATCTTCCCACTCCCTGACCAGGTCTAGGATGATATGAGGTGGGAACCTATACCTACCATAGACCTGGTCATCAGGCATCCCTAAAAGGCTGGTTCTGGGTAATAAAATGTGGGCCCTGGCTATCCTCCTCCTCCTGCGGTATCCCACAATCATTGCTGCGAGAAATGGCACATTCATCGTAACTGTATACGTGTGTTTTTGTTTTGCGAGTCTATTTTTGCATTGTATTTATGCACAGTGACGCTTACGCCAGCTTTCGCTTGGCGGACGTGTTTCCATATTAGCGTGTCTTTTCCCGCACATCGGTGAGCCCTGTTTGATTCCATGAATACGTGTTGTAAGCACGCGTGTGGGCGTTGCGAGTATTTTACTGTGGTACTTCCCACGTAACGCCTACATTTACGCTTGTTGTTCCCCATTCCACATGTTCCACCCCCTTTTAGGTCACTGCTCGAGACGCTGCGCCGCTTAGCTGGGAGTCTCGCGCAAGGCGTTCGTAGCGTCATAGTGACGTGTTCAACCCACGCGGATTCATTGCAAGTCTCCGGTAAGCCACACGCATTGTGTTCCATGAATCGACAAATGGGCGATTGCACGCGTTTTCTTGCGCGCAAGTCCCCCTTTTTAGGCGTAATGAATTCCATGAATCGGGCAGTTTATGTCTACATTCAGTCCATTCAGCTTCCACCAACTGCCATTCTAGGTCGGAGATGCTGTGGCACCTTGCTCGGTGCTCCGAGGTGATGTGCCACAGCGAGACTCCAATGGGGTAATATTTTCCTCAGTGAATGCTATGGCCTCCTCCGGTACTGTAAAGAAATGTCTTACTCTTGGACCGGATTCTCAATTTTCCTGAAAACAGCTAGCTAAGGAAGCAATTCTTTGCTGCAGCAGCTAGTACACTCCAACTAACACCTTATATTCCGCCTACACTGCTGTCGAGAAGTCTGGATAAAGGGAGACGTTGCTGTGCCGTGACGAAGTTCACTCTTCTCCCTGTCCCACAACAGGTGCACCGGGCTGGGCAGTAGGACCAGAGAGTGATGGACAGGATCAAGAGTGAAGTGAGGGGAAATACCAATTTTGCCCACTACCTTTTTGTGAAAGTTTTCCATGAAGAGCTCCATGTTTCTTTATGGTACATTTTCAGCTATCCTAACAATGTCCACATTGTTGCATTACAAGCTTGACTCCAGGCCTTTGCACTTCCGCCTCCCTGATTCAGGCTCTTTGGTCAAATTCTCTGTTGTGGGTTTCAAGTCACCCACTTAATTTCCTCTTTGGGCTCATCCTTGACTCAGCCGTCTGACACTTTCTCTAGCAAGCTTGCTTTTAAGTGACATTTTAAGAGAGTTTCATGTGTGGTAATGTTATCCAGCTTCTTGTTAACAGAAGTAAATCTGTCATGCATGCTCTTAAACAGCTGGTGCATATTCGTGGAGGATTCAGATGCCACAATAGATGAAGCTGCAGTGGTCCCCAGACCCTTAATCTCAGCATCAGGCGTCTTAGTCACAGACTTGGTGGAACAGTCCAAATGTCCTTGATTCTTATTCCTACCGTGGGTCATGGTACATAACAACGCCAAGTATCGTGCAAAATACAATGCAACATGGCACTATATTAATTGACCACTTAATCATAGTATCCTCACATCAGTGGGATCAGAAAACACCTGCAGCTCTACAGATAAAGGTGCACAGGTAAAAGGGCAACACCTTAAATGTCTCCTTCAATATTCACCAATCCAGGCCACACCACTGTAGAATGTGAACATAAATGTAACTTGACACCACGAAACACACATACAGGTGCATAGGTCTGATTTTGATGTGTAGAGGAGGAGCCAAAAGCCTGTACCAGAAGTCCCAACCCTAAGCTATCTATATGTTGGGAACCGGAAATAGTGACAAGCAAGACACCTGTAATGGTGACAATAACACAAGCAGCCTTTGAAGCAAAATACACGTTAAGAAGACCGTTCTTTATTTATTCACGAAGAGCTAACAATCTCTTAGGGAAGATCCCTGAAGAGCGAGAGAAGATGAACGAAAGAGCAGACTGATGACGTCACATGGCGTAAAGTGACACACCGAGAAGAGATGACAGAAGAGAAAGTAGAGAGAACATAGAGAATTCTGTGACGAAGTAAAGAAGTGAGTGACCTTTTACATGCAAAATGAAGATTACACGTGTGAAGAGCACGGAAGAAAATGCAAACCATTTTATAATTGTACAGATGCTGTAACGCAAGTAGAACTAAGTAATCATAAGGCTGGCTATACGTAGTGAATACATCGTGTTTTAGCAAACTGGGACGCCACGAGCAGGAAAGCTGAAAGTGTGGTGCAGTTAATAAAAGTAGCTGACAAGCAAGAAAGAATTCAAGAGGGCTTGGTTGGCCCAGTGTCAAAAGGCCAGTGCAGCCGAGAACTGGTTGTCGAACTTCAAGAAATACGATGAATTCAAGAGACGGGCCAAGCCCTGCCAAGGTACAGCGAAAGGAAAATTAGTACCAAGTTTTATTCATTTTAAAAACCATTAACTACGAAGAAGAAGCTCGAAACGTGGTCTCCAGTCATATGATCTAGATGCAAATAGACTTGGGCAGACGAAGCTGAGGTGAGGAAGATGAGCGCAGGCTCACACACCCTTTTTATTCCCAGGAGTTGTGCAGTTTGAAAGGCCATGCTCAAAGGGTAATTGAATGATAGAAAGTAAGAGTGATGATAGATGTTTGGCTAATTGGGTGGGAAGGCATGGTCAAGCCCAACCCACCAACACCTGGGGTACTAGCTTGTGTGCTGTTAGCAAGTGGACTATTGCAGAAAGGTATAAGCATACCAACCAATTATAGAGTGTTACGTATTAAAGAGACCTATAGTTTGTGGGTGTCCGGTCAAAGTTTCGACTCAAAAGGCTTGAATGACAAAAAGGTCGAGTCAGTTCGCCCGAAAACAAAAGGATCGCATTTTTTTTTTAAATGTATATTTTTTTCGTTGCTTTAGTATAGGTAAAAGAAAAAAAAAGAAAAATGTGACCCTTTTTTTTGGTCAAATTGACTCGACCCTTTTGTCATTCGACAATGAAGATGACTTGCACTAGAGGAGGGGTTAGTTGTCCACCTGACAATAGAGGTCCTATCACAACCTCACATCCCATAGAAGGTATATGTAGATGTTTTCCGTTATCCAACGACAATCCAGTTTAAGTTTTACAGTTTGCCACATAGTGTGAAGTCAGTGATGGCGAGGTTTTACAATAAAAGCTTGTGTTTTATGAAAATCATTGAGCCCTTGCCTGGAGACGTCCATTGATGTCCGTTGTACTCCCTGTTTTAGAGAATTGTTAATAAAAGAGCGTACCTTTTGCCAACTTCCCGAGTCAATCTTTTTATTGATGTTGAGTAACTTCTGCACCCCCATCAATCCTATAAGAGCGCCACCTCGTCTTAGAGGGCCCATACTGGTTCAGATGTTTCATTGTCCAATTAACAAGGTTTAATGATTGTGTGACAGTAGGCTGTAAAAAGAATCCCATCTCTCCAAGGTCAGGGTAGACAAGCCTGGAGCCTAGGGCTTACCACAATGACAGATGTCCCTGGGAATCACACAGCGCAGCTCAACATTACCTATGCTCGGTCCGGGCCAGGGACGACGTCAGTGACCTTCTGCTGCAACAAAATGCTATGACCCAGAGAAGATTCATACAGCTTCTAACAGCTCAGAAGGGGACCCACCCGTGTTAGCTGGCAAGTCCATCAACCTGATGTGGATATGGCACGGCTTCACTTCCTGCCAAATTGTTAATGTTACATTGATTCACTCCTAGAAAGTGCCCACTGAGAAAGTACTGTGAACTATTAGCCTGTGTCGCACACTTACACATTGTTAATGTTACATCGATTAACACCCAGAAAGTGCGCACTGAGATAGTACTGTGAACTATTAACCTGTGTCGCACACTTACAAATTGTTAATGTTACATCGATTGACAACTAGAAAGTGCGCACTGAGATACACCTTTAGGGTGCCGCTTTGAGATAGTGCTGCAAATTCTTGCCTGCATCGCCCTCGTAGTGATCTGTAAATATTGACCTGTGTCGCATGCCTTGAAATTTGTTATTACTGCATTGTGCCAAATCTAGGGGATGCCACTATAGAGTTGCCCCCTCTGTTAGGCCCTTTTCTCCCTCTATCCAGGTGCCCCAAATATAGACGCTGCTATTCCTAGTTTAGGCTCTGCAGTTACATCTAGAGTGATTGTATATTATTTGCTACTGCATTTGCAGTTGTCGCCATGTTTGCCTTCTCCCCAATCTCCAGGTATCCTGAGCTTAGGCGCTGCTATTACTTCTACAATTATTGCATTCTCTGTTACTGCATTTTCTAGTTGTTAAGATGGATTTCTGACCTGGAGGAGCAGAGGTTCAGAAGCCAGCCTAGTTTCTTGGAACAGGGTAACCTCTGCACAAGCCAGACCAATCAGGGTAGCGATGGCGGCAGTCAAGACTAAGTCTCAAGAGGGGTGAGGGTGGCGGAAAGACCTCAATGAGCACACAAAGCAAGGACACTTACAAATTACCACAGACAGGTGTTATATTAAAGATATATAGACACATTTATTACAAGGCCTTTGTAACATCGACCATAGCAAATAATCAAAATAATACTAAAGTAAACCAACACATCACAATCAATACAATATATATACAAGACCGAGGGGTCTAAGGAGTTAGGAGCACGTAATATGTAGACCACCTAGATGGGGAGGAAAACAGGCATTGCAAGTAATCATTAGACCCAGTTCGACGTCAGAAATACACCTAACTAGGAGGAAGTCCGAGCCCTACGAAGAGAGGAGCCTTATGCTCAAAAGTACCTGCATGCACTGGTGCTAAGGGATAATGTAGGGTCTCTTCAAGGGTCTCAGGCAGTTCAGGAAGGTGAATGAAGCGATGCAGAACAAGTCCCCACTATGTAAGCCAGGCCTCCACTTGTGGGCAGAGGCAGGGTGAGAGTGCGGGATAGAGTCGCTATTTCGCAACAGCGGTAGAAAAGAAACAGGCTCCTGAGCGAGGGGCCACCGGTTGGGGTATGGACTACTCACCGGTCCCCGACGCAGGCAGACCCCGACTTCTCTAGTTCAGTTCACTTTGCTGGCAGGTTCAGTTGCGATGATCAGGACGTCTCGACACCGTGTAGATTCTGTGTAGCAGGATGCAGGGTCGAGGGTGTCCCAAATGCAGCGGACGTGCACAGATTGTTACCGCAGTAGGGCAACACAGCAACCTTGTTTACTGTGGTCCAGGCGCACTCGTGTCACTTCAGACCTGGGAATGCCAAGTGTGCGAAATTCGGTGTGAGGGTGCCGTGGACGCAGAGCAAGCAGTAGACCAAGTTTTGAGGGCTTCTCCGAAACGGCGGCGGTGACAGAGCAAAGCGTCCTGCGTAAACTGGTCAGCCCACTGGTAGGCCCAGGGACACTTCCAAAGAGGCTTACTTGCAGGGTTAGATGAAGATGCCGGGAATAGTTGATCCCACTATTCCAATGGGTCAGAGCGCCTTTGCAGACCTTCTAGGACGATCAGATGCAGAGGGGTCTCGCAGGATGACAGCGGCTCAGGGTGCCAAACCTTCAGCGGGTCACCAGCGGTTCCTCGACTCAGCTTCTTGTTGCAGGATACTTGGCTCCTTATCCCTTGTTCGGTGTGAACTCAGGAGATCGACCTGGTAGTGGTGTTTTCAGCCTCCTCTTATCTAAAGTTCCCTTCGCGCCAAAATGGAGAGGACCCAATGGGAGATCTGCTCACAAACACTCACACCATGCGTGGACCTATCACGGATCACGGTGGTCCCAGGCATTCAGGACACTCCAGACTCTCTGACACGCAGGATGTGTATTGGGAACAAACATCCCAGCCCACATCCTGGAGGCACACACAAGGCATGCAGAAGCCCACGAAAGCGTTGGGTTCCATGGGAAAGTGCATGACCAAATAAGGACGGACCCGGGTCGGCTCAACCGGGGGAAGGTGAAGGGGCAAGACGGTCAGAGGACAGGACAAAGAACCGCGTGGCATGGCCATTTTGGAGCCAGGCCACTCATTTGTGCCAAACGCGGTAAGCGCGGATAACATGGCTAAAAAAGGATTCAAAACACAAGAGAAACGATAGCTGTCACACACTTGCACAGTTCATAATAAGTCCAGCGAGAGTTTCTAGGGCCTTTCGAATGACTAGAGACCCAAGAGCGCGGTAAAGTAAGTTACAGTGCACTCTTGTTTCATGTTGCACAAAAGCTGCAACATGAGGAAAGGACTTAGGGAAACAAAGTCTCCCAGTACTGACTGTCTTAAGGGCATGTCAGTTTCTCCATAAGAATTGAGCGAAAGCCCAGAGGAGTGCGGCGGTAGGCTGCACTTCTCTGGCAAAGTCTAGATCAGGGTGTAAAACAGCATCAAAAAGTTTGGGGGTTGCCACATGGAGGGAAAATTACATATAATATGAAATCTTTCCTAACACTAGTGTCCCCAGGTTAAGACTTATTCATGACACTTTTACAGCCATGGTTTTGCATTTACGGTCGCTTTGACTGCTGCCCCCAGTGTAAGGCCTCTCTCCCACTATCCAGGTGTCCCAAGTCTAGGCGCTGCTGTTGCTTCTAGGGTGATTGTATATTACCTGATACTACAGTTGCTGTTGAGGTTGTGTTTGCCTTCTCCCTATACCAAGGTATCCCGAGCTAAGGCTCTGCTGTTGCATCTAAGGTTGCTGCATTCCCCTTTACTGCATTTACTAGTATCCCTGTATTAGGCCACTCTCTGTATATCCATGTATCCCAAATTTAGGGGCTGCTGTTGCATCTATGGTCATTGTATTTTCTGCTGGTGTCCCCGTGTTAGGCCTTTGCCCCTCAGTCTAGGCATCCCAAATCTTGATGCTGCTATTGCGACTAGAGCTGCTACACTTTCTGTTGCCGCCAACTCTCCCATCTTCCTGGCCGAGAATCGAGACGCTGGTATTCCATCTAGGGTCTCTGCTTCTACTCTTACAAGTACTCCAATCTCTTGGTTCTGCCTTTAACCTTCCCCCAGGATGCTGCTATTGCGACTAGAGTTTCTACACTTTCTGTTTCCCCAGTTTGACCCTCTCCCATCTTCCTGGCTCAGAATCGAGACGCTGGTATTCCATCTAGGGTCTCTGCTTCTACTCTTACAAGTACTCCAATTTCTTGGTGCTGCCCTTAACTGGCCACCCGCATAACCTGCTCTCTAGCACCCAACTTCATGAACCCCCCCTTTATCCTGCATCTGGGCCCAGCCCAGTGCACAACCCGCCCTATAGCTCCCAACTTCATGAACCCCCTTTTTATCCCCCATGTGTTCGAAACCCGACACCTATGCCCTTGAACAATGTTTCACCCGGACCGTGCCTGCCCACCAACCTCCGATCCCAAGGTCAGAGGAGCGCCCGGGCATGCCAAACACACGTCTCCTCAATCACTCATCCCCCACTCCTCAACCCCCTAACATCAATTGAGAACAACCCCAGACTCCCCGTCCATACACTCCGCGCAACATCAAACTCACAAGCCAGAGGAGCTCGCTGGAGCTCCAAACATCTCGAGTCCCCCTCAACCCACTCAAACACACTACCACTCATCTTCCCTCTAGCGCCTATTGAGAACAATCCCTCACACATCGTCCATACACCCCATGCAATATCAAACTCACAAACCAGTGGAGTTCTCTGGCACTCCAAACATCTTGAGTCCCTCTCAACTCACCCAAACACACCACCACCCATCTTCCCTCTAGCATCTGTTGAGAACAATCCCTCACTCCTCATTCATACACCCTGGCAATATCAAACTCACAAGCCAGAGGAGCTATCTGGTGCTCCAAACATCACGAGCCCCCTCCATGTCCACGCCATTTTTCTGACCACTGAGGAACTCCCCAAACTCTCAACCTACTTCCCATGCCTTCATCTCCCTTTCCCCTACTCGACCCCAGCCCACAGACCACCACCTTCATATCCCTTCCCTTCTCTGAAAGTTGCTTGTCTCACCCTTTCTCGAACAGTAGCTTTGTGCTCCTCCCCCTCTGACCCTCTTCCCTATCTCTCACTCCTATGGCACTAAAACCCATAAAACACTGAAATAGTGACTGGTCCTCTCCCTTGACCCTCCAAACCTCACCACTTCTCCATAAATCCACCTCCCATCCTTCCCCACCCCTACCTCCAGACCCTCCCCCAGTCTCCGCCCCGGCTGTCGTCTTGATTTCTTACCCAGCACACCTAAACCCCCAGCACCCTCCAGACTCCAACCAGAAACAACACGCCTGAACCCACTCGCCCCCCTCCTAATTCCCCCTGATCCTCCCAACCTCGGCTCTCACTTACCACCACCTGCCTACTCTTCCCTCTCCTCATCTACGTAACCCTCTCACTCAACACTCAAAGTGCACAGGCATCCAGTCTCCCCGCTACCCACCACAACCAGTCTCAACCTCCCAGAATGACCCTACCACTTCTCCCACGTCCTTGTGCACCCATGTCCACCGAACACTGCTTAAGAAGAGCATCACGAAAACCACGTCCCCTCACAAAGTCACATGCATCCTTTTAACACACACTTTGTAGCAAGAAACAGACATAGCCTCTTTGACTTCCTATCCTTTGACAAGGCCGACCTCATTTTTATCACTGAAACATGGTACTCTGACGATTTTGCACCAGTCGCCCACGAGGCTAACCCCACCCGCGGCTACTTGCTTATTGCCCACAATAAACCCTCCAGAGGTGGCGGAGTCGCAGTCCTCTACAAACCCCACTTCTCCATCTCACTCATCGAATCACAGACATGCTATGATTCCTGTTAATCCATTCTGGTAAAACTTTTGCTATCCTCGACTTTCACCGACAGCTTCCTACTCATCTACAGACCCCAGGGGTACAACAGACATTTCGCCAACGATCTCTCTGACTCAATTGCTACTTTCAGGCAAATCATCAATCTCTCACTCGCCTGTGAAATTTCAATATCTGGTTTGATATGCCCAACAACTCCATGACCCATCCTCTGGTCAACAGTCTTGATGCAGTCAACTTCTCCCAACATACCACTGGTCGAACCCACTCTGGTGGGCACACCCTTAAAGCAATTTTCAGCTCCTTTGACCTGTCACTATATCCAGTGCCAAACCACTTATCTGGACAGACCACTTTGCCATCCCCTTCTTTATCCACACACCTGCCCCTCCTCCTAGAACTCCCCTTACCCCCAGCTTGTATCACAAATGCTGGAATAAAGTCGAGGTACTCCCCATCCTAGCAAAAGCTCTGTTACTCCGTGCCCCTGCAACACTGTCCTATGGTAGACCCTTGGTTTAAATGGTTCACACCCCACCTGAGGACATTAAAAAAACAAAAATAACTCTCTTGAACGTAAATGGCGAGCATCTAAAACTGATCTCAGCATATGTTCGTCCTCCACCACCGTAATTAAAAATCTGAGATGCAAAAGGCCAAAAAAGCCTATTGTAATAAACAAATTCTGAACTGTGGCAGCAGCAGCAAAGAACTCCACAAGATTATCTCCGAATTTGTGAAACCTACTTGCACCTCTGCCCAATCCACTCCCACACAATCACTCTGTGACTCCCTCTTGCTACATTTCTAGAACACAGCACTTGACAGGATGGCAACCTTTAACACCAAATTGTCCACGCTCACCCCCTTCCCTACACTGACCGCCCTGATCCAATCGCCCCAATGCTCACTTTACCAAACTTCGACACTTTAAAACCCATCTTCAGAGATGAGCTCCTTCACCTACTATCAGCAAGCAGACCCTCTGGGTCACACCTCGACCCCTGCCCCGCCTCTATTCTGAAAGAAATATTCTCCTCTACCTGCGCAGGAGAACATGCAAGAACCATACTAAATGACTCCCTCAACTCTGGCATCTTCACTGAAGCCTTTAAAACAGTGCATGTCAAGCCACTCCTAAAAAAGGCATCCCTCGACCCCCTTGAGCCTAAGAATTACAGGCCGATCTCCAACACCAGATTTCTCGCGAAACTCATTGACCAGACTGCATACTCCCAACTCAACTGCTTTGTAGAAACCAACAAACTCCTCGACCCCGCATTATCAGGCTTCAGCCCACGTCATGGAACAGAAACCACGCTGATATCAATCTGGGATGATCTCAAGGTCACGGCAGATGATGAGTGTTGCGCAGCCAGCACTGATTCTCCTCGATCTCTCTGCAGACTTTGACACCTTTAACCATTCAATCCTCCTTGACCGCCTCCACTCCCTAGGAAACTGTGGATCGGTACACACATGGATTGCCTCTTTCCTCAGAAACAGGAAACAAATCACCTTCCTCTCCCCTTTTGTCTCAACTGCTCGCCCTGTGAACACTGGAGTACCCCAAGGTGCATGCCTCTCTTCTCTCCTTTTCAACCTCTATCCGACCACTCTACCAGGAATGATCCGCACGTGCAACCTCTCCTGTTACAACTATGCCGACGATACTCAAATGATCATAAGAATCCCCAAGACAACGACTGACCCACGTCCCAACCTTGAAGCTTGTCTCTGTGACATTGACTGATGGATGACAAGTAACCACCTATGTTGAACCCTGTGAATACAGAAATCATGCTGTGCAGCAATACTGCCCTTCTCCCACAATGTCTCCCATGGCCCCCCTCCTTGAGCCCACCCACCCCACCCTCCAACATAGTCAAAAACCTAGGCTGCACTATGGACTCAGGCCTAACCCTCTCCTGTCAGATCAATAATGTTTTAAAATGCTGTCACTACCACGTCAAACTTCTTAGATGCATTTTCACTTACCTCTCCTACCCCTACAGACTCGTCGCTGTCATGTTCTATTGTTATGTCGAGACTGGACTATGCCGACTCCTTATACCTGGAAGCACTGGCAAAGCATCTCAACAAACTCCAAAGAGCCCAAAACGCTGCAGCCAAAATCCCCCTCACCCTAGGACACATAGAGATCACATCACACCCGCTCTCGGAACAATCCACTGGCTCCCAGTCGAACGAAGGGCCACCTTCAAGACCCTATGCATTATCCACTGAGCTGTGCACAATTCTGCACAAGGTACCTACATGAGAAAATACCCTACCTCCCGGAGCATACCCTAAGATCAAACACTGCCCTCTTTCTAGTGATTCTGACCTCTAATTCTATCAGGATCGGAGGATCTGCCTGCTCAACCTTGGCACCAACTCTGTGGAACTCACAACCCCACATATTCGACACACCCAAGACTACATGGCCTTCCGCAAAGGCTCTAAAAACCTGGCTCTTTCCATAATACTGTCTAACACCATCTAAGGCTGCTGAGACCCTGCAACCTGATGATAAATGCTCAAGTGATCCTGAACAATGACACCACTGAATGCGCCTGTTTAGTCACTAATAAGCTTACTCGGAACGCAGTACTCGCAAACACCCACTTGGAATCCAGAATAGCGAGCTTGATTAATCAAACCTCCACCCAGACACGGACCTCTCCTATCATTATACTCACTCTCTACTTTACACCATCACACAATTAGAGCGCAGCTACACCCCTCGATCAATTTCGGCCTAGCTGCTCACATACGAACAATACTTCATGAACACCTCAACATTCTGATAAAATGCATATATACCCCACGAAAATCGGCCTAGCTGCGCACATAAGCGTGCTACACAGGCCTAACATAGCCAGAACCCAGTGTTGGTGTCCATCCTCCAGACTGCACGCATTTAACTGATATCAAATACCACCACACCTAATGCTACGATGCAACTACCATCAGGCAATCGCATCAGCTGCGCACATAATCAGTGCACCCAAGAACTTTATGACACCTTACTCTCTCGACTGACCTGGACTACGGACCCTGAGGGCGTTCAACCTACCAGCGCTTTGAGATCATGCCAATGATATATAGAGCTCTATATAAATACCAAATAACATAACATAACATCTGGTGTGCCTCAGTGCGGTTGTTAATTAGTAACATTGTTGTGTAATCTTACTGTGCAATTGTAGATTGGTATTTTAATTCGAAATTTCATATGTAAAGTATTTTTTAGAGAACAAGGTCACTTCTTCAACACTATAATTGCCAATTCGGGCCCCTTTAGCATGCTGCTTTTACACCAAAAACTGTTTGCGATTTCCCCTAACGATAAAGTAATGGTGAAAGTGTCTGCACAGATATATTGAATCCGTGTTACACAATTAACCGGCAGATATACATTATATGTTTGGTATGTGTCTATTGCCAAACTTTAAGAAGTCAATGAGTTTTTCCCAGGCACATTCTGCACAATTTGGTGTTAACAATCATTTCAGTGGTACTAGGTAGCGAAAAACATACAACTGAGTTCAGAGTAGCATCCAAGCCAATACTCTCAAGTACTGTGCCTGCTGTGCCTGCTGTGTTTACTAATATATTTGGGATGCTACTTTTTAAGACTTAGGGGCATATTCTCAAAAACATGCGCACCTCAATGAGATGCACAATGGCGTACAGATGCACTTTCCCCATTGCGCATCTCATTGCGACACATGAATTCCAAAAGGAAAACACCCAAAAATGGCAAGTGTGCAAGAAAGCATTTTTGTGTGCAGAACCTGTGAACATATGTGGGCCTTTAATGGTGCGTTTCATAAGTTGCGAATGTTTATGGCGCATCTGCCACATGCACATGGTTTACGCGCATATGCCATTACGTGCATCACGTTGCGCCAAAAATGTGTATGCCAATAATGGACCAAAAATGAGTACAAGGACCCTAAGGCAATCTTCTAAGGTTCATTCTCCTTTTGCGTTATGTACATATCAACTCTGAGAAGAACATAATAGTATATATGTATTTCACTTCCGCTGTGTGCCCAGATTATGGATCATTTGCCATCATTTTCTACTTTCATGTGTTGTGAATTTTGTATTGTTGGTATTGTGGGCTGTTTGTATGCTACTCTTTTTCTTCTGAAGTTATTTTGTTTCGTGGGGAAATGTGTTTGAATTCGTAGGTTTGGTTCAGTGATTGTTGTTTGTGAGGTAGGGATGCATTTGGTGTGTTTTGTGGGCCTGGTAGAAAGCTTGGTGGCATCGCATTTGCCTCAGAAGCAAGATAACGTGGAGCAACACAAATTCGAATCCCATCCCCACGCTTAGAGACTGGTCCCTGGTATTAAGTGTGTTATAAAAGATACAGTCATTTTGTAATGTGCTTCTTTTGGGGTTATGAGGTTGACTCATACTGTTTGTGTTGCTAATGTTGCCATGTTGTTTGTTTTGTTGTTTTATTTGGGCTGTTTGTTTGATGTGGTAGCTTCTGATCTACTGGCCGTTGTGTATGTGTGTGTTGGGGATGTTTTAGATGTGAATTGCAATCTTTTTCTTCTGAGGTTATTTGGTGGACTTGTTTCATTATATGACTTGCTAGTGTGGGTCCTCTTTTCCTTTTGGTATTTTGACTACATTCTGTTGGGTTAATTATCTGATTTAGTAGTGTTTGCTCTACTAGTTGTTCTGCATGCTTTAGGAATGAGTTTGGGGCGAGTGGTGATATATTTCTGTTTGTATTATTTAGTGGTATTATATAGTCCTGTAGCTACACTTTTCCGTTTTTTGTTTTCAAAAATGTTAATTGGTTGTTAAGTGTGAATTTTCTAGGGGGTTCTTTGGTTGGCTGGTTCCATGTATATGAATTGGTAGCCTCGGTTCCCTTTTCCTTTTGCTATTTTGGTTAACATTCGTTGGTGGCTTTGCCTGATTTTGTAGGTTTTGGTTTACTATTTGTAATCTGTGTGAAGGGGATTTGTGACTGAGTACATTGCTCGCTGTGTCAATTTCAAGTTGTAGTGTACTGTTTTCCAGTGACCTTGTCTGATATTTCCTTTTTTGTTATGTTGCAATATGTGACTGGATGCTGTGGAGAGAGGAGTAGTAGAGGTATGTGCAGTTTCTTTTGTGACATAAAGTTTAAGGTGTAATATTTGTGCACTTTCGGGCCTTCCTAATTCTATAAAGTTTGCATTGTGGCACATTCTCTGTTCTTTCAAAGTTTAATTTCTGGTACATTCATCACATTAAATATGAATTCCGATAAATAGTTTGTTTTATTTTGTATTTATATGCTGTTCCCTATTTTATTAGACTTACTGATCTATACATAGGTTTAAGTCTTTATTTGTAGAACATTTTCAAAAGCTTCAGAAGTGTCTGGTTTATCAAAGGTAGAGACCATTTCTGTTCCTGGTTTGCAACAGAAAGAGAGAGGGTTTCAGTTTGTTTGGTCCGATAAAGATGAGTTGTCCAAAGTCTGACTAATAAATATAGTTTGCAAAAGTCCAAATATAACTATCCAGAAATACAGCACATGGTAGATGTGAGTGTGCTTCATATTTTTTTCTGCCGAAAGGCCATCTGTCAGAATTGCATGCTCTACTGCATTCTGGAAGATTAATATTTTAACACTTTGATATACTAAATGGGGCCAGTGCACATACCTAAGAAAATTAATTAGTTGAGACTCCGCGTATTCGGGACAATCAGCACAGCCTTGAAGAAAAGCAGAGCTCGAAACACGTGTCTACTTGCTAAAATAAAATCTATCATGTGCTGTATTTTTAGCTAGTTGTATTTGGACATATGCGCAGTGTGACTGTGTCATTTAGTTGTGTTATTATTTGACTATTGGAGACTTGAGCAGAGTCTCCACTACTGGATACAGTCGCCTGCAGCTGGTCCTTTATGCCAATAGTTGAATTTGAATTTCAGTGTTTAAGTGCTGTGGCTTTGAGGTCTTACCTGCTCTTGTGATACATATGATAAATATAGTTTACTTGTCCCTGTTTTCAAAGGGAATAGATTTGACTGTGTGGCTGGTTCTAGACTGCAGGGAGTGTGTGAAAGCAAAATTGGAACTATGATGCAACGCTGTGTGGACTGTGTGTTTTTTTTCCAATTTGTTGTGTTCATGATGTCTATGTGTGGTAATAACATGTTACATGGTTATATATGTGCATGTGATTTTGTAATACATGTGGTTGTAGGAATGATTTCTACCTTTTGTGGCATACCTGTACATGCAATGAGTACAGCATGCTCACACACCCCTTGGAGCGACAGTACATGAGGATGGGCGAAGTTCTACAAACTACATTTTAGAAATGGATTGCCACATTGTACAGATCACACAGAGTTGTGGATATATGGAGGTCGGCCTGAGGATGGACTAGGTCCAAAATGCATTGGCAGACCCTGTTTAATACACATTGTCCTCCAGTATTTTTGCATAACATTCTGTCCACTAAATGTACAAACTATGTGTAGTGTGTAGATATTCTGAGATGTATACAGCTTTTATACAACGGTCATGTACATTGTCAAAATAATACACTATGTCTATGAGCAGTTTTAGTTGAGCAATTGGCTTCCTAGAATGTCTTTCCTAGGATTTGCTGTGGTATACTTGTACATGCATTCATCTTTTGGACTTCTGCAGATAGCTCTTAATTCTGTCAATGCTCCTCTGGTTCTGCACATGTACAAAGTATTAATGAAATGTTTGGGCATTCAAAACATGTTTATATTTGTTTCTTCGGGTTTATGCTTTGATTGCAGCACATTTGCATGTCTATTTGATCTTCTGCAAATTTGAAGTGGCATTATGATGCAATGATGTGTGAACTGTGTGGTGTGCATGTGTTTCTTTGTATTCAACTTTGTTTGTATTCCTATCATCTATGTGTGGTAATAACATGTATGGTGTGTGCATGTGAATCTGGGTTAAGAATCTGTCTGATCTATTATCGATTCAATTAGAGATAGCACTAGGGCAAATCCCCTAACTTAATGCCTCCTGACATATCTCCTCCACAATTGTGGTACAAGAAACAAGCAATATTAGAAATCAAAATGTAATTTTATTAATCAAATCCCTTGAACGGTGTGCTCCTATCTTTATACCAGGGAAGTCACTACAATACATTTGAACCTGGTTCACAGAAACAAGAATTGGCCATCCTGTGTCAATCTTAAGATCCATACATGCAGTCACACCATCAATTCACTATTGAAATATCTGCACCTAGTCCTAATATCTATGCCTCATAATGCAGTTCACATTTCCTTACATGCCACTTATCAGCAACACATTATTTATGTTCTCTCATCTCAAAAACAAGTATTGGTATCAAAGAAATGTCACACAGAAAAATGCATTGACTATACATATGGTTCAGCAGCAATACATTCCTATGTGCAAAATGGTGTGATTGTGTTATGAATTCAGAATGCACAGAAAGTGGATTCATCTACTCTATGTATGCCCCCAATGTTATGATTATCTGAAAGGACAACATCTATTCCCTAGAATTCCGCAAGAATTATGTGGGTGTATTTAGAACCCATTCAATTCAACACAAGATCAATGGTGAAAATGTTTATTTTTAAGTGCATCTCTCCTATGGAAATGTAAGGGAAACAGCTAAGTTCACTTTCTTTCCCAAACTGTCTTTTTAAATAACTATGGCTTTCACAGGTCGCAAATGATCACAATCAGGGAGATGTGGAAACGTGCACCCAGCCACAAATCTGGTGTCAGACTACACTTGTAAAAATCCACACTGATTACTTTTGTTTCAGATCTTGATTTTGACTACAGTAAGAAAGCAAGTGCAAACCCCACTTTACATTCTCAATTATTTTATTTCAAATGAGTTCCCCCTAGTGGAGGTTACCCCCCAGTTCAGCCACTCCTTCTAGCATAGCAGGAAAATGGTTCTAGGGGGGGCGCTCTCTAATGTAAGGGTGCAGAATTAAGGCTTGGACATAAACGTGGAATGTTTTTGGTTATTAACCTTTATTAACCAATAAAGCGTTGGGCAAATGACTTGATATCCATAAAAACTAAGAGGTGTTCCCCTGCCTTAAATGAAAATTAGTGAATATGTCAGGATGTCAAAATAAAACGTCTTTTACTGCTGTGTCCCAAAAACCCTACTTCTGTCCCTAAAACTAATGACCTAAATCAACTGTGCAAGGATGATCTCTTCCAAAGTAAAGTGTTTATTATATCTCTTGCCAACAGAAAAGTCCCCAATGTTTCGGGTGATCAAAATGATTAAAGAAACACTCCACAATGTATAAGTCCCAGGTTTTGCTCACTTCCCCTGCATTCCTTCTGGTTCTACTTTCCTTTCTTTGGGTCCTAAAACCTTGCATCTTCTTAGGTAATGTCACTGTACTTTCATAGCTTCGTAAGGGTGCGAGTTCCAGACTCAGTTCTTTATGATGCCAGCTTGGTGTACTTCCCTGCCTAGCATGGGTTTTTCTTCTTATCAGTATCTCTTATGTTCAGGGTTATCAACCCTCTTTTTCTCAATCTCTCATGTTGGTGTGAGTCCCATACTTGTGATGAATAAACATAATAGCTTGGTTCACTCTCCTTGGACTATCTTTGTGTCTATCTTTGTGTATCTCAGGTTCCCATACTCTCTTAGTCTTAAGTTTTCATATGGCTGTGGTGCTAGGCCCTGAAGACCCTTTGCATATGGAAACAAGGCATAATCACCATACACTAGTGATACGACAGACAAAAGGTTCAATTTCCAAGTACTAGGGTTTATTGCAAAGCAAATATATTTTCAGTCGGCCGACTGTGTCTAACGTCTCGCAACGTATGTCACCTAGACCTCGTGAGACGCAAGACCGGGAACCTTCTACAACAGTATTATATATATAAAAAGACAATCATACAATCTCTTTGTGACACATCAAAACCGCCCATAATGTATCTTCTTGAGCTAGGGTTCGGTAATTGACAATTATGACAAATATGACACATTATGACACGTTTCTTACTCAATCTATATTAGTCGTTTTAGCAACAGTTCCAATTTGCAGTAAGCAGATATAGTTCTTTGTTATGAGGAACACAAGGCACTTGTTCAGCAAGGATACTGTGTTCGTAGGAGAGACACATTCCAAAGGGTGTTATCTACTGGTTTCTACTCGTGAGCTAGGGGTCAGCCTGATCTAAAAGAAAAAGTCCCAAAGGGGGGCCGCTAGGAAAGTATAATTCATGTTTAACGGCCTGTTTCTACAGCTTCAGCGAGACCGGCTGGCACCTGGGCCGCTGATTAAATGCCTCTCTGCTCGCCTTCAAGGACTTGTGAGGGAGGAAAACAATGTATTTCTGTACTGTTTAGCGTCTCTGTCTGGGCCGGTCTCTCAACATGTAGACTGTGGCCTCGCTTTGTGCATGAGCTTTCGGAATAAAATACATTTTGCAAAGCGTTGAACAGAAAGGAAGAGAAAGCAAATGGTGGATGTTACATCAAGAAATTGACACCCTATGGTTATGCTGACGATTCTCTATTGGCGATGTAGGGCATATGATGCGACTGCTTTTCGGCCAACATAATATACATTCTATACTTCGTTAGGGTAGTTTCTAGACTTACAGTGGGTCCCAGACTCACAATACTCTGTTGCAATGGCTCTCTGTTGCAGTACTCTCTCTGCTTTTCTTGGGCTCCCATACCCTCTCAATCTCTCTTGTTCTGGTTGCTTGCTGATACCCCCTGGGCCTCCAGCACCTCCATCTCTGCCCATGTACCTGTCTCTCTTGTGTGCATCCTCCAGGCAGGCGTGCTTCATTTTGGGGCTCCGGCAACATTCGGTCACTTCATTTAGTTGAAAGCATCCCCGCCGATCAGTCTCCCTTCGGATTCTTGTTGGCAGCCACTCCACCAGTCCCTTCTGCCTTCATCGGACAGGGCTTTGCTTTTCCGGTGGCTATCCAGGATTGGGGCCACCCAGAGGTTTGTCTGGGCTACTTTCAAAGGAGCTCCTCCTCATTTGACTGCTTTCTCGCTCTCACTCAGCTCTGTGCTCTCTGCTACGGCCGCAGCTTCACCTTGTCGGCGTCTGCTCCACTTCCTCGCTCGAGGATGGCTCTCTCCATTTTGGCTTCCCTATGCAGTTTTGCATTTCCATGGCCCAATGGAATACAGTGAGAGACTAGACTGTTCACTCAGTTCTCTGGAGTTATCATCATACTCCTGGTCA
Organism: Ambystoma mexicanum; assembly: GCF_040938575.1. Lineage (NCBI taxonomy): Eukaryota > Metazoa > Chordata > Amphibia > Caudata > Ambystomatidae > Ambystoma > Ambystoma mexicanum. The sequence continues at coordinate 1,136,067,385 of NC_090933.1, read as the reverse complement.
TCTTCTTTGTCACAGTACAAATAGTAGAGCTATATGGGAAGCATTTGGTCTTTCCAGGGTTGCTAGTCAGCTCTAACATATTAGGTGTTTTTGCCTCAAAATAACAGATGTTAACACTGCCTGGGGAAAACAAAGGAGAAATTGGTCTGAGGAAGGAAGTAGGGTCTACTAAGGCAGTGGAATACTGAATTCTCTGGGGATGGTGATCCATAATACCATAAGGGACTTCCTCTCCCATGTGAACCTCCCACAATGCACCACCCCCAGGGGGACTATTGTACTGTGGACACACCACCATGGCCCTTTGGGAAAGGTCCCCCCTAGGGGGGAAGAGGTGACATATTCAGATTCGTCACACTAATTGCATTGGGGGAATTTTTATACTCAAGTTTCAATCATTCTTTAAGACACAGTGCCAACAGAAACACTCAAGTGTTCCTGGGCAAATTCCCAGTCACCTGGCCTCTCTTGGTCTCATTCACCCATTTCCTGGATCCTGGATAACAGGTCTGCCTCAGGTAAATCTGCTTCAGGCTCCCTCATTGACAAAGCCCTTTCATATGCAGATATTCTGCAAAAGCAGCACTCATCCATTTGGAACAGGTGCCCCCCTTCTCTAAAACTTTCAGAGTCCTAGCTTTCCCCATTCCATATCTGTTTTTCTTTTTCAATTGCCATTTTACTACACTATCGCGTCATGACCTCATACTTTTTGATTGGTTAATTCTTTCCATTGGCTTGCTTAATAGACAGACATTTCCAGGGAATACTCCCCCATTCTTCATAGGTTGATCATATGTTGGTAATTGTGAGGAGGCGGGGACTGTAGGCTCTGACACATTTGAATTCAAACTATATTATTCCATATTTCATCACAGCAGCATGACATATTGATGGAATACTGACTTCTGGATTACCACAGCTCCGACAATACCCAACATGAAAATGGGTGATTAAAGATGGAATTATTAAGCTTAATAAATTCATCAAATATTAATGAACAGTATTTAGCCTGGCTCTTTTTGTAGCAGAGAATCCCACCGTTGCAGAACATTTTTATATTTATTTTAAGTTGTATGCTTTTGGAGTACCTTCAAAAATAGTGTTTTGGATCTGAAATGACATTTTGAAATCCTAAGTGTGCATTTCTTTGTTTTTGGATTGGGAGGTGTCATCATGCATGGGCTTGTCTGCATATCTCTTATGCCTTGCACTCAAAGGGGCTTCTTTTGTCTGTGAAACATTTCATTGCTGTTTCTGGAGAATTTTATGGAAAGGCCAAGTTCAAAATTCACATCTCAAGTGCAGTAATGCTTGTTTGAAGCTGAGTCTGACTTGTACAGTCAGAACACTGTATCTGAGCTGTTGTTCGAATGCATCTGAATGTAATTATAAGAATATATTATTGAATGTGGGTGGGAGAATCCCATTGCCTAAAGGCCTTACGCAGATGGTCGTTGTGGTCTGTTTTATCATGCTCTAAGGTAATCTCTGGGGCCTTAAAACCACCCTCACAAGAAGGATGAGTTAAACATAAGTTCAGCTTGTTGTCATGTACCTGGAAGATCTGCATGGGGAGGCCACACTAGAAAACGAATGGTTTCCTATACATGAACGGCTTGTTTACTTATTAATGTATTGACAGTGCTTAAGCCATTCTTCATACACACTCCACATTGATTTCACTTCTTTGTGTTCTACATATCCTGAATGTTCAGTACATTGTACATTTTACAGATGTGTTATAAATGCCATATCATATCATATTATTGCAATTTAAACACTGTAATTATTTTAATTTCTTCAAAATTAAATAAAGCGGTACATGGCCTGCAATCATCTCCTGTTCTTTCCCAAATCTCCAATGTGGCCTTTGGGTATAGCCCAGATGATTAAGGATGGTACTGTAGTGATAATGAATATTAAAACTACACTTCTTGGTCCTTTATCAACCCATAACATGCTTGGTAGCTTGTCACATTCCCTCCTTGCATTGCCTGCACATCTGCACTAAATACCTGGAGTGGTCCTTACAAGGCTGCTGCATTTGGGACTTAATTTTGATATTTGATTGTATGTATTTGTCTAGTAAAACATTAATCACTCTTATATAGTTGAGTTGTATATGTTATGCAAATTCGTATTGCGCCAAACTGCTATTTCCAGGGCCTCAAAGTACTTCAGTTCGTCCAAAGGTTCAGCTGACCATAGTCTCTACATACAAGATAAACAATTATATTTTTTTCAAATATGACTAGTACTGTAACGTTATATTAAGCAGTTGTATTTCTTGGGTGTGATGCTGATGAAATTGGGGGTACAGGCATAAGAACCAAATTTGGCATGGAACACTGCCAACTAATATAGGAATGCTGCACTAAAAGGTGGAACAGGCAACATTTATATGCATGACTATGAAGCTCTACAGCAACTGATTGCAGTTGAGGGCTCTGCATTACTTTGCAAGGTAATGTATTAGTGATTGCATGCAGCAAGGCAGGTCCAAATTTAGGCCAAAAATAAAAATGTGTGCTCTATGAAAAATAATGTTCTGTCCAGCAAAACAGCCTAACGCTATGCAATACAACAATACCAACTAAACTCCACCCATACCAAAAAACATCAAGAATGAAAAAAGATTTAAGGAAAAGGTACAAATAGGAATAAAGTCAAAATTCTAAAATTCCCTCCACTAGGCATTAGGGAAACCATAAATATGGCAATCTTTAAAAAGAGAAAAGACAGAGAAAATTGGGACTCATATAGACCAATCTCCCTACTCAATGGGGAGGCTAAGAATCTGGTAAAAGCCTTGACAAACAGGTTGTTGACTGTTTTTCCTTATTTTTTTCAGTCAGATCAAAATTGCTTTATGCCGGGGAGGTCAACCCACTTTAACTACATCATCTTTTTGGAGCGGTAACAAAATCAGAGAAACTACCTCACCATAACAACACAATTCTGTCCTTCAACTCGTACAAGGCTTTGACACAACTGACAGGAGCCATTTATGGGAAGTCCTTGCAAGGCTAGGCTTCGGTCCTCAATTCATTGAGGGCATGATTCACAGAGTGTTTTCCTATGGGGTCGTGCCATTATAAAAAACGCATGTGAATCAGGCCTTGACAAGGCTCCAAAACCAAGGGTAAAAGGGAATGGCTGACTCTCAAAACACATTTAAAATACATCTCAAAGAATATTTGTTTTCTTTGGTATGGCTTCCCTGATTCAAACATGTTCTGCTGTGTTTTCTCTTTTTATAAATGTTGATGTACATATTGGTATTGGTACTTTCCAATGTTTTATGGTACTCATGTTTATGATTGTGAAATGTTTGGATAAAGGCACTATAAAAGTTACATGAATAGATACTGTTTATTAATATATAATAATATTAACCATTGATATATTGCATACCATAAAGTCATTTGTTTATTTGTGAACTCATGAGGACACCACTCAGATACAGCACCTTCGGGGGTAACTTTGAATATGAATTCCTCATCTATGTTACAGACTGTGCAGTGTCCTCGTTACCTACAGTCTGTCTCCTGTATCCATGCTTGATCACTTGTACATTCTCTGAGCTGCTATTCTAGAAAATGCTATGGAAGGTGTGCCTTTTTCATATGGCAACTGAACTGTAACCTGGGAAGAAAGAGAATGTCATAAAGTATTATGATCTGCAGTGTCAAAGCCAGCGCTGAGCTCCAATAAGATCAAAAGAGACTAGAGGTTGTAATGATAAGCATGGAACATGGATTTTGAGACAGCAAGAAGGGTTGTATCTGTAGAATGACCAGAATGAAAGCCAGATGAACTGTTTGCAGTTGAGCAATGAATGGGGCTTTTTTTGAAGAGTGTACCTTGAAAGCTTAATTCCTCTTAGAGGCTGATAATATTTAAATATTTAGGACATTTCCATTTTGATGAGTTGGGCAGGTTAGGCACTATGAGATTAAACGAGGTACCCAGGATCACACACTTTGATTAAACAGTGACGCTGGGTGTTGAGCCCAGTCTTCAATTTTGGCACTTATTCACCACATTTGACAGTGCTGCTGTTATTCAAGTCCAGTCTTCAATTTCAATTATGATACCCAAAAAAGCAGTGATTTACTGTGTCAAATAAGCATCCTTGAAATTAAGATTGACAGTGGCCTGTGACATTTGGTCATCTCTCCTTTGTCTAGAGATCATTCCGCTGAAACGGCATACATGGGAAGAAAGAGCATGCAATGATCTAAGCAAAGCTACTAGAATGTGAAGACTAACATATTTTCAAAAAAGAAAATGAACAGATAGGCCAACTTCACGAGACTCAGTACAATCAATACTCAATAGTGGAGTACTCCAAATGCATGACAAATCTTAGCTTTATTCAAAACAAAGAATACCGGCCGGGTCATATACAAGCAGCTCTCTCTTGTAGCTCTCAACATTACGAGTGTGAGCGGATTCTGTACTAAAAGTACATAAGCAATGATTTCATAATACGATATCAGTAACAAAGCGTATAAGTGGATAGGATTGGTTAATATCTTAAGGTATTCATTTAATACATAGGTGTTTGTTTCCCCATTGGTTTATACATATCTGATGGCTCCTCCTGAGCCAAACCCATCATAGATAATACTTTCCGTTCATCATTATATTGGCCACTAATTGACTGGCATTATTCATCATGGGCAGTGTGGGAAGAGGGATTTCTACTGGTTGACACTTTACTCACCAATCCTGGACACGAGATGTCTAAACATTAGCGACACATAGGGTAGGGGAGAGAGAAGTCCATGGTCTGCACTAATTCCAATTTAAAGTACTCCCCATCATTCCCAGGCCGAGCCGCCTATGTATACCTTTGCATTTGGCTTTGCGTATCCTCTTGTGTCTGTGTGTGCTAGGGAGTGCAGCAGGTGTCTTAACTATGTTTAGCTCATAATGAATTGCCAATATCCTTCATATCTTGATCACGTTAGAGGACATTGTTGAAGAATGCATTTCTTCATATTTACTTGGCTTTTAGCTAATTCTAATGTGAATGTTGTACTCTTTGTGGTCACTGGAGACACACTTAGTCAATCCACTATAGAGTCTGTGGCATAATGAACTTATACATCTGGACCCTAATGGCTGTTTGTATTCTTATTACAGCTTAATTAATTTGGAGTCTACTGCGTCTCATCCTGGGAACTGTTATCTCGTCCTCACGTTCTGCATATCCATTACTCCCTTCCGTGTGCCTGAGCTTGGTGCTTGCTATGGACAACTGTCTGGGCACCTTCACAGCTTCTAAAATAAATGTGTTTTTTATTAAATCAGCATCTTGTCTGAGGCCTTGCTAATTTCTAGTCCTGCTGCAGCCTTTGTGCTAGGAAAATGGTTGTGCTTCTACGGTTCTTTGCTCCATATTAGAGACCTATATTTGTATCTTTTTGTGTTACATTCACCTTCTGCATCTGCCATATGTTGGTTTCCCTGCCCGCGTATGCTGAATTTAACCTGCCTATAACTCCAGTCTGCCCTATCAGTGTAGTCACTCTTGGTATTCCAGAATCCTTCTCCGTTCTACGCTATGTGCAGCACACTACGTGTGCTTTCTGCTATCTAACTAATCTCTACTAGTGTCGCACAACTTAACTAATTCTTTATGGAAGAGGCATGTAAATTGACTGTTTAAAGTATTGTTTCTTGGAATCCGCCTTAGTTTGTCTCGTCTCTTACCCCTAGACTCATTTGGCGGTAGGGTTTGTATCAGTTGGTATCATTTCTCACCTGTACAGTAATGGTGAGGGGTAAAGGCAGGAATTGTTACTTGCATATTCAACTGCCTCATTACACCTGTGAGGGACTTGAGGGAGTCCTCACTTGTTTTCCCCCTGTAGCCTTCTCTCAGGTGGCCAGGGAAAGGCCATCGCTTTTGGATCCTGACCCTGGGGTTGGGAATGCAAGGGTATCTCCAATTCCCTTTTCATAATGAACCCTCTATCTCCAAAGCCGTTGTAGGCTTTTGACAGACCTTTCCCTGTTCTTCCCTGCAAACTTGCCCCAGAAAACACCAGCTCAATGCAGGGATGAGGAAGGGACCAATTAGGAGGACACAAACTCATTTTGTTGATATGATATGATATGATATGATGTGGCATTTATAACGCGCCTGTACACAAGTGTATCTAGGTGCGACAAGACAGGAGGACAAAGTAATGACCTTACTAGCCCTTGTGTCAATGAGATCGCGCAAGTGTGAGGAAGGGGCAAGGGGAGAAGTGCTGGGGAGCTGTAAGGGGAGAAGTGCCAGGGGTAGGAGAAGGGGAAATGCAATTAACTCACAATTAACTCACAAGTGCAGTCAGCGGGTGGCTCATAAGTTCAGAGAGAAGGAACTGCAGGGTTGCTGGGGAGCCCGGAGGCAGTGCGAGTGCAACTGGACATACAGAAGCCTGGGTCCGAGTTCAGAGGGTGACCAGTGCGCAGAGCAGTCAGGTGCATCAGCAGGGAAGAGGAAGAGAGAAAGCGGAAGCAAAAAGGAAGGTCTTTAGTTGCTTCCGGAACCGTGAATGGTTCTTCTCAAGTTTGAGGGAGGCAGGGAGGCTGTTCCAGAGGGAAGCCCCAGCCGAGGAGGTAGATTAGCACCCATCTCTCTTCTTGGAGAAGCGCCTGACCCTCAGAGAGTTGGAGGTGGATGAGCAGAGAGCTCACAAAGAAAGATGTTTTGGAAGAGAAAGTTGGAGGTAGAGCACTCCCAGGCCACAGAAAGCGTTGTGGATGATGCAGAAGGTTTTGAAATTGATCCTTGTAGCCACAGGGAGCCAATGAAGAAAATTCAGAGCTGGAAAGCTATGATCCCTTGGCTTGAGGCCACGGACAAGTTTTGCAGTCTGTTCTGGATAAGTTGTAAAGGTCAAAGAGTAGAGGTAGGAATATTTAGAAAGAGGCTGATGCAATAGTCCAGTCTAGGGAGGACCAGAGCTCTGGAGACAGTGAGCTTCTGTGGGAAAGTGAGAAAAGGAAGAATACCTCTGAGGAGGTTCAGCTGACAGTTTGACTTCTTAGAGACATCAGAGATGTGAGGAGAGAAGATGAGGGTGGAGTCGAAGAAGACACCAAGGTTCTTAGCCTCACAGGAAGGAGCAGGAAGAGGGCCCATAGTGGGCAACCAGAGAGCGAGAGGAAAGGAGGGAGCGGGTGCCCCAATGCAGAGGATCTCAGTCTTACTGCCATTAAGGCAGAGATCATTGGCGGCACACCATTCCTGAATGGCAGCCAGACAGTCTGGTATGAGAGAAGAAGCAGAGGTGGCTGAGGGGAGCCTGGAAAAGAGCTGAGTGTCATCCGCATAACATTGAAAATTAGAGCAGAAAGTAGTGATGCGGTGGGTAAAAGGTGCCAGGTATTGGTTAAAATGCCAGGGAGAGAGGTTAGACCCCTAGGAAACACCACAAGTAGAGAGAGAGAGATAGAAGAGAGGAAAGACCCCAGTTGGAACTGCAAGGGTCGGTCGATGAGAAAGGAGGTTAACCAGGCCAGGGCCTGATCAGTAATACCGAGGTTGTTGCTGAGACGATTGAGCAGGTTGGCATGGCTGACCGTGTCAAAAGCAGAGGATATATCGAGGAGAATGAGGACAGAACAGAGATTAGAGTCAGGATTGTAGAGCAAGTCTTCACGGTTGTTCAGGAGAGCAGTTTCTGTGCTTCTGGCAGTTCTGAAGCCAGACTGCTGGTCATGAAGGCAAGCAATGGATTCAGTATGTAGATTAAGTTTGGAGAGTTTGCCTAGGGAAGGAGTGATGGAGATTGGGCGATAGTTAGCCGGAGACAAAGAATCGGCCGAGGGCTGCACAAGAGAGTGCTTAAGGGGGAAGATGAAAATTCCAGTGGAGTGATTGCAGAAATCAGCCAAGGCTGGAGCAAGGGTGTCGATGTGGTCCTTGATTGTTCTGGATGAGCAGGGAGAACCGGTTTTGACGAGACTTTCATAGATCGGACTTGTCTAGGAACATTGTCAGGGGTGAACAGGGAAAGGAGGAGAAAGGAGGAGGAGAGAAGGCCACAGCTGGGCCAGGAGTGGTAGAGAAGGAAGAGGAGGTCGAGGAAAAAAAGGGTGGACAGGATGTCCTGGATTTTAGTAGTGAAAAAAGAGGCCATGGTGGGCAGAGGGCCTGGAAGGGAACAGGAGAGGTAGAGACTGCCCGTTTTTTTCTAATTTGTAGAGACCATACTCAATTTAAAATTCATTTGACATTGACATTTTGGGCAATGACTAGTTCCACAAATGATTTGAGACAATTTTATTTAAAAACAATTAAACACATTATAATCCAAGCCACATTGCTTGTACTATTCCTAATAGCAACAAATTCATATACCTTCTAAAAAAATACTTAAAAAGACATATACAAGTGACTTGTTCCATATACTAACCACCCTAGTACAAAATATTCCAAAGGGTGGTAGGGGAGAGCTTAAATTAATAGCTGACCCTCCCTCTTCTCATGCTCAGCATGTTTCAGTTCAAAAACCCAATAGTGGCAAACATTCCTCAGGAGTTTTTCTTTGCATCACTTCTAACCAAGTTTGAAATTACTTGATAATATTTGGGACTCCTCCTCTTTAACTCTAAGACAAGAAAAAAACAGATATAATTAGCATTCAATGCTACTCTTTATAGTGGGAGTGGTCAGAAAAATTCTTCCACTCTCCTCACAACCCTCATTCGGTGTGATTACCTGTAAGCGAGTCTCTTGCATACACTGTGGAAACGGACATCAATGGCTGTTTACTCTCATCGTTAATCCACCTACAATAAACAATGGGGATGTTTAGCTACAGCAAGTGTCTCTACTATAAGCAAAGTCTACACCCTGAAGCTAACATCCCTCAATCAGCATACATGTGGGGGTGTGCAGGGATGCTTCAATATTGAATGGTGTCTCTAGTTTTTTATCAGACTTCTTTTGGGGAAGGGATGTCTCCTCTTATCTTGTTCTTTAGCATTTTGTTAGTTCTAGACAAAGAGGGCTTGTATAAGTAACGTGGTAGTAATATTGAAAAACGTCACTGAAGTAGGTTTAGTCCCTTACCTTTGAGTCAGGCTGTGTTGACTCCTGCTTTGTTTACATGTAACTAGCCTTGCTCCATCCACAGAGATCTTATCCTATGTACTAGAGAAACACTAATTCAACCCGCCGGGACCTGTTCGATCTAAAACAGTTCTCTATGGTCTTTCCGCAGGTGTCGCAGCCATCTTTGTGTGGGGCTAACTCTAATGGCCCACTTTACTGTATGCTGAGTGCCTGTTTCTTCTACAGACCCAGGTATCTTGCTACTATGTGCGTGGCCAATGTCAGTTGTAAGGAACTCCTGGTGGCAACAGTAAAGACAGACACAAGTGACCACAGTTCAAGGGTGTTTATTAAACTGTAAGTGCGGTGTGGAAAAACACCTAACCTAAACATAAATCTAAGATGGGAGCAAGCGTCGACCATCACATTAAAATTAAGGCAGGACGTTTGGCGTCTTGTCAAAGTAAAAGGCCTGTACTGAAAAAAAAACTATTGTCAATTCCTTACAACTAATTACAGAAAGAGTGTGGGATAGAGATTTCAATACAGGAAAATGTGTTCACAAATAATAAGTCAGGATGTGATTGCCAGGGGTCTCACTTCCTCACGTTTTTTAGCACGGGACAGGGTGGATCTCCTGAGCACAGCGCACATTAGAGCTTTCCCAGCACGATTCGACAGTTCACTATCAGTTATCAGGTTCTTCGATGGTTTCAACAAACATACTCAAAGTTCTGTTCCACATATACTTTGGGTGAAGGCTTGAACCCTGGGTCCCCCTCTTCCGGGCGTAAACCCCTCACCAGTCGTATTCAACAAAACTACTAAACAGTTCCTTTTCCCAATGTACTTTTAGGTGATGACTTTTCACCCCTGGATCTCCCTCGACCGGGCTCTGACCAAACTGAGAAGGGGGACAATTCATTTCCCTTGGTTTTCCAATACTTCTTTCTTTTAAGAATCTCAATGGGCCTCATTACAAGGTTGCCGGTCCGGTAACAATGGTACCGGTAAGCTTGCCGGTACTGTTGTTACCAGACCAGCAAACTACGAGGTCTGCTCGCGGATGCCTATCCACCCGCCAGGTCTGACCTGGAGGGCAAACCAGCACCTACGAGCAGACCTTAGCGGATGCACCGGCACCATTCAGAAATGGTACCGGTGCATCCAACCTCCCCATTCTCATTGGGCCCTATGGATTTACTGTGTCCACCGGGGCTGGAATGCCCCAGTAGGTCCCCATTGCCGGTGCCGGTAAGTTCATGACTTCCACGGCAGCTGTGCCAGTATTTACCGGCATGGCCACTGCCGGAATCATAATGAGGCCCAATGTCTTTTTAAACAGTTCATCAGGCTTTGCCCCTGGTTGTAGGCTTCCCTCTGCCGGGTTCACTCTCGCCAACTTTTACAGACAGTTCACTGTGCACACCCCTTGTTCAGGTTCACTTTGTTCAACAAACTATTCTGGTTTGTCGGATTCCCTCTGCCGGGGTCATTCTCGACAACTTTTACCAACAGTTCATTACGGGACTTTAGACTTCACCCCTTCACGTTAGCATCCCTCCGCCGGGTTCAATCTTCCCAACTTTTATGAAACAGAGTTCATCTACTAATTTCACCATGCAGGTTTGATTTCCCTTCTTCACAATCATCTGTCGGTCAATGACTTTCAACAGTACAGAGGATTTTTCAAGACCTGTGTATGACCACTTTGACCTCTCTCGCCTCTTCTCATGGCCTTCTGGTTATCGTAGCCTCTACCTTTGGGCAATCGCCCAGAGTTTCCTGCGTGAATACCCACATGGCGGCGGACGCCTCTGTTGCAGGCTTTCCCCCACTTTCGTCAATAGTTCCTTTAAGCTTTACAAAGTTCAAATTAGCTCTTTGCTATTTATTGTTCAACACAGCACGGTTTCTTATTGACTCTCCCCTCGAACCACCAGCTGTGATGAACCGCTTGGCTTTCTTCTCTTTCAAGTCAAGGTTGCTACCACAGAGACCAGCATCTCTCCCTAGCTCGGTCATCATTGGAGGAGGGTCTTGTAGACCAGAGCAAGACACACAACAATGTGGGTATCCCTGACGTAAGAGTAACAGCGGAAACTGTGGGACTGGATGAGCCTGGCCAAAGGTTGAATGTAGACTTTAAAGAGAATTGGAGAAAGAGCAGACCACTGTGGAACCCTACAAGTTATAGAAATAGGATTACATGGAAAAGGACGAATACAGAGTGACTGTGAGCGAAATTAGAGTGAGTTAAAGTTCACGTGGTATGAGGCGGAATGCATTATGTTTTAGCAGCAATATGTATTACCGTTGTCACCTGACCTGTTTTCTCCCTATTTCATTTTTTCCTAAGATCAGTTATGGTGCCACTGTACCGCTCTTGACGAACAAGAATAACTTCCCGTCCTTCTTCCGCACGGTGGCCAGTGATGATGTGCAGTCCTTGGCGATTGCACGTCTGGTGGCTCATTTCCGCTGGACCTGGGTCGGAATCCTGGCAGACGAGAGTGACTATGGCCTGCAGGGCAGCCAGATCCTGAAAAAAGAGCTGGAGAAGGCTGGTATCTGCATCGCTTTCTACAACACTCTCTCCACTGTGTACTCCATCCTAAAAAGCAAAAGAATCACAGAACTTATCCTGACCTCGACAGCCAAGGTGGCCATCATCTTTTCTTCTGATGACAGCCTCTTCCCCTTCATGGAGGATTTTGTAAGGAACAACATTACTGGCATGATCTGGATAGCAAGTGACGGGTGGTCCATTTCACCTATATTTGCCAAAAAGGACTTATGGCCAACGTTACAAGGTACAATTGGTTTGGTGCCTTCAAGAGGAGACATGCCTGGATTCAGGGAATATTTGTATGCAATTCACCCCAAGTTCTCCGTAAATGATATCTTTATTAAGGAGTTCTGGGAGGAAGCCTTTGGCTGTAGGTGGTTAGTCATTAACAAGACGAGTACTGCTCAATATGACGGACCTGCGGCTTGTACAGGATCAGAGAACCTGCACGAATTTGCAAACCCTTTTTTTGATTTTCTAAATTTACGCACTACATATGCCACTTACAATGCTGTGTATGCCGTGGCTTATGGTCTCCAGGATCTGAGCTCTTGCCGGGATGGACACGGCCCGTTTGTCAATGGGACCTGTGCCAGTCTTTCTAAATTCAAGCCCTGGCAGGTAAATGTCTTTCCCATTTACTTTATAACTTCCATTGTCAGAGTAAAACAATGCAGTCTGCATATGAGGCTTAAATATTGCAGTCACATACAGTGATAATGAATCCGAGATAGCTGATGAAACGTGCAATGATGAATCCTATACATCTATATTAACTAGACCATTACGTTTCCCACCCTTTACCACACACATCCTGAATCCCAGGATCCCTAGGCAATCTGAATTGATTTATGCAGCTCATTACACCTACTCACAATCGTAGGCATACTACGCTTCTGCAGGTATGCCATGGGGCAGGAAAACTAAGAGGAGAATGTCCTCCAGCGGGACTCCTGGTGCAGTTGGATGATGGGACCCCCATTCATTTTACTGAACCTGTATCTATTGTCTTTTGTCTTCGCTTTGTCTCCCATTGCCTTTTCTGCCTGGTGTTGTGCTTGTTGCATCCTGCCTTTGTAATATGTTCCTTTCGATGCCCACCTACGTCTAATTGATGCTATTCAGGCCTCTTATAAAAAGTGAACCTTTTTTTTAATTCATATTGAGTGAGATGCATTCATAGGTAGTTACCCGGAAATGATGTGGAGAGGCAGGACAAAATGATGCGGATGGAAAAAGGATGACAGTATAGGGATGCCCCCGTTTCGGGGATGTACAGAGTCAGTAAAGCCCTCCAGAGTAAGTAACAGCCCTCCAACCAGAGCATAAGTAGCCTGGTTGAAGTAAGTGCCTCTGCAGGGATGCAGAGCCGCTAACAGCTCTGTTTGCCTCTGAACACGAGAATTATCCATATTAGCACCCCAGGGATTTCATCCAGGCTGTTAGTAGCTTTTTAAAAAGGGAAATTGGTGCCAAGAAGAATGTCCTTGCCTAATTTCCTTACAAAAAATACAAATATGGCCGCCATGAAAAGCAGTAAAGGGTGGAAGCCCTTTTACTATTTTCCATGGTGGCCATCAGGAAAAAGTATGTTCTAAAGACAAGTGATTAGAGGATATAAGTGCTGGACTGGGCGAGCAGAGGACAGGGAGGGTTTGCTGGACTTAGGTGGGGCAGGTAGAATGGTTGTGCATGGTCCAGTGGAGAGTGGGCAAGAGGCCTTGCCACCAGCCGGCACAAAAAATAATGGCGGTCATATGGGCAAGAGGCAAAGGTGGCCAAGAGACCACCAGAGTTTACTGGTGGATTCCCAGCACGGTGTGCCTCATTATAAGGCTGCTGGTATCCTGGTGGTAAATCCGCCAGGATACTGGAAAATGTCATTACCTTTCCGGCACTCGGTCTGGCGTCATTACCAGTGCCGGTAACAGTGTTTATTGCTGGTAAGGTGCCTGCTTACCTCCACCTTTGGATGGAGGTAACTCAGGTGCCCCACCGGGAAACCCGTAGTCAGTCGGTCCGGTAAAGTGCCAGTATATGTGAATACCGGCACTTTAATACCAGACCGGCCGATTTATAATGAGGCCCAATGATTGGACAGATGCTTTCCCCTGGGTGCTTGTCAAAGAAAAGTGTGTGCAACGTGTTTTGTAGCAGTAATAACTACCCATTTTCAGATCATAAGCATAGAAATCGATTTTGAAAAAAGCAGAACTGATTGCTTTACAACATCTAGAGCTTTAATTTAGGCAACAGTGTACTGGGGAAACTCCCGGCCGGCCCATAGAGCCGAGGATTTCTCCGAAGTACTTTAAGACGAGATAGCTGCACCTTTGAGATGGATGGGGTGCAGATTTTATTACTCCAACACCAATCAATAAGGACAACTCAATAGTTTGACAAAGGGAGTCCGTTTAATGACAAGTACAAAAAACGGGGAGTCATGTAAATCAGCAGTGATGCGATAGTCTGTCTCGCTTCAACTCCAACGAACTTCATACAAACAGTGCCATTTATACTCAAAACTCGTGATAATTGACGTGTAACACTCAAAAGTTAACATGCAATTCTATTGGTTAGGAAAAGGTAACTTTAATATAGGTACTATATCTGTATATGATAACAGAGTGAGGGGATTGGGTAAACACTATCAGGTGGGCGTCTAAGCCCTCCCTTCAAACATGACTATTGTAGACGTCACTAAGAGTACGACGTCCCATTGGTTCTACTATCTATAGGACCCTAGATTATTTGGTCCATTGTGATTGGGTTGGCATCAACCCCATGCATACATTTCCACTTTACTTAGCAGCAGGCAGAACGGTTAGCCAGGTGCAGGGTGCGCCCAGCTACCCGGCCTGCCTCCAATTAAGGCTACAATCAATCATTGCTTCAGCAACTATGTGTCAATTATTTTACTTTGGTTGGCCTCGAAACTGCATCTTCTGTCTGGAAAAGTTCTGATATCTCTTTCTGGGCAGATGCCAAGCGTAGGTGTGGACCTGTGCTCCTTTTCGCTAGGCTGGTCACATGCTGTTCACGCTGTGAATTTGTCTAGTTTCTCTCAATTTGTGCATTTAATTCTTATTCGGCTTGCCACCTGCCTATGCCTCCTTATCTCAAACTTTCAAAGACAGGATATTATGTTCTTAAGTTTCAATTATGTGAAGCTACTGTTCGTTCCTTCTATTGGTCTGACCTTGACTCTTCCTAGCGCAAGTTGCATCTGCTGAGTTTCAATTCAGCCGTCTCTTCTCGTTTAGCTAGAATACGAATCTTATCCTGTTTGGCCTCTAGTAACCTGAGTTGATTCTGCTTTTTGTGTAAAGTGGACTCGCACTTATAATACTGTGCTTCATTTTGAGGTAGATTATGTATAATGGTGCTTGCCGCTCTATTCTTCTACTTGGCATAGCAAGCTGCACTGTTTTCCTAGCTTTCTTGCGGTTACAAGCATATGTACTGGCGTTAGCTGGTTGAATGTCTTCATCCTGCTTACAGCTTAAGCTTCTTTGTATTTCAACGTTTTCTTCTTCGAGGTTCATGATATCCTTATTCATGGCATTTCGTCTCTTTGTGTCATCCTTGGGTCGTCATATCTTCTATCTGCGAGTCCGTCCGGGCCTTCGTGACGTCACCATTCGTCTTCCATTAAGGCCTTTTTGCTTTCTACCGGGACGGTACTTAGGCAATCTTCATTTCGTCTCATTTGCTGGTAGGGTTTTCTCAATGGATACCTTACTGCCCATGGTTTTCTGGGTATTGGTATTTCAATAGGTGTTGCTCTTCTGGTAGGTACTGAGCAGAGCCCTACTGTGGCTCTCTGCTGGTTTATTTGCTCATCATACGTCACATATTTTGGTGTGATCGTTCATGGTACTTCAAAATCGGTGACTGGAGTGCAGGCTTTATTTGGGACCTCCTCTACACTAGTGCTGCCTATACAGTCTTTTCTATGAGGTAATGGCCTACAGAACAATTTAAAGGTCAAGAAGGAACTTTAACCACAGACACAATTACCCCTCAGAAAAGCCCTCATGTTTGGAGACTTTAGCAATTAGCACCCCAGCTAATTTCTGGTGCAAGGAGACAGCACATTCCATTTCTCATGTAAAAAACGTCACTCCATAGGGATACCATTTACATGGGGAAAGTGAATGCCCAAGTCTCTTCTCCTTTTCCATTGGTGGACTATGTTTAGGGGAGCAGTGAAGAAGACATGCCTGGATGGCAGCGAGATCCTGATAGCTAGATGTTGCCATGGAAGTGGAGGGTGGCCAGGGGCTGAGCCGCAGAGTCAGGTGGAGGCTGTGGTGGGAGCTGATCTGAGGCCTCAGACTGACTGTCATTTACGGTAAATAATAATTGCCCACCTTCCGAGCTCTTTGATTGCTTGACGTACACTTCGTGGTGCTAATAACATATATACATACACATGTTACCAAAACAAAGATTATCAAGAGACACAGGAACACCATTGTTTAATACTGTTCTTTATACGTTCTTGCTGCTTAGTTTGTGTAACACATATAACACCGAGCTGAAGACAAACATGCAAGTGCAACTTGTTTGTGCGAGGAATGTTTTCAAACGCGGATGTGACAGTCTAGTTTATCTGGTCTTCACAGTGTGGGCATGCTGTAAACACGTAAGAGCTGGTTCATAACAGTATTTTCGAACATGCATGATCAATACCCATGAAAGAGGGGCAATTGGCACGGTTTGTGTCCAGAGTGTATGATAAGGGGCAGTTGTGACTACACAGCTTGCCATAAATGTGCACGTTTTGTCGTACCTGTCCTGCACTGCCACAGCAAAGTATACCTTGTGTCTTCTTCACAGGCTTTCCTTGACGTGCCTCAAATAGAGGCGCACAGCTAACAGCATGAACATTATATTTAGCTTTACTTGTTTACCACTATGAAATGGGTGGAACTTTAAAATGAGCATTTCAGGAAACAGAGCTTTCAAGCAGCCCATCAACTGAGATCTGTATTCAACGCCCATGTGGTTAAGAGGGTAGGGGCATCCTAACATCCACAAGCAGTGGCCAATGTGGGTGCTAGTAGCCAATACAGTCTGTTATTTGCATATGCAAGAGGGTCGTGTAAGTTATTTATGCTAGCAGCTGGCATTCTCAAAACACACAGGAGCCAATTCACCGTTGTGGCTGGAGGATGCAAGCTGCAAAGAGCTCCGTGCTTTCTGCAGCCACAATAAGCCACAAAAGAAAACCTCGTCTCTGCTGGCGGCTCAAATGCAGCCCCATGTAAGAACACTCATGATGTTGCCTTTGCCTATAAGAATCATGCCTTTTCTGTTTTTTTTGTTTTATTGGTTTATTACAAACCTTTAACAAACAGTTAGCAAAATTAAACATTAAACAGATCCTTTAAAACAGGCCAATGAAATTAAGATAATCAGTACAAAGATAAAATCATTAAAACGAAATGCAAATCAAATACCAAGGGGAAATGCAGGAGAACACAAACTACGGCTAGCATCAAGTCCACCCTTCCCAAGGGTTCCATACAAGAATAAAACACAAAATCAATACAAATTCTTTCTTTCTACATGTCACCCCCACATTTCACCAATTCCCTCTCATTCATCCACCCTAAAAAGAAAAAGGGGCAAAAAAACCCTAAGTCCTCCCTTTTGAGTGTCACAAAACGACAAAATGTATAGACCTTCATCCTGATCCTGGTCATCATCTTTATCTTCCATCAAGCCCTCAAGAAAGTTGACCACAGCAAATACCAAGGGTAAATGATTACCCTGCAGGAATCTCTGCCACCATTCTTCCCTAGACAATATAGGAGCTAGTGCTATTGTGTCCCCCAAAAACTGGGTGTGCCTAGCAGCCATACCTATACTGGAGGTTAGCAGGTGTTTTAAAGACTCAGTTTCTTCAAGAGATTTACAGAAACTACCCCTCGTTTCCTGGAAGGGCAACAGCCTTCGAACCAGCAGCACCTCTTCGGTGTGATAGAGATTCAAACAGACTCTCAGAAAGCTAGCCCTAATCACTGGACAAGGGCATCTTTCGAGATATTTGGGTATAAACATTAGCGACGTTCACACGAATGCATAGTCTTCCATCAAAGACAGCCCATTCCGCTTTGATTGATTGATTAACCAATCCTGTCTACTCAGTTTCTTTTTTACAGAGACGGGATTGAATATCAAAGCTTCCACAAAAGAATCCAAGTCGTGCAGGATATTTATGCATTTCAGTTTCCATAGTTTTAAATGGTTAGGGCATAAATATAGAGGGTTGTCGCTCAGAATGCTCAATTGTGGGACTGCAGAAGAGAGAACGCTTTTGCGGAATAAGCAAAGAGATTTCCACATGCAAACAGAGTATAGGGAGGGCAGGCCCAGTTCAAATCTTATAGAGGACGCCGGGAGACTTCTCCGAAGACGTAATATTCACTTCCAAAATGCATCCTTTAAAATTACCCATACACGCCATGTCAAGTTCAGGGTTCATTCAGATCCATACGTTATCATCGGGAGTACTATTTGTGTATAGAAGATAATCAGAGGGACCACAGAGAATTTTCCAAGCCTCCTATGCAGAATAAAACCTTGAGTGGTAAGGTTTTAGTCTTCAGTCTTAACAACTGTGCCCAGAGACTTTCTGCTAGGCTTTGATTAATGCGGACTCCCAAGTAAGTAAAAGTGTCAACACATTCCAAGGGATTGCAATATAGGTGCCATTTATATGCTCGTATTCACTTCCCTCCCAACTTCCCATTAAAAATCAGGATTTTAGTTTTTCCGACATTGACTCTTAGTTTGTTTAGGGACATGTACGAATGTAAAGCATCCAGGCGACTCTGTAATCCAATTGGTGTTCGGTCAATCCAATCAAGAGGAGGTCATCCACGTAGATGATCCACAGGATCGACATCTCATTGATTTTAGGTGGGAACCCAGGACACCCCTTTGCTGATCACCAAAATAAGAGATATATAAGTTGAAAAGGATCGAAGCAAGGACACACCACTGCTTCAATCCCTTATCAACCCTAACAGCCTCCGATAAGTTCCCCTCCTTACTTAGGCGCACCTGAATTGTTGTATCCTGATATAATGCCTCCATTGGCTCAACCAGATCCTCTGGACAACCCCACTCCCTCAACATAGCCCACAATCGACCCCGATCCACAGTGTCAAAGGTCAATTGAGGCAATTGAGGATCCAACAGTTTGTTCACATTTCTTCAGAATCAATTCTGCACATTTTTGAAATCCCTTCATCGGGCCGATGGATGCCCGCATTATTGCATCAGAAAGGTTTGCATATAGTTTGCAGTATTCAGAAGTGATCTTCCAGTTCAAATGACCATGCAAGAATAAAAGACCGGGGTCAAATTGCAGTGCCTCCATCGGCACGCAATCTGTCAAGTTTAGGGCCCTCTTCCAAATCTTACTTTCAGACCTTGCGTAGTCAATAGAACGAGATGCAACACCAAGGTCCATGCCATAAAGTAGCTTTGGAATAACCTTCATTTTTATCAAAGTTAATTAATGGACAATTGAAAAACGACAGAGCCTGGCATTGATCTTCCTCATCTGAGCAGACTGTTGATTAGCCTTAGTAAGCGGACCGATATGGAAGCAGTACTGGACAAAGTATCTAACAGAGAACGCTCAGTCATGGGAGCAAGGCCTGATCCTGCAGAACCCAAGTGAAGCCAATTTCTTTCTTGGCGATCCTACAGAACTGTATAATGCTGGTTTTCTTTTTGTTAGTAGATAATTCATTCTTCAATGAATAATGTCTTGTTGAAACCAGCTCCTTCTGTAAGCCCACATGTGTACTGTCCAAAACCACCACATCAACTGCATAAGACAGATATGGCACAGACAGCCTCAATATTCTAGGCGGCAACAAACTAAATAAAAAAAGTGAGATCACACAACCTTGAAGCACACCTTGAGTCATATAAAATGTATCAGTAGATTCCCTTACTGTACCATAAATCACAAAAGCTTCTGTTCAAAGAATGTAACTGACTCAGAATACTTAGTAGATCCTTGTCGACATCTAAAGGAAAATAATGCATTTTTGGGCACAAAAAACGTACACAACTTTTTAACATTGATTTACAAAGTGGAGGGCCAGTGTCCTTAACAATGGGAAGACGGTTGTGCATATCAAAGCAGATGATGCAGGGAAGGTATAAACATGAACCAGGGACAAGGGCAGTAGAGCACGATATAGGAATGGGATAGTGTATGAAGGGCTAGGTTTTAGGATGAAGGGATAAGTGCCATGGGGTTGTCATAGAGAGGTAGAGGGGGAAGGGAATAGCGGGATTTGGTGGTGTACATACTATGCAAGTAGTTCTTCAGAATAGAGAGCTAGGAGGTTGGATTTAAATAGAGATAGAGGGGGAATAGTGCGGGAGGGAAAGCAAGAACATTCCAATGTAAGGGAGCAGGAAGCTAGGACAGTGGAAACGAGAGGGAATACAAGGGGTATTAGAGTTGGCAAGGAGGTGAGCTGAGGCTGATCATAGGGAGTGAGGGTGAGAGTAGGGAGTGAGATGGGCCATTATCTAGGGGCAGCAAGGCTGTGTATAGTTTTGAAGGTGATGAGAATACGTTTATACTTTGCCCTCTGTCTCTTAGATAACCAGCCTAACTGACTATGTTCTGGGGAGGTAGATGTGAAGCAGGGAAGGTTGAAGAGCGTATGACAGCAAAGTTGAGGACTTTGTTGAGAAGTGAAAACGCATAGTTTGGAAGGCCATATATTAGACTGGCACAGTAGTCAGATTGAGAGAGTACTAAAAAGGAGATTAGGTGCTTAGCAGTGTTGAAGGGAAGATGATGCCCTATTTGTCTGATGTTGAGGAGATTAAGTCTGACTTTAAATAAAGTATGGGGTTAAGAGCCCTCTTTTTTGTTTTCGGGGGGCCTGTCTCATGAGGGACCAGACTATTCAAGCACATATTTAGGTGAGATACAGGCTACCCCACCCTTTCACACTTCAAGGTATGTGTAATGCACCACAATCTGACAGCCCGATAATTGGTCTGTCTTTACATAGCAGATAATTGACTCATATCAGTAAAAAGCAACAATGTATTATCGTCTGATACAACATTTTAAAAACATTTAAAACAAAAAGCAAATTTCAACTAAAATTACCGAAAAATGGGACACCTATGGTTTCAATATTTTAAATCATATATAACTACTGTAGGATAATCCAAACAATCAGGATTGTGAGGTTAGTACACAGTGACTTAGTGTGTTGTTTCTGTTTCAATACACTTTTAAAGTCAACACTACTGGTGTCTCCAGCATGAGCGATCTCTGCACAGAGATTACAGAAGTTTCATGTGAGTTGCTTCTCTCATGCTTTCCTCAAGACTGGTAGACAAGGGTTTACACTGTCCGGTTCTGGCGTAGCATAGATATCCGGACCACACTGGGTCTCCTTCTGACAACCACTGTTGGTGTGTTGGGATATTTTCTCACGAATACTGTCATTAGTACAGAAATGGCAGGCGTGTTACAGGTTTCTCATCACTTGATTAGTGGTGGGTATTATTCACTCAGAAATCATCGTGGTTTCCTGGCGTCGTCAGCGTTTCCTGTTTGTTCGCGTCGCTGCCACTTGTGACTTTCTCCCCATACGTCTCTGGAATGTACACATGTGTACTAGGATTAAGTCTGTCCAGAGTGGCAGATTTGGAGATGGTAGAGAGAAGGGTTGAAAACAACACCAAGGTTGCGAGCAGACAGAGTAGGGAAAGTAGTCCAGAGAGAAGAATAGAAGAGGGGGAGAGGAAGAGATAGCCTGTTTGCTCAGGAAGTAGAGAACTTCAGTCATAGTGGAACTGATCATGAGCGAGTGAGATGCCATTAACTATTTGATGGTGGAAAGACAGAAGGCTTTGACCATAGCTCATCAGATCAGGAGGAAAACAAGAAGATCTCAGTGTCATCAGAGAAGAGTTGATATGAGAACCCATAGGATGAGATCAAGGTGCCAAGAGCAAAGTTATAGAGAGAGAAGTGGACCCAGGACTGACCCTGGGGGAATACCAACAGCAAGGAGGTTGAGTGGAGAGGCAAGGCTGTTCCAGTATCTATCAAGTATCTATCAGTTGTATTGCAGGCCATTGAAAGGTACATAAAGGGCAGATTACAAAATATTTGTTGATGAGTAAAGATACATTCAGACATTGTCCAACCGTTCCTAGATTGTTGTAAAACCATAGTTGAGACTCTAGCAAAAGATTAGTTTAAATTTCCCATTCGTATAACTTGCCATAATGTTTTACCTAGAATTTTCAATGAAACATCTGTCAAAGCAATAGATCAATAACAACCAGAAACCTTGCAATGGTGCAAGTGAAAAAATGGCACTGTATTAGCACCAGGGCAAGATTTGCCCTATTTCTAAAAACACCGGAACATATTGGAAAACCATTGCACCGTGACAGGTGCAGTTTGGCATGGCATAAGCAGCAGGGCACAAATTGCCCTACTGCAAAAATAGATACATTTTCAATGCAATTTTGCACCATGGCAAAGGTTGCCCTAGTGCTAATAGCATTCTGTCTAGGATGGCTTTCTGGTACCCAGGGTACTGGGGCGATGCATGGCTTCAGCCGCGTAGTGGTCACAGCACCATTGCAAGGACCGTCTGTCCACCACAGTCACTTCATGGTCTCACCACCACACACTCCTTCTCTTACTCTCCAGTTTCCAGGACGTCATGCGCCCAGCACTTCTCTCTCAGCTTGCAAGCTGGTTTGCAACTTGAAGGTTCTTTGGAGTTCACAGTCTCCTCCCCTTCCCGTTGTGATGGAGGCTTTGGCTTTCCCAAGCATAACTCTGCATCTCTCTCTAGGCATTCTGCAACCTCTCAACTTCTTGCCCTCTTCCCTTCTCCTCTGTGTCCCAGTTAAATGGTGTTTTCTATTTAAAGGGACATCCATATTTTCAGTTTTACTATAACACATGCTTGTTCCTTCTTCATATGGATCCTGGTAGAATATGTCTAAAGAGCGAATCTTTGAAGAATCTTTAGAGTCCCTGTCCACACAGGGAGAGTCTCTCCCGGTGAGGTCCCACTTGCCTTGACCCCTCAGGAGCGTTTTGCGGAGTGGGCTAACCTCCCTAGCCTCAAAGGTGGGGCTCTCCCTTGGAGAGAAGGGACGAATTCCCATGATTCGTCACAGGGGGTGTAATTGTTTTCCACAAATATGCAAAAGTGACCGAGCATAGTGTGGGAACCAGTTTGGGTCTAGTTGACCTACAACATTTGACCTAATCAGATTTGATCGAATTTATATGACCTTTTTTTTGGTCGAAAATGCGAGGGAGACCTCCACAATCCCCCCCTGCCCCCACTTCCCCACAACCTAATCTATACCCTTTCCCACCCCCATATATATATTTAATGAAATTTGACTGAAAAAAAGGTAAAAGAAATTTGATCAAATGTTTTAAGTCAAATGTTTTAGGTCAATTATGCTAATACCCGGGAACCCGAACCAAACAAGGGTGTTTCAGTGGGGCTCTCAGCCTTATACATTTTTTTGAATAATGTCTTAAAATAGTGCATTATACAGAACACTTTCTGTGACAAATTGGGCAAAAAGCTACACTGTTTGAAATCAGTTTTGTAGGGTGACTCGTGAAAAAATCCAATAGAAGCAAACCACCAACAGAGCACAGGTGCATTTCCCAACACATTTTAATGATGCAATTCCCTACAATGTATGCCAGTATATTTTAATCATGCCTATGCCCATATATTTCACTGCTGGCGGCACCAATATATGCCAGTCTTCTCATATAAGAACATGCTCATGTTTGCTTTGAACATAATGCCACATAATGATACTATAAGAAAACATGCCCAAGCTGGCACTATCGATATATGCCAGTAACCACAAATAAGAACATACTCCTGTGTTGCCATTGCCATTAAAAATGCCATGCCACAATACGAAAACATATACATAATTGGCTGCACCAATCTAGATACATAATCATGCTTATGTTTGCATTATCATAGATGCCCAGTAACAATTCCATGCCAAGTAAGATGTTATAGCTAGACTGGCTGCACCAAAATACCACTCTAGTGTCTGGCAGACCTCCAACGCACACACTTAGAAAAAATACAACCTGCTAGGGAAAAACACCCAGCACACCTTTTGCAAGGAGAACAAGGCTTAATCACACCACAGAAAAATACATGCCAGCAAAGGGCTCTGCTAATATGGAGCGCACTGACGAAAACAGCATAAGCATTAAATTATAAAGGTACACATAGTCATAAGTGACATAGATTACATGAGTTACAAATCCACATAGCTGGTTGGTGCAAACGCACACACATATATCCTGCTCCATATGGGATGGCAGGCGATTGGTCCCAGCTTCTCCTGCTCGTCTTCTTCCACGTGGGGATCTTCTCTGAACGTCATCAGGCGCAAATCTCCTAATTGGCAATTACCAACACAAATCATTGCATCCCCTATCTGTGGCCTAATGTGCACCTGGTACTGCAGACATGGGTGCAGAGGATACTTTCAAGGTCAAGATAACTTGCAAACCCAGCTCGATCCCAGACACTTCAGCGCCTCCCCAAATCTTCCCACTCTGGGATTATGTTTATTACTTTCCCCGCTGGCACCTCGCAGGACAAATGTCAGAGATCCAAAATGTGGTGAACTTGCCTTTCTGATTTGATCTTCCTGATAAATTGGTGAGCTAACAGTTTCAATGTGGGTGGTTTGGGGCTGGCTGGTACATTGGAATGTTGAGGTCTCGGGACGGGGCATCTGGGCATTATAACATAGGGTTTGGACTGGTGAAGGTTGGAGGCTCTCACCCTCCTTCTCGTGGGATACATTTTCACAGGGAGCTCCCGGCCCCCTCATGGCCTTGCAGGGCGCATTACTTTTGGGATACATGCACTAACAGTATGAGACAATGAGAGGTTTTTGAATCTCCAAGGTTCTGGCCTTTTTCGCTGCTGCCTATCCGACCCCGCATACACAACCTCATTTCTATGTTCTGCGCCTGGGCTTACTGCCCTTGGTGCAGCGCTGCGCTAGGCCATGATTTCAAAAGGGCGGCTGTTTTCTAAAATGGTGTGTCACTACCAATGCAATCTATGCCTATACATATGATGATCTACCCCCAATACAGTGTTTATCGACAACCCCCCCATAACCTCCCCAAGCACCTACAACACACTCTTATGCCTCTGCCTCATCTGGTACCTCCTGGGGGTCTGGGACAATCGTTCCCCTTTCCCAACATTCCCCCCTTTCATTAATAATACATTAACAAACTGCCATGCGAGCCATTCTCTGTCCTACTTCTCAATTTTCTCCCTTTCCAACCTCTCAGCTTCCTGGTGCAGCCATGTTCCCTTTATGGGCACCCACACTTTGCATACAGATCACAAACGTTCCCCTGCTTACGCATGCTGTTATGGGGTACACGTGAGATATATCCATCATCCATCTCCTTCTAGGTTAACCCAGTGTGCATCATAGTTTTCGGGGTCTGGTGGGGGGATGGGGATAATGCCTGGGGGGTGGATGCGTTGCTCTAATCTAAACATGCAGGGTACACTGGGGTCATATGTTTGTACCTGACTGTCTTTTTTTGCTGTGAGGTGTGCTATATACCCCAATTGAAACCATCATCATTGCACTACTAAGCATTTCCTTGGCGCAGCATCAAAGCATCAGCTGGCATGTACAGAATATCACCAACACGAACACCATCACTTGTACCAGCATCTTCACTATTGTTCACATCCACGATGGTGCCCATGAGAACAGCTCATCTAACCACTCACTTTTTTGTATGCCGGCCTCTCTTTGCATGTGGGCGCTGAGTGTGTGCAGGGCCTCTCTTATTTGTGTAAAATACCCATTGGCGGCATCATTTGGGGGGATGAACATACAATAGGAATACCCGATTTCTTTACAGGCACCTCCCTCCATTGCTGTAAGCAAGTCCAGCATGTAACAGTTCTGCAGTGCCATCAGTCTGATCGCTTGCATTTCCGTCTTTAGTGCGTTCAGTCCGTTTTCAGTGTCATTTGCCAGCTGTATCACTTCCCAGCAAACTATCTGAAGCCACTTGGTGTTGGCAGCTGCTTGTATTCCTGGCACTAAGAGATATACAAAGTGCATCTCTTTCTAGTTGTACATTCTGTATTGATCTGGTATTTCTTTGAGCAGCTGTGATGAGTCTTGAGCCAGATAGTTGGATCTCCGCTTTCTGCGCAATGTTACTGGTAGAGACATCTGACAGTGGTTCCAGCGTTGAGGTGTGCAACACACTGTGTTTCACTGTTCTTCAGGGACCACAAGAAGAGCAGAGTGCCGTGTGGCCAGCGGGCAGGTGCCCTTGCATGGTGGTGTGAGGTGCAGAAATGCCTGCTGACCATAGACGCAGTAATTGTCCACAGCTTTCCCTTTCTTGACGTCTGGGATGTATAATGTCTTATTGAATTTGTTGTTGGCCAGCACAAAGACGCTTCCTTCATTGTTCCTTCATTGTAGAAACATAATTGATATTCTTCTTGCTTCTGCACCTTCACTTGTTTCTCCATCGCTTCACTCCACGTGTGCTTTGCCACATTCTCACTCCAGTATTCTTGGCACATATCGTTCACACATCTTCACTAAATCCCACAAGGCCTCCTGCCATGCAGCTCCATGTCCTTTCTTGCCATCTGTTCTACACAAACTTTACACCTTCCAACATCAGGTATGGTCTTTATAAAAACGGTGTGCTTTTGGGAGTTTGGGCTCACCGCTCTTCGTCTGGGTCCATCATCCCAAGTTGCCTGCTACGTGCCTGAAAAGTGCTTTGCAGTCTGCAAAACGTCGGATTGAACAAACATTGAGCCTGGAAAAACAGAGTTTCTTGTGGCATCAGCCCCCTGGGCACCCCCAACATGCGTGGTATCAAGGAACATATGTAACAGCTCACATTAACCTTCCTTTTCCCCAGCAAGCTCATGTCTGCATACCAGTTATTACTCAATTCTGGGTGGTGCACATCTTCTATCACATCTAAACCTAGTCCTCCGTACTCATCATATTTGGTTCTCTTCACTTGTCTTTTGAAATGTTTTAATGCCCTAACGTATGAAGTAGTAGAAGGAACACTCAAATTTGCAATCATGTCAGGAAACACATTAGCGAATAATAACAACATGGCTATCTTAGTAAACATTCCCATTTCTTCCTGGGTGACAATCATGTTAATAACAGTTGGATTGTCTTTCCCAGTTCTCCCGTTCAGTGATGATATGTTGGCAATATTGGCATCCCCCATTTTTATATGCCCTCTCCATATAAAAGTACATCCCAAATATATTCCTAGTCCGAACATAGAAAGGCCAAACAGTCCATTTACACAAAACATAACACAGATGTAGGTAGAGGAAAACGCAATTGCTGCATATCGCTCACAATGATGAGGACGTGAGCGTACACCAAACACAGTAGTAGGCATTTGTAATGAAATCATGGAAGGGGGAAGGTGAAAGATAGTGAGAGGAGAGAGACAGTAAGCGGGGGAGGAGCAAATCATGTACAGCTGCGGTGAGATATTGTAGAGGTATACAGGTTGCGTAAACACAATAAAAGTTGCAGGTTATAGATTTTTTGTCATATATTATAAACATATGCACACATATATCTTCTGTATTGACATGACTGTTCTGTCCGGCAACTGCTGTGTAGGTCAGCCAGGTGGAGTCAACATAGCCCAAAATTTTAGAGTGGGATGGAGGCAGGGGGCTGAAGTGCAGTTAGCTCAATGGTGTTGCACCACTGCTTGATTTGAATGCCTTGGTTACTTATTGGTAATCTTCATTACTCATAGTCTTATTCTTCTTCGCCCCGGTACTTGTGTATGAGGCACTTTGACTCATACACAAGTACTGGGATGAGGTAGAGGGATATGGAGGTAATGCCTAGGTTAGTTATCTGTAATCTTCATTACTCCTAGTCCCACTCTTCCTCATCCCAGGACTTACCTGTGAGGCAAGGAGCTTCATACGTAAGCATTGAGACAAGGAAAAGGGACTTGGAGGTAATTCTGGGCCAAGAAGCTGATTTTGGGGGGTTTGAGGGAGAGAGGAGATATGGGGTTGGGGTGGGGTGGGGTGGGGATTGTGTGATAAATCACAATGATAATCCATCTTCATGCTAAGCAGGGATTTATATGTGGTATTAGTCGCTAGAGAGGCATTTTGGTGCAGCAAGTCTAGTCATTTTTTAGTTTGGCTTGACCTTCCTTTTCACCTCCTCCTGTTCTGATAAAGCTGTCCTGCCAGGTGTAATTACCTGGCTAGACTGGCATTTGGGTGCTGTCAGTTTAGCTGTTTCTTACTGCAGCATTGTATATTTTTCTGGGCATCTGTCATAAAATAACCATGACAAGTGTTATTGCTTTGAATGGCATATTGGTGCAACCAGTCTTGGTATGTCTAAATGTGGCCTGCAATGCTTTACTGTAATATGTTATTACATGTCTAGACTGAGCTACATTGTGCAGCCAGTTGGACATGTTTTCATTGTGGAATGGCATTTTTAACAGCACAGCATTATATTAATTAAAGCATCAATGTTCCTGTGCACTGTTGGTGACTTGCATGTATTGGACTTTTGAATTGGTGTTACCCTACACATCAATTGCAAATGCTCTGGCCTTTTAGGCAATTTTTCTCAGAAAGTGTGCTGTATAATGCAGTAAAACACATATTTATATCTCTCTCATAGTGCAGTGTGTGGCGTACCCCTGCATCAGTACGTTTGTGCGTATTGCGCAAGTGTGGTAATCTAGGCCGGCCCAGAGTGTGGTGCTAGCCATGATTTGTTGCTGAGTTGGGGGGGGGGCACATTTTGAGTTACGCCACTGATAAACGTGTTAATAAACCTACACTTTCAAAGTCCAGCCCTACTTTATAAACTTCTGAGATGCTTATCTGTACTTTCTCCTCCAGGGGGGTCTCATGGTTCTGACTTCTACAAGGTCTCATGTAAGCACAGCTTTTTAGGCCTCTCCATGGCTTCTGGTTCTTCTCAGCTAGTCATTATATTCATGTCTTTCAACGACCTCTGGTTCTCATCAAAATTCTCTTAGCTCTTTCCATGACCTCTGGTTCTCTGAAAAACTCTCAGCAGTAATATGATGCCGCCCCCCTTCATTTAGGGTCCTTTTCAGGCAGACAATTTTATATCCCTCTTGGCAGAGGTTTTTCTTCTTTAAGCTTCTCTGGGAAGTGCCAGTCCTCAGATCTTGCTTCTAGTTTCAGTCTTTGGTGGTAGAAGGATAGCTCAGGGGCAACGCGTTCTTCTTGGAAGCGAGACAATGCAGCACAACAAATGTCCGAAATCCTGATCCCGTGCTTAGAAACCTTCTGCTGCTTCTAAGCGATCATTCCTGACTGCCCATCGACCCCATCCAGTCCTGGTGTTCCTCCAATGATCTCTGCCTTAATGCCAGCAAGTCTGAGATTCTTCCTATTGGGACTCCTGCTCCCTCTTTCTTCTCCTCACTCTGGCCATCTTCTATGGGCTCTCCCCCTTGCCCTTCATCTGAAGCCAGAAACCTTGAAGTCATCTTCGTCTCCTCTCTTTACTTCCTTCCTCATATTCAGGACCTTGCCAAGAAGGCCCATTTCCACTCCACCTCCTCAAAGGAATACTTCCTTTACTCACTTTCTCCCAAAAGCTCATTGTTTCTAGAGCTCTAGTTCTCGCTAGGCTAGAATACTGCAATCCTTAATCTACCCTATTCTTTGCTACGACCGCTCCAGCTAATCCAGAATAGGGCTGCAAGACTTATCCTAGGCCTCAAGCCCAGGGACAGCATCTATCCAGCCCCACAATCTCTCCACTGGCTCCCGGTTGCTGCAAGGATCAAATGCAAATCCCTCAGCATCATCCATAAGGCTGTTTAGGGCCAGAGACCACGTTATCTACACCTGCCTCTCACTAAATACTCTCCCTCCAGATCTTTACGTTCCTCTGGCACCAACTCGCTGTGACAATAGCTTTGCTAAACAGCGTGCTGGTGGCCAATCTCTCTCCTATGGAACAGCCTCCCCATTCATCTTCATCTTGAGCCGGATCTCCTCAAATGCCGGAAGCTCCTCAAGACCTTCCTTTCCACCTCCTCCTTCAATTCCTCCTTCCTCTGCTAAGCCCCACAGTTGCTGAGATTGGTGACCAGGTTTCTTATGTGTCCCACTGGGTCCTGGCCTCCCACACCCAATCGCCTTCAGCATCCGCCCACTCTCAGCACTTGCCTTGGCACCCACTGACCTATGCCACCAGAGGCCTGCACTTATTTATTGGAAGTTGAACACTCTCATCAAATCACTTGACAGCTGCTTACTCACTAGCACTTCCCTCTGCGGTACTCCTAGCACTTACCCGCCACTCCCTCCCCCCTTCTCTCTCTCTCTGCACTTGCACATTCTGAATGCACACAGGGCCTAGTAGGTCCGCCTCTATCTTTCATTATTATATTTTCTTTTCATTCCCATGTTCCCTCCCTGTAGCCCTGTGGGTGCTTTGAAACAAAATGTACTTGATGTATAAGCGCCTTACAAATGCACAATGAAAAATAAATAAATAGAACCTACGTCTGAGTTCCTCTGAGTTCCACCCTCGGTGTACCACTTATCCTGGTGGTGTGGTTTTTTATGTCCTCTTTCTGCCAGAGCATCTGCTGAACAGCTAACAGCAGGTAAACTGACTCATTCCCGGTATCTGTCTTCCTATGTGTCCAGGAAGCAGTGAGTAACATGTCTGCTTCCTCATTGCTTTTATATTAATTTGATTTTCCCTTACCTGTTTTATACACCTGGGGAATTGGGTTACTCTACAAGCTACCCCAGGATTGTTCTTTCCCCTGTGTGGCCCTTGTCATATCTTTTGATTGACTTGGTCTCCTGTGATGTTTTAATTAAAGGGTTGTCTCAATATTGTTAAGCTTTTGATATTGGACAATATTTAATTTGCCTGTGTATTGTCTAATGGTTGTAATACGAGCTCTAACCTTATGACACTAATGGGAACAAATTTGGGTACATGTAAGGCATCCTTGAATACTGGCCCTTCCAATAAGTAAAAAAAGGATCTGTACGGAAAGGAAATTAATTCAATTCCATATAGAACACTTGCTGTTACTTTTAGTTCATAGAATTCTAAAAACGGCATAAGAGAATATGCGCACAACCTTCTGTGAATTTTCTTAATTAAGGATATGCACATTCCCATCTTTCCCATCAGCCTCCTCTTTGTAATGATAAACTGTTTTTATTGTAAAGTAAAAAACGAAGATAACAAAACTCATTGGTCTCATGCACACTTGTGTTATTGACTAACCATTTATACTTTTGCCCAGTCCTCGATCACCATAATGTTAGACTTCAGAGGGTTCAGTACTAACATATTCTTCTCCAGATCATTCGCTATCCCGTGCGAAGACCGCGGAAGGCCAGTAGGCGTGAAATTAAGAAACAGAAGATCATCTGCATATTCTATGCAATTAATCTTCAAAGACGATAATTTATGAGAGTACCTATTCCGCTCTAGACTGGTTGGCCACAAGTCAGACATGTATACATTAAAACTACCCATTAGCTACTCAATGGGTTACTTAGTTCCTCTGTAATCGAGAAAGCAGGGTCTTCTTTAGAGAGGCAGAATCTGTACTGAATAACGTTGGATGGTGTGTACCAAAAGGTGCATGCACCTCACCTTGTTTGTACAATATTTTCACTGCCCCACTGTTTGCCAAGTTGGATCATGAGGGCGTGATATTTACTAACTACGCTGACGACACACAATGTGTTATAATAATAATAATAATAATAATAATAATAATTTAGTATTTATATAGCGCTACGAACCCTCAGGCATCTGAGCGCTGCTTATTATTGCCCACGGTGTGTGGTGCTCATTTATCGATCTTGGAAGGATGAAAGGCTGAGTTTGGCCCTGCCGGGATTCAAACTTGCGTCAGCAGGCTCTGCACAGATGTCAAACGAGCGCTCTACTCGCTGTGCTATTGGACTAGCATGTACATTATCCCCCAGACCGGATCTCATGATCAGGATGAAATAGTGATCAATATGAGCTTTGCTCTTATCAAAACTTGGATTATTTGTAATAGGCTAGCCCTTAATAAGGATAAAACTGAGCTGATGGTGATTGGGTCACCTCACATGTTACAGAAACTGGGCTCTTCTTACGAAAGTTTTCATCTAGGAGACAAAAAAATCATTCCACTGATGAAAGTCAAAACCTTAGGAGTAATATTTGATCAGTGTCTCACTAAGAAACCTCATGTAAGCAGCTTAGTGTCTTCCTGTGCATACTATATAAAACTGCTAGCTCACCTAAGACCCCTATTTTCCAAAAAGACAACGCGGAAACTATCGTTAGAGCGATTTTAGGGGCCAAGATTGACTACTGTTCCAGCCTACTAATGATAAAGCTACCCGGGAAGGGCTTCAGGTTTGTCAGAATGGAGCAGTAAGAGTGGAAATTAGGCTTAGGTGCAGACACCATGTTACAGCGGCAAGACATAAGCTACATTGGCTACCGGTCGAGTTCAGAATCTTATTTCGAATCTTGACTATCAACTAATTATAAGCCAATAACCACCATCCCCTTCCTTCTCAAAATCATCGACAAAGCAGCCTACTTGCAAATCCAGTCCTACCTAGAAATCAACAACCTTCTAGGACTTAGACAATCCGGGTTCGGACCACTTCATGGGACGGAAACAGATCTTCTAGACCTGAAAACACAAATAGACCTAATAAAAGACAACAGACAATGTGCTCACTTCTACTCCTAGACCTCTCTGCGGCCTTCAACCTGGTTGACCACAACATACTCTGCGAACATCTATCATCGGCAGCAAACTTCTCTCTGGAGGCCACAACATGGATTAAATCCTTCCTAAATAACAGAATGATGAGAGTATTCTCT